>NC_133651.1:162693252-163906540 GCF_009905375.1 Apium graveolens
AAAGAGGAAAATCGAAGTTATCTAGTGGGAACACTATTATGATCGAATTGTTAAAGTATTATACGTGTAGGTGCGATGTTAAAGACGCAAGACTTAACAAATAAGAATCTGCCATAATGCTTAATTTGCGAAGGCATTTCAGCGTACTTTCTAAAGTTGTTATATGACACAATTGGGATATGATCGAACAAGCTCGAAAGATGAATACAAGTGAAATGTAGATGGTGACCAATGGTATCGTTCTTATCTTCAATATTACAGCGTATATTCCTTTTTAATTCCTAAAAATGTATGAACTTATTTTGTTAATAAACTCTTTATGATGATATCGAAAAGGAGGATATTGCATTCCTTTCAAATTTAATTGTTCCCCTCAAGTTTTGCTCTCTGATTGGGACAAACAGTGTTATGGTGAGACGCTTTGTCGGGATGATGAAGAGTCGGGTGAGACGCCACCTAATCATGTGCTGTATGCCATATGGTACGAACGATTGGCCATCTTAAGTACCAATGTGGTTGTCTCATTCATATTCAAATCCTTAATTCTTCTTTATTTTCAACTCTAAAATTTGTTGAATTGTGAATCCTTCCAGTTGTTTTGTTGTACTGTTGTTCTTTGCAAGAGTTTTTTTCAAACAGAAATCAACGTATTATGAACCAAGCGGACAAAGTTCCAGCTACCTCTTATGCATGGGAGTGAAACCAGAACATATGGCAAGGATTGCAATCACTAGCCCCAGTGAAGGATCCACTAAGAGCCAAGGGAATCTACTCCAATAAGGAATACGTCTCCAAGAACGAGAGTTTATGATTTGTCTGTGAAATATGTTATTCAGAATACGGATGCGGTGACGTGAATGATTATTGTGGATACCTTACGCGTTAAAGTATTAAAAGATGTGAGAGAAACTTAATTGTTTATCTCTCAAGGTTTTGTTGATAGTATGAAATACCCTGTTGAATTGATAAGATTATGATTAAAGGACTAGCAAGTGAAGTACGTGTAACTGTTAAATAAGTAAGTACCAATGGTGGAATTAAGATTTCTGGCAATAAGTTGTGAAGAATTGATATCATTTGAGATAAGAGGATTTGACGTTATTCTAAGGAATGGATTAACTATTTAAGTGTGATGCCTAGACAAACCGTCGTGATAAAAAGATAGTCCTGAAGACGTCAAATGAGAATACGATGAGGTATAAAGGAAGAAGGAGGGTAAAGAATTTGTTAACGATGATTACGGTGATAAAGATGTGAGCATTATGGTGATTATAAGATAAATAAAAGTCAGAAGCAAACAAAATTTAAAGATTTTATAGCAATTAAGGAGTTTCAAGATATGTTTGCAGATGAGTTATCAACATTTCCTCCAGATAGAGAAATGAAGCTTGCGATTGACTTAGCACTTGAGATGAAGCCAGTGACCAAGGCCTTACACAAAATGGCACCAGTTAAAATGAGGAAGTTAGCAAAGTAGATGCAAGAGATGCTAGAAAAAGAAGCGATTAGGCCCAGTGTATCCTATAAGGTGCAGTTGTATTATTTGTTATATGGAAGTAGGAGATTATGTGTCGACTAGTGAAAGCTCAACAAGTTTATTATCAAGAGCAAGTATCCGTTACCTCCAATCAATGATTTATTTGATCAGATGAAAGAAGTAGATGATTTTCTAAGATAATTTAAGCTTTGGATGTTATCAATTGGAGATTGAACCTATGGACCTATCAAGGATAATTTTCAAAACTAAGTATTGCTATTATTAAATTCTAGTATTGTCATTTGGATTAACCGATATACTAGTAATATTTAAACTTGATAAACAGAATCTTGAAGGAAGATCCGAATAAGTTGTATTTATGTTACTTAAAATCAAAGGAGGACCATGCAAGTATTTAATGATAGCTGGGAAGTCGAAAAAGAAAGAAGTTGTATGAAAAATCTACAAGGTGAAAGTTTTGATGGTAGAAAGCATAAATAGTCAGTGAGGAGGAGACCAAAGGAGATTCAGTAGAAATTAAAGTTATTACAAATAAAGAAAGACCAAAAACACCAACAAGAGTAAGAAGTTTTATTATTGGCCGGTTATTATCGGAAATTGGTTCAAGATTTCTTGAAAGTTGCAACACCTTTGATGAAGCTTACCAGGAATAGCGAGAAGTTTATATGAAATGGAGAAGGGTAAAGAAAGTTTTGCGGAGTTAAAAGAGAAAATGGTTACAACACCTGCTTTATCACCTTGAAAGTATCAAGGAGATTTGGTAGTTTATAGTGATGCTTCTCATAAGGGAGTAGGATGTGTCTTGATGCAACACAATAAAGTTATTGTATATGCACCCAGACAACCGAAACCTTATGAGCAGAAGTATCCTACTAATAATTGGGACTAACAGTAATAATATTTGTTTTGAAAGATTGGGAAACATGATATGTATGGAGAAAGGTGTAAGATCTTTACGGACCATAAGAGTTTAAAGTATGTATCCACGAGGAAAAGCAAATGTAGTAGCAAAAAATAAGAAAAAAGGAGGAAATAAACATAAAGACTGCACCGAAAAGAATTACCTATGGAATTTTAGAAGTTGGAGTTGGAAGTCAGATATATAATACTAAGGAAACAAGGATGGGTAGTATGACCTTTTAGTCAGAGTTGTTAAGAAAATATAAGGAGATGTCAAGGAAAAATAATGGATCACGATGTTAATAGTTAGTAAGAGGAAGATTCTGCACCCAGAAGAACGATCACGATATTCCCAGGTTTTCTCCCAGCACTTGGATGCCACAAGTAAACGAATTAAGAAATGAGATTCTATAGGGAATTTACAATATAAAGTATTTAATGCAAAGATATACAGAAATTTAAAGAAAAATAGTGATAACCAGGTATAAGAGGGAAATTTCAAAATGGATTAGGAAGTGTTAGACATGTCAAAGAATTAAAGCGAAGTATTGGAGGCCTAGTGGACAAGGCAGACCAATGAGTGGTTTTACAAGAAGCGAATCGTAAAATGTACCAGTGTTATTATTGGAGAAAAGGGATGAAATTATGAGATTGTGTACTGATTATCGGGAGTTTAATAGAACAACAAATAAGAATAAGTGACCCCTATAAAGAATTAATTATTTACAAGACCTAGTTCAAGAAGTGTGTTATATTTCGGGGATTAACTTAAGATCCGACTTGAGATCATATCTGAGGTTACGAATAAAATGAGTTATGAGCATTGCAAGATCTGGAGATATTATGTGAAATAATAAGTGTATCAGTGGTCTACAAGGAATTAAGGAACATGGTGTATAAGGAGTACTCAGATACGTGAACTGTATTTATTGATAACATCCTCATCTATTTAAAGAATAAGAAAGTCTGTGTGGGATGCCCAAGGATTTCCTCCAAGGATTAGAAGGAAAACAACTATACGTTGAGTTTTCAAGTATAAAATTTTGACAGAGGATTAACAAAAGATTATGAATTAATCCATTAACAACTACCTAAACAAAGCTGTATGGTAACAGATGCCTTATGCAGAAAGAAAGGATTGGATGTAATTTAGAACACCGAGGAGTTAATAAACGAATTGGAAAGAGTGGAATATAAAGTTCAAATACCTAAAGGTGATAGTGAGTGAATATATGAGATTACTTTTCAGCCTTAACTGAAAAAAAAATGAATAAGAGATGTTTAAATGTTTGGAAACTAAGTTGAAATTGAGCACCACCTATTATCCTTAAACGAAGGGTCAAAGTGAGGAAGCGATTCAGGAAAAATAAGATATGCGGAGAGGTTGAGTTTTAAGAAAAACTGGGATGATTATTTATCATCAATGTTAGCTTTAGAATGCTACTTTACCAAGACTTATGTGGACGCAAGTGTAGGTCCCCACTTTATTGAGATAAAATGGGAGAAAGGAAGTTTTCAAATTCTAAATTATTTGAGTACACCAAAGGGCATAGTAATATTGATTGAAGTAGCTCGGAGTAGACAAAGAAAGAAGACAGATTTGTATCGAGGGAGAGTATGAATATAGAAATAGGATCAGTAGTGTTAGTAAAAGTTTCGTCTTCAAAGAGATTGGATAAGTCTAAGTAGAAAGGACAAGTTAAGTCCTAAATTTAGTAGACTATTCGAGGTATTGATAAATATAGATAAAGTTGTTCCTGATTTGATATTACCGTTATAGAAGTATGTACATATAATGTGTTCTGCGTGTCAATGTTAAGGCGATAAGTATCATATTCAAATTAAGTGATTGATTAGGAGCCAATGGGCTCTTGTCCAAGTTTGTTCTGCATATAGTGATCGATCCAAATTTTTTATCGTTAAAGGAGAGTCCTTGGAAATGAGTGTATATCTATAGTGAATACATTTGAAATCCTCGAGTAGAAGAGTCTACCTGGAAGTTAGAGTTAGATATGCTTGACAATTATCCTCACTTGTTTAGTTAGTTCAGATTCTGAGGACATAATCTTTTTAAGGGGGGAGGATGTAACGACTCGTATATTTTTAGTATTATTTAAATGTGTAATTATTGAATAATTAAATAAAACATGAGTCTTAGTTTTGGCAGCAGTGTGTTGATATATACTAGTTGTCTTTGATTTATTGGTGTAAAGGATTGGAATGTATAGTTAAATATTGAGTTATAGTGTTATGTTTCATTTTTAAAGGTGATTTTATTACATTTTTAAATCCATAAATATTTGGATTATCTCTAAAATTAGTTTTATAATTTTATAATTTTAATAATTATTTTTAGGATTTTATAAAAATTTAGTAATCAATATTTCACCAATTATTTACCTCTGTATGATTTTCTGATTTCCTTTATTGGTAAAATCCGTATTTAATTCCAGAATTCTTTAAAAATTATGAAACTCATATTTACTGAAGTTTGGAATATTCCAAGAATTTTAAAATTATTTTGGGAATTTTTGGGATTAATTTTACCTGCGCGTTGATTCGCTTAAGTAATAAAAGCGGGTATAAATTATGTTTCAGAAATTATTTTAAAATTTCGAAATTTGTGTTTATATAAACTTCGGGATATTTGTAACATTTTAAGACTATTTTCGTGATTTTCTGAATTTGATTTAAGTGCAGCTCGGTTCGTTAATTGCGAAATGCGGGTACGAGTTGCGTTTCAAAAATGCTTTAAAAAAATTATGAAAATTTTATTTTATTAGTTTTAATTATCCCGAGATTTTTTTTTTATTATTTTTGAAACTTTCAATTCATTTTTTTACTCGTTAACCATATCGTTATAGTCGAATTCGGGACGGGATCGAGGCGTGCGGTCATAAAAGTGGGACACGTGTCCTTTTAACTGGACACGTGGTTGGAAATTAGGAGGACATTAAATTATATACACAGGATAATCTCTCCGGCCTCCCTCGATTTTTCGTGAATCTTTCCATTCTCTTGTCTGTCTCTCCTCTCCTGATCTCACATCTCTCTCTTCATCTTAATCTCTTTTGTGTTTTTTTCTCTTTTCCCTTCACGTTTATTCCTCCTTCTGCTCCCCTGTTACTTTGCCTTGAATTTTTGGTAAGTTCAGCCAGTTGTGTCCAGCGGTCCTTTCAATTTCTGTCCCTGTTTTCTAAATTATACGTATATATGTATCTATTTGTGTATATATATATGAAGTATGTGTGTTTAAGTGTGTGTGTGTGTTTGGGTATGTGAGTGCTTGCAGTGTGTTTTGTGTGTGTGCTGGTGGCTTCATTATTCATTTCCGGTCATCCCCTGTATTTTCCGGTTTGTTGCTGTGTTGTGTTCTGCGTGCGTGACTGTACGTGTATTGTGTTTCTCTGATTTGGGATTTCTGTTATTTATTTATCTTATCTCAGCAGGAATTATGCGAGTGATGTTTTGTGAAATAAAATAATTTCCGTGCGAGAATTATAATAATTTATCGGGCCCGAAATTGATCGGGTACCCGCGAATTTCGCTACCTTCAGCGATGAACATTCATGAGCTGACGGTGGATCTTGATGATCGTTATCTAAGTCCTAATATTTTAAAAGAAATAAATGTAAAAACGCAAATAATAATAATTAGTTGGTTTAAATCAGTGGTTGGAATTTGCGGAATTGAAATTTAATTGGATAATTGTTGCAATTGTGGTGTTTGGGATTTGACGTCGATTGATGTTTCGACGGGTAGTCTGATAAACAAATGAGACGCTGCCCGATTTCCGGGAAATCAACTATGGAAATGCGGGAGCGTATCCGGTAATTATCGGGATGTCGAGTGAATATATATATACATTTATACTTTATACGAACTTGATTGTATGTTGTGGTAATCGGGCAAGTACTTCAAAACCTTTCTCGAGATACAGTGCAAATATTTCTATATTCTCTTGTGACATATTGTTAAGCATTCCAAATAATTCTGTTTTATATTATGAGTACTTTGAATCATATAGACTTGAAACCGGATCACCTCATTTGAACTTTGAGCCGTAAGCCTTATTCTTTGTAAACCATCCTTTGTTGATTTTCGGATACCAAACCACACAAATATGATACTACTCCCCAAATGTATAACTACCAAACACCAAACACTGGAACAAAATTGTTTGAAAACACAGAAACTTTTATACCCCAGCCATTCTTTATCACATCAAAAAACTAAACCTTGCAAAATCATTATTCGTCTAATACTTGATCCTCTTACAGGCTGAAAACCATTTCTTATACATACCTTGATATACCCTTGTGATACTCATGAATCGCATTACGCTTTTATACAAATGCTTTATCACTTTTGATTATGATCTTGCTTATTGAATTACATTGTTTATTACACTAAATTGTTTTAGAATTAAATAGTGTTCTAAATGTGGACCAAATTCGTGGTCAACTATAGGTCAATGTGTGCCTTGGATCTAGTATATAGAGCAGAGCTGTGTGCCTTGCTCGGGGTTAGTGCATGACTGATCAGCAGCCTAACCTTGGTTTTAAAATTTAAAATGAATATCCAATTCTAATGATTGTTTAACAAGAAACTTGATTCCTCTAAATCATCTAGTTTGATCATTAATTAACCTCAGTTATTGTTATTGTGACTTGCTGAGCTAGTTAGCTCACTCTTGCGAATCTTTTTATGTAATCTACAGTTAAGAAGGATACGGTTGATAGCGAGGTTTCCCAGTTCAATGTACGAGCTAGGATTCCAGATTGAGTTGGATCGAGCTAGCAGGAGCTTATTCTGTAGTAATATAGTAAGATTGTAAGAATGATTTCATTATCAGTTGTAAGTTAAATTAGTTGGGATTTGGTACGTTGTAATAAAAGTTAAGGTTGTGGCTTGTTTTCATACTTTAACCTGTTGTGATCCGTGGTTATGTAAAGTAGGGTCATTGCAAAGAATATTTCATATATTGGTTTATATATTGTGTATGTGTTGTGGACCCCAAACTTCTGACCCGGGTTTGGAATGTGTCACATTTATGTTTAGAATTTATTATATTTTCTTAATGGTGAACTAACATGGATTTTTAAAAATTGGAGAAAATATTGGATTTCATTGCTAGTTGTTATAGCTAGGTGTCAAATGACTAGTAGCCGGCTCATTTTATATGAGTAGTCTAGGGTTGAGCGAGATGGAGCGAAACGCACTCGCTCAGAAATTGAAAAAAAAGAAGAAGAAAAAAGTAGAAAAAAGAAAAAATGAAAAAAAATTATGTTATGTATAACACGAGTGGGCTTCTTAATACTCGAGTTATTAAGTTCTTAGGGGACTTTGTGCCTAGTGACCTAAGGCTTTTATAGTCTGGGATCTGTTAACCTAACACTCGCTACATGGGTATTATTGATTATGTGTTATCAATAAAAGCATGAATCCTTGTATAACTCCAATAAAATTGAAGTGTTGTCAGTTATTTTGAGTGTATCGTTTATTCTATTTATAATCTTGTGATTGCCTTGATGAGTAGTGAATCATGATTATTGATCTAGTTGTGATAGTATATCTGTTAAGCATTTGCACGCACGCACGTTTTTGGCTTGTAAGTTGAATTATGGGATTTGATTGAACTTTGTGCGAATAACTTCATTTGTTGAGATGTTGCTCATTGGTTGGTTTAGTTATTCTGAGGGGATCGTTGCATTCATGTAGTTTGCAGTCATGCATTTTTTTATTTCTTGTTCGTTGAGTCTGTTTATGCTTGAGGACAAGCATCGATTCAAGTTTGGGGGTGTGTTAAATGGCATTTATATCCATTTATAATAAAGGCTTGAATTGGTGTTTTGTACTCGAGTTATTTATGTTTTTGATGTGTTTTTGTAGTGTTCTGCATTTCAGGCATAGATGAAGGAATAAGGAGATTTAGCATTGTTTTGGTGCTAAAGTGGTGTTGGGAAGGTGCCTCAGAAGATTGATCATTGAATGCCATCAAAAACCAGCAAAGAAAGCAGGAAAATATAGATTTTCCAGAAGGTCAGTACGCCCGCGATGTGATAGCGAGCGGCCGCGCCGGTTTGTCAGAGATACAGCGCGCCCGCGGTGGGATAGTGTGCGCCCGCGCCAGGTCGGTTTTGCAGATTTTTGATTCAAGTAGAATATTGATGTTCTTGACTTCTATTCTGATTGGGGCTGCTATATAAAGACTCTTTGAAGACGTTTTTCATAACGGAGACTAAGGAGAAGACGACGAGAAGACCTAGGAGCACAAATACAACGAAGGAGAAGAAAAGCTTGTTTTTACTTGTGATTCTTTAATTGAGTTGTAATATTGGATGCTAGTTTTCTTGTTTGTTTAACCTACTACTCTTGATTACATACTTTGATTAATATTCAATTTATAAAGACATAGTTTATTATACCATGCTTTTATCGGAACCCATGGTGATGATGAGTTCGGTTATAAACTAATTGTTATCGTGGGGTTCTAGCGGATTTATTTATGGATTTCAGTAGTTAAATTATTTTGATATCTTCGTATATGGTGATTGTATGATATCCTAGTATTGGTTGTGCTTATTCGTCTTATGAGTGCCGTGAACTTATAAGATAGCGTGTTAATCTCTATTGAAGCAACAATGAATATAGGGGTTTAGAACTTGCCATGCTAGCATAGGTTCATGTATTTATTATGCATGATACATAGGTAATTTTAACCATCTTACTTGCCCTATGTAATCACGATAGATAACTTGTGATTTAAACCGTTATGTTGTCAAATTCTATAGACATATAGGGTTTCAACATAATTGGTGTCTATTCAGCTTCTATCTCTTTTGTGGATATCTGGTAGTAGGGTATTCATGCAACGAAATTTGGCGTTTACTAGTTTCGTGTTATCTGATTAGTGGCATCACCATTGTATGCTAAGGTTAAGAACAAAGGATATTAAATAAAGTAGTAATGAAGTTAGAATCCTATGTTTATCTTATATAAGTAATTCAACCTCAATCCTCTTAGTTAATTGCATGTTAGTTAATTCTTAGTTATAAACAATCTCAATTTTTTAATCGTCTTAGCATTGAATACTAACCATATCATTGTTGCATAAGTACATTAATTGAAATTAACTTAAACCAGTCTCTGTGGGAACGAACTAGAAAGAATTATATATTACTTGTGAACGCTTATACTTGTGTGAATATTAGCGCGTTTTTTCGTCCTTACAGTAACACCCCCTTGTTAATATAAAAAGAGATATTACTTAAAATCCTAAACCTACATATTAGAAGAAATTGATGATATTAGCATATAAACTATCCGAGTTTATTTATCAGCATTTGATAGAAGTGACGTCATCAACATTTGTTATCAGAATTTGTTGATGAGCATTTTACATCATTAGTTACTTCAGCTGGAAATTAGGAGATATCAAAGAAGAAAATATTTGTAGAATACATGTCGATGTAGGACATTACTTATTGTAGCAATCAGTAGATGGATATGTTATAAGAGTCCTTATTGTATTGTAATAGGATTCCTTATTGATTGTGTAGCTGTGCAATATATAAGTACAAATTAGGTTTACATTATATACGTTATGAATTATTATATCATTCATATAACCAGGCACCTATCAAGGATAATTGTTCATCCTTTGAGAGAGTATTGTAAACAGTTTTTATATAGCGATAATAAAAAATGTTGATTCAATTATGTATGTTATTTTGATTTAATTGTTTAACTTATTCTCCCCCCTCTACAGTTCGTTAATGGCCAAACAATTGGTATCAGAGCTTTCCGTTTATACACAAATAATTTAAGATCCATAGAACAATCACTGATGGCAGATAAAGAAGGACAACAGGTTCCCCCACCTCCACTAGCCACAAATCCAATCAGCCACAATATGAGCAGGTATGAGGCTATCAAGGTTCCAATTATGAAAATATATGAATATCCAATATGGAAAGTGAAGATGGCCATGTGCCTAGAAGCAACAGATCCTGAATATATGAAAATGATTTATGATGGTCCTCGCTGCGAGCCGAGCGAACAAAATGACTCAAGGACAATGAAATTAGCTATTGCTATTGCTAGCCAAGAAAAAAAGGTTATTGATAAAGATAAAAAGAACTCTACTCCTGGGGATCTTTCATCTATTATAAAAGATGCAAAAGTTAGACAGATCTTGCACAAAAGTCTCGACAGTGTCATGTCTGTTAGTGTTTGTGCGCTAGAGACAACACTATGATGTTTTAGTTTAAGACATTTGGATTATTAATATTTATTTTCTATTGATTATTCCTTTTATAATTTATTAAATTCTTAATTTACTGCGATATAAATGTTAGATTAATAAATGTCCTTGGAATCTGATATACAGTTATATATTTCTAAGTACGTGACTTATAAATGAGATTATAAGATTAGTATAAATATTCCTAAAGGTCCCTAGTCGAGTATTATTATAGGGGACAATAATAATGTATTAAGACTAGTATGTTTGTTGATTGATGATCACATCTCATTGATCATAGGTATGGTGATATTAAAGTCAAAACACAGGCACACATATAAGATACATGATGCTGGATTGACCCGTTGTGAGATACTACAGGTTTATAATGTTATAAGTTATTCTCACAGTGATAATGATGTAATGGTCCTTAGACCTGAAGTCATTATATTTCTATATGAGAATTAATATACTTTGATTCCATAAAAAGTTATTCTTGACCGGGTAATAATAAAAGTAGACATTGGGTATATTATGAATCCTATGAGAAATATGAATGATCTAGATGGGATTTAACCCTCCTATTTTAGGAGTGATATTATTGGCCTCTTGTGTGAGCTAGACTATGAAATGCGTGGCCACACTCAAATGTTGATTTGATATGATAGTCTACTCATTCATCAAGGAAACTTGGATTAAACTATGACAGGGATGACAAATTACATGCCTCTAGTTTAATCTATACTATTTGGTTAAAGGGATTATATTACATTGTACATTACCACGAAAGGTTTAATCGAATCACCAATTTAATTATTTAGGTATCAATGATGTATTACTAGATGCCGCTCATTGTTTATAATTTTAATATGAGATATTAAAATTATTGCCAACGTAATAATAACCTAAAGGGCCACACCTAAAGAACGCTTGAATGAGAAATAATTTAAATTATGAAGTTAAATTAAAAAATTAATTTGTTTTATTTATGATATTAATAAAATAGAGAAAATACTTAAACTAATTTTGAAATAAGTTATTAATTAATTAAGTGTAACTTAATTAAATAATAAATTGTGATTTTGGATTAGTATTAATTATAATTAGATTATAGTTATAAAACTCATTCTCCTCTCTATATAAACTCTTTGAGGGATGATTTATACACAAGGATACAAGGTTTTACAAAACCCTAGCCATTCAAGGAGAAAGAGAAAGAGAGGTAGAGATGGAGTTTTCGGGTGCTAGTACACATCAATCCTTTAAGAAAAGCGTTCATGTTGAACCGTAGAGCGTAGATCGTGAGAGCGGGATACATGGTGATTCAATAAGGTTTGGAACTCCATTAATCCTCCATTAATAAACTCTTAAAAATATTTTAAGGTAAAGATTCTTACTACAAATTAAATATTTATTTTTTCATGGATCATGCGTAGGGTTTCAATTTTATTCTGGTTTTACTTTGTTTCCGTTGTGGTTATGTGCTCAAAACCCTTCAATGTCCAATAGAGTTATTGGATGCAAAACTACTGGAAAAATCTGGAACACTTCGGAGATAAAGTGTCAAGGCACCTCTGCTCTAAAGAAGAACAGAAGAACCATACTAAATCAGGAGTATGAGCACTTTGATTCAAATTTTGATGAGTCCTTGACTAGAATCTATGATAAGTTTCAGAAGCTGATGAATGACTTGTCACTAGTTGATAAACACTACACCATAAAATGCCTACTGTAACACCAAAAAAATGTTGTATTAGGGGGTAAATATGTTGCTCTTGCCCTACTTTTAAGCTAAGGTAACATTTTATTAATGATAGGTTTTTCCATGTTGCCTTAGGGGTCAAAGGTAACATCTTTGGTGTCTAAGGCAACATCATGTTTTAACTTGTTTATATGTTGCTTTAGCTTGCTAATGCAACAGAAAGAGAGATCAGTTGTAACTTGTTTTTTATGTTACCTTAGAGTTTTAAAATGTTCTTAAAAAGTGGGCCCCACGGTGGGACCCACTAGCTGACATGGCAAGTGTGGGGCCAACAATGTTGAGTTGTCTTGATAACGTGGCAAGTGGGCCCATAGAACCTAATGTAACACTTTGAGAAGCTGTTGTAACATTATAACTAGCCTAATAAAACATTTTAAACATAATATGGTAACAGTTTAAGAGGCTATTGTAACACTTTAGCACAAATAAATTGAAATGCTTATTCTGTAAACTGAAGATTCCCAATTATACAATTTCATAACTGCAAAATAATGCATCCAACCCAAACATTAAACATCTTAATATACGACCAAATTAAACGTCAAAACTAACTATAAACTAGTTCACATTTTTTACTCAACAACAACCCAAGATTATAAATTTTAAAAAGTACTACTAGAAGCTAATGCTTAAATTTGCTTCACTTTCTCCTCGACTCCACCATCTGGACGTTTCCCTTTTTATACACGTGAAGCTTTTTCTTGTAAGTCTTCTTTGTTCCCTGAAATATTAATCAAGTTATTTGCAAGAAAGAAATTGAACCAACAAACATAGTTAATAACTTAGTTAATAACCAGCAAACATGAACAATGCTACCACCATCTGAAATATTACAGGGCTCTTATGTAAATGTCTTTATGTAAATATTACAGGGCCGCTCCTCATCTCTCCTCGATTTTAAATTTTGTCCTCCCCACAATTTCTTATACATGCAAGTATGTGACTCTGTGCATATGTGTAGTGTGCACGAGTGTACGTGTATAGCGTGCATATGAGTGTATAAACATGTATTTTGTGTGGGAACAACATTTTCTGGTTCATTATTATGCTCCTGCGAGATCGCTATCAAGGCCTCACTTCCAAAGATAATAACTTCAGAATGAGTAAAGGATCTTTACAGAACCTTGTTTGGTCATTCCCATTTTTAAAAGGATAGTAAGCATTCAATAATCATTGATAAACCACAAATAATACCTGTTTCTCTGACTGATGCTTCATGAACAAGGTATTAACCAACTCTTTCCTCTCTTCCAACTCCTTGGTAAGCTGATCATTAGCAGCTTCAGCCTTCGTGTGCCTGTCAAGTAGATATGGGGAAACATGAAAATTTCCAAACAAACACTTGAAAAAGCTATAGAAAATCGAAAGAAAACAAGATATATACCAGGGGAAACATGGGGAACCAAATTTTCTACACCGACATTAATAGGTTCGACCTTGATCCTAAACCGAGCAATAGTAATCGATTAACACTAGAAAGCCTGTCATATGATTTCTCTCTTAATTTGACTCTATCTAAATCTTAACCAAATGATACCAAATGTGCATTCATATAGACATGTAGAAAACCTTTTTAACAGTTAAGTATCAAGATAGATTTCCTACTACCAGATCAGGTGTCATCACAATGATAAGACAGTGAAATATACATCTTAAATAAAGCATGCTACCTGACCTGTTTTCTGTTGAGAAAATCTTATCATCGAGAATGACAGTTTATTAATAATTTAAGAATGTATCTCATTCTCAAGACAAGATTTCCATGATTGAACCACACCCTGCAGCAAAAAGATAACACCAGACACAACAATGATTCTCCTGAGAGTAAACTTGCACAGCAAAAACACCAGGGAGATAGCTTAGAAAAATTTGATATAACAGTACTAGTTTCTCTGGAGCTTATCAGTACATTCAGAAAAGAAAAAAATTTGATGATAGTTTGAATACCAGAAAATTCAACACAAAAAGATACAAATTGGTTCCCAAATGACTAATTGCCAACCTGTAACGAGTGCCAACATGCTTGTGTCTCCGCATCCAGTATGGATACCACATTCTCTGCTGCGGCAGCAAGCAATCTTCCATGACGGGGTTGAAATCTTATCTGAGTCGTGCCATCCTGATTTTCCAAACAGCAGGAAAGATCAATTAACACATGAACCAGGATGCCTCACTTCTCCAACAAACATAATAACAGTGCATAATAACAGGGGATACTGTAGAATCATCTTGAAAGAACAATTTGCAGAAAAAACAACTTACTCATAGCCACTATATATATATATCTTGAAACACTGTACCATAACAAATTACTTAAAACTAATATTGTACGCAAGTCATCCATGGAAGCATCTGAAAATGTAGGGACCAGATCTGCTCCATTAATGACATATGTAATAAAATTCATTACATGAGTCTGCAAGTTCCCAAGTCATACAAGCAGCTGCATCAAATATTTATTTAATATAGGACTTTGAACCAGAATAAAAAGTAATAGGATGATGCACTTTTGCTTTAAGTTATAAATTGATAGGCTTGTAAAATTGCAGATTCAACAAGTATGCAAGAAAGTAAACCTGGAGCGAAGGCAACACAACAAGCTGTAGACCATTCCTTCCGCTCCCGCAATATAAAAGTTAAAAGTGCTGTTGTACCACCACCCAATGAGTATCCTACAATCTAGCACCCACCAGTTCAATACAAATATTTAGATACAACTGATTAGCTTTGATAATTACATCAGGACCTTTGGACGTTTTTAACCTTCAACCTCACCAGTACTACATTTCAAACCTTATTGTTCAAGAAATTAGCAATTAAACCTTACTGTTACGTAACTAAACCATTTCAATGTGGCATAACATTTAAGAGACTATTCAAGGCACAATTCTAGGAAGAAAAAAGCCATGGCTTGATGAAATTACATAATCAATGCAATCTACCATCAAATCCTATGAAGTAAATACGATAATCTCTGGCCAAAAAATTATAGTATAGATTTGCTCAATGATTTGCTCAAATTAAACATAACGACATTTACAAAAACTATAAAATGTACATTTAATACAATATAAAAAACTCGCCAATGAAATCAAAAACTTAACATTCATCATTAAAACAAGATTTTGACAAAACAGAACAATCAAGCAAGAAATCGAGAGGCTACGCAACACATTCCGTGATATAGTCCAATATATCACGAAATGTGTTGCGCTGACTGTTGAGATCTTTCTTTGCAGAACCTTTACCACCTGCCTCCACAGAGAGGCTTCTCACTTGAATAAAAAAAGCAGTCACTACAGAGCTGCTTTCATTGCTCAAACTCTCCTATTCAGCACGAATAGTGAATATGACAGGAACATTTGTAGAACTAAAAGTACTTCCTTTAATGGTTTCTTACGCTAACCTTTGGAAAATATAGAGAAGAACATAATGAGCAACAACAGAAAACTAACCTTTTTTTCTCTGCTTTCTCTTTTTTTAAAATAATTATGGCAAGCTTGCCAAGCAGTACTATTAATATTAATAATACAACAACTACAATGATTACAAATTTCCTCTTTTTTCTTGATCTTTTATTTTTCAGGAGCTTATAGTTTAGAACATATTAAAAAAGATGACAATAGTGAAAACATAATAATCACATATCTACACTGATCTTCTGTGTAGTCTGTGAGTCTGAGTATCATTAACCAATAGAAAAACATGTACATTTTCATCGGAGTTTATTATCCCTCTAATATTAGTTATCCCACTTTACCAGATCTTATAGTGATTGTAGGTCACTATAAGTTAAACTGAAAAGTTATTTATATTCCGTTTCTTTAAACACAGTGAAACATGGATGTGAATAAAAATTAGTGGTTGGAATGATATAGGATGTTGAATGGGCTGATCATAATAGAAATTACAAGCTGCACTATACAAGTTTTGGTTATTTTATATACATGATACATATTAAAATTTGAGACAGAGAACTGAGTAACTAAATGAACTTACGAGTAATATCCCCGCAGGAAGAAGCTCTGTAATTGCTTTTTGATCTCCTGTATTAGGATCCATTTCCATGTCAAGGATTTGCTAAAACACTGCTTACTGCCATCACAGAAAGACCAAATCTCTTCAAGAGGGCTTCCGGGTAACCAGGTGCAGTTCCTACCATAAAAACCAAATATAAATATATAGCTGACTCGATATCTTCTCTAAAAGTATACATTGGCAGCATATGGATATTAAGAGCACTTCTATGGATTAGATTAACCTATACAGATATTAAGAAAGAAGCTACTCACTATTTTTTTTCATACTTGTCTGAAATCTTCTTTTCAGGTTTCACTTGACAGTGCCTATATATTCGATTAAATAAATTTAGGGTAGAGGTAGTATTGTAAATTTGAAGAAGACTATACAACAGAAGCTTGAAAAAAATTCCTTACTGTTTTAACCGTATACACTAAAATTACAATTGAGGTTAACAAAAGATAACGAGATTGATATATATGTTTTGTAACATAACAGCCACTCAATATATGGTAAAAGTCCTTTGATGTCGTAAGTCTTTGGAGCAGCAGTTGTAAAACTTCATTATTGAAACTAAATATACAAAAATAAAGCCACTTAAACCCCTAATTCACTCTTAATAGTTAACTCTACATATAACGTAACTCCACATATAAAGAACCAAAAGAGGGAAAGTACCTTAAACCAATAGAGCCATAATTCAACCCCTAATTTAGCTAAATCAAAAAGAAGCCTGGAGCTTAAATACATCCTGAAACAAATGGACAAAACAAATTACAGAGTTAATTTGAACAAACTAAGTGAGAAAAAAGATTAACCCAAAAACCCCAAATTCAAACCTAAGAACCCTAATTTAATTATAAATTAAAGTAAGATTAAAAGTCAAATTATATGAAGAATCTAAACCCTAATAGATCCGAGGAGTGAATGAATGTGTGAGAAGTGTGTAAGAGGAAGTGAATGAAAAAGAGAAGAGAAAAAAGAGATAGAGTGCGGCCGATAGGGTTGAGCCTGTGAGATGTGAGATGTGAGATGTGAGATATGTTTTGTTAATTTCTTGGAAGAAGCCCGCTTGAATTTTCCGCTCTTTATTCAAAATTTTCGGCCCGCTTTCTAATGAAAAGCCCCCTTAGGATTTTTTTTATTAAATTATTTACTTTTCAAAATTTACATTTTAAAATCACATTTATTACTTATTCTATATGTTTTATTAATTTTATAAATTCGTATAATTACATTCTAATATTTTTTATTACAAAAATTTATATAAAAATACTCATATTAAAATTAGAGGATTTTTGTACTACTTCTAATTTTTATATATAATAAAAATGGGAATTTAATTAGTATGTTGAAATTCCATTTTATTTTTTAAAATATTTTTTAACAAAATTTTCATATCATATATCTTATTTATTATACTATTTTTACATATTTTACTATTTTTTATAAATTCATTTATATAACATCTTAAAAAAATAATTTTGTTATATAAAAGATTCGTGTATCATGTATCTCATTTATTAAATCGGTATTTTTATATCAATTTAAATTCTTGAAAAATTAATTGAAATAAATATTTAATCTTAAAAAATATTATATTTAGATTTTAATACTCTAAGGTAACAGTTTGACAAAATTGTTGTAACCTGCAACACTTTCTACCTAATGCAACATCATGTTTTTGGCTAAGGTAACACAAGAAATGCAATGTTAAATTAGCTCATAAGTAGCATAGCTAGGGTAACATATTAGGTAACATTCTTTAGAGGGTGCGTTGCGATAGGCCATATATGGTGTAGTGAAAGAATATGATCTGGAGGATTCGAAGTTGAAGTTTCTTCTTGCACTACCTAAAAAGTAGGACTTGAAAGTCACATCAATAAGGGACAATTATGATCTTGATGATACATCTCTAGATGAGATATGTGGGATGCTGAAGACTCATTAACTAGAGATGGAGCACCATAGCAACAGGAAATGACCAAAAGAAAGATAGGTTGTGTAATAACTCGAATTTTTGAGACTTTGTATAATGCTTGATGAATAGTAACCCTGACAATCGGGGAAAACGTTTTATCTCACACTATATTGTGCATGAGAAATTGAGTTTTTGAGTCGATAACATGATTATACGTACCAAATGAGTATGTAAACGCTATTAGTTTTCGAAGATAACAAACTTTGAAAAACGACCGTATCTATGAACCATCATGGATTACGAGAATCACAATATAATTACAAATTTAAAATCCTACTAATTCAAATCCAAGTACGAGACTTCAACACGTAAAGAACATATAAGAAAAGGATTTACACCGCGAACCATTTACGAGAGTTTATTACAAAAACGAATAAGCAACCGAGCGAACGCGTAAATGAATAAATAAACGTATCAAACCAATCTAACCATACAAGCTAACTAGAGTAAGAAACTAACCATGGTTACGTAGCCAAATAGTAACCTAGCTAAATAGGAATGATAACCTAAAGCTAGAAAATAGTAACCAAGTACCTAAACTAAGTAGTATGCCTTGGAAACTAGGATGGCTAGCAAACATTTCTATCGATTTAGTAGTACTAGGATATATACAAGATCATATATCACAATTTTCCACAAGAAGCATTTCAAGAAGCCACAAAAACACTCTCTCCCCCTTGAAGCTTCATTCGGCTATATCAAGAAAAGAAGAAGAAATCAAATTCTAAACACCCACTTTTAGCCATGGAAAAATTCCACAATAAAATACAAAGCTTCATATATCCTAAACTAAGGTAAGATAAATTTTTGAGATCATTTGATTAAGGTTTGATGGGTGAAATAAATTCAAGAAAAGTGATAATGAATAGTAATGAATAGTAACTCTTCTTGGTGTCTTGATTTTTTATGGCTTGATTTAGGTTCCTTAAATTCAACCAAGCATCCCCAAGACTCCACCATCAACAAGAACACATCATAAGATTTTAAAAAAGGTATAATTACTTGACCAAATTTTGTTGAAGGTTTAAGTTTCTAGAAATTTTGAGATCATAGCTATAAACCTAGTTTTAGTAGTTGATTTGCTATTATTTTGATGTTTAGTTAGTCTTAAGGTTGTTGATTTTTGCCTCAAGAACAAGTTGAGATGATGATATGGGGGTTTTTAATGATTTGAATTATGATTTAAGGCGTAATCAAAACTCGTATCGTAATCGTAATCTCGTTAAAACGAACAAAACACATTTTAAAGTTTCTGCAGAAATTCCTGATTATATAAACTTTAGTTTCTTCAAACATAAGACTTGATTATGATATAAATGTTATGAGGATCGTTTAGGCGCTTGAATCGCTTAATTTCGATTTACGGATCAAAATTTATGACCGTTTTAGTAAAAGTGATTTACGCGACAAAAACTTCTATAAATTATGAATTTTGGGAATAGAAATGATCGACTTAAAAATATTCAAAAATCATGAAATATTTAGAGAGAGTAAGAAATAGAGTTTATTAACTGTTATAAAATTTCAAGTGAAAATATGGATTTTTTGATTTAATAAAAATGTCAGAGTCGAGACCGCGTGATTAGTGCCACAAGTTGAACTAAAGGTTGAAGAGAAACCAAGGGAGAAAGCTAGGAGAAAAAGCCACTCCAAAGGAAAGGTCGTGATTGCAAATTATGATACTAAGTCATTAAACTCTGATGATGCTTCAAACTTAGAAAGTGAATCAGCCACTGAAGGTGATCATGATAACAATAAAGATATTGATCAAATGGCTAGTCTTTTGGTTAAAAGCTTCAAAAGAATGGTCTACAAGGACTTCAAGAAAGGAAAAAGATTTTCCAGGAAGGGTTCTAGTTCCTCAAAATCTGATAGGAGGAATTACAGAAAAAACTCTGATGAGAAAGAGGCAAAGTCTGAAAAATATGACAAGTCAAAAGAAAAGTGCCAGAACTGTGATGGAGTAGGACACCTTACAGCTGACTACAGGAAACCAAGAGCCGAGAAGAGACAGGCCTTGATCACCAAGAAGAAAAATTGGGATGATACATCAGAATCAGATTGTGGTGTTAATTATGCTCTTACGGAAAATGCTGATATTGAGGCCGACACTGATGAGTTAAAGGTACCGTAAACCACACTTGCTTTTGATACTGATGATATTTGTGAACTACGGTTGTTTCTTAAATATTTGATGCAAGTTATAGGGATCAAACTCTTGAAAATGCTAGGATTAAAACTGAAAACTTTGATCTAAAGAATAGAAATGATCACCTAAAAGGTGAGTTTATTTTCATGCTGGAAACTCAAAAGGAAAGAGATGATGCTTTATATGTTAAATAAAAACTGTTAGAAAAGTATGCTTACCTAGAAAAAGAACTAGCTAAAGAAAGGGAAGTAATTAAGCTTTGGACTAGTTCAGGAAAAATAAATCAGGGTTTGTTAGAGAATGGCTGTTGGGGATGAGGATTAGGATATGCTCATAAAACTTATTCCGATAAGTGTAATGTTAGGTCACACTTTCACTGTAGAGGAGGTGAATACAGTGTTTATTACAATCAAATCAAACTTCAAGAACTTATGTAACAGAAAACAAACTTTATTTAATCAATAAACTCTGTTACAATCTGGAACTGTTATCTCTCAGTGATGAACAAAATATCACGAGAGCTGCTAGAGTTACAAAGAATAATAACTTCGATAATCGTAACACTTATAGTGTAAACCCTATGTCTGTGTTTATATACTACACAGTTACAAGATAATCGCTAATTGATATGGAATATAATTCTACTTCCTAAAATATATCAATCAGATATCTTCTATTCCAAGTATTCCATTCTTCACGGAATTCCTTCTTCATGCATATCTCTTCTTATGTTTATCTTGATCTTCTTAACTTTAATCAGCCACTGTCCTTATCTGATCGTCCTTCAGCACTTAAGTTCTGATATCTATCTCCTGATAACATAAGTACTGATATCCCTTAAGTTCTGACTTCCAGTATAAGTACTGATCAGTTAAGTACTGATTTGTTCTGTTCAAATAAGATCTAAAATCTAAACATAAAACATATTAGCCATGACATTATCAAATATATCTAACAATCTCCCCCAACTTGTAAATTAACAAAATATACAAGTTTAACAGATATTTGATGATGTCAAAAACATTAAGTACAAATGCATGAGAAATAGACAAGATAACTACAACTTACAGTCCTTACAGTTTTTACCAATTCAACTTCTGATAACAACTTCAATCTGTATAAATATCAGAATTTAAGCAGTTGTAGATCTTCGACTTGGCTTCATCATTTTCTGATCTCTCTGATGTCAGGAGTTGTTCTGAGATAATTCTTCAACAAACATTTCTCAGCATATCTGAGTTCATCAATCATTCTCCGTTTGACATCTTTAAGCTCTGCAGTATCTTCACCAGTTTGAAATATTGCAGCTCTGAGATCATTAATCTTTGCTTTTCTCAACTCCCGATCTAGTCTTATGACATAAGCTTTGTTAGACTCTAGATTGAATTCAAGCCCCTTAATACCAAGATATGTTCTGATCTGTGCAGTATTAGGCTTCATATCAACAATATCACCATTGTGATCTCTGTACTTTGGAACATATCTGCTGTCAGACTTAACAGAATAAAGTCTTTTCTGTCTCTGAATCTGTTCTTTTAAGTAGTTTGCAGCAGTCTCTGTTATTCTGTTATCCACTTGAAGTAAGAAAAGTACATGCTCCAATTCTTCAAAATACTTCAAAGGAATAGCATTTTGTCTTATATGATAAACCCTACCGTCTGTCATGAAATACAACATAATGTATTCTTTCAAGTAGGTATGGTAAACCATCTGTACAGATTCTAGTTGATTCAATCTCTCAGGAGTTGCTCCAATACCTGGTTCACTCAAGGAAGTTGGATCATCGGTAGTGTTGTGTACTCTTCTTTCATCAGCACTTCCCAATCCAGTTTTATCTCTAGCTTCCTTTCCAGTAACTACTCTTGCTTCAAAACCACTTGAAGTAGTCTTCAAAGATTGAGTCTATTTTGCTTTAGTGAATCCTGGTAGGAGTGTTTTAGATTTATTTTCTGATATCAAGTTAACTTGAGCACTGTCAGAGGTTACTTGCTTCTTTTGAATATCAGAACTTACAATTTCTTGACTCTGAACAACTTGAGCCATGTCAGAGGTTGTTTTAAGAACTTTTCTTGAAGTCAGAGCAAGATTATCTTTTCCATCAGTAATTTCTTCTTCCTCAAGAGGTACATAAGGCTTGATAGGTTCACCAACCTTTTCTTTACCCTTGGATCTTGGATCTATCTGTGGTTGTGATCTAGCCAAAGTTTCTTCAGTATGTATCCTTTCTTTGATCACAATGCCTTTAGGTTTTGGAAGTAACTTTTTACCAGAAGCTTCAGATTTATATGTGACTTTCTCTGATTTAAGTCTGGCTTCTTCTTCCTTTAAACTTTCCAAGTCCATCCCTGGATTTTCTTGAAGAAATAACTGTCTTGACATTTCCTCATCAAGATCTAGAAGTTCATCAGAACTTATCCTTTTACCAGCAGCAGAACATATTCTTTTCCCAGTATCAGAACTTGTTCTGTGACTAGCTTGTCTTGATGTAAACCTTCTACCTTGACTATGACCACTACCCATTCCAGAGTTTCCTTGGTCATCTTTTCCATCATCCTTTCCTTGCAGTGACTTGTTGGTTTTGCATTTGGACTTAATTACCTTCTCCCCCTTTTTGGCATCAGCAGGTAATAAAAGAGAGATAAGTAGTTCCACTGAGGTCTGGATTTCAGTAAGTTGCGATTGCTGAGAAGCTTGATTTGTCAGAATTTGATCAATCTGAGCTTGTTGCTTCTCTTGAGTTTTCTCAATATAAGCAACCCTGTCAATGGTAGGTTGGAAGAACTTTTTCTTATCAAGTTTCCAAACTTGTTCCTGTTTAATAAAGTTCTCCTGAATCTTGTGTAGCTCTGCATGAGTGTTGGAATGAAGACCTTGTAGATGTTTAGTACTCAATGCAGTGACTCTAAGCTGGATTTTAAAATCATCAGAATGTAACATTTCATCAGCTTTAGTCAAGTGCTCAGCAAGATGTAAAGCATTTGGAACACATAAAACTGAGTTCCATTCCTTAGTCCACTCCTGACCTGCAGGAGTTTCACTCCAAGGCACTGGTGCATCCCTGATAACAAACTCCTTTAGCAGTTCAGACTTAGGAAGAGTCAGTGGAGGAGTATGTCCTGAAGGACCTGCTGCATCAGCATCTACAGTTGTAGCAGCTTCACCAGTATCTCCAACATTTGCAGCATCAGAACTTAAAGAATCAGTATCTTCTGATAAGACAACTGTGTGAGTAGCAATGGAGGCTTCAACTTCCTCTAATTGCTGATCTGATAATAAGTTCTGATCAACAGCCATATCCTGATGCTCACCTAAAATCTGATCATCAGCATCTTGATGCAGAGAAGGTGTTCGTGATAACTCAGGAGTTTGAACAGCATCAGTAACAGGTGTTGTGGAAGGATTATATGCTGTTGGAGCTTCTAAGAAAAGTATTTCAAGCACAACCAAGTTCTGAATATCAATTTCAGCACTTGTGCCTGGATCAACAAGAGACATAGAAGGTGAATTAGCCTTGTCAGATACAGGTTCCTGAGATGGAGTTGATGGAGAAGAAGTGACTGGAGCAAATTCCTTGTCTTGTGAGATCAGAGATTCCTGATCCCCTTCCTTAGCTGCTTCCTCCTCATCATCTGAAACTGGCCTCTGTGCCCTCTGTTTCTTGTACTTCCTTGTTGATTTGGATTCCTTGGGAGTTTCAGGAACCGTCATACGTCTAAGCCTCTTGAGAAGCCTAGAACCCCCAATTGCAGAATCCTTCTGAGAAGTTGCCTTCTCAGCTTCATCTACCACAGGTTCTGAAGAGGGAATCTGATCTTCAGAATCTGATTCATCTCTCAAAGTAATCCTCCTCTTCTTCTGAGATGTTTGAGGAACAGTCTTTGTTCTCTTTGGCTTAGAGGATGTAGGCTTCACAGTAGGTGCTGAAGAAGAAGGTTGAGCAGTCTGTGAAGTGGAGAGATAGGATTTGAGATAAGTTCTGAGGGTAGGTTGAGTAGAATGAGAGGTAGGGACTGAGGTTGATGGATTTTGGTTATGGTGAGTTGGTTGAACATTTGAGTAAACAGATTTGTAAGTAGCAGGATCAGCATTTACCAGAATCTGTTTCACAGACTGAGGAATCTATAATTGTCTCACCATTGATTTCTTTGTGTCAGCATTTATCAGGTCGTTAAAGTACCTTTTTGCAACCTTAAAAGGTGGGGTTTGAGTGCTGACTAACTGGGGTTCAGCAGTACAATACGTATAAATAAGTTGACAGAATCTAGCAAAATAAACAACATCTCGATCCTCTGTCATCCTATCCCCAATAAAACCAATTATTCCAGTTGCAAAATCAAAATGAGTTTGATGGATAATAGTATACCCGATGTGCTGACTCAGAATTGGGATGGCTTCAAAATTTGAACACTTGTTGCCAAAAGCCTTGGTGATGCAATCGAAGAAGAAACTCCATTCTCTTCTGATATTAGCCCGTTTCAACTGTCCAAGTTTCGTCAGACTCTTTTCATATCCCAAATCAGTCATTAACCCCCGAAGTTCTGATTCCTCTGGTATAGAGAAGGTACAATCTTCTGGAAGATGTAATGCTCTTCGTACTGTACCAGGAGTGACGACATAGGAAGAATCACCCACTTGGAAGATAATACTGGGAGTTCCTCGTTTACCACCATCATCATAAACTCCAGTCCTCCAGAACCGCAGAACTTGTTGACTTGAAAATAATTCAGGCTGAGTTAAGGCGTACCCAACCTCACTATGTGCAAGAAGATCTTGCACAAAATGCAATTCAGATGGAGCTTCAGCATGATCGAGAATTGCAGCATAGTTGTTTGGAACAAACTTTGCTCCATCAATGATTAAATCCTTTGGTGCCATGTGAAAAAATATTGAAATTCAAGTATGCCTGTTAGGTGTTTGAGATAATGTCTGTATGAAAAACCAACGTGAGAAAGAATGAGAAAGAGAGTAAAAGTAAGAAGAGAGATAAAGTATAAAGAAAGTAAAAGATTAAAGAAATCTTCTCTCTGTTGTTCTTATACTCTAAAAAAAATGTTACCGTTGGACACCTGTCAGACATGCAGTAATAACGGATAGTTACTGGGCTCGAGAAAACAGGAATGATTACTTACCCAGTTGCCTTGTTTCAAGGAAAAACCATTTCAGTTATCAAGAGACACAGGTTTAATTCAAAATTGAAACCGTTAGCACTGATTGAATTGTTTTTCACTGCAACATTAATATTCTGAAAATGAATCATGTTAAAAATGACCGAGATAATTTCGATGAATAAGTGCTGATAAAGAATCAGAACTTAAAAAAAACAAAATTTAAAAGGTCATCAGAATATCAAGCAGGATTTAACAACACAAGATAAAATAACTCAGAGACAAAATCTTGAAGTAAAAACAGTTTTCATTAATATATCAAGTCAATACATATATGAAATAGAGATTACATCAATACAAGATTTGCCCTAAGCTTCTAATCCTAACGTCAACAGCTTTAGTCCTAGCTAAGAAGCCTGACGAAGCTGAGGATGAAGAAGAATAGGAAGAAGACGAGATTAAGTCATCTTCCTCTTCCTATCATCGACAAACAAGATGGCGAGTCGTATGATTCGCTCTTGCTGACGGATAGCTTCTCGCCTTTCCTCCTCTAGGCGCTCCAGATGGTGATGGTAATCCATCTCGAAGAATAGAAGGTGAGCCAGCACCTCCTGTGGGACAGAGTCCCAGATCTCCTCAGGAATGGCTGTTATATGCCACTCCTGCTGCCACTCAGCACAACTGAGCTCCATTTTGAAGGTTTGTGTGTTCAAAAACATGTTATATCGAACCATTGTGTTTTTGACAGAAGAAGGAGGATAAGTGTGTGTGATGGAAAGACTGATGTGAAGTGGTTGTTTATATAGGCAAGAGAATGCCAAGAGACGCAAAGATATTTAATGCTGACAGGTAGAATTAATTCTACCTCGTCTCCCTAGACTTTGAAAAAGAATAACAGTCATTGGAAAAGGAATGTGCACATGTAACAAGAGTGAACTGTTCAAGGACGAGTGCCATTATGTTTTAACCATAGACTATTAATCTTCCACTTCAACATTTCGAAATTAATCTGAGACTGTTACCTAATTTTACTCACAGATAAGTCAAGTAAAGGGTTAGACTGAAAAATCAGAACTTAGACCTATACCAGAACTTAACAGTCATCAGAACATAATGTCTTAACTCGAACAAGGAATATCTATCTTAGTAAATACGCATCCAAGTTCTTAGTTATGAACGTCAGAACTTAATCATCAGAACGTGTAACTAGAACTTGTCCTCAGAATTTGTGCAAAAGTGACACAATGACTGTTTATCTAAAATAACATAGACCACCACATAAATTTCATCATTCATATGGAGTGATGTGTGTGTGCATTAAGCTAAATAACAGACAAAGAGTAAAGTCTGATCTACTTCAGTACATCTTAGAAATAAGTCATAATTAAAATTTTGCTAAAGAGCTGTCATTATCCTGAAACCTACTGATAAATGAGTTCATGCATGAGTCCACCTCAACTGTTTTTGTGCTAATTTTATGCATCTTTTGAAATTCTATTTTACAGAGGCTTCTCAGTGTAAGTGAGTCACGACTGCTTATCAGAATTTATGCTATTATCAGAGTATTTCTCCAGTAATCATAGAGTGTGAAAAGTCACCAAGAAAAAATATTTTGCTTTTCTAATGCATATTTACTTAATACCAGCAATGCACTTGGGTCGTCCCATTCACATTTTTACTCTAGATCTCAAAGGAGTACCTGATATTATTCTTTGATTCTTTTTCTTTTTCTTTTGATAAGTGAGGTTTATCAGCACTTAGTACATTCAGCAGTTTTACTAGAATCAGAACTTAAACAGATGAGTAGCATTATTCTAATTTGGGACTTAGTAGTAAGATGAATAAAGTAAACTAAACTAAGCTCAAGTATCAGAATTTGCTTGTGTCATAAGATTTCCACAGAAATAATTACTTCTTTCATGGGATCATTTGTTTATTGAAGACTAGTAGGTCAGTATCTAGCACAATTATCCTCATAGGGTTGAATAGTTACTGAAACAGACATATCACTTATCAAAGTTTAGAAACATATATCAGACAACAGTCAGTACTTAAAGACATTTATCAATTAATGCACAGAATATACAAAGAGATTAATTATGTAAATACTGATCATAAAGTCTGATAATATAGAACAAGTTTAAGCAGATTTAGAGAAAGAACCTGAAATCATTCCAAGTTCATTTACCAATTTTGAAAAGGTAGCTTCACACAGTGGTTTTGTGAAGATATCTGCTACTTGTTGATCTGTGGGAACAAAATGCAATTCCACTGTACCTTCATCTACATGTTCCCTGATGAAATGGTACCTGATGCTGATGTGCTTTGTCATAGAGTGTTGAACTGGATTACCTGTCATAGCAATAGCACTTTGATTATCACAGTAAATAGGGATTTTGAAATATGTTAACCCATAATCCAGTAACTGATTCTTCATCCAAAGAATCTGTGCACAGCAGCTTCCTGCAGCAATATACTCTGCTTCTGTAGTTGATGTGGAAATTGACTTTTGTTTCTTGCTATACCAAGAAACCAACCTGCCTCCAAGAAATTGGCAGCTACCACTTGTGCTTTTCCTGTCTATTTTGCAACCTGCAAAATCTGCATCTGAGTAACCTATTAATTTAAAATCTGATTCTCTAGGATACCATAATCCTAGATCAACTGTTCCTTTAAGATACTTAAAGATTCTTTTTACAGCTGTTAAGTGAGGTTCTCTTGGATCTGCTTGAAATCTTGCACAAAGACAGGTAGCAAACATGATATCTGGTCTACTAGCAGTTAGATAGAGAAGTGAGCCAATCATACCTCTATAATCAGTAATATCTACTGAATTACCAGTATCCTTATCCAGTTTTGTTGCAGTGGCCATGGGAGTGGATGCACTTGAACAGTCTTGCATTCCAAATTTCTTCAGCAAGTTTCTGGTGTACTTAGATTGACAAATAAAAGTTCCTTCTTCACTCTGCTTGACTTGAAGGCCCAGAAAATAACTAACTTCTCTCATCATACTCATCTGATATCTTGACTGCATTAGTTTGGCAAACTTTTTGCAAAGTTTGTCATTTGGAGACCCAAAAATAATATCATCAACATAAATCTGGATCAAAAGTAAGTCCTTGCCATGGTTGAGATAGAACAGTGTTTTGTCAATAGTTCCTCTGTTGAATCCACTTTCCAGAAGAAACTGAGCTAAAGTCTCATACCATGCTCTAGGAGCTTGCTTAAGTCCATAAAGTGCTTTATCAAGCCTGTAGACATAATCTGGATGTTTGGAATCTACAAAGCCTGGAGGTTGTTCAACATATACTTCCTCTTCCAATTCTCCATTGAGAAAAGCACTTTTCACATCCATTTGAAAGACAGTAAACTTTTTGTGAGCAGCATAAGCCATGAATATCCTTATGGCTTCTAACCTAGCAACTGGAGCAAATGTTTCATCATAGTCAATTCCCTCCTGTTGAGAATATCCTTTTGCAACCAGCCTTGCTTTGTTCCTTACAATTATGCCATCACTGTCAGTTTTGTTTCTGAATACCCACTTTGTACCAACAACCGATCTATTCTTGGGTCTTGGCACTAAGGTCCAGACTTTGTTTCTTTCAAATTCATTCAACTCTTCCTGCATTGCTTACACCCAATCAGCATCTTGAAGAGCTTCTTCCACTTTCTTTGGCTCAGACTGAGAGAGAAAAGAATTGTAAAGACATTCATTCGAAGTACCTGTTCTAGTTCTGACACCTGCCTCAGGATTTCCAATTATTAAATCAGGTGTATGTGATTTTGTCCACTTCCTTGCAGATGGAAGATTTTCTCTAGAACTGGATGCTCCCCCATGATTCATGCTGTCTTCGGTTTCATTTTCTGATGCTCCCCCTGAAACTATGCTCTCTGAGTTGGATCCTTCAGTATTTAGATTTTCAGTACTGTCAGTACTTGGCTTATCAGAACTTGATGAATCTGAATTTGAAGAGCCAGATGTATGTTCTGATGCTTCTTGAGATGTGATAATATCTTGAGTATGCTCCCCCTACATTGGTGCATCTTCCTTTGACGTAGTCACCACAGTTTCAATAACATCAGAGTTTAATCCATCAGAATTTACAGTATCAGGACTTAGACTGTCAGGACTTGAGGTATCAGAATATGAATCTTCATTTTCAAATCTCAGCTGATCATGATCAATGCAATCTTCAAGTCCAGTGATCTTCTTGTCATCAAAAGAGACATTGATAGATTCCATGACCACTTTTGTTCTCAAATTATAGACTCTGAAGGCTTTTGTAGAAAGTGGATATCCCACAAAGATTCCCTCATCAGCTTTTAGATCAAACTTGGATAGCTGTTCAGGATGAGTCTTGAGAACAAAACACTTACATCCAAATACATGAAAGTATTTGAGATTTGGCTTCTTGTTCTTCACCATCTCATATGGTGTTTTTCCATGCTTGTTAATGAGTGTTGCATTTTGAGTAAAACAAGCAGTCTGCACAGCTTCAGCCCAGAAATAGGTTGGAAGCTTTGCTTCTTCAAGCATTGTTCGTGCAGCTTCAATTAGAGTTCTATTCTTCCTTTCAACAACTCCATTTTGCTGTGGAGTTCCAGGAGCAGAAAATTCCTGCTTTATTCCATGATTTTTGCAGAACTCTTCCATTATCAAATTCTTGAATTCAGTGCCATTATCACTCCTCAAAATTTTCACAGAATCTTTGATCAATTTATCCAGATGTTTGACATGATCAATCAGGATAGATGCAGTTTCACTTTTTGTGTGCAAGAAATACACCCATGTGTATCTGGTGAACTCATCTACTATGACCAACGCATATTTCTTCTTTGCAATAGACATGACATTCACTGGACCAAATAGATCAACATGAAGCAGATAATAAGGCTCAAGAATTGATGATTCAGTCTTGCTCTTGAACGAAGATTTTCTTTGTTTAGCCTTCTGACATGAGTCACAAAGACCATCAGGAACAAACACTGATTTTGGCAGTCCTCTCACAAGATCTTTCTTGATCAGTTCATTTATCTTGTTGAAGTTTAAATGAGAGAGTTTCTTGTGCCAATTCCAGCTTTCTTCAGTTGAGGCTCTACTCACTAAACAGATTGCAGAACCATCAGAACTTGTTGAAAGCTTAGCTTCATAAATGTTACCACGCCTGAATCCCTTCAGAACAATTTTTCCTTTAGATTTACTAACTATTTCACAATGTTCTGCAAAGAAATCAACATGATAACCTCTGTCACAGATTTGACTTATACTCAGTAAGTTGTGTTTAAGTCCTGAGACCAGAGCTACATCTTTAATGATGACATTCCCAAGATTGATATTGCCATATCCCAAAGTTTTTCCAATGTTGCCATCTCCATAAGAAACACTTGGGCCAGCTTTCTCCACAAAGTCTGATAGCAGGGCCTTATTTCCAGTCATATGTCCTGAACATCCACTGTCCAGAACTAAAATATTTTTCCTGTTGCCCTGCAATCAAAAAGACCACTAATTATAAGTTTTAAGGACCCAGACTTGCTTGGATCCTTTGGCCTTTTTAGGTTTGTTAACATTTGCAGCGGATTTAGCATCAGATTTTATGTTAACAGTTTTCTTATCAGAACTTATACTACCAGACTTTGAATCAGAACTTACACTAGAAGGAACAACAGAAACTTTCTTTAAAGAAGGTTTTATTTGATAATAATCATAGTACAAACTATGATATTCCTTACAAGTATAAATGGAATGCCATAAACTACCACAATGAAAACAAGGATTTTGTGGTTTGTATCTAACAGACAGACTCTTAACTCCTGACTTTGTAGATAAGGAGTTAATATTCTTATTCTTCCTGCAAAAAGAAGCCAGATGGTTAGAACTTCCACAGTTATGACATGCTTTCCTAGGAGCATTAGGAACAAATTTATAGTTATTGCTTTTATTCACACCTTCCTTTCCATTCCTATTTTTCCTAGGTGATTTTACCTTGTTTGCATTCTTAACATCTTTCAGCTTATGCTTAAGCTGCTTCTTTGTCATTAAGCCTATGTTAACTTCAGCTGTCTTTTCCTGTTTTAGTTTTTCAGAAGCTAATTCCTTTTTAACTTCTGATTTCTCATTTTCAGATTTTCCAGTTACAAACTTAACAGGTTTTAACTTCGGCTTTTGCTTATCAACAGGCTTAATTTCTACAGTTCCTTTTTCATTTTTATTTTCTCCATAGCCTAAGCCCTCCTTCCAGTTTCCACTGCTTAGCAAATTTTGAGTTGTTTTGCCAGAGTTAGTCCAAGTTCTTATAATCTCTCTCTCCTTTTCTAACTCAGTTTTTAGAGATTCATTCATTTTTAGCACTTCATCCCTAACATAAAAAGCATCATCTCTATCCTGCTGAGTTTGATGGAACATGACTAACTCTTTTTCTAAGAAATCATTTCTTTTCCTAAAAGCAAGATTTTCAGAAGTTAATCTTTCACATGTTAAAGTTTGATCTCTATAACTAACAAACATGGTTTTAAGATATCTTCTCAACTCATTAATATCATCAGTATGAAAAGCATAAGTAGTCTGAGGTACCTTTGTTTCAGCAGCTTCAAAACTGCTCTCAGAACTTGATTTATCAGCATTTGCCATCAATGCATAGTTCTCCTCACTTTCAGAGTCTGAGGTGTATGTCCAGCTTTTCTGCTTTGTGACAAGAGCTTTGCCTTTGTCACTCTTGGTCTTCTTGCAATCAGGAGATATGTGGCCTTTCTCACCACAATTATAACATTTAACATTAGCGTAATCTCCTCTGTCAGACTTTCCTACTCTTCCTTCAGATCTTCTGAAATTCTTCTTATCAGAACTTATGCCTTTTCTGGAAAACTTCTTTCCCTTCCTGAACTTCCTGTATGCAATCTTTGTGATTCCTTTCACCATAAGAGCACACAGCTTCATCATCTCCTCATCAGCATTAGTTTCAGGCAAGCTTTCAGAATCTGAGTCATCATCACTCTCAGAACTTGATGACTCAGTATCAGACTTTATGATAAGAGCTTTACCCTTGTCTTTCTTTGAGGAAGGTGGTTTGGGGGATTCCTCTTCAGCCTTGAGAGCAACTGTCCTTGACTTTCCTCCTTTCCTCTTGCTTCTTTGTTCCATCTCAAGTTCATGAGTCTTGAGCATTCCATAGATTTCATCAAGAGTTGTTTCATCAAGATTGTAGTTGTCTCTTATTGTTGTTGCCTTCAAATCCCAACATTCAGGAAGAGCTAACAGGAATTTAAGGTTTGTATCTTCAAGATCATACTCCTTATTTACTAATGACAAGTCATTCAAGAGTTTGACAAATCTATCATATACATCAGTCAATGACTCATTAGTCCTAGAGTCAAAGTGTTCATACTCTTGAGTGAGTATTGTCTTCCTGTTCTTCTTAACTGTTTCAGTTCCTTGACACCTTGTCTCCAGTGCATCCCATATCTCCTTAGCAGTCTTGCAGTTGATTACCCTGTTTGACATTACATTATCAATGGCACTATGCAATAAGTGTCGTACCTTGGCATCCTTAGCAATAGATGCTATATCTTCAGCAGTGTAATCACTCTTTTCCTTTGGTACGGTCATTGCTGCTTCACCTGCAACTACAACAGCGAGCTTGGTAGGTTTGTGAGGGCCTTCCTTGATTCTATCAAGGTATTCTGGATCTGTTGCTTCCAGAAACATGGTCATTCTTACCTTCCATATGGGATATTCAGATGGTCTCAATATGGGAACTCTGATAGTCTCATATCGACTCTGAGTTGATGTCTTTGATGATTCCTCAGTTTTGGTAGGCTTAGTTGGAGTTTCTGTGTCAGACATGATTGTTTTTAGATCTTTAACTGTATGTGTGTTAACAGAAGGCTCTGATACCACTTGTTAGGTCACACTTTCACTGTAGAGGAGGTGAATACAGTGTTTATTACAATCAAATCAAACTTCAAGAACTTATGTAATAGAAAACAAACTTTATTTAATCAATAAACTCTGTTACAATCTGGAACTGTTATCTCTCAGTGATGAACAAAATATCACGAGAGCTGCTAGAGTTACAAAGAATAATAACTTCGATAATCGTAACACTTATAGTGTAAACCCTATGTCTGTGTTTATATACTACACAGTTACAAGATAATCGCTAATTGATATGGAATATAATTCTGCTTCCTAAAATATATCAATCAGATATCTTCTATTCCAAGTATTCCATTCTTCACGGAATTCCTTCTTCATGCATATCTCTTCTTATGTTTATCTTGATCTTCTTAACTTTAATCAGCCACTGTCCTTATCTGATCGTCCTTCAGCACTTAAGTTCTGATATCTATCTCCTGATAACATAAGTACTGATATCCCTTAAGTTCTGACTTCCAGTATAAGTACTGATCAGTTAAGTACTGATTTGTTCTGTTCAAATAAGATCTGAAATCTAAACATAAAACATATTAGCCATGACATTATCAAATATATCTAACATGTAATAATAAGGAAACTAAGAAAGTTAAACCAGTAAATACTGATGATAAGGTAAAATTGAACCAGTCTTAGTTAAGACCTATTAAGTTTAACTTAAGTGTTGATGTTATTAAGTCAATTATTGAAAATGGGTAAACATCAGCATCTAAATCAAATTTAAAAACTCATAAGAATGAAAAAGTTCATACCAAGTGAGTAAGTGTTGGTTCAACGACTCAGAAGCAGCTTAAGAAAAAGCTGAAGGAAGTTAAAATGAAAAACAAGGAAAAACATCCTAGAAAGAATATAAATGGAAAAGAAGGTATCAATAAGAAGGATAAACCTAATGCACCTAGCAAGGCTTATTTTAACAGTGATAGTGCTAATCATCTTGCTATTTCTTGCAAGAAGAATAAAGGAATAAATATTGTTCCTCTTATGTTAGATATATTTGTGATGTCATGTCTAATAGTGATTTGTGTTTAGTTTTCAGATCTTAACTAACAGGACAAATCAGGACTTAACTGGAAATTAGTACCTATACTAAAGTCAGAACTTAAGATATCAGAACTTAAGTTATCAGAACTTAAGATATCAGAAGATATTTATCAGAAGATAATATCAGGACTTAAGAAGACTTTCAGATAAGGAAGGCAGCTGATTGAAAGGAAAGAAGATCAAGACTAGACCAAGAAGAGATATGCATGAAGAAGAATTCTATGAAGAATAGAAGACTTGGAGGAAAAGATAACTAATTGATATATTTTAGGATGCAGACTTATATTCGATATCAATTAGAAAATTATCTTGTAACTGTTTGTCTATATAAACACAACATAGGGTTTACACTATAAGTGTTATATTAATCGAGAATATTATTCATTGTAACCCTAGCAGCTCTCGTGATATTTGTTCATCACTGAGAGAGAACGGTTCCATTGTAACTATTTTATTAATAAGATTATTCTGTGTTTTATACTTATGTTCTTAATTCGATTTGATTGTAGTATACACTGTATTCAACCCCCTTATACAGTGTGTGTGACCTAGCAAGTGGTATCAGAGCCAATCTGTTAACACATATACAGTAAAGATCCAAAACAATCATGTTTGAAGAAGAGAAAACTCCAACCAAGCCCACCAAAACTGAAGAAACTCCAAAGACTCAAATCTATAATCGATATGAGACTATTAGGGTTCCCATACTGAAACCTTCTGAGTATTCCATATTGAAAGTGAGGATGACTATGTTTCTGGAAGCTACAGATCCAGAATACCTTGACAGAATTAATGAAGGACAACATAAGCCAACCAAGCTCTCTGTTGTAGTTGCAGATCAGCCAGCACAGACTGTACCAAAGGAGAAAAGTGAATATACAGCTGAAGATATCTCATCTATTGCCAAGGATGCATAGGTAAGGTATTTGCTGCATAGTGCCATTGATAATGTGATGTCAAACAGGGTAATTAACTACAACACTGCAATGGAGATATGGGATGCCTTGGAGACAAGATGCCAGGGAACTGATGCAATTATGAAGAATAGAAGGACTATACTCACTCAAGAGTATGAGCACTTTGACTCAAAACCTGATGAGTCATTAACTGGTTTATATGACAGATTTGTCAAACTCTTGAATGATCTATCACTGGTGGATAAGGAATATGATCTTGAAGATACTAATCTTAAATTCCTCTTAGCTCTTCCTGAAAGTTGGGATTTGAAGGCAACTACTATAAGAGACAACTATGCTCTTGATGAAACTACTCTTGATAAATTTATGGTATGCTCAAAACTCATGAACTTGAGATGGATCAAAGAAAAAAGAGGCATGGGAGAAAGTCAAGAACAGTTGCTCTTAAGGCTGAGGAGGAATCCCCCAAAGTGGTTGCCTCAAAGAAAGGAAAAGAAAGGCTCTCATCACAAAGTCTGATACTGAGTCATCAAGTTCTGATAGTGATGAGGATTCAGAAACTGAAAGTCTATCTGAGATGGATGCTGATGAAGAGATGATGAAATTGTATGCTCTTATGGTGAACGGAATCACAAAGATAGCCTACAGGAAATTCAGAAAGGGAAGGAAGTTTTCCAGGAAAAGTGGAAGTTCTGATAAGAAGGGATTCGGAAAATCTGAAGGAAAAGAAGGAAAGTTTGACAAAGGAGATTACTCAAATGTTAAATGCTACAATTGTAGCGCCCTCCAAACCCGGGTCAGAAGTTTGGGGTCCACACACACACCTTAATTATAACCTGGTTATAACAATAATAAAGATAATAATAATATATGCAGTGACCCTACTTACCAACCACCATGGACCGTAACAGGTTAAAGTATGCACACAAGCCAAACACACTAATATATTACAAACCGTTCAAATCCCAACTATTTCAAATTCAAACTGAGTATTAAACATTATTACAAACTTTTACAAACTTAAATTATTCCAAAAGAAGCCTACTAGCTCCATTTTCTCAACCTGAACCCCTAGCTCTCGCACTGGACTGGGGATCCTCTTTACCAATTGGTTCCTTTTTAACTGGAAAGAATATAAACAACATCGCACAAATGAGCTAACTAGCTCAGCAAGTCACAATGACAAAACTGAAAATAATGATCATCAGATGAATATGGTTATGATATCAAGTGAACAATGGATTATGATTTAGAATTGGATATTATACTTTTAATTTAAAAACCAAGGTTAGGCTGTTGATCGGTCACACACTAACCCCGAGCAAGGCACACAGCATTGCTCTAACTACTAGATCCAAGGCACACATTGGCCTAACTTGACCATTATATGGTCTGACCACGAATCTGGTCCACAATTTTATAAAAACCAATCCAATTCTAACATAATAACAGAATATGCAATAATAAACAATTAACCGAAATCATTAACAACAATAAATGTTTAACAATGAAAAGGTTTCAATCCTTGTAAGGATCAATAAGGCAAATTAAAAGCTTGGATGCTGGGTAATGAAAGAATTGGATAACAAAGGAATCAACGTTTCAAGGTTTCAAGGATTTGGTCTTTCAAAGTATAAGATACCATGGGTTGAGTATATAATAGTTCATTTCAGTGTTTGGTATTTAGTTTGTATGTATTTGTAGAGTAGTATCATAGATTTGTGGTTCTTGTTTGGGTATACAATAATCAATGGATTAGAAAGAATATGATTCATGGCTCAAGAATAATAACTGAAATCAGGATTTAGGTTTCTGTGCTTCAAAGCACTTGCAATATCACAGGATTATCAAGTACTACAATATCTCGAGAAATTTCAGAACACTTGCCTGGTATTAGCTTACTACACTGCACTCGCTTCAAATCACAACCGTTTTACTCCTCAACTACCTGTTTCCCTTTCTTACGTCTTGCCTCTTCTGCTCACATATCATAAACATCTATCAATAATTTACTCATGGAATTCTATTCAACACATACTTCTATCTACCCTTCGTTTTACCCAAATCTGATTAACGGATTGAAAGTTATGCAATAATCAAGTAAACACCGAATATATAGACCGATAGTCAATTAACAAGTCACATATAGCACATAATACATCACGTAATTAATGATATATTATTTATAAAGAAGTCTCGGGTCATAAATAGGCTTTCTGGTATTTAAAATGATTTTTAAAACATTTTTCGGAATTAAAACGGGTCGTTGGATCAATTTCGGGTTAATAAACAGGGTTCGGTTGGCCCATTCTGGCTCCGAAATAATTTTAGAATAATTATCGAGCCTTGGAAATAATTTAGAATAATATTTTAAAGCTCGAAACTATTTTTCAGAATTTTTAAATCATTTTTAAATAATTAAATCTAATTAAATAATTAACTAAAATCAATTAATAATTAATTAAATCAATTAATCAATTAACTTTTGAATTAATTGACCAATTAATCAATTATAAATTAACTGAAATTAATTAACTAATTAATATTGATTTATTTGTGAATTAAAAATAATTTTTAGAATTAAAATAATAATTTTTAGAATTTTCAGAATTTAAAAATGAATTTTTATAATAAAAATAAATAGGAAATATGATTTTTAACATTTTATAAACAGGAATCCTAAATTTGCAAAGTCTGGAAACTTCAGGGACCTAACTGCATCGTTTTCAAAAGTTGGGGTATTAAACTGTAATTTTCCAGCCCTTCGCCGGAAAACAGTCGGGTTCGCCGGAGAACACGTTCCCGGCGTCCTCACCCCACCAACACCTCTAGATCACATCTACAAAACATCAGGAACACAACTATGCAATCAATTCATCCTAACAATCCCTGAGTTGGCCGGAATTTGGCCGTGAAGTTTTCCAGTTTCCGGCGAACATCGGAAAACTTCAAAACACAACTCCCTTCTCTACAGACCTCGTTGGTTCATGAAACTTATACGACTAGATTGCAAATTTCACCGAGAATACAACCCACTGTAACACAACATCAATCTATCACAGAATAAGAAACCCCCAAATTTCAATTAAGAACATTCATACGGGTTATAAACCCTAATTTTGAAATTCGAAAATCAAACTCAAATTTGAACATGTTATTGAACTCCAAATCAGACGTATGACATATGAAAATCATCAGGAAAACAAGCTCTACAACATGCAATCATCAAATTATACAAACAATCATCCGAACAAAATTTCATATTTTTAATAAAATAAATTCGAAAATAAATAAATTTTTAGAAAAATAACCTTGATTTCTGTAGTGAAACAAAGCTCAGAATCTGATAGAACACTTCAAATCCTTCGTTTTGGTTACTCAAGCTTAGAAAACAGAGATCGGTAACGCCTTCGTTTTGCTGTTTGATTCTTAGAACAATTTTAGGAAATTAGGGTTTTTCTCTGAAAATTATATAATTAACTATCTGTAAATGATTTTGATACGAAATAAAATACGGTAAAAGGCTATTTATAATTACGAAAAATTTGTATCTCGTTGGATCATTCCGGATATAAAACGGTACGTTTATTTGTAAAAACTGATCCAAACGGTATCGGTTTTCGGGATAATTATCCAAATCAGTACAATTTGTACTGCGGTCTTGGTCTCAGCGCCTGGTTACACGTATTACGAGGTGATAATTGTGATAGTTTAATAAAAAGCTCCCGTTTATCGAAAGGTTTTATTGATTTACCGAAACGAATATTGTATCGAAAATGTTGCGCCGGGACCCGCGCAGGACAAACCGTACGCCGGATCGAAAAAGTCGAAACATGGAATATGCTCGGAATATTACAATTAGGTTAGGAAGGAGTTCTCGAAAGAGTTTCGGGTTCCAAAAATGTAACAACGGGTGACGTCGGTTGGTTCCCGTTTTTATAAAATAGACTTTAATTACCCGGAAAAAGATTTCAGAAATTTCATATGATTCTTATAAATCCATGAACTAACATAAAAGCAATTAGGAAGATATGACAATTATCTATATTTTATTTTGGACATATAAAAATTAAAATACTCAATTAATATTATTTTTGAATATTCAAGTACAGATAACACTTAACAATTAGCTCACAGAATAGATACTGAACACACATAATAATTATATAATAGCAAAAATAATTACACAATATATCCCGGATATTACAACCTTCCCCCCTTAAAAGGATTCTGTCCTCAGAATCTCTAAGAAAACAAATGAGGGTACTTTTCTCTCATATTACTTTCTAATTCCCAGGTTGACTCTTCAACCTTTGGGTTTCTCCACAGTACTCTTACTAACTTTACCACTTTATTTCTCAATACTTTCTCTCTTTCCTCTAGAATCTCTATCGGACTCTCTACATAAGATAAATCTGCTTGAAGTTCTATTGGCTCATATTCTATTATATGCCTGGAGTCTGGATTATATTTCTTAAGCATTGATATGTGAAAAACATTGTGAATGTGCTCCATGTGCGGAGGTAACGCCAATTCGTAAGCTACTTTGCCAATATGCTTTAGGATTTCAAAAGGTCCGACATATCTTGGGTTTAGCTTCCCTTTCTTCCCAAACCTCGTTAGTCCTTTCCACGGTGATACTTTCAATAATACCAAGCTTCCTTCTTCAAATTCCATGTCTTTTCTTAATTGGTCTGCATATTTCCTCTGACAATCTTGTGCGGCTATTAATCTTTTCTGGATAATTTCAATAACTTCCTTTGTCTGCTGCACCAATTCAGGTCCGAGTATTTTGCATTCTCCTACTTCGTCCCAATATACTGGAGATCTACATTTGCGTCCATAAAGGGCTTCATAAGGTGGCATCCCAATACTGGCGTGATAACTGTTGTTATAAGCAAACTCTACCAGGGGTAAATGCTCGTCCCAACTTCTTTTGAAATCAATAGCACAAACACGTAGCATGTCCTCGATTTTCTGAATCGTTCTTTCACTTTGGCCATCCGTTTGGGGGTGATAAGCTGTACTCATATTCAGTCTTGTTCCCAAACATTCTTGAAAACTCTTCCAAAATCTTGAATAAATCTTGGATCTCGATCAGATCAATAGACACTGGAACTCCATGACGAACTACAATTTCTTTCAAGTACATGTGAACTAACTTGTCGAGCGAAAATCTTTCATTTATAGGCAGAAAATGAGCTGACTTGGTAAGTCTATCTACTATAACCCAAATGGCATCATGATTAGCCCTTGTCCTTGGTAATCCAACTATGAAATCCATGGAAATATGTTCCCACTTTCATTCTGGAATCTCCAATGGCTGTAGCAATCCTCTTGGTCTCTGATGCTCTGCTTTAACTTTCTGACAGGTATAGCATTTGCTAACCCATTCCGCAATTTCCCTCTTCATATCTGGCCACCAATAATTCTTCTTTAAATCTCTTTATATTTTGGTACTCCCTGGATGGATGGAATATCTTGAACTATATGCCTCTTGTAAAATTTCATTTTTCAGCTCCGTCACTGGTGGAATCCAAATTCTTGAAGAAAACCTAAGAATACCTTGATCATCTTGTTGCGTGCATAATTCCTCACCTACCAAACTATTTATATCTTGATCCATTACCTCTTTCTGGCATTTCTTTATTTTCTCCAATAACTCCGGTTGGAAAATCATACCGTATACTTTTGTTTCCTCAGGCTTGCAAATTCTAATCTCCAATTCCAATTTTTGAAATTCTTTATATATCTCTTCAGGTACGGATATACATTTAACTTTTCCTTCCGACTTAACGCATCTGCTACAACGTTCGCCTTACCGGGATGATAATTAATCGAGCAATCATAATCCTTAATCAATTCTAACCATCTCCTTTGTCTCATATTAAGTTCCTTCTGGGTAAATATATATTTCAAACTTTTGTGATCCGTGAAAATCTTACACTTTTCTCCATACAAATAATGTCTCCAAATCTTCAAAGCGAAAACTATAACTGCTAACTCCAAATCATGAGTAGGGTACTTCTGTTCGTGTGGTTTCAATTGCCTTGACGCATACGCAATCACCTTGTCGTGCTGTATAAGAACACATCCTAATCCTTTGTAAGAAGCATCTCTATAAATTACGAAATTCCCTTGATCGTCTGGAAGTGACAAAACAGGTGCTGTGATTAATCTCCGCTTCAATTCCTGAAAACTTTCTTCGCACTTGTTATTCCATATAAACTTTTCCTTCTTTCGTATAAGCTTTGTCAATGGTGTTGCAATTCTTGAGAAATTCTGAACGAATCGTTGATAATATCCTGCCAATCCCAAGAAACTTCTTACCTCAGTGGGTGTTCTCGGTCTTTCCCAATTCGTAATTGCCTCGATCTTTGCCGGGTCCACTTTGATCCCTTCATTACTGACTATGTGTCCTAAGAACTGAACTTCCTGTAGCCAAAACTCACAGTTTGACAATTTAGCATATAACTTCTTTTTCCTTAAAATCTCTAAAGCTGTCCATAAATGTTCCGTATGATCCTCCTCCGTCTTTGAATAGATCAAAATATCGTCTATAAATAATATAACGAACTTGTCCAAATATTTCATGAAAATTCTGTTCATCAGGTCCATAAACGTTGCTGGGGCGTTGGTCAATCCAAAAGACATCACTAAAAATTCATAATGTCCATACCTTGTTCTGAAAGCTGTCTTTGGTATATCTTCTGGTTTGATCTTCAGTTGATGATATCCCGATCTTCAATCGATTTTGGAGAAATACTTGGCTCCCTTCAATTGGTCAAACAAATCATCAATTCTGGGTAACGGATACTTATTCTTAATCGTCAACTTATTGAGCTCCCTATAGTCGATGCACAGTCTCATGCTTCCATCCTTCTTCTTGACAAATAATACCGGTGCACCCCACGGGGATACACTGGGTCTAATTACTCCTTTCTCTAACAGCTCTTGCAATTGTTTTGCTAATTCTTTCATCTCAACGGGAGCCATTTTATACGGGGCCTTGGATACTGGTTCGGTTCCAGGTGCTAAGTCGATTGCAAATTCAATTTCTCTATCTGGAGGAAGTCCTAGTAACTCGTCGAGAAATACGTCTGAAAATTCCATCACAACTGGAATATTTTCAAGTTTTGCTGGCTCCTGACTTCTGTCGATCACATATGCTACGAAATGCTCACATCCTTGTCATAGTAACTTCTTGGCTTGAATCATCGTTAAGAACTTCTTTACCTGCTTCTGTCCCTTGAACGTTACTATTCTTTCATCTGGCGTTTTCACCATTACTTTCTTATTTCGACAATCTATCTGAGCATCATGCTTAGATAACCAATCCATCCCTAATATAACGTCAAATTCTCCTAACTTAAACGGTATCAAATCTACACAAAATTTACTACCAGAAATCTCAATCTCACAATTCCCACAAACTTGGTTAACAGTTACACGTTCTTGATTTGCTAATTCCACAGTTATTATTTCATTTAAATACCCAACTGGACAATTTAACTTACTAACAAAATCTTGTGAAACAAACGATCGAGTTGCTCCCGAATCTATTAACACTTTGGCACATAAAGAATTCACATTAAGCGTACCTGCCACGACATCCGTATCCTGGATCGCATCCTTCACCGACATGTCAAAAACTCTAGCCCTCGGAGTCTCATTCACTGTTGGGGTAGATCCCATAATCCTTAATGTATTACTGACTGGGGTTGGTGTCTTGCAATCCCTGGCCATATGTCCTGGCTTCCCACATTTAAAGCATGTAAATCTAATGACTTGAACTTTCACTACTGGATTCCGGATAGGCTGATCCTTATTTGTTGGCTCTCTTGCTGGCTGATTTCGGCACTCCCTCGAGTAGTGCCCTTTCTGGTTGCACTTAAAACATACCACATTCAACTTGTTACAAACTCCTCCATGCTTCTTTCCACATACTTGACAATCTGGAAAAGTTAATCTCAACTGATTCGGTTGATTCACATTAGCTGGACGATTGCCCTGGCCTCCGTCTCCTGCATTTTGTCTCCTGAAATTAAAATTTCTCCCTGGCTGAAACTTGCCCTTCTTAAAATTTGGAAATTTCCCTGTTTGTGACTGACCCTCACTTCCCTCAACTTTCCTTTTCTTGCTTTCTTTCTCCTTCTGAAACATCTCACTCTCTGTCTCTGCGATCATAGCCTTCTGTACAACCCCGGCATAGGTATCCAATTTAAAAATAGCTACCTTCCCTCTGATCCATGGCTTCAAGCCTTGCTGGAATCTCTTAGCTTTCTTTCTATCAGTATCAACATACGACAACACATACCTTGACAATTCCTCAAACTTCCCCTCATAATCTGTTATCGACATGTTTCCTTGCTTTAATTCTAAAAACTTCAGCTCCATTTGATCCTGAACAAACTGAGGAAAATACTTTTCTAAAAACAATTCCTTAAACCTTTCCCAAGTAATAACATCTGTGTTTTCCAATGTCTTCACCATCTCCCACCAATAGGTGGCCTCATTCTTCAGATAGTAACTTGCAAATTCAACCTTCTGCTCCTCTTTCACTTTTACCAAGGCAAATGCCTTCTCTATTTCCTTTAACCACACATTTGCTTCAATTGGTTCTAAGGAACCCTTGAATTCTTGTGGGTTTACTGCCTGAAAAGTTTTGAAAGTTACCTGGGGATTGGTCTGTCTCTGCTGTTGTTGTGCCAGGTGAACTGTTTGTTGGGCCAAGATTTGAAGAATCTGGGCTATTGCTGGGTCCATGGGTCCTGGGTTCACATTTTGGTTTATATCATTTTGATTGTTATTGTTGTTGTTATTAGTTTCTTCATTCTGGGTGTTAGGGCGGGTATTTCTTCTGGGAGGCATTTTCTGTAAAGAATCAATCAATTTATTTAGCTTTTGAATCAAATCTTTGTATAAAAGAAAAGTTTTGTAAAACAGGAATATCTCTTTTTGAAAACAGTTGCAACTAAGTAAATTGCATGCTTCTTTACAGAATATAAACAGCTATGGAAAATAGGGTACATGGTATCACAGGGTATACTGGTGCAATAAATAAGGTAAAGTAAAATAGGTGCAATAAAGTAAATGACAGTGTTGGAAATGAAAAGGTACTGATATATAGATCAAAAGTTTTAGGTAGTACAAGCGTAAAGACGCTTCGAAAGTAAAAGCAAAAAGGGTACAATAACCTACTCACTAGTCAGCATCGCTAGTCTATAGATACAACTCAAAAGTCTACTGATATACACTACACACTACTGTCCATACTACATAACCATAACAACGCTGCTCAGCATCTCCATCTCAAAATCTCTAACTCAACTACAAGGAAACTCTGGTCCTGCCAGCCTCTCAAAGTCCTCCATCACCTCAGTAGCCCAGCCCAGCAGTGCATCAGGGCCTCTGCCAAGTAGTGTAGCTCCATGTAGCCTAGCCTCAAGAACCCTCCGTGTCACATGAATCTCCTCTCGAAGCTCCCTCACACCATGATCAACATCTGTAGTCCTAATGATATGCTGTAACTCTCTAATCCGAGCCAACAAGGAATCACGCTCCAAAAGAAGAGCCTCATACCGGTAATAAGGAACTGGGGGCAATGTAGACTGGAATGGGGCACTCGCTACTGAATGCCCAGTGGAATCTGAATCAGCTGGTGGGGGTCCTCTGACAGGTGGCCTCATGCCTGGAGGTGGAATGGCCTGCAATGGTACGGGCTGTAACACCGGTGGAGGTAGAATAGCCAATGCTGGTGGAATAACAGGACGTGGATCCGATGCTGGTGCTCCAACTGAAGGCTCTGAGTGATCAGCTGATACGGGAATAAAAGAGTCGGCCATCTCTGCTATCTGAAATCATATCGTAATATAAGATTCTCGTACCACGACGCAAACTATACTAATACCGGTTATACCATAACACTCAACCTCTCGACGTTCTATCATCCTATACCTTACTTCTAATCCTATCCCTCTACCCATTCCCGTCAACCTAGGCTTGTGTCAGTGACTTATAACCTGTAGCTCTGATACCAAACCTGTGGCGCCCTCCAAACCCGGGTCAGAAGTTTGGGGTCCACACACACACCTTAATTATAACCTGCTTATAACAATAATAAAGATAATAATAATATATGCAGTGACCCTACTTACCAACCACCACGGACCGCAACAGGTTAAAGTATGCACACAAGCTAAACACACTAATATATTACAAACCGTTCAAATCCCAACTATTTCAAATTTAAACTGAGTATTAAACATTATTATAAACTTTTACAAACTTAAATTATTCCAAAAGAAGCCTACTAGCTCCGCTTTCTCAACCTGAACCCCTAGCTCTCGCGCTGGACTGGGGATCCTCTTTACCAATTGGTTCCTTTTTAACTGGAAAGAATATAAACAACATCGCACAAATGAGCTAACTAGCTCAGCAAGTCACAATGACAAAACTGAGAATAATGATCATCAGATGAATATGGTTATGATATCAAGTGAACAATGGATTATGATTTAGAATTGAATATTATACATTTAATTTAAAAACCAAGGTTAGGCTGTTGATCAGTCACGCACTAACCCCGAGCAAGGAACACAACATTGCTCTAACTACTGGATCCAAGGCACACATTGGCCTAACTTGACCATTATATGGTCTGACCACGAATCTGGTCCACAATTTTATAAAAACCAATCCAATTCTAACATAATAACATAATATGCAATAATAAACAATTAACCGAAATCATTAACAACAATAAATGTTTAACAATGAAAAGGTTTCAATCCTTGTAAGGATCAATAAGGAAAATTAAAAGCTTAGATGCTGGGTAATGAAAGAATTGGATAACAAAGGAATCAACGTTTCAAGGTTTCAAGGATTTGGTCTTTCAAAGTATAAGATACCATGGGTTGAGTATATAATAGTTCATTTCAGTGTTTGGTATTTAGTTTGTATGTATTTGTGGAGTAGTATCATAGATTTGTGGTTCTTGTTTGGGTATACAATAATCAATGGATTAGAAAGAATATGATTCATGGCTCAAGAATAATAACTGAAATCAGGATTTAGGTTTCTGTGCTTCAAAGCACTTGCAATATCACAGGATTATCAAGTACTACAATATCTCGAGAAAGTTCAGAACACTTGCCTGGTATTAGCTTACTACACTGCACTCGCTTCCAATCACAACCGTTTTACTCCTCAACTACCTGTCTCCCTTTCTTACATCTTGCCTCTTCTGCTCACATATCATAAGCATCTATCAATAATTTACTCATGGAATTCTATTCAAAACATACTTCTATCTACCCTTCGTTTTACCCAAATCCGATTAACGGATTGAAAGTTATGCAATAATCAAGTAAACACCGAATATATAGACCGATAGTCAATTAACAAGTCACATATAGCACATAATACATCACATAATCAACGATATATTATTTATAAAGAAGTCTCGGGTCATAAATAGGCTTTCTGGTATTTAAAATGATTTTTAAAACATTTTTCGGAATTAAAACGGGTCGTTGGATCAATTTCGGGTTAATAAACAGGGTTCGGTTGGCCCATTCTGGCTCCGAAATAATTTTAGAATAATTATCGAGCCTTGGAAATAATTTTGAATAATATTTTAAAGCTCGAAACTATTTTTCATAATTTTTAAATCATTTTTAAATAATTAAATCTAATTAAATAATTAATTAAAATCAATTAATAATTAATTAAATCAATTAATCAATTAATTTTCGAATTAATTGACCAATTAATCAATTATAAATTAACTGAAATTAATTAACTAATTAATTTAGATTTATTTGTGAATTAAAAATAATTTTCAGAATTAAAATAATAATTTTTAGAATTTTCAGAATTTAAAAATGAATTTTTATAATAAAAATAAATAGGAAATATGATTTTTAAACATTTTATAAACAGGAATCCTAAATTTGCAAAGTCTGGAATCTTCAGGGACCTAACTGCATCATTTTCAAAAGTTGGGGTACTAAACTGTAATTTTCCAGCCCGTCGCCGGAAAACAGTCGGGTTCACCGGAGAACACGTTCCCGGAGTCCTCACCCCACCAACACCTCCAGATCACATCTACACAACATCAGGAACACAACCATGCAATCAATTCATCCTAACAATCCCTGAGTTGGCCGGAATTTGGCCGTGAAGTTTTCCAGTTTCCGGCGAACATCGGAAAACTTCAAAACACAACTCCCTTCTCTACATACCTCGTTGGTTCATGAAAGTTATACGACTAGATTGCAAATTTCACAGAGAATACAACCCACTATAACACAACATCAATCTATCACAGAATAAGAAACCCCCAAATTTCAATTAAGAAATTCATACGGGTTATAAACCCTAATTTTGAAATTCGAAAATCAAACTCAAATTTGAACATGTTATTGAACTCCAAATCAGATGTATGACATATGAAAATCATCAGGAAAACAAGCTCTATAAGCAATCATCAAATCATACAAACAATCATCCGAACAAAATTTCATATTTTTAATAAAATAAATTCGAAAATAAATAAATTTTTAGAAAAATAACCTTGATTTCTGCAGTGAAACAAAGCTCAGAATCTGATAGAACACTTCAAATCCTTCGTTTTGGTTACTCAAGCTTTGAAAACAGAGATCGGTAACGCCTTCGTTTTGCTGTTTGATTCTTAGAACAGTTTTAGGAAATTAGGGCTTTTCTCTGAAAATTATATAATTAACTATCTGCAAATGATTTTGATACGAAATAAAATACGGTAAAAGGCTATTTATAATTACGGAAAATTTGTATCCCGTTGGATCATTACGGATATAAAACGGTACGTTTATTTGTAAAAACTGATCCAAACGGTATCGGTTTTCGGGATAATTATCCAAATCAGTACAATTTGTACTGCGGTCTTGGTTTCAGCGCCTGGTTACACGTATTACGAGGTGATAATTGTGATAGTTTAATAAAAAGCTCCCGTTTATCGAAAATACGGGTTTTATTGATTTACGGAAACGAATATTGCATCGAAAATGTTGCGCCGGGACCCGCGCAGGACAAACCGTACGCCGGATCGAAAAAGTCGAAACATGGAATATGCTCGGAATATTACAATTAGGTTAGGAAGGAGTTCTCGAAAGAGTTTCGGGTTCCAAAAACTTAACAACGGGTGACGTCGGTTGGTTCCCGTTTTTATAAAATAGACTTTAATTACCCGGAAAAAGATTTCAGAAATTTCATATGATTCTTATAAATCCATAAACCAACATAAAAATAATTAGGAAGATATGACAATTATCTATATTTTATTTTGGACATATAAAAATTAAAATACTCAATTAATATTATTTTTGAATATTCAAGTACAGATAACACTTAACAATTAGCTCACAGAATAGATACTGAACACACATAATAATTATATAATAGCAAAAATAATTACACAATATATCTTGGATATTACAACAATTATGGTGAAAAAGGCCACATATCTCCTGATTTCAAGAAAGGAAAAGGTGACAAAGGCAAGGCACTTGTCACAAAGATAAAAAGCTGGACATACACTTCAGATTCTAAAAATGAGGTGAACTATGTCTTGATGGCAAATGAGGATAGCAGTTCTGAAGCTGCTGAGTTAAAGGTACCTCAAACAACTTATGCTTTTCATACTGATGATATTACTGAGTTGAGATCTTATCTTAAAACCATATTCATTAGTTATAGAGATCATACTTTAACATGTGATAGGTTAACTTCTGAAAATCTGGCTTTTAAGAAAAGGAATGACTATTTAGAAAAGGAGTTAGTGATGTTCCATCAAACTCAAAAAGAAAGAGATGATGTTTTTTATGTTAGAGATGAAGTGTTAAAATTGAATCAATCTCTAAAAACTGAGTTAGAAAAGGAAAGAGAGATTATCAGGACTTGGACGAACTCTGGTAGAACAACTCATAATTTACTAAGTAGTGGAAACTGGAAAGAGGGCTTAGGTTATGGAGATGATAAAAGTGAAACAGGAACTTACCAAATTAAGCCAATTATTGTTAAACAGACTAATAAGCCAAAGGTAAATCCTGTTAAGTTTGTAGCTAAAATTGTAAAGTCTGATTCTGAAAAGATGGAAGATAATGAGATAGAAGTTAAGGCAGAGTCAACTTCTGACAAATTAAAACAGGATAAACCATCTGAAGTTAACATAGGCTTAATGACAAACAAGCAGCTTAAGTATAAGCTGAAAGAGATTAAGAATGTAAACAAGGTAAAGCCACCTAGGAAAAATAGTAATGGAAAGGAAGGTGTGAATAAAAGCAATAATTATATGCCTGTTCCTAATGCTCCTAGAAAGAAATGCTATAACTATGGAAATTCTAACCATCTGGCTTCTTTTTCCAGGAAAAATAAGAATATAAACTCCTTAACTTCTAAGTCAGGAGTTAAGAGTCGGTCTGTTAGGTTTAAGCCATAAAATCCTTGTTTTCATTATGGTAGTTTATGGCATTCCATTTATACTTGTAAGGAATATCATAGTTTGTACTATGATTATTATCAAATAAAACCTTCTTTAAAGTAAGTTAGCATTATTCCTTCTAGTGTAAGTTCTGATGCAAAGTCTGATACTATAAATTCTGATAAGAAAAATGTTAACATAAACTCTGATGTTAAATCCGCTGCAAATGTTAACAAACTTAATAAGGCCAAATGATCCAAGCAAGTCGGGGTCCTTAAAACTAATCATTAGTGGTCTTTGTGATTGCAGGGCAACAGGAAGAACATCCTAGTTCTTGATAGTGGATGTTCAGGACATATGACTGGAAATAAAGCCATGCTATCAGACTTTGTGGAGAAAGCTGGCCCAGGAGTTTCTTATGGAGATGGCAACATGGGAAAAACTCTGGGATATGGCAATATCAATCTTGGGAATGTCATCATTGAAAAAAGTAGCTCTAGTCTCAGGACTTAAACACAATCTGCTGAGTGTTAGTCAAATCTTTGACAGAGGTTATTATGTGGATTTCTATGAAGAACACTGTGAAGTTGTAAGCAAATCTACAGGCAAAGTTGTTCAGATAGTTTTGCAATCTGTCTATTAAGTAGAGCAACAATTGAAGAAAGCTGGGATTGGCACAAGAAACTCTCTCATTTAAATTTCAGCAATATAATTGAACTAGTTAAGAAAGATCTTGTGAGAGGACTGCCAAAATCAGTATTTGCTCCTGATGGCCTTTATGATTCATGTCAAAAGGCAAAACAAAGAAAATCTTCATTCAAGAGCAAGACTGAATCTTCAATTCTTGAACCTTATCACCTACTACATCAGTGAATGTCATGTCTATTGCAAAGAAGAAATATGCTATGATCATAGTAGATGAGTTTACCAGATACACATGGGTGTATTTTTTGCACACAAAAAGTGAAAATGCATCTATCTTGATTGATCATGTCAAACAACTGAATAAATTGGTCAAAGACTTTGTGAAAATTTTATGAAGTGATAATGGCACTGAGTTCAAGAATTTGATCATGGAAGAGTTCTGCAAAGACCATGAAATAAAGCAGGAATTTTCTGCTCCTGGAACTCCACAGAAAAATGGAGTTGTTGAAAGAAAGAATAGAACTCTTATTGAAGCTACACGAACTATGCTTGATGACGCAAAGTTACCAACCTGCTTTTGGGCTGAAGCTGTGCAGACTGCTTGTTTTACTCAGAATGCAACACTTATCAACTAGCATGGAAAGACACCATATGAGATGGTGAAGAAAAAGAAGCCAAATCTGATGTACTTTCATGTATTTGGATGCAAGTGTTTTATTCTTAAGACTCATACTAAACAGCTATCTAAATTTGATCCAAAAGCTAATGAAGGAATTTTTGTTGGATATCCACTTTCCACAAAAGCCTTCAGAGTCTACAATTTAAGAACAAGGGTTGTTATGGAATCTATCAATGTCTCTTTTGATGATAAGAAGATTACTGGAGTTGAAGATTTCAATGATCATGATCAGCTGAGATTTGAGAATGAAGCTTTAAATTCTGATTCTATAAATTTTGATAATCTAAATCTTGATACTGCAAACTCTGATGGGTTAAACTCTAATGTTATTGAAACTGTGGTGACTACGCCAAAGGAAAATGCACCTGTGCAGGTGGAGCATATTGAAGATCCAACTATATCTCAAGAAGCATCAGAACCAAGAACAGGCTCTTCAAGTTCTGATTCATCAAGTTCTGATGGGCCAAGTTCTGATCATTCTGGAAAATCAAATTCTGAAGGATCCAACTCAGAGAGCATGATTTTAGGGGGAGCATCAGAAAATGTTGATGGAGACAGCATGGATCATGGGGGAGCATCAAGTTCTAGAGATAACCTTCCATCTGCAAGGAAGTGGACTAAAGCACATACACCTGACTTGATTATTGGAAATCCTGAAGCAGGTGTTAGAACTAGAACAACAACATCAAATGAATGTCTCTATCATTCTTTTCTTTCTCAGGCTGAACCAAAGAAATTGGAAGAAGCACTTCAAGATGCTGATTGGGTGCAAGCAATGCAGGAAGAGTTAAATGAATTTGAAAGAAATAAAGTCTGGACCCTAGTGCCAAGACCAAAGAACAGATCAGTTGTTGGTACAAAATGGGTGTTCAAAAACAAAACTGATAGTGATGGCATAATTACATGGAATAAAGCAAGGCTGGTTGCAAAAGGATATTCTCAACAGGAGGGTATTGATTATTATGAAACATTTGCACCAGTTGCTAGACTGGAAGCCATAAGGATATTTTTGGCTTATGCTGCTCACAAAAAGTTTACAGTCTTTCAAATGGATGTAAAAAGTGCTTTTTTTAATGGAGAATTGGAAGAAGAAGTATATGTTGAACAAACTCCAGGTTTTGTAGATTCAAAATTTCCTAATGATGTCTACAGACTTGATAAAGCACTTTATGGCCTTAAGCAAGCTCCAAGAGTATGGTATGAGAGATTAGCTCAGTTTCTTCTGGAAAGTGGATTTAACAGAGGGACAATTGACAAAACTTTATTCTATCTCAACCATGGAAAGGACTTACTTTTGGTGCAGATATATGTTGATGATATCATTTTTGGTTCTACAAATGACAGACTTTGTAAAAGGTTTGCCAAGCTAATACAGTCAAGATATCAAATGAGTATGATGGGAGAACTTAGCTATTTTCTGGGCCTTCAAGTCAAGTAGAATGAAGAAGGAACTTTTATTTGTCAATCTAAGTACACCAGAAATTTGTTGAAGAAAATTGGAATGCAAGACTGTTCAAGTGCATCCACTCCTATGGCCACTGCAACAAAATTGGATAAGGATACTGGTACATCAGTAGATATTACTGATTACAGAGATATGATTAACTCACTACTCTATATAACTGCAAGTAGACCTGATATCATGTATGCTACCTGTCTTTGTGCAAGATTTCAAGCAGATCCAAGAGAACCTCACTTAACAGCTGTAAAAAGAATTTTCAAGTACCTTAAGGGTACAGTTGATCTAGGATTTTGGTATACTAGGGAATCAGACTTTAAGCTAATAGGTTACTCATATGCAGATTTTGAAGGGTGCAAAATTGACAGGAAAAGCACAAGTGGAAGCTGCCAATTTCTTGGAGGCAGATTAGTTTCTTGGTTTAGCAAGAAACAAAAGTCAATTTCCACATCAACTGCAGAAGCAGAGTACATTGCTGCAGGAAGCTGTTGTGCACAGATTCTTTGAATGAAGAATCAGTTACTGGATTATGGGTTAAAATTTTTTAAAATTTCAATTTACTGTGATAATCAAAGTGCTATTGCTATGACAGGTAATCCAGTTCAGCACTCAATGATAAAACACATCAGCATAGGTACCACTTTATAAGGGAGCATGTGATGGAAGGTACAGTGGAATTGCATTTTGTTCCAACAGATCAACAACTAGCAGATATCTTCACAAAACCAGTATGTGAATCTACTTTTACAAGATTGGTAAATGAACTTGAAATGGTTTCAGGTTCTTTCTCTAAATCTGTTTAGTTTATGTCCTGATACATCAGACTTTATGATCAGTATTTACAAATATTACTCTCTTTATGTAATCTGTGCTTAAATTGAAATTTATTAAGTGCTGATTGTTGTCTGATATGAATTTCTAAACTCTGATAGTGATATGAATGTTTCTGTGACTATTCAATCCAATGAGGATAACTGTTCTAGATGCTGAACTATTAGTCTTTAATATACTAAAGATCCCAGGTTTGAAGTAATTGTTTATGTGGAAATCTTTTAACACAAGCAAATTCTGATATTGAGCTTGGTTAGGTTTATTTTGTGTATATTATTACTAAGTCAAAAACTAGAATAGTGCTTCTTATCTGTTAAGTTCTGATGTTGGTAAATCTCATGGATGTACTAAGTGCGGATAAGCCTCACTTATCAAAAAGAAAAGAAAAGAAAAGAAATATCAGGTACTCCTTTGAGATCTAGAGAAAAATGTATGTGGAAGGGAAGACCCAAGTGCATTTCTGGTATTAAGTAATATGCATTAGAAAAGCAAAATAAAATTTTCTTGGTGACTTTTCACATTCTCTGATTACTGGAGAAATACTCTAATAATAGCATAAATTCTAATAAGCAATCGTGACTCACTTAAACTAAGAAGCCACTATAACAAGGAATTTCAAAAGATGCATAAAATGAGCACAAAAAAGTTGAGGTGGACTCATGCATGAACTCATTCTATAGTTGACTTTAGACTAATGACAGGTTTTAAGCAAAGTTCTTAGTTATGCCTTATTCCTAAGATGTACTGAAGTGAATCAGACTTTACTCTTTGTCTGATATTTAGCTTAAAGCACACACTTTCACTCCATATGAATGATGAAAATTACTGTGGTGACCAATATTGTTTTAGATGAACAGTTTAAGTGTCAGTTGCATAAATTCTGAGGACAAGTTCTGATGGAAGTTCTGATGATTAAGTTCTATTGAAACCATATCAGTATTTGTGTGAAACATTACAGAAATAAACATTCACTTTTTGAGTAAAGAAGCCATATTCTGATGACTTTTAAATTCTGATAATAATCAAGTTCTGATGCTAACGTGGCAGTATTTATTTCCTTGATTTATTTTTAGGTCAATACTTGAACGGTTATATTTTATCAGAATATTGGTTTATGTGAGATAAAGACAGTAATAATCATTTGTTTGGTGGGAACAGTTTTTTTTTAAAAAAACTGCATGTACATAGTAATCATTACTTATTTCCCGTGCCCATTAACTATTGTCTTAACTGCTGCATGGCTGATAGGTGTATAGTCTGTTCTACTTCTCAATAACTGTTGCACGTGGGGTGTCTAAGTAAAAGAGATAAAAGATTTTCAAATCTTTTATTTAAATTTCTATTATATTCACTCTCTCTCTTTTTCTTATACTCTCATATTTTCTGACGGTTTACTATACAGACATTTTATGAAACACCTTTCAGGCATTCTAAATTCTCACTCGTTTTTAATGGCACCCAAGGATATAATCTTTAATGGAGCAAAGTTCATCCCCAACAACTATGCTTCCATTCTCACTAAGTGTGAGGCTCCTTCGGAACTTCATTTTTGTACAAGATTTCTTAACTCATAGTGAGATTGGGTATGCTCTGACTCAACCTCAGTCTATTTCTGGCAAACAAGTGCTGACATTCTGGCGAACTGGGTTATATGATGATGATGATGCTGCTGGTTCTCCAAGCATAATTTTCACATCAGGCGATGTCGAATATGTGGTTACTAAATCTACTGTTCGTAAAGCTCTCCATTTAGCTGAAGATTGTACATTCTCAACAGTGGAGCCAATTTGGGCTATGAGCAAAGTCTGGGAAAGCTGGGTCAATTGAAAAGATCACATATCAGAAAGGAATGGAGTTATTTCTTTGACTGCATCACCAAGGCATTTGCAAATAAATTCTCCAACTTTGATGCTATTCCCATTCTGAATCAACAAATCGGGTACGCTCTTATAAATCAAACTCATTTTGATTATGCAAGTGATGTGCTAGGTTTTATAGGGGATAGGATGACAGAAGATAGGAATGTAGTATATTTTTCTAGATTCTGTCAGCTTATATATAGTTACTGTTGTGCTGATGAACCCCAACTATTCAATGACTTAATTTCACTCTTTAAGCTTGCAAAAAGGGCCTTTAATGACCTGTTAAACTCTGATACCAAGAAAAAAGTACTGAGACCTTTACAAATCCCTCAATCAGTAAAACAAGTCTTGGTAAATGCTGATCCAGAAACCTATACAACTGTATATCCTGATGTCCAACCCACCAACCCACAACAGCCATCAGTACCTAATCCTGTCACTCAACAACCACTCACATCAGATCATGCCAATCAACCATCAGCACATACTCCAGTGAAGCCTTCTTCTTCTAGAGCAAAGAGGACAAAGACATTACCTCAGACACAACAAAAGAGAAGGAAGATGATTCTGAGAGATGAATCTGATGATGAGGCACAAGTTCAACCTTCAGAACCTGTTGCTGAAGCAGCTGAGGAAGTGTCTCCTCAGAAAACAAAGGAAACTGGGAGTTCTAGGCCCCTCAAAAGGCTTAGAAAGATAAATTATGATGATAAAGCTCCCAAAGTCTCTCCATCCTTGAAGAGATGGAAGAAACAAAGAGCTAACAGGGACACAGTTGAGTCAGATTCAGAGGATGTGGAAGCAGCAACTAAGGAAGGGGATCAGGAATCTCTGATCCCAAAGGATCCAATTGTGATTGAATCCCTTCCATCTACACAACCAGAAATTGCTGAAGCCGCTGCATCTACACCTCAACTGTCACCAATTCAAGCTGAAGAAACTGCTCAAGGAAGAGTGCCTATACCTCCTGTGTCTCCTATCATTGAACAAGTACATGCTGAAGACCCATGTACAAGTGCTGAAATAGATATTCACAACTTGGTTGTGCCTGAGATTCTGTACTTGGAAGCTCCCACCATTCTTCAACATACTCCACCAACAACACCAATTTTAGATGCTGACTTTAATGCAGATATTCCAACAACACCTCTTCTGAATCTAGATGATGAAGATCAGATATTAGGTGAGCATCAGAATTTGGATGTTGATCAGAACTTATAGGACGATTTTGAAACCTCTATAGCCTCACACACTATCATTTTATTCGAGGAAGCTGATTCTGAAGGCTCTGTAAGTTCTGATACTGTATATATTGACAATACTGGTGAAGCTGCTACAAATGCAAATGCTGATGCAACTGGTCCTTCAGGACATGCATCTCAACAAGTTCTAGGCAAAGCTGATCTAATCAAGAACTTTGTTAGAGAGGATGCACCAGTACCTTGGAGTGAAACTCCAAGAGGAAAAGAGTGGAACAAGGAATGGAACAAAGTTAATTTTGTTCCTACTACAAATATTCTTGCTGAGCACCTAGCTAAAGCTAATGAGATGCTGGTGAATGATGACTTCAAAGCATAGCTCAGAGTTACTGCATTGAGTACAAGGCACCTTCAAGGTCAACACTCAATAACTCAAGCCAAGGTGAACAAAATTCAAGAAACCTTAATCCAGCAAGACATGAATGTCAAATTGGAAAAGAACAGGTTTTTTAAGCCAGCCTTTGACCGCATTGGGTATATAAAAAAATTCAAGAAAAGCAGCAAGCTCAAATATCTGATATTTTAAAGAATCAAGCTGCTCAACAAGATCAACTCGATGAAATCCAAAACTCTGTGGAACTGCTTGTCTCTATCCTACTACCTAATGATGCCAAAAAGGGGGAGAAAGTGATTAAGTCCAAATGCAAAATTGATCAACCACTGAAGGGTAAGGATGATGATAATGAAGACCAGGGAAACTCTGAAAGGGGTATAGGTCATGGTCAAGGAAAAGGCTCTTCATCTAGGAAAGCAGGAACTTCTACACAAAGATCAAGCTCTGATGTTGATAGAAGAATAAGTTCTGAGAAACAAGTTCTGACTAAGCCTGATGTTCTAATACAGGGTGAAAGTCAAGAATCACAGGAGTTTATACAGACACTGAAGCTTAAGGGGAAGGAAACAACAGTCTATTATCAGGACCCCAAGTTACAGAAGCTGGATGAAGAAATTTCAAAAAGACTATTTCTCAAAGACAATCCAGGAATGGACTTTGAAAGTATAAAGAAAGAAGAAGCCAGACTTAAAGCAGAAAATGACAAATCTAAGTCTAAAGCTTCTAACTGCAAAGAAACCTCCAAAGCCTAAGGGCATTGTGATTAAAGAGAAGACAAACTCTGAGGCAAGCAAATTTGAATCCAAAGCCAAATCACAAGTAGAGGTATATCCAAGATTCAAGGGCAAAGCTAAAGTTGATGACTCTGTAAAAATCTTTCTGCCAATTATGGATCTAGAAGTAAAGGATGATGAAGATACTAGTATGATTTTGAAGAAGAAGAAGAATATTCAAACAACCTCTGACATAGCTCATGTTGTTCAAGATCTTGACTTAGTAAATTCTGATATTACAATGAAGCAAGCAACCTCTGACAGAGCTCAAGTTGGCTTGATATCAGAAGATAAAGAAAAGGAAACCTCTGACATTGCTCATGTTAAACATTCAAAAATTCTATTACCTGGGTTTACTAAAGCTCAACAATCTACTCAACTTTTGAAGACTACATCGAGTGGTTTTGAAGCAAGAGTTATTCGAGGAAAGGAAGCTAGAGATAAATCAGGATTGGGTAGTTCTAAAGAAAAGCGAGTAAATAATACTACCTCTGATCCAACCTCTTTGAGTGAACCAGGAGTATGAACAACTCCTGAAAGATTGAATCAACTGGAGTATGTACAAATGGTCTACCACTCTGTGCTAAAAGAAGATATCATGTTATATTTCATGACTGATAGGAGGGTATTCCATATAATAAAGGATGATATTCGTTTGAAGTACTTTGAAGAATTGCAACATGTGCTATTTCGACTTCAAGTGAAGAACAAATCAACATATGGTGCTACCAGATACATAAGGTCTAATATTGAAAGATAGAAAAAATTATACTCTGTAAAGTCTGATAGACCATACTATCCTAGTACAGAGCTCACAATGGTGATATTGTTGAGATGAATCCTAATACTGTCAAAATCACTACATTTCTTGGTATTAAGGGTCTTGAATTCAATCTAGAGTCTAATAAAGCCTATGTCATCAGACTGGATTAGGAGATAAGGAAAGCAAAAATAAATGATCTCAGGTTGCTATCTTTCAGACAGGTGAAGATACAGTTGAACTTAAAGATGCAAAAAAGAGGATACAGAATGAACTTGAATATGCTGAGAGAACTCTTTTGAAGAATTATCTCAGAACAACTCCTGACATTAAAGAGATGACACATTGAAGCCAAGTCAAGAACTACAGCTGGTAAATTTTGAAGTATATACAGGCTAAAGCTGATATTAGACTTTAAGGATGGTAAAAGCTATAAAGACTGTGAGTTGTAGTTATTTAGTTAAATTCTTATATGCATTTGTACTTAATGTTTTTGACATCATCAAATATCTATTGAACTTCTATATTATGCTAATTTACAAGTTGGGGGAGATTGTTAGATATATTTGTGATGTCATGTCTAATAATGATTTGTGTTTAGTTTTCAGATCTTAACTAACAGGACAAATCAGGACTTAACTGGAAATCAGTACTTATACTGAAGTCAGAACTTAAGATATCAGAACTTAAGTTATCAGAACTTAAGTTATCAGAACTTAAGATATCAGAAGATATTTATCAGAAGATAATATCAGGACTTAAGAAGTCTTTCAGATAAGGAAGGCGGCTGATTGAAAGGAAAGAAGATCAAGACTAAAACAAGAAGAGATATGCATGGAGAAGAATTCTATGAAGAATAGAAGACTTGGAGGAAAAGATAACTAATTGATATATTTTAGGATGCAGACTTATATTCGATATCAATTAGAAGATTATCTTGTAACTGCGTGTCTATATAAACACAGCATAGGGTTTACACTATAAGTGTTATCTTAATCGAGAATATTAGTCACTGTAACCCTAGCAGGTCTCGTGATATTTGTTCATCACTGAGAGAGAATGGTTCCATTGTAATACTGTTTTATTAATAAGATTATTCTGTGTTTCATACTTGTGTTCTTAATTTGATTTGATTGTAGTATATACTGTATTCAACCCCCTTCTACAGTGTGTGTGACCTAACATCTTAAGTCATAGTTTTGGAATAGAACAGTTAAATATAAGCCACAAAATCCATATTTTTATTATGGTAGTGTTTGGCATTCAATTTACACATGTAAAGAGTATCACAGTTTGTATTATGATTACTATGAACTAAAACCCTCTTTATATAAATCAAAAGTTGTTTCTACATGTCTAAACTCTGATATTAAGAATGTTAGCATAAACTCTGTTTCAAAGTCTTCTACTGCAAATATAAACAAACATAAAAAGACCGAAGGATCCAAGGAAGTTTGGGTCCTTAAAAATACTAATTAATTGTTAAATCTGATAGCATGATAACTAGAAAAATTCTTTAGTCTTGGATAGTGAGTGTTCAGGATATATAACTTGAAAATAAATCCCTTCTATCAGAGTTTAAGGAGAAGGTTGGCCCAAATATTTCTTCTAGAGATGGGAACTTAGGAAAGACTTTGGGATATGGCAAGATTAAGCTTCGAAATGTCATCATTGAGCATGTAGCTCTAGTTGCAGGACTCAAGCATAATCTCATCAGTGTGAGTCAAATCTGACAGAGGTTACAGTGTGACCTTTTTTTAGGAACATTGTGAAATTGTCAGTAATCAGATGGCAAGGTTGCAATGACTAGTTAGATACATGGTAACTTATATAAATCTACAGTCTCCACAAATACCTATAATTCTGAAATATGTCTACTTAGTAGAGAATTTGTGGAAGACAGCTAGAGCTGGCATAAAAGACTTTCTCATCTAAATTTCAACAACATCAATGAACTTGTGAAGAGAGATCTTGTGAGAGGATTGCCCACTGCAGTATTTACTCCTAATGGCTTATGTGACTTATGCCAGAAAGCCAAGTTAAGGAAATTATCTTTCAAGAGTAAAACTGAATCCTCAATTCTTGAACCATATCACTTGCTTTATATTGATCTTTTTGGTCCAGTCAATGTAATGTCTATTACAAAGAAGAGATATGCACTTGTTATTTTTGATGAGTATATAAGATACACATGGGTGTATTTTCTGTACACCAAGGATGATACACCATCCATTCTTCTTGATCATGTAAGAGAACTAGAAAAAAGATCAACTCACAAAGTCAAGATCATTATAAGTGATAATGAAACTGAATTCAAGAACAACACTATGGAAGAATTCTATAAGTACAAGGGGATCAAACATGATCTGCCCCTAGAACTCCACAACAAAATGGAGTAGTATAAAGAAAGAATAAAACTCTCATAGAAGCTGCAAGAACCATGCTTGATGAAGCAAAATTTGCAACTTACTTCTAGGAAGAAGCTGTGCAAACTGCATGCTTCACACAAAATGCAACATTGATAAACAAGCATGGCAAAACACCATTTGAGATGCTGAAAGGAAAGAAGCCAAATTTGAAATACTTTTACATATTTGGTTGCAAATGTTTCGTTCTCAAAACTCATCATGAACAGCTTACTAAATTTGATCTAAAAGCTGATAGAGTTATTTTTGTTGGATATCCACTGTCAACAAAATCTTTCAGAATTTAAAAGAAGGATGTTCATGAAGAACATGTCAGTGGAAAATTTTCAAATACTGAAGCATATATTGAGGGGGAGCAACATGGTTCACATCAAGGGTCAAGTGCTTCAAATTAAGGAACTTGACTAGATACTCTATCAGATTCTGATTCCTCAAATACTAATGAACCAAATACTAATAGTACTAGAAATACTGATTCGGGGGAGCTTCAGGAAATAAAAGTGGTACAAGGCAAAGTGAAAATAGAGACTTCATTGATCAAGGGGGAGGTTCTACTTTAATAATGTTATTCCTAAACAATCAAACAACTAGAATTATAGAAGGGGGTTGAATGTAATTCTTGGTTTCTTTTCAATTTTAAGAACATCTTACAAATAAAAATATATCAGTATTTGAATATGTGAAAGTGCAAAATGAAAATATAGATGTATTCAAACATAAAGTAATTAAACACAAGGATTAAAAACTTTCTGGTGGATTAAATTGACCCATCAGAGATATATATTGATGAGAACTCTGTGATGCAAGAATGCACACAACTGCTTACAAGTATGATAAACATAAAACATAGAAAAATTCTTAACATATACAACTTTTTCTATTTCCTAGTTCTTGCTTACTTAATTTTCAACTTTCTACTCTTGCTTTATATATCACCAAGTTACATGATAAAAAAGATAAATTAATAAGAAAAAAGTGTCCTAGTCTAATTACATGCTGCTTCATTTCTCCATCCAGCATCTTTATATTTTTTCAAGTTAGCATGGAAGTGGAAATGCTTCTTTGTTCTCTAAAACCTGTTAATAGGCTTCCAGATTCCATTTGCATACAATCAACCCATGTGACTATCAAGTAACTATCAACTGCTTTTTGAATTTCATCATCCATTGAAACTCTGTTGGATCATCCGTTGAAACTTTGTTGGATCATCCTTTGAGTGTCTGGTTGATCATCCATTGAAACCTTGTGGAACATCCGTTGAAAGTATTTTCATAGCAGTTAACTCTATTTCACTTATGCAAGATTACAAGGCATCTAATATTTAATTATCTAACCTATTCTGCATATCAATCTAGTAGTCAACATGACTTAGAATTTCCTAAAACATCTAGTTCTCTAAGCCATTACAATATGTAGGAATGTGCTACCAAAACTTATTTAACCATAAGCTACTCTTTCAACGGATGACAGAGTACATTATTCGTTGAAAGCTACAGTTACACTTAATCAAATCTACTAAGGTGTTTTCATAACATATCATCAAGTCTACTACATATTCCTAACAATCTCCCCCAATTTACGTCTATTAGAATTGTATGAATAAATTTAGAGGGACTTGATGATAACAAAACACCTTTTTACATAGAGATTATTCAACAGTAGATAAAACTGATAAGTGCTGCAATTTATTGAATATTGTACAAAAGAAAGTTCATAGAAATCTCACAAGCCATTTTTCAAGGTGCTCCTCTAGTCTGAGCAAATTACTCTTTTCTCCTTGAATGCATTATCTTCGTTCCCACCCTGTAATTGTTCTCTTAAATCCGGTGTTGAAGTTTTCTGTAGAACTCAGATTCACCTTCATTTGATTGACTCAACATCTCCTGCATTTACTTGAGAGTTTCATTGATTGATATCTTTATGTTTTTTCAATCTTGAGAGATTCTAATCTGAAGAATCTTATATTTTTTCATCTTTGAACTCCATTAGCCAATATGGCCTCAAATTTACTTTATCCCCAATTTAAGGAATAGGTAAGACTCTTGGGAGTGCATTTGGGTCTCTACAACTTAGTCTTATTCTTTCAATCTGGTTGAGTATCTGCTTCTTGGCATCAATATTAAAGCCAAATTTTTTCTTGATTGAGGAGAAAATATTCACTAAAACAGAGAAGCCTTCATTGAGAATCCTATGAAGAGGGCAAGTGATTTTCCTTCCACCCTTGTAGTTGAACACCAATCTTTCTGGTAGTCTTTTATGAGCATCAGTAGCTCTCACTTCATCCAGCTCATCCTAATAGAGATTGATGTTAGAAAATTCCTTTATGTCACAAATAAAGAGTTGGTCTCCTTTGTTGATTATAGGTTTGGGCTTGGGTAGAGTTTTGGATTTGGATGGAATAGATTTGACTGGCTTTCTTGGTATTTTCTTTCTTCTTTTGGAGGAGGTTGGAATTAGGAGTTTAAGATCAGGGATAGGTAGGCTTTCCCAGTCTATTGGTTCATCCTTTGGAATGATTTGTTAACCATGAAAATTTACATCAGGATTGACCTTGAATTCAGCTTGCTTCATTATGGGCAAAGTTGATTGATTTGTAGTAGTAGACTGGGTAGGCTCAGGTTCATCTTCTTTCTCTTTTTCTTCTTCTTCATATTTCAGCTTCCTTTTGGCTCTTTCCTTTCTCATTCTTTTTCCAGTTTTCTGCTTTGATTCTTCACTCTTCTCAGGCTTCTGAATTTCTAATTTGGTAGCAACCTTTTTAGCTTGATTCTTAACTTCTAAGGCAGCCTGCCTTTTCCGATGCTTGAGTCAGAAATTTCTTGGCTTCTGCAAATTATGGATGTCCAACCATCACATAAATTTCTTTATCATGTATATAGAATTTTTCTATCCTTTTCTTTAAAAACTGAGTCTTTAGGATCCTTAATGTTTGCAATGGAGTGACCAAGCAATTTCTTTTCATCAAGCTGTGGAGTTGCATAGACTAGGTCCAAATAATTCGTGGTAGAATGTTTTGATGAATGATTCTTCGGCTTCAAGATCACATTGTCCTTTGACTGTCTTCTAGAAGAGGTTTAACCTCTCTCCATATATCTCAAGCTCATTTCACTTAAAGGGATTTATCTCAATTGTGTTAAGTGTTTCACAGATTTATCTTGCTTTATAATTGGACCAAAAACCTTTTCAATCCTTTCATCAATCTTCTTTATTTGTTTATTCAGCCTGAGCTCAGCTACTACAATATTGATATAGTCAATGTTATCTAGAACTGGTGGCTTAGAGAAAGTAATAGTTGGAACAATCACTATAATGACTTAATTATGCACATCCTTCTCCCCCCACTAGCTTGGACAATTGAATCTTTCTCCTCCATTTTGTTATCATCAAGTAAGTCAGGGCTTGAAGTTTGAGCAACCACCAATTTCTAAAGAAGGAGCGTCTGATGGACTTGGTTGATCTGGAACTTGGTCATTGAATTTTCCAGTGTTGTCAGCCTAGTGTCCAAAGAATCAATTTTACTACTTAAGTCATAATCCTTCCTGATTTTCTGGTGAATGTCTCTCATTGTAGCTTCAGGAAGTTTAGACTCCATATTTCATTGATGTCCTTCTTGACTAGAGCAATGTTTGTCGTGATGTCATCCACATCTTGACTCTGTTTGAGAGATTAAATCTTGTGCAGTTGTAGAGATTCAAGATGGGCTTGGAGAAGACTTTTGGTATTGGCATCTGTAGTGGCTTGAAGAGCTGTTTGAGTTTGATGGATAAGTTGGAAGAGAGTGGATTTATAATGATGGTCACTGCAGTCCTTGCTAAATATCTAGGATGGAGGGCTTGTGCTTGAGCTAGGAACTGCATCTCCCCTTATGGCCATGCCATTATCTTCCTAATTTGAAGCATCTCCAAATGTACCACTAGAATCTAACTCAAAATCATCACCATATGTGGGTGGAAGTGAGTTGATTGCATCCCTAGCTCTTCGCATAGAAGCTTTAGTGTGCACCAACTTGAAGGCTCTCTCAGCAGCCTCATTGCCCTGTTTAGCTAGAATTTGATAAGCTGGAACAGGATGAGTAAATGCCTCAACTTCAAAACAAACGGAGTCTAAAATAGCTTGATATTCTTGCTTAAATAGCTGTTTCTTTTCTACTTCATGGACATCCATTAACTCACTAACAATGGGCTCTTCCCATTCTTCATTTGTACTTGCTTTTCTCTCATTATCTCTCTTTTCTTGAATCAAGGGGTCCTCTTGGCTTCCCACCCTTACACCCTCACCTTCACCATCTAAGGTGGGACTCCTCTCACTCACTTTTGCCATGCTGGAAGAAATAGCATGCATCGGGTCACTATTTTCCTTTCCTTTTTCCTGAGTGCAACTCAGCCTCTCACCCTGTTCACTCCCTTCCCTCAATCCTAATAGTTATTAAATAACTACTAAGTCATCTGTACTTGTAACATTTGTTGAAATTTCACGTGGTGCAAAGACTTTCAACGGATGAGAAACATCCGTTAAAATAGTAGTTGAGAAATTCAACAGATAATTACTGTTAGGCACATCCGTCGAGATACAATTACTAGTCAACGGATGAACAATATCCATTGAGAAAGTGGAAATTAAAGAGTTTAGAGTAGAAACTACTGTAAAATCTGTGGTGATTGATTTGATATTATCCACAGATTTCTCAGTGTTTTCAGAAAGAAATGGCAAGTGAGCCAACAAATCATCTAAAAGATGATACTTAGTTGCTTGAGATTTTGGCTCCTCCATGAGAGTTAAAGATGGAGAATCAGGAATTGATGTGTTTATCATGTCCACATCCACTGAGTTTGTAGGAGAATTTTTTGTGTGAGTTGTTTCAATTATGAGAGATTTTGGCTGTGACTCCACATTTATTGGAGCCACATCATTTTGACTTTGAGATAGTGCAGTAAATGAGTTTTTGACTGCAGTTGGCACTGTGTGTGCACCATGTGATTCCCCTATAGGTTTTGATTTCTTCTTTCTTATATAAGTTTGAGGTTGGTTTGTGTCACTTCCCCTTTTGGCCTGTGCTCTTGGTTGAGAGCTTGTTTCAATAGTGATATCCTTTTGAGAGGATGCAACTAGTAATGAGCTAGAATCCTTATTAATCCCTACAGTTTGTTGGGAAACTACAGTGTGGCTAGGCTGGGTTACACATACCTCACTCTCCTAATTCTTAGGTTTTCTTTTATGTTCACCATGTCCTTTACCAACCTTACTTCCCTTCACACTCCCCTCTTTGGATTTAGTAGTTTTTGAAACTAGTTCCTTTTGAGAGGAACTAGAGTGGGGTTTCTTAGACTTGGACTTTGAAATTTTTGATTGCATGATTTGGGTAGGCATCTGTCTGTTTATTGTCACAAATGTCATTGCCACAGAAGTTTGCAAAAAAAACTAGTGGTTGGAAAGTAGTAGAGACAAAAGTGTTTACCTCACTTATCTGAGGTTCCTCCATGATTGGAAAAGAGATGGGGGGAACCTCACTGTGGTGATTTGCCCTGTTTAAATCAGCAATAACTCTCTTCTCTTGGACTCAACAATCAAGCTTATTTGTTGGGTTCTCAACTGAGAGATCCTCGGAAACATGATTAGCTATCATCATAAAGAATCTAGTATAATAGATGTTCTTATTTCTTTACTTAATGTCTCCTAATTCAAAACCTAACTGATACATGACAGACTAAAGTTATAGTACTTATCACTAAGTAGTATATATAGCATGTTAACAAGTGAGTATGTAACTGCATCAAAATTACTTACCTTACACGAAAATGCCTTAATGAAGAAATCACAGAGAAAGCTCCATTCTTTTCTAAGGTTCATCCTCCTAACCTCACCTAACTTGGAAAGGTTAAGAGGATAGCCCATAGAAATAAGAATGACACTAACATATGTGTCTGTGTATGGAACTAGTGTATTGTTTTCAGGCAATTGTGAGCAAGCTTGAATTTCATCACTATTTATACAGTAATTATTACCTTTCATAATGAAGGCAATAGTTTTGTCTTTAAAGTTGTACACTGTTGTAGTCCATATCTCATCCACAACTGCACAGTAGTTACTAGTGATGCCAACATTGCATAGCTCAGTTTGCAGCTTCAATAAAGTCCATCATTTTGCGATAGGCCTCAGAAGCAACAATACCCTTGTTCACCAGTGCTACAAAGTTGTTCTTTTAATACATGAATCCAGATTGAGACATTATCTTGACGATAGGTGCCATTGTTGTGAATGAAAACAGTTACAGAAAAGAGGGTTTTTGGTTTAGAGACGAAGAAAGAGTATAAATTGCTTTGAAAAAGATAAAAGTAAAATAGAAAATGAATTGGGTCTTATATACTTTCTCAGAAATAAACAAGGAAAAAAAATAAAAATACAATAAAGTACACAATGAAATTTTCCCAATATAGTCGTTTAGAAATAAAATAAACTGTAGAAATTCTAGAGGCTATCCATCAAAATATACTTATTGACTACAAGTAAATTCGACTGATAAGAAATAGAATTAACTGCCTTGATTTAAGCAATTCGACATATGAAGATTAAACAGATATCCGTCGAGATAAAAACTACCCAGAATAATATTTGATTTTTCAATAGATAATAAAATTCAACAGATATTCATTTTCGATGGATAATTAACATCCGTCGAGATGTAAATTTTTACTTGGCCAAAATTTTATCTTTATGGGAAAAATTAAATTTGATTCTGGATGCATAACAAATTTCTTATACATCAAGAAAATTTAGAAATAATTGAGCATACCTAATTCACTTACCAACCTAGTAAAGGTGGACTCATTAAGTGGCTTGGTAAAGATGTCTGCAAGTTTCTTCTCACTTGGAATAAAATGAAGTTCCAAAAGTACCACTCATGACATGTACTCTAATAAAGTGGTACTTGATGTCATTGTGCTTTGTCCTTAAATGCTGCATATGATTTTCGGTTATGGAAATGACATTTGTGTTGCCACATAAGATTGGGATCTTGTCTACATGTAGACCATAGTCCAACAATTGATTCCTCATCCATAAAATCTCTGCACAACAGCTACCAACAGTAATATATTTAGCCTCAGCTATAGAAGTAGAGATTAAATTTTATTTCTTATTAAACCCGGACACTAGCTTGTTTCCTAAAAATTGATAGGTTCTTATTGTACTTTTTCTATCAATTTTACAACCTGCATAATCTGCATCTGAATAACCAATTAGATCAAGACCAGAATCTCTAGGATACCAAATGCCAAGTTTTGGTGTTCCTTTGAGATATCTGAATATTCTCTTAGTAGCTACTAAATTAGATTCTCTAGGATCAGCTTGAAATCTAGCACAAACACAAGTAGCAAACATTATATCTGGCCTACTAGATATTAAATATAAAAGTGAGCCAACCATGCCTGTAACGACTCCTATACTTTTATATTTAATTATGGAATTATTAAATGAATGATCTATGTGTATAGCTTTTGTCAGCTATATGTGTTTTATTTTTATCTATGTGTATAATTGTTGAATAATTAAATAAATAGAATATGTATATGGGTTCTGTCATCGGGTTATTGCTTTGTAATTATATATATGTGATTACAAGTGGATGGTATTGAATTGCGTGTTTTATTATTGGGTGGTATGATTTTTATTTTTGCTTTTAAAAGTGGATTTAATGCAAATTTATTTGAATTGTCTATAAAATTATTTTTATTATTTTATAATTACAATATTTATTTTTGGGATTTTATAAAATTTAGAAATCAATATTTCATCAATTATTTAGCCCTATATGATTTTCTGATTACATTAAATTGTAAAATTTGTATTTAATTCCAAAATTCTTCAAAAATTATGAAATTCATATTTATTGAAGTTTGGAATTTTCCGAAAATTTTAAAATTATTTTTGGAATTTTTGGGATTATTTTCACCCGCGCATTAATTTGTTTATTTGATAAACGCGGGTATTAATTGCGTTTCAGAAATTATTTTAAATTACGAAATTTATGTTTTTATAAACTTCGGGATATTTGTAACATTTTAAAACCTAACTGATACATGACAGACTAAAGTTATAGTACTTATCACTAAGTAGCATATATAGCATGTTAACAAGTGAGTATGTAACTGCATCAAAATTACTTATCTTACAAGAAAATGCCTTAATGAAGAAATCACAGAGAAAGCTCCATTCTTTTCTAATGTTCATCCTCCTAACCTCACCTAACTTGGAAGGGTTAAGAGGATAGCCCATAGAAATAAGAATGACACTAACATCTGTGTCTGTGTATGGAACTAGTGTATTGTTTTCAGGCAATTGTGAGCAAGCTCGAATTTCATCACTATATATACAGTAATCATTACCTTTCATAATGAAGGCAATAGTTTTGTCTTTAAAGTTGTACACTGTTGTAGTCCATATCTCATCCACAACCGCACAGTAGTTACTAGTGATGCCAACATTGCATAGCTCAGTTTGAAGCCTTGAATAAAGTCCATCATTTTGCGATAGGCCTCAGAAGCAGTAATACCCTTGTTCACCAGTGCTACAAAGTTGTTCTTTTAATACATGAATCCAGATTGAGACATTATCTTGATGACAGGTGCCATTGTTGTGAATGAAAACAGTTACAGAAAAAAGGGTTTTTGGTTTGGAGACGAAGAAAGAGTATAAATTGCTTTGAAAAAGATAAAAGTAAAATAGAAAATGAATTGGGTCTTATATACTTTCTCAGAAATAAACAAGAAAAAAAATTAAAAATACAATAAAGTACACAATGAAATTTTCCCAATATAGTCGTTTAGAAATAAAATAAACTGTAAAAATTCTAGAGGCTATCCATCGAAATATACTTATTGACTATAAGTAAATTCGACTGATAAGAAATAGAATTAACAGCCACGATTTAAGCAATTCGACGGATGAAGATTAAACAGATATCCGTCGAGATAAAAACTACCCAGAATAATATTTGATTTTTCAACAGATAATAAAATTCAACAGATATTCATTTTCGACGGATAATGAACATCCGTCGAGATGTAAATTTTTACTTAGCCAAAATTTTATCTTTATGGGAAAAATTAAATTTGATTCTGGATGCATAACAAATTTCTTATACATCAAGAAAATTTAGGAATAATTGAGCATACCTAATTCACTTACCAACCTAGTAAATGTGGACTCATTAAGTGGCTTGGTAAAGATGTCTGCAAGTTTCTTTTCACTTGAAACAAAATGAAGTTCCAAAAGTACCACTCATGACATGTACTCTAATAAAGTGGTACTTGATGTCATTGTGCTTTGTCCTTGAATGCTGCATATGATTTTCGGTTATGGAAATGACATTTGTGTTGCCACATAAGATTGGGATCTTGTCTACATGTAGACCATAGTCCAACAATTGATTCCTCATCCATAAAATCTCTGCACAACAGCTACCAACAGTAATATATTTAGCCTCAGCTATAGAAGTAGAGATTAAATTTTATTTCTTATTAAACCCGGACACTAGCTTGTTTCCTAAACATTGATAGGTTCCTATTTTACTTTCTCTATCAATTTTACAACCTGCATAATCTGCATCTGAATAACCAATTAGATCAAGACCAGAATCTCTAGGATACCAAATGCCAAGTTTTGGTGTTCCTTTGAGATATCTGAATATTCTCTTAATAGCTACTAAATGAGATTCTCTAGGATCAGCTTGAAATCTAGCACAAACACAAGTAGCAAACATTATATCTGGCCTACTAGATATTAAATATAAAAGTGAGCCAACCGTGTCTGTAACGACTCTTATACTTTTATATTTAATTATGGAATTATTAAATGAATGATCTATGTGTATAGCTTTTGTCCGCTATATGTGTTTTATTTTTATCTATGTGTATAATTGTTGAATAATTAAATAAATAGAATATGTATATGGGTTCTGTCAGCGGGTTATTGCTTTGTAATTATATATATGTGATTACAAGTGGATGGTATTGAATTGCGTGGTTTATTATTAGGTGGTATGATTTTTGTTTTTGCTTTTAAAAGTGGATTTAATGCAAATTTATTTGTATAAATATTTAAATTGTCTCTAAAATTTTTTTTATGGTTTTATAATTACAATATTTATTTTTGGGATTTTATAAAATTTAGAAATCAATATTTCATCAATTATTTAGCCCTATATGATTTTCTGATTACATTAAATTTCAAAATTTGCATTTAATTCCAAAATTCTTCAAAAATTATGAAATTCATATTTTTTGAAGTTTGGAATTTTCCGAAAATTTTAAAATTATTTTTGGAATTTTTGGGATTATTTTCACCCACGCATTAATTCGTTTATTTGATAAACGCGGGTATTAATTGCGTTTCAGAAATTAATTTAAATTACGAAATTTATGTTTTTATAAACTTCGGGTTATTTGTAATATTTTAAAACTATCTGCGTGACTTTCTGAATTTGTTTTAAGTGCAGCTCGGTTCGTTAAATTGTGAAATGCGGGTACAAGTTCTGTTTCAAAAATGCTTTAAAAATTATGAAAACTTTATTTTATTAGTTTCGGGATTTTCAGAAAATTTTAAGATTATTTTAAATTTGTTCCGATATATTGCCACTTTCAAAATGTATCATTAAAATTAGAATTTACTGTCAGAATTGGGGATTTCAGAGAAAAATATATATATATACATGGATAAGTGTCCTTTTTTATTGGACACGTGTTTTGTTTGTAAGGTGCAGTCCATATTTTATAGTTATTTATTTATCTATTAATATTTCTTATCATTATCAATCTCTCCCTCTTTCTTACTCCTGGCACCGCCTATGCTCTATACTTTCGGAGATTTCGTCGGCCCTGTATTCCAGCAGTCTGTCAGTGGTTGGTTGCCGCCTTAGTTCTATGATTCCCGGTTCGTTTCTGGTTATTACTCCCGGCCTGGCTTCCAGTTATGTCTTTTGTTTGTATATATATATACGGTGTGTGTGCATCCGTGTGTGTGGGTGTATGTCTGTGTTACAGTGATGGTGTGTGCATATGTTAATTGTAGTGTTGCCTGAGTAGCTACCTATGCCGCCGGTTGTTTTTTTTTCGGCCGTGCATTCATCTGTGCTTGTGGGCGCATGAGGCGTGTGTTCTGTGCAGTGTTCCTTCGAATGTTTATTTTAATTTACTGATTGAATTTTTATTTTAATTGCTGCAGTGAATAAATTGAATTGAGGTTTCATGTAATAAAATTTATCGTGCATGAATGAATTATAAATTAATCGGTGAAAAGTTGTATGGAAACCCGAAATTAATCGGGCACTGACAAATTTTTACCGCCCTCCGCGATGAAGTTCGACGAGCGGACGGTGGACGGTGATGATTTAATTCTGAGTCCTAATATTTTAAAACAAATAAAATTAGTTTTATATTTTAGATCGAATTAGTTAATTAGTAAATATTGTAATGAAACGGTTAAAGTGATTGTGATTATTAAGATTGTATTGAAATTTTGATTGTGTAATTGATTGTGGTTGTTGTTAAGTGGTTTGGATTATAAATTGGGGTTGTTGGATTAATTGGTTGGATTGATTGATTGTTGTGATTGACGTCGAATTTGCTTCGACGGGTTAGCGAATAAATAAAGGAGGTGCTGCCCAATTTTCGAGAAACTGAACTACGGAAATACGGGAGTGTATCCACTAATTATCGGGTTGTCGAATGTGTATATATAAACATATATATATATATTATACGAAATCTGATTTTATGTTATGGTGAACTATTTTGCCAAAAGTAATAACCCTAATTTTGTAAAATGATGAGTATATGTATTTTTCCGAAAACAAACACCGAACCGATTTCCGAGAAAGTAAACCCTAATTGTTGTGTGTGTAATTATAATATGAATAATTACGAGTCGGGTTATGATATCGTATGGATAGGTTGTTAGTGGGGATATGTGAAGCATACCTAGACGTCTAACATAGAGTGTTTCGACTATGTAGGTTCTAATTGTGGGACTCGGGAATTGAGGTCGAACTAAAGATAACCTAGTGATCAATCGACAAGCATAACAAGATTCCAAGTGAAGGATCCGAGCGTGAAAGTCAGATCCAGGATAGTCTGATAGTAAGGCGATAAAGCCGAGTGTCCAAGTCCGTTCAAGGTCAATCAGGGATAGTCGTAAGCTCTACAAGGCAAGTACCCCCGACCATTCTTTTATGGTTCAGTACATATAAATTGCTAAATGTTTTATTCTCGTAATGGAACAGAAACATTTTAAGTTACGTATCCCCTGTAGTTATAAATCACTGTTTTCAAACATGTTTTAGGGAAAAGTAACTTCGAAAGGTACCTATCGCGAATGAAATGATTTGCGAACTGGATTTTATATGTGTGCTGGTAAAATGAATGATTTTGAAAATGAGATAGGTACAAGTGTTTTGGAAACCGGATCAAATGATCAGATATGGGATACATAGGGGACATAGTAGGCCTATTGAGGTGGCGTAAGAGGATAATTCGGTTGCGCGCACTATATAACCGATTAGTCCAGCAGGTCAGAGACCTAGCTAGTCTCTGAGTTCCGGAACAGGTAAATGGGATGGCAGTTGGAGCCATCTGGTGTTGATAGCCTGCTCAGCTATCTTCACATATCCATTACGTATCTGATTTGCCTTTGTACTTCTCGTAATGGAACAAGTGACTTATATAGTGGATTTCAAAATGAAAATGGCATGCTAGAATTAAACTCTGGTATTTATACACAACACACTACTACGTTCGGTGTATTGAAAGCATGCTAGTTTTGAATATCCAGTTTATGAATATTTTACATGTTTTGTAAATGAGCTATAATCTCTGTTCCTATCACTGCTTTATCATGTACTGTTTTACTTGTTATTCATATAGTGGTATTGCTGAGCAATTGATTGCTCACCCTTGCATAATATTTTATATATGTATTGCAGATGCCTAGGAGATTCTTCCGCGGTAGTCAGGGCAGAGTTCCAGTGCCTTCCGTGTCAGGCTCCTCTAAGGTAGTTGTGTTGGACAAAAGATGGTCTGTTGAGTTGCTGTATTAAGACAGAGTGGTTCATATTGTTTATAGTAGGTTGGTTTTATAATGGATGTAACCTAAGTCATACTTAAACCTGGAACAGATCTTGGTAAAGGGGGTCGTAGTTATGTATTATCAATGATTTGGATTGTATTATGATTGTTGTTAGTGACGTTAACTCCTGACCCCGGGTTTGAGGCCGTCATAGTTGGTATCAGAGCTACATGTTTGAGTCCCTGATTTAGGTTAGGACTAGAGTCAAAAGGTTACAGGAAGGTTTATATATAGATGTGAGCCAGCAACCCAATCAGAGGAGCGAGTCTATGAGTTTGGTCAAGGGTTTCAGAGATGTAACCCTGATGTCTATTGAGGATTGGCTGGAACTGTCCTAACCTCGAGTATGTTTCCTTCGTATATCTATTATTAGTAATGTTCGATAGAGATTTCTAGTTTCCCTCTCGAGAATTCGAGTCTGATTGAGAGAATTCAGCTTCTGAGCAGACCCTGGATGTGTCAGCTGAAGAGACGCCAACGTTATTTCTAAATATCACATTTTCTATGTCAAGGAATGTTATTGGACTGATTGTGTGACCTTGGTGAGCTCGGATAATATGATAATATTCAGTGGCTTCTATGACGGCTAAGTTCTATAGTGAGTGTGGATCAGAACGGGAGGTGGTATCTTTGAAACCTTATGCTTCTTTCTTGAAACATATTTTGTTTCCAGAGTTATTGTTTCTTATCCTATAAGTTGCTTACTTTTCCTGTGAGAAAGTTGGGAACTCGGAGTAAGCCACTTAGGGTTCTGTTGGTTCAATTATAAATTGGATTTTCTCTCTCCTTATTGGTAAATCTCCATTTAAACATTGTTTCTTTTCTTGGAAATTTTATTTGTTGATTGGGACAAATAATGCATATGAGCTGACCATTTGTCTGTGTGACAAAAGGGTCATGTGGGACACCACCAAAGTATGTGTTGTGAGCTATACGGTACTAAGACTGGCCATCTTATATACTTGTATGGTTGCTTTTAGTCATACCTATGTCTTCTTCTCTTGTCCTCCCTGTATCATTAATTCCTTGACTTTGAAATTTCATTTAAAGCCCCGAGGTAATGAGTTGTCAGTAGCTTTTGTAAATAGACAGTCCTGGTTACTGAAAGTAAACAAGAGTTGACTTTCTAAAGGAATAGAAGTTTTACATCTGGTTGCTACTTCACAAATAAGAATAACAGAGAGGATTCATGGTTCGATATTGAAAAGTTGCATTTTTAGGAAAGCTAACTTAGTGATAGATGGGTCATTTGCAAGAAATAAGAAATCCCCTTGAGAGGAATGGTTAGTTGAACTCAGATTAGCCTATCAGCCAAATCCGTGATTCCTTAAGTTGACTTGACCTACTAGTTACCCTTTTTGGTTGGTGACTAGTAGAGTCTATCTAGTTTTGCGGTATACCAAATTTGTGGATGTTGTATTTGAATGGTGATGGGAGGTTGATTAGTTGTGGTGATATTGAGAAGGCATGCTACCATATTTAGTATCTATATATTCTGGTTTTCTGCGCTGTGGTTGATTCTGCTACTATTATGGTTACTATTGTTGCTAGTGCTATTAATCTATATCTCTTTTATAAATGGACCCTGATATGAAAGATATGGGTATTTGATTGGGCAGCATTTTCCTGATACAGGTGCACCGTTTAAACAGTGATATTTTTAGTCAAACATTTTTGTTATGTTTTGAATAGACTCATCTCTATAGTTCAGGAAAATGCCACCCAAGAAGGTTACCCGGTCTAAAGAGAATAGTAGTAGTTTTATTATGGGTCCAGTTATAAATGAAATTCTCGATTTATTGCGCCAGCAGCAACAACAATAGCAGTAGCTAATCCAACAGATTCAGTGATAATAACATCGGTAGAGAGAGCCAAATCAAACTACTAGTTTTAAATTCTTTCAGTCTGTTAAGCCCCCAGAGTTCAAGGGCAAAGTGGGTCCTATTGTTGCCAGAAATTGGCTTAAAGAAATGGAAAAGGCATTTACCCTCATGCAAGTAAGCGATGATCTTAAGACAGATTATGCAAGCTACTTCTTGAAAAATGAAGTGAATTATTGGTGGGAGTGAACTAGAGCGCTAGAAGGAGAATGCCCTGTTTCGTGGGCTAGGTTTACCGAGTTGTTTTTGGAAAAGTATTTCCCAAATTGTGTGCGGAGTCAAATAGAGATTAAGATTCTAGAATTGAAGCAAGGCGATAAAAGTGTAGCTGAGTATGAGGCCAAGTTCACCGAGTTGGCTAGGTTTGTACCAGATTATGTACGCTTTGAAGCTTAGAAGGCAAGGAGATTTTAACAAGGATTGAAGCCTATAATTCGTAGTAGAGTGGTGGCATTACAACTTAAGACGTATCCTTCCGTAGTTCAAGCCGCCTTAGTAATTGAATTTGATCAAAAGTTAGCCACTAGAGAAAAAGAAGATAAGAAGTGAAAGATAGATGATATGGAAGAAGCATCAGGTTAAGAAGGATCCAGCCAGAAGTCTCAGAAAAAGGTTGAAAGGAGTGAGAATAAAGAATTCGGAGGAAAAAGTATTTCTTTAAATATGATTAGTAACACCTCAGTCAGCTCTAATCGAGCCAAGTCGGTTAAGTCGCCTATATCGGAGTGTAAGCAATGTGGTAAGAGGCATTATGGAAGGTGTAAGGTAAATACTGAATGTTTCAGGTGTGGACAGAAAGGACACTACGCGTCAGAATGTAAGGTGGAAAATCTAGGAGTCACCTGTTACAACTGTGGCAAGGTGGGGCATGTTGCTAAGAACTATATAAGTGCTTCCCGAGAAAGCATAGGAGGTAGTGCATCAAAAGGTTTGACGTCTAGTACAGCCAAGGCTAAGGCTTATAATAGGAGTAAAAGATCAGCTGCTCAAGACCCTCATAAAGAACTAGGGCAATGATTGATTATCAGAAAAAGCCAATAGTAAGGTGCGTTTCTAGGTGCGGAAGCAATATAAGAAGTTCTTCCAATCATACGAAAAAGAAAATACTTAAGCTGGGGGAAGTTTGAGTAATAAATAGATGCCCTGGAGTTCTGGAGGCCATTGGAATGAAATAATTAGTTCAATAATTGTAAAAATTATTGGAAGGAGGAAAATGAACATACCAGTGATGTTGTTGGAGAAGAGGGATGGAATTGTGAGGTTGTGTACTAATTATCGGAGTTTAACAAAATGATGAAGAAGAATAAGTAACCCTATTAAGAATTGATTACTTATGTGACTTAATTCAAGGAGTGTGTTGTTTCTCGGAGATTGACTAAAGATCCAGTCTGAAGACATATCAAAGGTTGCGATTAGAATGAGTTATGAGTATTGCAAGTTCTGGTGAAAATATATGGAGTAACAAGTGTATCCGTTGTTTACAAGGAATTAATGAACATGGTGTATAAGGAGTATTTGGGTGGTGTAATTGTATTTATTGATAACATCCTCACCCATTCAAGAACTAAGAAAGGGCAATTTGATCACCTAAAGAAATGTCTGCGAAGGGTTGAAAAGTAGAAATTGTATATTGAGCTTCAAAAGTATGAAAATCTGATCAAAATTGATTATGAGCCATGGTTGTTTGAGTAACTACCAACCAAGTAAGGTCCATGTAGGGACATATGTCTTGAGTAGAAGAGAAAAATGAATATGATTAAGATTACTGAGGAATTAATAAAAGAATTGGAAAGAGTAAAAGTTGGAGTTCGAATACGTGAATGTGATAAGAAGAGAATAGATGAGATTACTTTCTAGCCTTGACGGATGAGAATGAGTAAGAGGTGTTCGAATGTTTGGAACCAAGTTGAAAATGAGTACTACCTATCATCCTTAGATGAAGGGTCAAAGTGATAAGATGATTCAGATAATATAAAATATGTGGAGAGTATATATGTTGGGTTTAAAAAGGAAACTGAGGTAATCACCTACCATGAATAGAGTTTTCTATGCTAAAAGTTATCATGTTAGTAAGAGAATGCTACTTTGCAAAGCCTTGTATGGACATAAGCGTGGGTCCTCACTCTATTGAGTGAAAGTGGGGGTAGAGATATTGTTAAGTCCTAAGCTAATTCAGTACATCAAGAGTGTAGTGGTGTTGATTCAGAAAAGTGTTGAAACAGCTCGGGAGAGACCAAGAAAGAAAGCAGATTTGTATCGAAAGAATATGAATATATAGAATTAGGATTGTGGTAGTTTCACCTTGAAAGAGATTGGTTAAGTTTGAATTGAAGGGTCAAGTAGAGTCCTAAATGTATTGAACCGTTCGAGGTATAAAGAAATATAGGTAAAGTTATCTATGAGTGGGTATTACCACTACAGTATATATATATATTAATTTTTTATGCATGTCAATATTAAGGTGACATGTATCTGATTCAAACCAAGTCATTGATTAGGAGCCAATGGGCTCTTATCCAAATTTATTCTACGTGAAATGATCGATCCTAACCCTGGATCGTTAAGAGCGAGTCTTTAGGAATGAGTTATATCCATAAAGAGTATGTTTTGAATAAATCCCTGAGTAGAAGAGTCTACTTGGAAGTTAGAGTCAAATATACTTGACAAATATCATTATTTATTTAATTAAGTCAAATTCTGAGGACATAATCTTTTTAAGGGGGGAAGGATGTAACGATTCCTATACTTTTATATTTAATTATGGAATTATTAAATGAATGATCTATGTGTATAGCTTTTGTCAGTTTTATGTGTTTTATTTTTATCTATGTGTGTAATTGTTAAATAATTTAATAAATAGAATATGTATATGGGTTCTGTCAGCCGGTTATTGCCTTGTTATTATGTATTTGTGATTACAAGTGGATGGTATTTAATTGCGTGGTTAATTATTGGGTGGTAGGATTTTTGTTTTTGCTTTTAAAAGTGGATTTAATGCAAATTTATTTGCATAAATATTTGAATTATCTCTAAAATTGTTTTTATGGTTTTATATTTACAATATTTATTTTTAGGATTTTATAAAATTTAGAAATCAATATTTCATCAATTATTTAGCCCTATATGATTTTCTGATTACATTAAATTGTAATATCTGCAATTAATTCCAGAAATCTTCAAAAATTATGAAATTCATATTTATTTAAGTTTGGAATATTCCGAGAATTTTAAAATTATTTTTGGAATTTTTGGGATTATTTTCACCCGCCTATTGATTCATTTATTTGATAAACGCGGGTATCAATTGCGCTTCAGAAATTATTTTAAATTATAAAATTTATGTTTTTATAAACTTCGGGATATTTGTAACATTTTAAAACTATCTGCGTGACTTTCTGAATTTATTTTAAGTGTAGCTCGGTTCGTTAAATTGTGAAATACGGGTACGAGTTGTGTTTCAAAAATGGTTTAAAAATTATGAAAACTTTATTGTATTAGTTTCGGGATTTTTAGAAAATTTTAAGATTATTTTGAATTTGTTCTGATATATTGCCACTTGAAAAATCTATCATTTAAATTATAATTTACTGTAAGAATTGGGGCATTCAGAGAAAAAAATATATATATACATGGATACGTGTCATTTTTATTGGACAAGTGTTTTGTTTGTAAGGTGCAGCCCATGTTTTATAGTTATTTATTTATCTATTAATAATTTTTATCATTATCAATCTCTCCCTCTTTCTTACTCATGGCGCCGCCTATGCTCTATACTTTCGGTGATTTCGCCGCCCATGTATTCCGATCGTCTTTCAGTGGTTGGTTGCCGCCTTGGTTCTGTGATTCCCGATTCATTTCTGGTTATTACTCCCGTCCTAGCTTCCGGTTATGTCTTTTGTTTATATATATATATATATATACGGTGTGTGTGTGCATCCGTGTGTGTGGGTTTATGTGTATGTTTTACAGTGATGGTGTGTGCATATGTTAATTGTTGTGTTGCCTGAGTAGCAACATGTGCCGCCAGTTGTTTTTTTTCCGGCCGTGCGCTCGTCTGTGCTTGTGGGCGCGTGAGGTGCGTGTTCTGTGCAGTGTTCCTTCGAATGCTTATTTTAGTTTACTGATTTAATTTTTATTTTAATTGCTGCAGTGAATAAATTGAATTGAGGTTTCGTGAAATAAAATTTATCGTGCGGGAATGAATTATAAATTAATCGGTGAAAATTTGTATGGAAACCCGAAATTAATCGGGCACCGAAAAATTTTACCGCCGTCCGCGATGAAGTTTGACGAGCGGACGGTGGACGGTGATGATTTAATTATGAGTCCTAATATTTTAAAACAACTAAAATTAGTTTTATATTTTAGATCAAATTAGTTAATTAGTAAATTTTGTAATAAAACGGTTAAAGTGATTGTGATTATTAAGATTGTATTGAAATTTTGATTGCGCAATTGATTGCGGTTGTTGTTGAGTGGTTTGGATTATAAATGGGGGTTGTTGGATTAATTGTTTGGATTAATTGATTGTTGTGATTGACGTCGGATTTGCTTCGACGGGTTAGCCGATAAATAAAGGAGGTGCTGCCCAATTTCTGAGAAATCGAACTACGGAAATACGGGAGTGTATCCAGTAATTATCGGGCTGTCGAACGAGTATATATAAACACATATATATGTTTTATACGAAATCTGATTGTATGTTGTGGTGAACTATTTTTCCAAAAGTAATAACCCTAATTTTGTAAAATGACGAGTATATGTATTTTTCCAAAAATGAACACCGAACGGATTTCCGAGAACGTAAACCCTAATTGTTTTATGTGTTATTATAATATGAATAATTACGCGTCGGGTTATGGTATCGTATGGGTAGGTTGTTAGTTAGGATATGTCAAGCATACCTAGACGTCTGACATAGAGTGTTTCGACCCTATAAGTTCTAGTTATGGGATTCGGGAATTGAGGTCGAACTAAACATAACCTAGTGATCAGTCGACAAGCGCATCAAGATTCCAAGTGAAGGATCCAAGCGTGAAAGTCAGATCCAGGATAGTATGATAGTAAGGCGATAAAGCCGAGTGTCCAAGTCAGTTCAAGGTCAATCAGGGATAGTCGTAAGCTCTGCAAGGCAAGTACCCCTGACCATTCTTTTATGGTTCAGTACGTATGAATAGCTAAATGTTTTATTCTCATAATGGAACAGAAACGTTTTAAGTTACGTATCCCCTGTAATTATAAATCACTGTTTTCAAACCTGTTTTGGGGAAAAGTAACTTCGAAAGGTACCTATCTCAAGCGAAATGATTTGCGAACTGGAATTTATATGTGTGCTGGTAAAATGAATGATTTTGAAAATGAGATAGGTACAAGTGTTTTTGAAACCGGATAAAACGATCAGATATGAGATAGATAGGGGCCAGAGTAGTCCTATTGAGGTGGCGTAAGAGACTAATGCGGTTGCGCGCACTATATAACCGAGTAGTCCAGCAGGTCAGAGACCTAGCTAGTCTCTGAGTTCCGGAACAGGTAACTGGGATGGCAGTTGGAGCCGTCTGGTGTTGATAGCCTGATCAGCTGTCTTCACATATCCACTACGTATCAGATTTGGCTTTGTAGTTCTCGTAATGGAACAAGTGACTTATATAGTGGATTTAGAAATGAAAATGGCATGCTAGAATTAAACTCTGGTATTTATACACAGAACACTACTACGTTCGGTTTGTTGAAAGCATGCTAGTTTTGAATATCTAGTTTATGAATGTTTTACATGTTTTGCAAACAAGCTATAATCTCTGTTCCTATCATTGCTTTATCATGTACTGTTTTACTTGTTATTCATATAGTGGTACTGCTGAGCAATTGATTTCTCACCCTTTCAGAATATTTTATATATGTATTGCAGATGCCTAGGAGATTCTTCCGCGGTAGTAAGGGCAGAGTTCCAGTGCCTTCCGTTTCAGGCTCCTCTGAGGTAGTTGTGTTGGACCAAAGATGGTCTGTTGAGTTGCTATAGACAGAGTGGTTCATATTGTTTATCGTAGGTTGGTTTTGTAATAGATGTAACCTAAGTTATACTGAAACCTAGAAAAGATCTTGGTAAAGGGGGTCGTAGTTATGTATTATCAATGATTTGGATTGTATTATGATTGTTATTAGCGACGTCAACTCCTGACCCCGGGGTTGAGGCCGTCACAATGCCTCTATAACTTGAAATGTCCATAGACTTTTCAGTAGTGTTCAATTCAAGTTTAGTAGCAGTGGCCATGGGATTTTTTCCTGAGGGGCAATCCATTAGGTCAAACTTCTTTAGAAGATCATAAATTTGGTTTGACTAATGAATATTCCACCACTAACTTGCTTAACTTGTAAACCAAGAAAGTAAGTTAGTTCTCCCATCATGCTCATTTCATATTTACTTTGCATCAATTTGGCAAACTTTTTGCAAACTTTTTCATCTGGAGAGCCAAATATAATATCATCTACATAAATCTAAACAAGTTTATTAGAGACATTAACATTTCTAAACAAAAGAGTTTTATCAACAGTACCTCTTGTGATGTGATTTTCAAAAGAAACGTTGATAAAGTATCATACAAGGCTCTAGGTGCTTGCTTATAGCCACAAAGTGCTTTGAAAAGATAGTAGACATATTCTAGAAAGTTGGGGTCTTCAAAATCAGAAGGCTAACTGACATAGACTTCCTCCTCTAAATCTCCATTCAGAAATGCACTTTTGACATCCATTTGATAGACTTTGAAATTGGCATGGGCTGCATAGGCTAGAAAGATTCGGATGTCTTCAAGTCTTGCAACATGAGAAAATGTTTCATCAAAATCTATTCCTTCTTGTTGATAATAGCCCTTAGCAGCCAATCTAGCTTTGTTCCTGACTACTATGCCATTTTCATCCATCTTGTTTCTGAATACCCATTTGGTGTCAATAGGATTTTGGCCTTTAGGTTTGCGTACCAGCTTCCATACCTTATTCCTTTCAAATTGGTTCTGCTCTTCCTGCATAAATAAAACCCAATAAGGATCCAAAAAAAGCTTCTTCTACCTTTTTAGGTTCTTCCTGAGACAGAAAGCTGTTATAAAGACATTCTTCTTGAGTTGATTTCCTTGTTTGCACTCTTGAAGATGTATCACCAATAATTAGTTCAAGTGGGTGATCTCTGGTCCATTTTCTTTGTTGAGGTAGATTAACTCTAGATGAAGGGGCATCATAGTTGTCTTGATGTGTGACTGAGTTTTGATTAGAAGAAACTCCCCCTGAGTTTTTGGATCTTTGACTTGAAGTTGGGGTCCATTCTGAGTGTGATCTGTATTGACTTTCAACTCCTATTGATGGCTCAACGGATCTTGATCTTTTCCTTTCGACGGATGATACAGTTTGTATTTCAACGGATGATGCACCTTGTCTCTCAATGGATGTTAAGTTATGTGCTTCATTTATTGCTGACTTTTCTGCATTATCCTTAGAGATTATTCCTTGATCACTTTCATCTTCACTATCATCACAATTCATCTTAACATTGTGAAATTTGAGGCTTTCATGGAAACCTTCATCTTGCAGTCCTTCAATCTTCTTATCATCAAACACAACATGTACAGATTCTATAACAATGTTGGTTCTTAGATTGTAGACTCTGTATGTTTTTCCAACTACATACCCAACAAAAATACCCTCATCTGCTTTGGCATCAAACTTTCCATGCTGCTCAGTTTGATTCCTTAGAATATAGCATTTGCAGCCAAAGACATGAAAAATGTTTAGTGTTGGTTTACTATTCTTGAATAATTGATAGGGAGTCATGCATTTTTCTTAATTGGCCAAAGAAATATTTTGAGTGTAGCATGTAGTATTTACAACTTCTGCCCAAAAGTAAGTTGGTATCTTTGATTCTTCTAGCATAGTTCTTGCAGCTTTAATAAGAGATCTGTTCTTTCTTTCCATTACTCCATTTTTTATGGAGTCCTTGCTGCTGAAAACTCATGCATGATTCTTTTTTCTTGACAAAACAACCTAATTACAGAATTCTTGAACTCAGTTCCATTGTCACTCATGATTCCTCTAACCTTGAGATCAGGATAGTTCTTGACTTGCCTTATATGATTGATAATGATTTCACTAGCTTCATCTTTATATTTGAGAAAATATGTCCAAGTGAACTTTGAGAAATCATCAACAATCACAAGGCAGTATCTTTTTTTTGAGATTGACAACACATTGACTGTTCCAAACAAATCCATGTGTGGTAGTTGTAGAGGTTCTTCAATTGTAGATTCAAGATTCTATTTGAATAATGCCTTGATCTGTTTTCCTTTCTAACAGGAATCACACAGACCATCCTTTAAGAACTTAACTTGAGGAATGCCTCTTACAAGATCTTTCCTTACTAGTTCATTCATAGTCTTGAAGTTCAGATGGGACATTTTCTTGTGCCATAGCCAACTTTCATCTTGACTTGCTTTGCTGAAAAGATAAGTAATAGAATTTGCACTAGTTGAGTTGAAGTCAACTAGATACACATTTCCTTTTCTCACTCCAGTGAGAACCACTTTGTTGTTCTTCTTGTCTGTCACAACACAGGCTTCTGAACTGAATGTTACTGAGTTTCCCTTATCACAAATCTGACTGATACTCAAAAGATTATGTTTGATTCCAACTACTAGAGAAACTTCTTCAATGATGACAATGTCTTTAGAAATCAAGCCATATCCCACAGTATACCTTTTGCTATCATCTCCAAAAGTAATACTTGGGCCAGCTCTTTCCTTGAACTCAGTAAGCAGAGTAGAATCTCCAGTCATGTGCCTTGAGCAACCATTATCCAGATACCAAAGATTCTTTCTGTTTTCCTGTACACATTAAAACCAAATCAAGTTGATTTTGGTACCCAAGTTTCCTTGGGTCCTGCCTTATTAGCCTTCTTTTTAGGTTTCTTAGGCTTGTCCTCATTTGACTTTGGTGATTGAGATTCAACCTTGGTCAATAGAGTAGGGCTTTAAAACCCATTCATTATTGCAGAATTATCATGCACAGGTTGATTAAGATGAAATGGCATATTATATGCAAACATGTTATTAACTACAGCATAGTAAGGATTATGTGCAAGTTTCCTTGGGTCCTTCCTTGTTAGCCTTCTTTTTAGGTTTCTTAGGCTTGTCCTCATTTGACTTTGGTGATTAAGATATAACCTTGGTCAATAGAGTAGGGCTTTGAAAACCATTCATTATTGCAGAATTATCATGCACAGGTTGATTAAGATGAAATGGCATATTATGTGCAAACATGTTATTAAATGCAGCATAGTAAGGATTTTGTGCAAATGGCATATTAGCAAATTGTGCATTCAAATTTTGTGCAAGCATAACATTCATAGGCATTGTGGGCATGCTAGAAAATGATGGTGGTGCAGATATAGGTGCAGGCATAACAGATTTGCAATTAATAGACAAGTGATTAACACTACCACACTTAACACATATTTTTCTTGGTGTATATTTATCAGGTGTGTAGTTGTTATGTTTTTTAATTCCTACTTACCCATTCCTGTTATTTTTCCTTTTTGATTCTTCCTTAACCTTAATTTTCTCTAGTCTATCATTTAATTGCTTAATTGACAGATGTCCTACATCAGCTCTCTTGTTTTCCTTGACTTGACTTATTTCTCTTTAACAAAGTTCTTAGAAACTGATCCATATTTTTTCGTTTAATTTAGCTAGCTTGACTTTGCTAACTGGATTTCTTTCACTCGACGGATGTGGTTCTTTGTCTTTTGACGGATAAAACTTTTTTATCTTTCGATGGATAATCTTCATTAACCGTTGAATCCACATTCGTTAAAAGTCCTTCTACCAAACTAGAATCCAGTTTCTCTTTGCTTTTTTTCCAAGATTCCTCACAGAAAGACTCTATACCATGAATTTTGGTAATTTGAGCATGGACGTCTAGATGATTTCCAAGCCTTAATTACCCCATGTTCTCGTTCAAGTTGCTTTCTTAAAATCTCCTCTTTCTTTAAGGATTCAGTCAATTCCTCCTTAGCAATTTTGCGCTATAATTTCAGTTTCTCAAACTCAATAAATTGAGTTTCTAACACAACATTTCTCTCACTTAAAAATAGATTATTATCTTTTATTTTTGTGTTTTCTTTTTTGAATGATTTAAGTGTAACACACAAATAATATAGCTCCACGAACATGTCATTTATAGCGTCGTTACACTCATCTTTAGAAAGATGTGCTAGGTTAGTAGTGATTGCCTGATTGCTTGAAGAACTGACTTCTGCTTTATCTGATTTAGCCATCATGGCTAGGTTGACATAGCTGGTTTCTTCATCTTCATTTATCCCATCTGCAGCCCAACCATTTTCCTGAGTCAAGAAAGCCCTTTCCTTTTGTTTGAGCAAATCAAAGTACTTCTTTTTGTAATCCAAAGGCTCAACTTTCTTTTTCTCAGAATCAAGATTTCTGCATTCACTAGCAAAATGACCACTCAAGCCACATTTGAAACACTTGAATTTGGATTTATCCACCATGTTTCTTTTTGGCTTGGTTGCTCCAAAATTTTTTTTAAATTTGTACTTGGAAAACCTTCTTGACAGAAAAGTTAGATGTTCATCTATATCTTCCATTTCATCTTGACTAAGATGATCTTCATGCTCAGCTCCTAGCCCCTTTCCTTTGCCTTCACAAACCCTAGAGTTTGGTGCAAACTACGTAGCTTCAACCTTCATCTCTTTCCCTTTCTCTTTCTTAGCAACCAGTGCTATAGATCCTCCCTTTTTCCTTCCTTTCTATATTTTCTCATCTTGTTCTAACTCAAGTTCATAAGTTTTTAGAATCCCATACAGTCTCTCTAAGGTGAACTCCTTGTAATCTTGTGAATTTTTGAGAGAGACAGTCATAGGCTTCCATTCCTTTGGTAGAGATCTAAGGAACTTCATGTTTGAATCTTCTGTCTGATAGACCCTTCCATGCAGCTTCATTGTATTCACTAGTTTTTGAAATTTACTAAAGATGTCACTTAAAGATTCACTGTCTTCACAATGAAAGTGTCCATACTCCTAGATTAAGAGTTGCATCTTGGTTTCCCTCATTTGTTTAGTTCCATCATATATGATTTGAATTGTATCCCAAATTTCCTTAGCAGTTTTGTAATTGATGACATTGTCAAACATATCTCCATCTAGACCATTGAACAGAATATTCATATCCTTTTTATCTTTATTTACTTGCTCAATGTCTTCATCTGTCCATTCTACTTGTGGCTGTGGAATAGTTTTCTCATTTCCTACAACACCATCAGCATGTGTAGAAGCTCTCCGAGGAATATGAGGGCCTTTCTCAATGCAATCAACATACCTTTCATCTTGAGAAAGAAGATGCAGGTGCATTTTCACCTTCCAATGGTGATAATTGTCTTTATCCAAGAACGGGATCTTTACTCCTACATCCTTCCTCCTCATGTTGTTAGTTGCTTTGATCTTTAAACTCTTAGTGTGTCAAGAGCTTGCTCTGATACCAATTGTTATTCCCAAACAATCTAACAACTAGAATTATAGGGGGGTTGAATTTAATTCTTGGTTTTTTTCGATTTTAAGAACTTCTCACAAATAAAAATATATCGGTGTTTGAATATGCAAAAGTGCGGAATAAAAATATAGATATATTCAAACACAAAGTAATTAAACACACGGATTAAAAACTTTCTGGTGGATTGAACTTACCCATCAGGAATATATATTGATGAGAACTCTATGATGCAAGAATACACACAACTGCTTACAAGTATGAAAAACTTAGAATAGAGAAAAATTCTTAACAGTTACAGCTTTTTGTATTTCTCAGTTCTTGCTTACTTAATTTTCAACTTGCTACTCTTGGTTTATATATCACCATGTTACATGATATAAAAGACAAACTAATAAGACAAAAGTGTATTAGTCTAATTACATGTTGCTCCATTTCTCCATCCAGCATCTTTGTACTTCTTCAAGTTTGCATGGAAGTGGAAAGGCTTCTTTATTTTCTAAAACCTGTTAATAGGCTGTCAGAATCCATTTGCATATAATCAACCCATGTGACTGTCAAGTCACTATCAACTGCTTTTTGAATTTGATCATCCGTTGAAACTCTATTGGATCATTCGTTGAAACTTTGTTGGATCATACGTTGGGAGTCTGGTTGATCATCCATTGAAACCTCGTGGAACATCCATTAAGAGTATCTTCATAACAGTTAACTCTATTTCACTTATGCAAGATTACAAGGCATTTAATATTTACAATTGGCCAGCCTATTTTGCATATCAATCTAGTAGTCAACATGACTTAGAATTTCGTATAACTTCTAGTTCTTTAAGGAACTACAATATGCAGGAATATGCTACCAAAACTTATTTAAACATAAGCTACTCTTTCAATGGATGACAGAGTACATTATCCGTTGAAAGCTACAATTACATTTAATCAAATCTACTAATATGTTTTTTTGTAGCATATCACCAAGTCTACAACATATTCCTAACAAAAAAGTCAACTTCCTTTTGCAAAAAAATGGACTTAGTCACACCCACCTGACTTAAATATTGGAAATCATGATAGTGGTATAAAGACCAGAAAAGCCACTTAGAATGAATGTCTCTATCATTCTTTTCTATCTCAAACTGAGCCCAAGAAAGTGGAAGAAGCTCTGCAAAATGCTGACTATATCACAGATATACAAGAGGAGTAGAATGAATTTGAAAGGAACAAAGTATGGACATTAGTACCAAGTCCAAAGAATATTTAAGTAGTTTGTACAATGTGACGCCCTCCAAACCCGGGTCAGAAGTTTGGGGTTCACGATACACACGCACACCATACATATAAACCTGTTTATGAAAATAGTATAGACAATGACCCTACTTAATACAACCACGGATCACAACAGGTTAAAATATGCACACAAGCCACAACCTTTTTTACATTACAAAAGTACCAAATCCCAACTAGTTTAACTTACATATAAAAATAAAACATTTTTACAAACTTTCAAACTCAAAACTAAAAAAAAATTCATCTAGCTTATTCTGTCTCAACCTGGAATCCTAGCTCACACACTTGACCGTGGATCCTCGCTACCAACAACTTCCTTCTTAACTGGAAAGGAACAAAAAACAGATTTTCAAGAGTGAGCTAACTAGCTCAGCAAGTCATAGTGACAATACTGAGATTAAATAATGATCAAATGAAATTTTTTAAGGAATCGAGTTTCTTGTTAAGCAATGATTAGAATTGGATATTCACTTTTATTTTAAAAATGAAGGTTAGGCTGCTGATCAGTCACGCACTGACCCCGAGCAAGGCACACAAATATGCTTTATATATTGGATCCAAGGCACACATTGGCCTAATACGACCACAAATCTGGTCTGACTATGAATCTGGTCCATATTTAGAAATCAATCCATTCTATAATAACAATATAATTCAGTAAACAGAATCATAAGCAACATTCGACTCAAAACATAGGGTGATTTATAAACACCATAAAGGTATAACGAGGTATGTATAAAGGTTGGCTTCCAGCCTGTAAGAGAATCAGATGATAGAAGAGCAATGGTTTATTGGTTACAATGATTAGTACTCTGATGTAGAAGGTATAATTTTTTGTATGTTAAAAAAATCTATTTCGGTAATTAGTGAATGGATGGTATGTATTTTTGAAGTAGTATCATATGTATGTGGTGTGTATCGGGGAATTCAACAATCAATGGTTTGCAAAGAATAAGGCCTACGGCTCAAAGATCAATTGAGGCGATCAGGGTTCAAGGTTAAGTAATTCAAAGCACTTGCAATATAAAATAGATCTATTCTGAATACATATCACAAGAGAGTGCAGGGATACTTGCCTTATCTCGATTGACTTTCACTTCACTTGCGCTCATCTACCGACTTTTACTTACCGACTACTTGCTTTCCCTTTTTACGCCTCACTTCCTCTCCTAGACATTACAAGTATCTATCAATACTTATTCTCATTTTATTCTTTTCGTTACAAGGTTCTATCTACCCTTCGTTTTACCCAAATCCGACTTCCGAATTGAAAATTACGACAAAATCCGTCAAACAATATACACATAAGCATATTACACATCAATCAGATTACATATAGCACATAGCATGTAAGATATTCAATAAAAATAACTTTTCAAAGAAAGTTTGGGGTTAAAATGATTTTCCGGGTATTTAATATGAATATTTGAATATTTTTGGGATTAAAACGGGTAATAGAATCATTTTATAGACAAATAACATGGTTTGAATACCCGAATCTGACTTTAAAATCATTTAATAATAATTATCGAGCCTTAAACATAATTTAGAATAATATTTTGAAGCTCGAAACTATTTTTTTGGAATTTTTAAATCAAAAGAAATAATTAAATCAAATTAAATAATTAATTAAAATTAATTAATAACTAATTAAATCAATTCATCAATTAATATTTAAATTAATTGACAAATTAAATAACTAATTATTAAGTAAAATAATTTAATTAAATAACTCAAATTTAATTTTGAATTAAAAAATAATTTGCGGAATTAAAATAATTATTTTTATAATTTTTAAATATTAAAAATCGTATTCTGTAAATAAAATAAAAAAGAAATATAAGTTTTGAAAATTTTGGAAACAGAAATCCATAATTTGTAATTTTTGCAAATTACAGGATGTTTACTGAAAAAAAAAGAATGATGACCAAACTGTAAGTTTGGCATCTTCTTCCTCCCCCTTCACTATCTCCGGTGGCCGGCCGCCATGGCCGTCGCCTGGAGCCTTTCCGACCAGCTGCAAAGCAGCCCAGAACAACAGCAAAATAACAGGTATTGTTCCTCTTGCTTCCAGAAAGACAATTATGCTAACAAACTATTCAAACAATTGACGAACATCCCGGAAATTCAACTGGAACTTTCCGCCACTGTCGTGCTCGACAACTACGGTTATCCTATGTTCTTCAAACTTATACCAATCGATTCCTTATTCCACAATCTATACACTGGTAACCTTCAATTCAACTAATAACCCTCGAATAAAAAACGCCCAAATTCAATTAAGAACATTCATACTAATTATAAACCCTAATTTCAATTTTCAATAATCAAACCAAGATTTGAACATGTTATTGAACTCCAAATTCAATATATGATATACCAAAATGACCAGAATCAAATTATCTACAACATGCAAGCATCTAACCACACAAACAACATCAAAATCAAAAATTTATAATTAAATCCAAATTAATTTGAAATTAAATAAAAATACAGAAAAATACCTAGTAATTCTGCAGTGAAATAAGCTGTGGAATCTAATAGTACTATTCACAAGCTTCGTTATGGTTATTCACACGATCGATTTCGAGTTCGCTAACACCTTCGTTTTTAGGTTTGATTCTGAAGAACATCTTGAATTATAGGGTTTTTCTCTAAAAATTATATAATTTTACTATTTAAATATGATTATCTGTACAAAATAAATTATGGTAAGGGCTATTTATATTTATGAAATATTGGTATCCAGCTGGATAATATCAGATATAAAAATAGATACTTAATCGTTAAGTATTAATAAAACTGATCCAATTCGGTACCAGTTTTAGGATAATTATCAAAACAGGGCTTTTTGTAAATGTAATCTTGGTCTCAGCGCTTTGGTGACACGAATTATGAGAAGATAATATAATAGTAAATATCTCGTTTCTCAAAAGTACCGGTTTTATCGATTTACCGAAATGAAATTTATATCGTAAAATTTGCACCGGGAACCGCACAGGTAAAATCGTACTCCAGATCGAAAAAGTCAAAACACGGAAAATGCTCGGAATAATCTAATTAGGATAGAAAGGAGCTCTCCCGAGACTTTTGAGTTGTAAAAACGTAAAAACAGTTGAAGTTGGATGATTCCCGATTATTCGAAATAATTTATAATTAATCTGAAAAATAATTTACTAATTCATAAATCCTTTAATTTTGGACATAAATTAATAAAAAAATATCAAAATTATCTATACTTTATTTTGGACATATAAAAATTAAAATTCTCAAATTTTACCACATATAAACATCCAAACACAGACAACAATTAAACGATAATTCACAAAAATTCATAAAATAATCATATAATAATTATTTATTGATAAAAATAATTACACGTTATATCCCGGATATTACATCCTTCCCCCTTAAAAGGATTATGTCCTCATAATCTCCTAAGTAATCAAATGAGTATACTTTTCTCGCATATCACTTTCTAACTCCCAGGTTGATTTTTCAACCCTTGGGTTTCTCCACAATACTCTTACTAACTTTATAACTTTATTCCCTATCACTTTCTCTCTCATTTCTAGAATCTCTATTGGATTCTCTACATATGACAAATCAGCCTGTAGTTCTATCGGCTCATACTCGATTACATGCCTAGAATCTGGGTTGTACTTCTTAATCATTGACACATGAAATACATTATGAATATGCTCATATGCGGGGGTAACGCCACTTTGTAGGCTACCTTGCTGACACACTTCAAAATTTCAAAAGGTCCAACCTATCTAGGACTTAGCTTCCCTTTCTTTCCAAATCTAGAAAATCCTTTCCACGGTGACACTTTTAGAAATACTAAATTTCCTTCTTCAAATTCCATATCCTCTCTGGCTTGATCTACATATTTCCTTTGACGATCCTGCGCTGCAATTAACCTTTTCTGAATAACTCCGACAACTTCTTTTGTTTGTTGTACCAACTTTGGCCCAAGTATCTTGCATTCTCCTACTTCAGCCCAATATACTGGTGATCGACAAAGAGCTTTGTAGGGAGGCATTCTGATATTGGCATTATAATTGTTGTTGTAAGCAAATTCTACTAAGGATAAATGTTCATCCCAATTTTCTTTGAAATCAATAGCACAAACACGTAACATATTTTCAATTATCTGAATCGTTCTTTCACTTTGGTTATCAGTCTGTGGATGATAAGCACTCTATGGACTGAAGCAAGCTCGAAGGGCATGGTATAAAACACTTGCTGGATTCTTTTTGGGAAGTGGTTTTAAAAGAGGTATAATTGATAAAACTCTATTTTATAAGTACCATGGTAAGGACTTGTTGTTAGTTCAGATATATGTTAATGATATTATTTTGGGTTCTACTAATGATAAACCATGTGAGAGATTTGCAAAGCTGATGCAGTCAAGATATCAAATGAGTATGATGGGAGAATTGGGTTATTTTATGGGATTAAAAGTTAAAAAAACTGAAGAAGGAATATTCATCAATCAAGGAAAATATACCAAGAATTTTCTCAAAAGGTCTGGAATGCAAGATAATATATCAGCAACAACTCTTATGGCCACTGTAACCAAGTTAGATTTAAATATTGGTACATCAGTAGATATAACTAACTACAGAGGTATGATTGGATCACTCATATATTTGACTGCTAGTAGACCTGATATCATGTATACTACCTGTCTATGTGCAAGTTTCCAAACTGATCCAAGGGAACCACATCAATTAGTTGTCAATAAAATTTTTGGATATATCAAAGGCACCATGAATCTTGGATTATGGTATCCTAGAGATTCATATTTTAAGCTAATTGGATATTCAGATACTGATTTTGCAGGATGTAAAATAGACAGGAAAAGCACTTCAGGAATCTGCCAATTTCTAGGTGGCAGATTGGTTTCTTGGCTTAACAAGAAACAAAAGTCAATTTTCACTTTAACTGCAGAAGCTAAGTATATTGCTGCAGGAAGCTGTCGTGCTCAAATTTTGTGGATGAAGAATCAGTTACTAGATTATGGGTTAGGATATTCTAAAATTCCTATATATTGTGATGATTAAAGTGCCACTACACTATAAGTGGCCTATTGTAACAGTAAAAAAAGTGTTGTTGAAGGCCAAAAAGTGTGGCTGTAAGTTAAAAAAAGGGCTATGGTTACACTTTTGTGAAAAAATAGTTCGTAACCAATGTGGCCGCTACCTTAGGGGTCTATGGTTACACTTTTCAGTTTTTAGGTTACAATGACAAAACTATGCCCATAGATGGTATACGCCTACACTTTCACATTTATAGTAACATTTTGAGTACTGTAACCATAGACTTATAGTCACACCAATATTTTTTTAGAGAGTTTAAGAAATAATGACCTGTTGTTCATGATAACAAAATATGTGGCTTGCACTTAGTAGGAGAGTATGTCGAATAGACTTACAAATGCTTTGCCTTTTTTAGAGAGTTTAAGCCTTTGGAAGCAATTGTTAATGTAGGGATAGATTAACTGATTATCTGCCAGGTCTAACCAGTAGAGGTTTGAGAGCTTACCAAGAGCACGAGGAATAACCCCAGTGAACAACAATTATGTTAGGTTACTTTAATCTTCCTCTGGGGCAACAACATCATCCAAATTAGAAATGTTCTCTTTTGCCATGCTAAAGGCTCATCACTATACTGAAAAGTAATAAATCGAATATACAAAATTACAAGCACGATAGACCTACAACAAAATAGTGGAGTTAAATCTAGTAATCCTTTGAGCATATTAATCAATTTACTTAAAAATATGCTAACTAAAAATACTAATTTAAAATTTTTCCCAAAATCTATGTTGGTAGAGAATATCATGTCTCAAGAACAAGTCCTTTACGTAAGGTAAAAAAGAAGAAGTAAAAAGGAGTTATTAACATCTTAGAAACATAAACATTTTATATTCACTACCGAGTCTGTAATAGTTTCACTAAAATTCTAATATGTTAATCTTCACGACTTTAGGGGATCTTCGAATTGAATACAAGATAAATAGTGTTCCAGCATAAATAGTTAAAAAGAAATACCGGCTTGGGTTTTGCAGGAAATATGATTGGCACAGTGGTGCTCTATTCCATTTAATCTTTAGACAGAACCCAGATCAATAATTAGAGTTAGGAGATTAAGCAATCTTGGTATTATAGTTAACAATGATAAATAGAGTTTGAGTTTGAGAGAATATATTACGACTTTAAACATAGAAAGACACATAGATAAGAGAAATTTATACACATACATAACACAAAATAGATACAGACTCAGTATGTGTTTACATAAAATAGATACACACTCATATATATTATCACCATTTCTTGTCACCTCGCCTTGACCCTCCATATTTATTTGCTGCCAACACAAAACCACACACACAGTCAGCCAAAACCAGTACATAAAATTATTTGTATACATGGCATCAAAGAAAAAAAGAGAGGGACTAAAGAAAGAGTAAATACAAGGGCAAGAGAGAGGCCACGAGAGTTGAACATAGACAAAGAGATAGAAATAGGGATATTGATACACATACATAACACAAAATAGATACATAGAATAATACATCACCCTTAAATCGAAGCCCTAATCTTGGATCCTTAGCTTAATTGAACCAATCGGCCCCTTTTTCTCCAACCCTAATTGAAACTCTTTCTCTCAGATTGCATTAAAGTCTGATTGAGAGTTTCCTAATTGAAGTCCGACTGAGAGTTCTGACTGAGAGTGATGAGTGAATGAGGTGCGAGATGAGTGAGAGATAAAGAGAGGCAAGATAGAGAGTTTTACTTTGTTGAGATGAGGTTGTAAGATAAATGATTTTAATTTAGTTTTTATTTTTAAGGCAAGGCATCTATTTTCCCCCGCATCTGTTTTTAATTAAAATTCAATCCCGTCTATGTTTCTTTCAACCGCCTAAATTTTCGATGTCTGGTTACACATTTTTTAAGACCAATGGTAACATCAATTTTGATGTAACCGTAGATGCCCTATTCTCTTTATGGTTACACTAAATGATATCAACGGTTACAATAAAAAAGTGTAACCATAAGTAGCCAAAAATAATTTTAAGGCATCTATGATCACACTTTAGCTGGTTACACTGGAAAAAACTGTTACAACAGGCCATATATGGTGTAGTGTGCTATTGCAATGACAGAAAATCAAGTACAATATTCAATGACTAAACACATCAGTATAAGGGAACATGTAAGCAGATATCCTCACCAAACCACTTTATGAAGCTACTTTTACAAGACTGGTGAATGAATTGGGAATGATTGCAGGAAAATTCTCAAACACTGATGGATAATTTGTGATCTGTAACAGGGAAACTAAATTAGAGTGTTGTATATTTTTTTATGAATCAATATTTATTAAATTCTAATACTTTTGTTAAACATTGATTCCATGTATTCTTGCTAATTGATATTTAAAAATTGAAGTTCAGTTTAAATCCTGATAGTTAAACTATGACAGTAGTTGCATGATAACTTTGATGGTATACCAAAATATTGAGATTGGTCAAACTTGTGTTGACTGATTTTTGATTGACTGTTAAACTCTGATGCCTTTTTGAATTTATTCAAAAATATTCTTAAAACAGTATTTTAATTAAATGATGTGGAATAATGGGTACTTTTATGTGATTATTTACAGGTGTCAAGCTGATGGAGTGAGGATAGGAAAAATGATCGAGCTTATGTATTATAATATTTTGTGTAACTGTGCATAAAATTACTGCACATTAATACACGCACCATGATTATTTTCCTGATCAATAACATATTGCCACGTGTCCCACTAAGTTGAACCGTCTGGGTGAGTTAGAGTACAGTGTTAAACAAAATCAATTTTTAATTTTTAATTATCACTTTATCAATTCTAATCACTTTCTTACTCTCTAACTCTCTTCTTTTCTCTAAGATAAACGCTGAAACCCTGTTTAGTTTTTAAGGTTTTCAATACATATTAATCATGTCTTCACCTGCTACATCATCTACATTTGTTCATGACGGTGCTAAGTTCGTCACCAACAACTATGCTGCTATTTTGGAAAACACTGGGATAACTCATGAGTTTCACCTCTTTTAGGATTTATTGAAATCCAGTGAAGTGGGTTATGCTCTGTTTAAACCCAAAAGTCATTTCTGGAGACAAGGTTCGCACTTTCTGGAAAACTGGTTTATATGATGATGGAGGACAAGCAGGAACTCTAAGCATCATATTTGAATTTGACAATCAGAGGGGGGTTGTCACTCCTTAAACAGTTAGAGATTCTCGTCATCTCCCTGCTCACAACTCTTATGCAACATTTATTAGAGTTGCTGAGATGAGAAGATTTTTCACTGAGATTGGCTATAACAAAGATATAAAGAATCTCGTCCAATTGAAGGAGAATGGGTTAAGGAAAGAGTGGAACTTTTTCTTTGATTGCATAATAAGGGCATTCAACAACAAGTGCACCAACTTTGATGCACTTCCTATCATGACGAAACAAATTGGGTACTCTCTAATCCATGGTTCTCACTATGACTTTGGTAAAGTAGTTTTATGCTTTATAGGGGATAAATTAAAAGATGATAGAGATACAGTATATTATTCTAGATTTTGTCAGTTGATTTTCAATGTTTGTTTCCCTGCTACCCCAATCCCTACTAATCAAAATGTATCAATGTTTAAGCTCAAAAAAAGGGCTTTCTCTGATTTAAGTTCTAAGGATTAGGAAATGGTTGCTCTTGCACCATTAAGGTTACCACTCTCTACAAGGAACTTGCTAATTGCAAGGTTTCTTGTTTATGTATTGCAGAATCTTTAGAGTGCTAAGTTATAGGAAATTACAGTTGGAAACCCCCTTGTAGCTAACCCAAGCACTGTAAACCAAACACTTCCTTAAACACAATCCACCTCAGATGCCTCTTAAAAGACACCTATTGTAAAAAGGATGAAACCAGAAAAACTAATGTTGGGGTTATTATTTCTATTGAGAACCCACATGACAAAATTACCCGGACTGCTAGGCCTGATGGTCAGAGAGCAGTTTTGAAGTTTGCTCAGGATACTAGTGCAAATGCTATTGCAGGAAGATCAAGAGGTTCTAAGGTAGATGTTTCTTTTTCTTTTAAACCTTCAGAACTTGTCAAGATAAAACTTATACTTCTTGAGTCAGAATCAGAGGATGAGGACAATGCTACCTTATCATCAAAATTTAAGAAGCTAAATCCAGATTCTGTTCAGAGTCCAGTTGTACCACCAACTCAAGGGGGCACAACAAATCTTGATGCTAATATTACTGATTCAAGCCCGAGACAAAGGATCAATAAGAAGAAGTTGGTCAAAACCTACTATGTTCATCAAATGCTAAATCTCAAGCAGGAAATAGCTGAGGAGGGACTTGATGTATTTATGTCAGCACGGCTAGTTACTGATGCTCAAGAAAATTTATCTGCTGATACACCTATTGTGACGCCCCCAAATCTGGGGTCAAGGGATTTGTTCGCCACTATGAAACCTCAATCCAAATCAACCTGTTTAATCAATAACTAAATACCATCAGAAGATATTTATCATTTATGATCCCCAAACTAATCCAAGATCTTTTAAGGTTACAGTTCTAGAAACAACATATCCAATTTCCCCAAATAAATTTTCACTTTCTTTTAAAATTCTTTTTAACAAATTCCAATTCACTACTAACCCGCTAGTATAACTTCCAAAAGAAGTATACTAGGCCCAACTATAAAATAACATAATAATTATATAATATAATATAAACAACTTTTCACAAAAGAAGTTACACTAGCCCGCAAACCCTGGACCAACCACCTTCCAAAAGCTTCTTCTTTGCTTCCTCGAATTACGCGGCTAAACAGCGCAAGTTAGTCCTCACTAGAGATTAAATTTAAAAATAGGCAAGTATGAGCGAAAGAAATGCTCAGCAAGTTAATTACAACATATAGGGTCTTTTTGATATTAAATTGACATCTGCACTAGTGCAGAACATTTTAAAATCATAATTGCTGAAACATAAATTTATTAAAGAATCGGATAATTATTTCTCACTATATTCAAAACTCTTTTTGATATTTTGAGCGAAATGCTTCAGCAATACTTCGAATCTCAACGAGAATAAAACTTGTAAAACTGTGTTTACGAAAATATCGTAAACAACAATAACAAGAAGCAATGATTATGGATTGAGTCATTAAAATTATTCAAAACCGAACTCTTGGTATTAATACTCATTTTGTTGTCATATCAAATTAGATATTACTACGAACTTTGATGCTCACAACATCCCATACTGAATTCAACACCAATCATCTGTACTAATACCACCTTTAATATTTAACAACAAACTAAGTATCCATAAAATCAGAAACTGAATCAAAACTGTATTTCATCTTTTATCCGAAAACAGAAACAGTTGATAAATCATTCCTTATAAGATTATCAAAAGCAATATAATAATTTAGATTGGAATCCTCGAACGACGGTGTGTTGCCGCCGGTGATCAGTCGCGGAGCAACACCGGTATGCCGAAGCATATCCAACTAAACAAATGGGGCACCCAAGGCACATATCGGGCTAAAGGTATTATATATTGTATAATACCTAAATCTCCGCTGGAGCGCCATAAAATATTACCCCATATAAACTCTTAAAATATTTTATTGAAAGGGGTCATAATACTCGACACCCATATAAACTCTTATTCCCCCATTTACTTGAGCAGGAATACTCGCAAAACCAACTCATTTTTCTCAAAACCCAAAACATTTATAATTCCATTCATTTGATAAGTAAAATCACTTAGCTATTATGAACATAGAATAGCAGAAGAGTACTTTTATAAACAGAATCATTTAATTCAGCGATCTGTAAAACATTTATCTATTCTGAACTGAGAATAGGCAAAGTAATACTTGCATAAGAAGATTTAAAATAAATATCACTTGAATAATAAGTGATGATAGGGATACTTGCCTTTGGGTTTTTAGCAGTTAGTCACACTCGTAATAACACAATTATCTTAGTCTGGCATCTCAAGGCATTAACGTCTTTATTCTTCTAATCATTTGGCCTGCTGTTCATGCAGTGCTGCAACCCAATATTCCATACTATTCAACTCTAGTCTTCATCCATTCCATCTGGTCCTGATCGTCTTGAAAGACTCGCATCTATAATTAAAAGATACAACTTTAATCGTCTAAACGAAAATTACTCGACGAACTGCGCGTCAAAATCCTATCGTCTACCCATACGATAGCCCGTACATAAAAAAATAGACAGTCAAATACAAGACACTTGACCCACGTATGCACGCAATTCACATAACATATAAACACGTAACTCACATATCACATAATTCATATAACACATGACTCAGTTCGCCAAAAGGTTCGACTCGGTACACTTGAAAACTGAAATCGGGTCAAAATATGATTTTTCAGTCACTACGCGACTCATAATCGATTTAAAAAACAAGCAACATTTCGAAACAAAAGTTTTTGGGTCTCGAAAGTATTTTTAATGAAAGTGGAATATTTTTCTGAGTCTATACGCATTCGTTTCGTATTAAACGGATGAACAATTTATTTTTTACGAATAAAATAAGAATAAATCAATTAATAATAATATTAATTGATTTTTAAATACCAAAATATAAATTTAAAAGCTCAAAATAATTTTTAAATCATTATCTAGGAAAAATCAGAATTAAAATGATTTTTCCATAATTTTTGGAATTACAATCAAATTAATATAAATTATATAAATAAACTTATTAATTATCAAAATAATTAATCAATTTAAATAAATAATAAATAAAAATTTTGGATTTTTGAAAAAAATTAAAATAATTTTTAGAATTCAAAATAATTTTTAGAATTTAAAAAAATTAAGAAAATAATTTTTAGAATTTAAAATAATTAATAAATGATTTTTTAAAATATAATAAATGATTTTTGGAAAAATAAAAATGAATTTTAAATTATTTTTAAAATAAAATCTGTAAAAACAGATTCAGGAATGGGGTTAGGGTTTTGAAGGATCAAACCCGGGTCAGAATATGGTCCAACAGGTCGGGTCACCAAAACTCAAGAATAGGCCGCCGGAAATCTGGGTTTTTCCCGATTCCGGCCGGCGAGCCTGAACTCTAGTTGGGTTCCGGCTGTGCCAACCCCTTCCCAATCGACTCAATTCTGAGCGATTTTTCGCCCCAACAATTCTCACACCTCCAGCCACTTACTTCAACCTACAACTGGTCCAAATGACCCTGGGAAGGAAGGACGCCGGCCGGGAAGCCATAAAAACCGGCGACCCGAGCTCTTTCCGGCGAAACAGTGAAGTCGACCAATCCACATCCAAAAATAACGAAAAATATCGGAAATTAAAGCTAAAATTCATACCAATTCAATCACATAATCAAAATTGATAACCATGGCACGATTAATTCGGAAAATCAAAAACAAAAACGGTTTTAATACTAAAACTCGACTTATCAATTTCCAGACTAAAACATAAACAAAAACTATCTAAATCGATTCCTGAAATCATTTTCAAACTATTAGTAACATCATAAACACCCAAAATTCATCCAAAATCACAAACATAATTCGAGTTCATTATGAAGAAAAACAAAATTACAAAATAATGGACCTGAGGTCATTTTCTTCCTACCAAAAGATTCCTTGAATCACGAGCTTTGATTTGGTCTAAGAATCGTCGAAAACCGTTTGTTAAATCTCCCAAAATCTGATGATGAAGATGAATGAAATCACACCCCTAAAATGGTGTTCTTGAATTTTCTGAAAATAAATAAAAATAATTAAATTAATTAATTCGCTGGTATTTATAATTATACAGAAATTAATGCTCTAAAATAAATTCAGGATGTTTTTATTCCCTAATTAAAATAATTAGGCTCCAAAATAATGATTACGGGGAATAATTTTAAAAGCGATACAATACAGAATTTATATCAAAATTCCCCAAAAATTTGTGGATAACTCAGAAATGCAGAAATATCGGGTATTTGAAATATGATTGATTTTATAAAAATAAAAATACAAATTTTGTGGGGTTTGACGTCCCGGTGGGGTCCCGGTCCGTTTATTTCCGAAAAACATAAACGATACTTAAATTAACCTAAAACCCCGAACACGTATAAAATACATTCAACACACATAAAATGAAATAAAATGAATAACTCAAATAAACACATGCCTAAATAACGAATTGATTCATTTAAAACACATAATCAGTATCCCATTGGATCATATCGGATCCGAAAATAGATTACTTAGTCGCTAAGTAACTATAAAAAGATACAATTTGATATCAATTTTGGATAATTATTAAAACCGGGCTTCTTATAAAACACCTTACAAGAAAATAACGTAAAATATCTCGTCTTTCGAGAATACGGGTTTTGTTAATTTATCAAAACGATTATCGTATCGAAAATTTTGTGCCAGGACGCGTACGGGTCAAACCGTAATCCGGACCGAAAAAGTTAAAACACGGAAAATGTCTGGAATTACCAGATTAGGTTAGGAAGGAGTTTTCCGAAGAGTTTCGGGTTATAAAAATGTAAAAATGGTTGAAGTTGAAAGATTCCCGACTTTATAAAATAGTTTTATAATTACTCAGAAAATAATTATTAAATCTATAAATCATTATAAAATCATATAACAGTCCAAAAATTACCAGAAAAATATCATAATTATCTATATTTTATTCTGGACATATAAAAGTTAAGATATTCAATATATATCACAGATAAACATCCAAACATCAACTCCAATTACCAGATAATTCACTAAAATTCACATAAAAATCACATAAGCAACTTCAAATAATAATAATAATAATATTTGAATATATGGGATATTACAATCTACCCCCTTATAAGGATTCCGTCCTCGGAATCAGCAGAAGAAAGCACTAAGGGTCTTTTAACCAACTTCCCAATCTTGCATATGCAACTTTTCTTAAAATTTCAGATGAACTTGAATTCCTTGTATAACGTAATGATCGCGGGAGCTTCACTTCGCAATACTGTTGTAATATCCCATATATTTTCAAATATTATTATTATTATTCGGAATTGTTTATGTGATTTTATGTGAATTTTGGTGAATTATCTGAAAAGTGGAATTGATGTGTGAATGTTTATATGTGACATTATTTGAATATTTGAATTTTTATATGTCCAGAATAAAATATAGATAATTGTAGTATTTTTCTGGTAATTTTTGGAGTGTTATATGATTTTATAATAATTTATGAATTATGAATTATTTTCAGAATAATTATAAAATTATTTTATAAAGCCGGGAATCTTCCAACTTCAACCGTTTTTGCGTTTTTACAACCCAACACTCTTCCGAAAACTCCTTCCTAACCTAATCTGGTAATTCCGGACATTTTCCGTGTTTTGACTTTTTCGATCCGGATTACGGTTTGACCCGTGCACGGCCCGACGCAATATTTTTCGATACTGTAATCATTTCGGTAATCAACAAAACCCGTATTCTTAAAAGACGGGATATCTTTACATTATTTTCGTATATGGTGTTTTATAAAAAGCCCGGTTTTGATAATTATCCAATTCTGGTATTGAATTGTATCGTTTTTACAGTTAATTAGCGGCTAAGCAACTAATTTAACAATCCAAAACGATCCAGAACGATCCAATATTCCATAAATATAAATAGCCTTTTTCTTATTTTGTTTATTCCGTTTATTCATTTGCAACCAGTTAAAATACCGTAAATACAGAGAAAAACCCGAGAAACCGATACGTTCCCGAGAATCAAACACACGAACGAAGGCGTTATCGAACTCCGATTCGGGCGTGCAGCATATCAAAACGAAGCTCTCGGAATCTTCTTTCTGAATCAATCATCAGTTTCTGCCCAGAAATCATGGTAAATTTCTTATTTATTTATTTATATTCGAATTATTTGATAATTAAATTATGAAAATTTGTTCTTGATGTTGTTGATGTGATTTGATGCTTCCATGTTGTAGAGCATGTTTTTCTGGTCGATTTGGTATATTATACTTCAAAAATAGAGTCCAATATCATATAGAAATTAAGGTTTGATTTTCTGAAAATTTCTTGAATATGTGTTCTTGGTGTTCTTGAAGAGTTCTGAAAATCAAAGTCAGTTTTGAAGGTGTTATTGAACACCAAATCACAAGTATGAATAACCAAAATGAATCACAGACCATTCTCTATCATTTTATATCAACAAATCGTTCCAACAGTGGTTAAATTTTAAAATCGATTTTAGGGTTAATATTCGAATTTTTGGGGGTTTATGATTTAGTGGGTTTTGATTGTTTGTGATGACCTGAATAGATTGTAAACGTTCTTGGCGTTATTTTGACACTGGAATCATCGTATTTGGTTAAGGATTTAGCAGAGTCGAGTTTTCGCCGGAAAACTTCAAGGTCTCATCGGTTTTAATGGTGTTTGATCGGAGTTCTTGAATCTGGTGTTGACTGCTGCTATTAGGTTGATATCTGGGCTGCCAGAACGATAAGGAATTGATCCTGATAGAAGCCGTGGTGTTTGCGGCTCAAATAAAGCTCGCCGGAATCCGGCCAAACGCCGCCGGAATCTGGGATTATTCCAGAAACCGGCCGGTTTTCAACCCGGACCCGGCCGTGTTCTTCGTAACCCGGTTTAAAAACCCGGGTTTGATCCTTCCCAGTCCCTTTCCCAATTCTGAAAAATGTTCCTGACAATTCTTTTTACTTTTTATTAAAAATTCTTTTTCCTATTTTCAAAAATCAATTTATTTATTTCCAAAAATTATTTAATGATTATTTTAAATACTAAAAATTATTTACTTAATTATTTTAAATTCCAAAAAAAAATTATTTCCTTTTATTTTTAAAAAAAATCCAAAAAAAAAATTTATTCACTTAAATTGATTAATTATTTTGATAATTAATAAGTTTATTTAAATAATTTGTATTAATTTTCTTTTAATTCCAAAAATTAAGGAAAAGTCATTTTTAATTCTGATTTTTCCCAAATATTGATTTAAAAATTATTTTGAGCTTTTAAAAATATATTTAGGTATTCTAAAAATCAATGATTATTATTATTAATTGATTTATTCTTCTTTTATTTGTAATAATTAAACCGTTTGTCCGTTTAACATGAAACGAACGCGTATAGACTCAGAAAAATATTGCGCATCCAATAAAAATATGTTTGAGACCTAATTTCTATTGTATTGCAATGCCATTTGATTTGTGTATCCGGTTGAGTCAGTATTTGATCGATAAATGTTAATATTGAACTGATTTTCATTCTGAACGCACTGAGGCGTATCTTTTAATGATCTGACTTACGTGTTACATGAAATATGTAATTACGTGTTATATGAATTCCATGACTATGTGTTACGTGATATATATGCTATTTGTTTACAGTGTTAAAATGTCATGCTTAGTTATATACGATCGGGTAGATGTCAAGACGTATAGTTACGTCGATTGAGTTTAGTTCTGTCAATTAAGATGGTCCTTTTGTTTATAGAATCAAGTAGCAAGGAGTGCAGTCAAGTGTTAGACGGAGATAATAGCCAGCAGCTATAAGCAGAGTTATAGTAAGAGGTTATTGAGCATACCAGGCAAGTACCCCTAACTTCACTTAATGTTCAAGTGACGTTTAGTTTGAATCATATTATGCAAATATTATATCTTCATTTATCATTCAATTGATATTGTCTCCGAATTATATTCTTTAAATTTCCAAACTATTCTAAGTTCGGTATAGTTAAACGTTTTATATATTTCGCTATAAATCACTCTGTACAGTGGAACATTGAATTGGGATTAGCGAATAACTAATTGTTCTGGTTATTTCACCATCGATTGTTGAGATAACTCTGGACCATGAGAAATGGAGAGTTATATGGTTAAGGATGTCCTTTGATTCGGCTCCTTTGATCAAAATGTTTTATGGATTGGATGAATGCGTAAGTGACCGGGACGGACGGTCCAGCGGAGGGCTATTTCTATGTGTTATATGAAATATTATGACACCATATTTGCCACAGGCAGGTATATTGCCTTTTTAATTGAGTACTCATATTTTGGGGACATGTTTCTATGAATCATGACCTTGTGCTATCACACGGGCTGATCAGCATGTGATAGTACGTCCGTCGGAGTTAGATTCCAATCTAAAGATTATCATTTATTGTTGATAGCTTGTGAAGGTTTATTATTGATCAAATATTACTGATTTTATCCTGTTGTTCAGTTATTATCAGAATGTGGTTTATCATTTCAAGTACATTTTATATTGTTTGCTGAGCATTTCTTTCGCTCATACTTGTTTATCAATCTAATCTTTCAGCTAAGCCAGAGCAGGCTTGAGATCCAGGTTTGGTCAGAAGTCGAGTGCTTGTAAATAGTGGTGTGTATTCCAGCTAGACTGTTTTGGGACGCTTGGATAGTCTAGAGGTTTGTAATAAAATTTGAATAATTTGTAAAACTAATTAGACTTATGGGTTGTAATAACACTTGGTTTGTATTAGTGTATGTTCCATACTATAACCTGTGATCGATCCAGTGCAGGTAAAGGGGTCGTATTTATTATATTATTCCGCTGTGATTATTTTATTTTAGTTTAGTGGCAAGTGACCCCCAAATCTAGACCCCGGGTTTGGAAGGAGGGCGTCACAACTGTTCCATCCACATCTTTTGACCAATTTCTCAATAGAATCGGTTTTACTGATTGTGAGAAAGAAGAATAGAGAGAAAGATAGAGAGAAAGAAAGAAAAAGTAAGAGATATAGAGAGAGAAATAAAGAAATAGATTGACTTTGCTATGCGCCACTGATATTTTAATTGCATTGCAGTCCACTGCTGCTTTTGGTAATTCCATCACATAACCCTACTTGGACTTGACAAAGATAACTCAGCTCAACTTGATTGGCATACCTTTGAATATTTAAGATGATAAAATCATATAATTTCAAAGAGGAAAGAATTTTATGTCATAACAGGACCAAAATATGAATTTGTGAAAAAGTATTGTTGAAATAAGAGAATAACTGAGAGATCAATATGATCAAATGAACTTGGTGTTGCGTGCCAAAATCAAGACACTACTAAAGGTTGTTAACCTTCATGTATTCACAACACACACAAGTGATGGCATCCCATCCAACTCATATAACACAGACATGTATATCTTGTGTCCTCTATAGTTAGGGTTGTTCATCCCAGTCAGAATAAAAGAATATGAAAGGAATTTAAATTCAAATGAATAAAGCTGAAAAGATTTCAAAGATGATAGTTCTGGAGAAAATGAAATCCAGAAAACAAGATTCTGGCATAAAATGATTAAACAAGTGTTAGGGAATATATCCTCTAACAGATATCTCTTTTTGAAAAAATGTCAAAAGAAGTTATAGAAAGAGAAGGTATTGCCAAGGTCTTAATACTTATCTTTTATTTGAACTTTCTTGTTGACTCGTCACCCAATTCTCGACACTTTTTCATGTTCTGAGGATATCGATAATATTTGTCATCATCGAATCATAGTAGCATCTGAAGATTCCATAATAGAAGTTTGCAGCTTCCCGGAGTTCCATCCAGCTGAACAAAACCATCTCGAACGAATGCACCTATCTTAACTTACTCGTTGGTACTATATCCAATAGTCCAACATGAACTCGATATGAGCTCAACCGTCCTTACATAGCTATACACACTCCTACACACTCTTGTTTCTAGTTTACTATAACCTCAGCTCTGATACCAACCTGTGACGCCCCCAAATCCGGGGCAAGGAATTTGGTCGTCACTATGAAACCTCAATCCAAATCAACCTGTTTAAATAATAAATAAATGCCAGTGGAAGATATTTATCATTTATGATCCTCAAACTAATCCAAGATCTTTTAAGGTTAAAGTTCTAGAAACAAGATATCCAAATTCCCCAAATAAATTTTCACTTTCTTTTAAAACTCTTTTCAACAAAATCCAATTCACTACTAACCCGCTAGTATAACTTCTAAAAGAAGTATACTAGACCCAACTATAAAATAACACAATTATAATATCATATAATATAAACAACTTTTCAAAAAAGAACTTACACTAGCCCGCAAACCCTGGACCAACCACCTTCCAAAAGCTTCTTCTTTGCTTCCTCGAATTACACGGCTAAACAGCGCAAGTTAGTCCTCACTAGAGGTTAAATTTTAAAACAAGCAAGTATGAGCAAAAGAAATGCTCAACAAGTTAATTACAACATATATGGTCTTTTTGATATTAAATCGACATCAGCACTAGCGCAAAACATTTTAACATCATAATTGCTGAAACAGAAATTTATTAAAGAATCGGATAATTGTTTCTTACTGTATTCAAAACTCTTTTTGATATTTTAAGCGAAATGCTTCAGCAATACTTTGAATCTCAACGAGAATAAAACTTGTAAAACATTGTTTATGGAAATATCGTAAACAACAATAACAAGACGCAATGATTATGGATTGAGTCATAACATTATTCAAAACCGAACTCTTGGTTTTAATACTCATTTTGTTGTCATATCAAATTAGATATCACTACGAACTTTAACGCTCACAACATCCCATAATGAAGTCAACACCAATCATCTGTACTAATACCACCTTTGATATTTAACAACAAACTAAGTATCCATAAAATCAGAATCTGAATCAAAACTGCATTTGATCTTTTATCCGAAAGCAGAAACAGTTGATAAATCATTCCTTATATGATTATCAAAAGAAATATAATAATTTAGATTGGAATCCTCGAACGATGGTGTGTTGCCGCCGGTGATAAGCCACGGAGCAACACCGGTATGCCAAGCATATCCAACTAAATAAATGGGGCACCCAAGGCACATATCAGCCTAAAGGTATTATATCCTGTATAATACATAAATCTCCGTTGGACCACCACCACGGCCTCTTACGCAACCATCTAATATTAAAACATTTTATTGAAAAGGGTCATAATACTCGACACCCTTATAAACTTTTATTCCCCTATTTACTTGAGCAGAAATACTAACAAAACCAACTCATTTTTCTCAAAACCCAAAACATTTATAAATCCATTCATTTGATAAGTAAAATACCTTAGCTATTCTAAACATAGAATAACAGAAGAGTACTTTCATAAATAGAATCATTTAATTCAGCGATATATAAAACATTTATCTATTCTGAACTGAGAATAGGAAAAATAATACTTGCATAAGAAGATTTAAAATATATATCACGTGAACAATAAGTGATGATAGGGATACTTGCCTTTGGGTTTTTAGCAGTTAGTCACACTCGTAATAACACAATTATCTTAGTGTGGCATCTCAAGGCATCAACGTCTTTATTCTTCTAATCCTTTGGCTTGCTGCTCATGCATTGCTGCAACCCAACATTCCATACTATTCAACTCTAGTCTTCATCCATTCCATCTGGTTCTGATCATCTTGAAAGACTAGCATCTATAATTAAAAGATACAACTTTAATCGTCTAAATGAAAATTACTTGACGAACTGTGAGTCAAAATCCTATCGTCTACCCATACGATAGCCCGTACATAAAAAATAGACAGTCAAATACAAGACTCTTGATCCACGTATGCACGTAATTCATATAACATATAAACACGTAACTCACATATCACATAATTCATATAACACATGACTCAGTTTGCCAAAAGGTTCGACTCGGTATACTTGAAAACTGAAATCGGGTCAAAATATGATTTTTCAGTCACTACGCGACTCAGAATAGATTTACAAAACAAGAGAGCTTTCGAAACAAAAGGTTTTGGGTCTCGAAAGTATTTTTAATGAAAGTGAAATATTTTTCTGAGTCTATACGCGTTCGTTTCGTATTAAACGGATGAACAGTTTATTTATTACGAATAAAATAAGAATAAATCAATTAATAATATTAATTGATTGTTAAATACCAACATATAAATTTAAAAAGCTCAAAATAATTTTTAAATCATTATCTAGGAAAAATCCGAATTAAAAAGATTTTTCCATAATTTTTGGAATTACAATCAAATTACAATCAAATTATATAAAAAACTGATTAATTATCAAAATAATTAATCAATTTAAATAAATAATAAATAAAATTTTGGATTTTTAAAAAAATAATAAAAGGAAAAAAAATTCTAATTTAAAATAATTAAGAAAATAATTTTTAAAATTTAAATGAATTACTAAATGATTGTTGAAAATAAAATAAATGATTTTTAGAAAAACAAAAATGAATTTTAAATTATTTTTAAAATTAAATCTGTAAAAATAAATTCAGGAATGGGGTTAGGGTTTTGAAGGATCAAACCCGGGTCAGAATATCGTCCAACGGGTCGGGTCACCGGAACTCAAGAACATGCCGCCATAAATCTGGGTTTTTCCAGATTCCGGCCGGCGAGCCCGAACTCCGGTCGGGTTCCGGCTGTGCAACCCCTTCCCAATCGACTCGATTCTGAGCAATTTTTCGCCCCAACAATTCTTACACACCTCCAGCCACTTACGTCAACCTACAACTGGTCCAAATGACCCTGGGAAGGAAGAATGCCGACCGGGAAGCCATAAAAACCGGCGACCCGAGCTCTTTCGGGTGAAATAGTGAAGTCGACCAATCCACATCCAAAAATAACGAAAAATATCGGAAATTAAAGCTAAAATTCATACCAATTCAATCACATAATCAAAATTGATAACCATGGCACGATTAATTCGGAAAATCAAAACAAAAATGGATTTAATACTAAAACTCGACTTATCAATTTCCAGACTAAAACATCAACAAAAACTATCTAAATCGATCCCTGAAATCATTTTGAAACTATTAGTAACATCATAAATACCCAAAATTCATCCAAAATCACAAACCGAATTCGAGTTCATTATGGAGAAAAATAAAATTAAAAAAAATGGACCTTAGGTCGTGTTCTTGGTACCAAAAGATTCCTTGAATCATGAGCTTTGATTTGGTCTAAGAATTGTCGAAAATGGTTTGTTAAATCCCCTAAAATCTGATGATGAAGATCATAAATGAAATCACACCACCAAAATGGTGTTCTCGAATTTTCTGAAAATAAATTAAAATAATTAAAATAATTAATCCGCTGGTATTTATACTTATACAGAAATTAATACTCTAAAATAAATGAAGGGTGTTTTTATTCACTAATTAAAATAATTAGGCTCCAAAATAATGATTAAGGGGAATAATTTTAAAAGCGATAAAATACAAAATTAATATCAAAATTACCCAAAATTTGCGGATAACTCAGAAATGCAGAAATACCGGGTATTTGAAATACGATTGATTTTATAAAAATAAAAACACGAATTTTGTGGGTTTTGACGTCCTGGTGGGGTCCCGGTCCATTTATTTTCGAAAAACAAAAATGATACTTAAATTAACCGAAAAACCCGAACAAGTATAAATTACATTCAACATACATAAAATGAGATAAAACGAATGACGGAAATAAACACACGCCTAAATAACAGATCGATTCATTTAAAACACATAACCAGTATTCAATTGGATCATATCGGATCCAAAAATAGATTACTTAGCAGCTAAGTAACTATAAAAATGATACAATTTAATATCAGATTGGGATAATTATCAAAACCGAGATTCTTATAAAACACCTTATAAAAAAATAACGTAAAATATCCCGTCTTTGGAGAATACGGGTTTTGTTGATTTATTAAAACGATTCTCGTATCGAAAATTTTGTGCCGGGACACGTACGGGTCAAACCGTAATCTGGATCGAAAAAGTTAAAATATGGAAATTGTCCGGAATTACCAGATTAGGTTAGGAAGGAGTTTTCAGAAGAGTTTCGGGTTAAAAAACGTAAAAACGGTTGATGTTGAACGATCCCCGACTTTATAAAATAGTTTTATAATTAATCAGAAATAAATTATTAAATATATAAATCATTATAAAATCATATAACAGTCCAAAAATTACCAGAAAAATATCATAATTATCTATATTTTATTCTGAACATATAAAAATTAAGATATTAAAAATATATCACATATAAACATCCAAACATCAACTCCAATTACCAGATAATTCACTAAAATTCACATAAAAATCACATAAGCAACTTCAAATAATAATAATAATAATATTTGAAAATATGGGATATTACACCTATAACAATTACTGATTCTCCAGTGAAGCTAAAAAGGAAAGTGAGGGAGGTCACTCATGAGCAAGTAGAGAAGAGAGCAAAGAGGTTTCAAAAACATGGAATGTTTCATGGATCAAGCACACACGAACCTGTATCTCAAAGTGATATAATAACTACTACTCTAAATCCTGTTCCAGTCACAAAAGAATCTACATCTCAAAGGGATGTAGAAGACAATGCACCTCTTGCTGAAAAGTTCATTTAAGAATGGCACAGTGAAGCAACTTCCAAGATAATAGCTGAAACTGCCAAAATCAAGGATTTTTGCAATTCTAATGAGAGAGCTACATCTAAGAAGATAGATGACTTCAAACTTGGAGCTGCACATGAGTCAAACACTGAATCTGAGGAGATGAGTACACAAGAATCTAGGTTTCAAGGAAATCCAGCAACTTTTAAATCTCCAGCTCCACAAGAACCATTGCCTCAAAGTGGTAATGAAGGCTTGACTCTTGGTCCAGTCATCTTAGCAGTTGATCCTGAAGGAAAGATACATCTTACTCCACCATTTGATGATATTCTATCAGTACCTCCTTTGGATGCTATCTTAGAAGCTGAACCTTCAGAAGCACAAGGTACAAATATCGATATTTCTTTATCAGCATTTACTTTAAATCCTTATATTGTTATGTTAGTTTCTATAAATCCTGATGGAATGACCATGTCTAGTCCTTTACAAAAGGGTACCCCTAGTCATGTGACCAAAGACAACTCTTCTCAGCCACCTCTTATTTTTGAAGGACAAAATTTTCTGATCCTTTTATGTGAGAATGAGAGAAAAGATCCAGAGAAAAATAAAATTAAAGAGAGGCATGATCCTTACCTGGAAAAAGGAGAGGTAGATGACTGCCAGGATTTAGTTAATCCTTGTGAGAAAACACTGACTATTAAGTCATGAGATGAGTGCAGTGACAAGTAGTGAGACTACTTTAAAAGAATATAGAGATTTAAGTGGGTCTTTACTTGATATTGAAGGTGCTCAGAGTACTACAGAAACAGTTGTCGATATTCAGCCTGTAGTCCCTGCAGTAAACTCTGATTCATAAAATGCTAATAATTTCTCTGCAGGTCTAAGTACTGATACTTTCTTGCAGTCAACTCATATTTCTATACCATCCACTGGTAATCTCCATGTTCTTGCTGATGTTCAAGAAGAAAAATAGTCCACTCATATTCACTCCACAATTCTTGAATCACCACAGCAATCAACAGGCACTGAAGTTTTAAAGATAAATACTGAAGCTCCACTTCATATGACTACAATTCTTGAAGATGTTGAGTTAAATACTAATGGTATTGCAGTTTCTGAAGCAGCTGGATCATATACTGATGTTCATATGAAGCTCCACTTCATATGATTACAATTCTGAAATGCTGATGTTGAGGATGAAGTAGCACCATATAGTTTAGGAAGTAGTTGCTAATGAAGAATCTGTACATGACAGTGAGCCTAGTGATGGAAAAGATATTATTGAATCTAACATAAATGTACAATTAGATTCTGATGAAGATCTTGATGAGATTATCTTTCCTGAAGGCATGTCCAAAAGGGAAAAAATGACCGAGATTAGCTGAGATGGATGCTAAATGCAGGAGTTTTTTGATGTAAAAAAGACTTCTATATGGAAGGATGCTTCACATCCTATCTCTATGGCTAATGCTTCCAGAAATTTGGAAATAACTGATAAAAATATTACAAATTCTGTAACACATCCAAATCCGGGGTCAGGATTGGGTGTCACTAAACAACTTTAAATAATATAAACCTGTATATTAAAACAAATATATAGATAACCCCTCATTATTCCGGATCGCTTACAGGTTATGGTATGAAACAAGAATCTAACCTTCTAAAATTACAATAACTAAATATAATTTCCTTACCACTTTACTAACTTCCTCGTATTATTCACTCTAACACCTCCAAATTCCTTCAGCTGGAATCTCTCCACTTTTGCTGTCTATTAAAAGTTATTCACTCTTTTCCTCATTTGATACTAAAAGAAATAAGAATTCACAAAGCAAGAGTGAGCCAAAATTGCTCAGCAAGTATCATGACGATTTTTGGAAACGATTTTTGAATGTTTTCAAAATATCTTTATTTATTTAAAACAGTTGAGCGAATAAAATATCATCCCTCATTGGCCCTTAATCATAAATCACCTTTTTCCGTAAAAGAACAGTGAACGTTTCACTGATTCATCTCTTTGAATAAAATCTTTGTTTGATTTTGTAATCATAAACTATTCAGGAAGGAATGCTGTTAATGGCACTCAACAATAAATTAGACTGGACACTAGAAACCAACATATGTACTATAACCTACTAATCAGTCATGATATAGTGCGGATCTATACCCAACTACATAGACCCACCAACATATGGGGTACCCAGGCAACTATGGCCTAATAATCAAGGGTCCAGCTTATTCCTGGCCCTAGTCATAACCATCCAGTCCGTGGAGTATTTTGATGTCAAATCACTTTGATTTCAAAACATCCTGATTCCGGGTTCGCAAATAACCCAAAATAATGGGTATTGGCTCAAGAGATCAATCGATAATCAAGAAACAAGATCAAAGAGGTACTTGCATAAATAAGAGTAATTGCAGCAAAATATAAAAACATTTAACTATTCTGAACTTAGAATATGAATGAAGAAATATTTGTAGTATTTTAGAAGAAAGTTTAAGAATACTTGCCTCAATTGATAAACCTCTGATCTTTAACTATCTGCCATATCACTCAGTCTTGATGTATCTGTATTTCCATTGACAGGCTACTTGTCTTTTCTTGTCATTCACCATTCCAGGTTTATATCTATTCTGAATCAACTCATTTCATTAATACACGTAATCAGGATTTACTTTTACAATCTCTATCTGGCCTTGAATGCCTCGCACTATGTATATCTATCATAAAAGATACCATTCAATTAACTAACAATATATAATTGTCTAGTCTATACGTTTATCCATATCGTCTACCCGCCTGATAATAACAGATAAGCATCATCTTTAATCATATAAGGTTTAGTAGACACATGGACTCATCATTCACATAACACATAAACACATAATGCACATATCACATATTTCAGGTAACATATAACTCAGTCCGTCAAAACATTTAACTCGGTATGTTCAAACCTGAAATCGAGTCAAAATATAATTTTATGATAATTACGCGACTCAGAAACGTTTATAAAATCAAGAGACCTTTCGAAACAAAAGATTTAATGTCTCTAAAGTATTTCTAATGGAAGCAGAATATTTTTCTGAGTCTAAACTCATTCGTTTCGTATTAAACGGACGAACGGTTGATTTATTATGAATAAAAAAAGAAGAATTAAATTAATAATAATATTAATTGAATTTTAAATATCCTTATATAATTTTTAAGAACTCAAAATGATTTTTAAATCATTACTGGGATTAATTATAAATAATTATATTTTATTTAACTATTTTAAAGATAAAATCAATTGATTAAATGAATTAATCAATTAATTCAATCAATAAATAATTAACTAAAATAAATTATAAATAATTAAATAAAATTTAGATTTTTGAAAATAAAAATGAAAATAATTTTCCGAAATTAAAATAATTTAATTAACTAAATCAATTTTGAATTTAAAACAAAATTTTTAGAATTAAAATAGGATTTTTGAATTATTTTAAAAAATTCAAAATTCCAGAAACAGTTTTTTTTCAGAATGAGACTTGGGCAAAACCAAATCAAATTCGGGTCGGATAAAAAAAATAATTTGAGTCTTCAAGAATACAACCGGATCCGGGTTGAATACCGGCCGGTTTCTGGAAACAAGTCTAGATTCCGGCGGTCCAACCGCAATCCGGCAGCCCTAAATCCGGATAAAACACGCCCCACGCCTTGGTTTCTTTCAGCTAAACAGATTCATAATCAACTCAGGAGTTCACTTGCATCAACATCACTTGTAAACAACCACCATAGCCAATTCTCCGATCAAAATCGAAGAAGAGCCGGCGGCAACTCGCTGTTTTCTGGCGAAACACCGATTCCAATCATTTCCAAACCAAACACGATGATTTATACACGAAATTAAAGCGTATAAACTATACAATCTATACATACAGACATATTCATCTAATAATCAACCCAAAATCCAGAAAATCAAAAATTAAAATTAATAAAACTCAACAACTCGACTTCACTACTTTGGGGGTTATAATCATCAATTATATATACCAATTGATTGAAAATCATGTAATAAAGCTATCTCTATTATAACGACTCGTATATTTTCATATTATTTAAATGTGTAATTGTGGAATTATTAAATAAATAAAATATGTGTATGGGTTCAGTCAGTTGGATATTATTTTGTTATAAATCATATGTGATTATTGGTGTTCAAGGATTATTTGTGTAATTATTTTTATTTTTTTATAAATAATTATTATGTGATTATATTGTGATTTTTGGTGAATTATCTGATGATTGGTGTTGTTATAGGTAGTAAAGTATAAGTATGTTTATTTTATTATGTATAGAATAAAATATAGATAACTAAGGTATTTTTCTGGTAATTTTTGGAGTGTTATATGATTTTATATTGATTTATGAATTTATTAATTATTTTTTGAATAATTATAAAATCATTTTCTAAAGTCGGGAATCGTCCAACCTTAACCGTTTTTGCGTTTTTACAACCCGAAACTCTTCTGAAACCTCTTTCCTAACTTAAATCTGGTAATTCCAGACATTTTCCGTGTTTTGACTTTTTCAATCCGGATTACAGTTTGACCCGTGCACGGCTCGACATAAAATTTTCGATATGATAACCCTTTTCGATAACATTATCTTCGTACAAAGCATATTCAGGGAATATTCTATCCAAAAGTATATTTAAAGAATATTCCAGAGCATATTCAGGGAATATTCTATCCAAAAATATATTCAAGGAATATTCCAAAGCATATTCAGGGAATATTCTATTTAAAAGTATATTCAAGAAATATTCCAAAGCATAGCCAGGGAATATTCTCAAAATTTCCTCTATAAATAACCATTTATGTAGGTTTATTTCACGCATAATCATTTCACCAATAAAATTTCATAATTATCCAGAGAAAGTAGTAAGTGTTCTTCATAATTAAACTGTGATTCGAAGGTGTTATTGAACTCCGATTTTGGCATGCAAGTAGTCGAATCGAAGCTCGCAACAAGTAGAATCAAGTTTTATCAACCATATCACTGTAGATTGAAGTAGATGGAAAATCTATAGTAAAATCAATTCGAAGTTCGGGTATCTCTCACCATCTCTCTGTTTTCTCTATTCGATTCCTCCTTTCTCTCCTCCATCCTCTGTTCTTCTGTTCCTCTACCATCTTCATTGCTTTTTTTCATGTGAGTCATCACTGTGTTTCTGGTACGGCTGTTTTTGCTCGATTATTGTTGTTCAGTCGTGTGTACATTTATGTGTATATGTATGTGTATATTTCAGTCTGTGTTGCTGGTATTGTGCATGTCGCCGCCCCTCAACGTTATCTGGTGAGGTTGGTGGCACGTGTTTATGCGTGCTGTTGCCTGTTGTGTTGGGTGTATTTTGCTTCGGGAAAATTTAACTTCACTCACGTTACAATTTAAAAATTCAAATTTTGAGTATCTTCTTGAAAAAAAAATATCAAATTTATAAATTCTATTTTAAAATTTTCGAGATAGAGTAGTAGTTAAATATTTATTCTCCGGATTATTTGGATTGAATGATTGGTTTGGCATGTGATTGCTGGATTGTTGAGACGTCGATTATGTTTCGACGGGTAGGCCGGTAAATAGAGGAGGTGCTGCCTGATTTTTGAGAAAATTAAATTCAAAAATACGGGGATACATCCTGTGATTACTGGGATTACTAGTCGAACATATATACGTATATATAAATAAATTATTTTATAAATATTCGACAACCCTATTTTCCGAAACACCAGTGTTCTTATTTTTCTGAATATGATCATCAGACTTAGTTCTAATTGTATGAACCCTAATTGTTATGTGTATGATAATAGTACATATAATTACGAGTCGAGTTTTGATATCGTTTGGGTATAACTGATAGCGAGGATATGTCAAGCATATCTGGACGTCTAACATAGAGTATTACGGCTCTGTAGGTTCTAGCCAAAGGACTCAAGAACTGATATCGAACTAAAGATAACCTAGTGATCAGTCGACAAGTGCAGTGAGGTTCCAAGCGAAGGACCTGAGCGTTGAGGTCGGATCCAGGATAGTCTGCTAACTAAGTGATAAAGACGAGCATCCAAGTCAGTCCAAGGTTAATCGATATTAGTTGTTAAGCTCTGCAAGGCAAGTACCCCTGAACTAATCTTTTACAGTTCAGTATATATGAATAATTGTTGATTTAAATTACATACTGGAACAGAACGTTTTAAGTTACGTATTCCCCGTATTTAAATATGTTTTATTAACTGATGTTTTGGGGAAAAAGTAACTTCTGAAAATGCCTATCTCTAGATTGTGATAAAAATTAAAATGGGATTTTTATAATGTGTGTTGTAATCATTTAAAAAGAGATAGGTATAAATGATTTTGGAAACTGGATAAAAAATGAATCAGATATTGGATGGTCAATGGCGTAAGAGGCCCGTTATTAGGTAACGGCCCAATATGGTTGCGTAAGAGGCTAAGTCGGATGCGCGCACTGGTAGGCCGCTTAGTCCAGCATAACAGAGACCTAGCTAGTCTCTGAGTTCCGAAACAAATTGTGGTGGGATAGACTGATCAGCTGTCCCTAGAATTCATCCACTTTTATATCTAACTTTGGTGTAATGGTTCTCGTAACGGAACAAATAGTTTATGGTCCCCGTAACGGGACAGATGATTTATAGGTCCAGCAATGGATAGTGGTTTTGGAAAGGAAATAGCATGCTAAAATTGAACTCTGGTATTTATGCACAGCACACGATTGTTGATTTTGTTTTACAGAGCATGCTAGTTTTGATATCCAGTTTATACCTTTTTTATTTTCTTTCTAACAAGTTATGAATTCTGTTCCTATAATTGTTTTATCATGAATCATTTTGCTTGTTATTCATATAGTGGTACTACTGAGCAATTGATTTCTCACCCTTGAAGAATGTTTTATATATGTATTGCAGATGCCTAGGAGATTCTTTCGCGATAGTCAGGACAGGGTTCCAGTTTCTTCCGTGTCAGGCTCCTCTAAGGTAGTTGTGTTGGACCAAAGATGGTCTATTGAGTTGCTGTATTAAGTTAGTTGCGTCAGGATGGTTTGTTGTAAGTCGGTTTTGTAATAGTTGTAACCTAAATCATACTTAAACCTTGAAAAGATCTTGGTAAAGGGGTTGTGGTTATGTATAATTAATGATTTGGATTATGTTATGTTTATTATTATTGTTGTTGGTGACGTCAACTCCTGACCCCGGGGTTGAGGCCGTCACAGTTGGTATCAGAGCTACAGGTTTGAGTCCCTGATTTAGGTTAGGAGTAGAGTCAAAAGAGTATATGAAGGTTTATATATAGATGTGAGTCAGCAACTCAATCACAGGAGTAAGTCTCTGAGTTTAGTCAAGGGTTTCGGAAGTGTAACCCTGACATTTATTGAGGATTGACTGGAACTGCCCTAACTTAGAGTACGTTTCCTTCACATATGTATTATTAGTAATGTTCGATAGAGATTTCTAGTTTTTCCCTCGAGAAAATGAGTCTGATTGCGAGGATTCAGCGTTGAGTGGGTCCTTGTTGTGTCAGCTGAGAAGATGCCAACATTATTTCTAAATATCGCATTTTCTGTGTGAATGAGTGTGGTTGGACCGAGTGTGTGACCTCGGTGAGCTCGGACAATACGATAATAGTCGGTGGCTGCTATGACAGCTAAGTTCCGTGAAATACGGGGATCAGTACTGTTGTTATATCCTAAATCTTATATGCATTTCTTGAGACATATTTTGTTTTCCAGAATAAATGCCTGTTTCCCAATAGGTTGCTTATTTATCTGCAAGGGAGTCAAATTCGAAGTAAGCAACTTAAGATTCTGTTGGTTCAATTATAAATCAGATTTTCTCCCTTCTTATTGGTAAATTTTTATTTAAATATTGTATCTTTTCTCAGAGATTCTATCGGTTGATTGGGACAAACAATGCATATAAATTGATCATTTGTCTGTGTGAGAAAAGGATATGGTGGGACGCCACCGAAGTATGTGTTGTGAACTATGCGGTACTAAGACTGGCCATCTTATGTACTCGTATGGTTGCCCTCAGTCATACCTACATCTTCTTCACTTGTTCCTTCTTATTCTATTTTCTTGAGTTTAAAATTTCATTGGATATTCTATGATAATGAATTTCTATGATTAGATGATCCTCGTTATTGAAAGCAAGTAAGAGCGACTGTCGAGAAGAACGAGAGTCCTATATCAGAATATCATTTAAGAATAATGGTAACCGCGAGAGTTCGGGACCTAATGATGGAATTATAGCCTCAAAAAAAGTAAATCAATGGTTGATGAGTTACTTTCGGGTGATAAGAAATCATCCTTAGAAGAAGGGTTGGTTGAAACATGAACGATGGTGCTTAGTACAGTCAGTGTTCCTTAAGCTTGACTCGATTTACCGGCTTGTTCTACATAGTGTGTGGCTAATATATTCAGCCGACTTTTGTGGTATGTTGGATAAGTTTAGCTGTTGTACCTGAGTAGTGATGGGAAGTTGGTCAGTTGCTGTTATATTGAGGAGCTGTGCTATGGTGTTTAGTTTCTTTGTATTTTAGATTTCCTGAACTGTTGTTGATTATGTTACTGTCATTGTTGCTATGATTTCTAGTGTTCTTAATCTTGATTTCTTTGTAAATGAACCCCGATATTTAGGACATGAAACTGTGATTGGGCAGCATTTTTCTGATACAGGTGCACCGTTTAAACGGTGATACCTTCTGTCAAACATTTTATTATGTTTTGAACAAACTCATTTATATATTTCAGAAAGATGCCACCCAAGCAAGCTACCCAGTCTAAAGAAAATAGTAGTAGTTTTGCGCAGGGTCCGACTATAAATGAAATTCTAGACTTGTTGCGCCAGCAGCAGCAACAACAGTTGCAGCTAATCCAACAGGTTCAGCAGCAGCAACTACTGTTGCAGCAGCAACAACGGGGAGTGAACCAAAGTGTTAGTTTCAAATCTTTCCAGAGTGTTAAACCTCTTGAGTTTAAAGGTGAACATAATCCAGTAGCGGCTGGAGCATGGTTAAAAGAGATGGAGAAAGCTTTCAATCTTGTTCAAGTAAGTGATAATCTTAAGACTGATTATGCAAGCTACTTCTTAAAGAATGAAGCGAATTACTGGTGTGAGTCAACTAGAGCGTTAGAAGGAGAAGGCCCTGTTCTATGGGCTAGGTTTACTGAGTTATTCTTCGAAAAGTATTTTCTTGACTGCGTGGGAAATCAAATGGAGATTGATTTTCTAGAACTGAAGCAAGGTGATAGAATTGTAGCTGAGTATGAGGCTAAGTTCACAGAGTTGGCTAGGTTTGTACCAGATTATATATGTTCTGAAGTTCAGAAGGCAAGGAGGTTCCAACAAGGATTGAAGCCTGAAATTCGTAGTGGAGTGGTAGCCTTACAACTCAAGACGTATCCTTCCGTAGTTCAGGCCGCCTTGGTAATTGAATTTGATCAGAAGTTAGCCGCTAGAGAAAGAGAAGATAAGAAGCGAAAGTTAGATGATATGGAAGAAGTAACAGGTCAAGAAGGATCCAGAAAGAAGTCTCATAAAAAGGGTGGAAAGAGTAAGAATAAAGAATTTTGAAGGAAAAGTATTTCTTTATACAGGATTAGTAACACCTCAGCCAGCTCTAAGCAAGCCTAATCGGTTAAATCGCCTATATCGGAGTGTAAGAAATGCGGTAAGAGGCATGGTGGAAGGTGTAAGGCAAGTACTGAATGTTTTAGGTGTAGTCAGAAGGGACATTATGCGTCAGAATGTTAGGTGGAAAATCCAGGAGTCGTATGTTACAATTGTGGCAAGGTGGGGCATGTTGCCAAGAATTGTAGAAGTACTTCCCGAGATAGTATGGGAGGTAGTGTATCAAAAGGTTTGACGTCCAGTACAACCAAGGCTAAGACTTATAGTATGAGTAAGGGATTAGCTACTCAAAACCCTCATAAAGAACCAGAGCAATGATAGATTACCAAAAGAAGTGAATAGTAATATCTATGAAAGCTAACAATAGGATGAGTATCCAAGGGCATAAGCAGGTATATAAGGCGTGACTAGCGCAGGTAAGGGATAATAAGAAGGAAGCGCCTTAGTTGGAAAGAATCCAGATAGCAAGTGAGGTCCCAAAGTTTTTATCGAATGACTTACCAGAATAATCTTGGAGTATAAGATAATGGAACTGGTGTCAAAAGCCGTATCAGATGACCCAATAGGAATCAAGTAATCGATTAAGGGGAAACTTCAGAATTGTGAGATAAAGGACTAATGAGACAAGGTATAATCTGTGTTACGAACTGATGTGGTTTATAGAAAAGAAGAATGGATGTGCGATGTTAAGTACTGATTATCAGAAGTTGGAGAAGTTCATAAAAAGAAATAAGTGATCCCTGTATAAGATTGATTATTTATATGATTTAATTAAAAGGATGTAGTGGGTTGTGAAGGTTGACCTAAGATCAGGCCACCATTAGCTAAAGGTAAGCTTGAGGTCATACTAAAGATTGTGTTTAGAGCAAGGTATGGACATTACGAGTTCGGATGGTAATATTTGGATAAACAAATGCATGTCATATTTGAAGATTCATTGAACAAAGTGTATAAGGAGTACTTGTATAAGTTTAATTGTATTTATTGATAATATCCTCAGCTATTTATACTCTAGAAAATCCATATAGAACGCCCAAGGATTCCTCTACGAAGATTGGAAAAGGAGCAGCTGTATGTTAAGATTTCAAGGAATGAATTATGATTGAGATTACCAAAAGATTACGGTATCCTATTAGCGATCACTTAAATAAGACCAGTATATGTGATCAAGATCCCTGAGGAGTTAACAAAAGAATCGTAAAGAGTGAGGGTTAAAGTTTGAACAATCGAAGGTGAAAAAGGAAGCCTCTGTATGAAGTTCATCCTCAGTCTAAATTGATTGAAGAGTTAAAGGAATCGTCGGATCCTGAACCAGTTCACTAGATTATGAATACGGAATATTGATTGGGAAATGTTAAAAGTAACTCATAGTATACCAAGGGAGAATGCGGATTCGTGTCGGAATGATATAGAGATAAAAGTTGGAACATTGATATCGGTGGAAGTTTTGTCTTAAAAAGGAATAGTAAGATTTGAGCATAAAAGTAAGTTAAGCCCAAGAAATTCAGGATTGTGTGAGATATTAAGAAAAGTAAATAAGTTATCTATGAGTTAGCATTGTTGACATAGCGGCAACACACTCCTAGTGTGTTTTGGGTCTTTGTGGCAAGGCAAGGTATTCTTTATTTCATTAGAGCAAGATGTGTGACCCAATCTAGATACTAAATCATTGAAAACGAGACCTCAGAAATAAGTTTAATCCTAGTATGTTTGGAAGAATTCCCGAGCAGGAGAATCTACTTAAGAGTTAGTGTGAGATATGCTTGACAAATATCATCACTTATTCAGTTAGATCAGATTCTGAGGACAGAATCTTTTTTTAAGGGGGGAAGGATATAACGACTCGTGTATTTTTATATTATTTAAATGTGTAATTGTGGAATTATTAAATAAATAAAATATGTGTATGGGTTCAGTCAGTTGGATATTATTTTGTTATTAATCGTATGTGATTATTGGTGTTCGAGGATTATTTGTGTAATTATTATTATTTTTTTATAAATAATTATTATGTGATTATATTGTGATTTTTGGTAAATTATCTGATGATTGGTGTTGTTATAGGTGGTAAAGTATAAGTATGTTAATTTTATTATGTACAGAATAAGATATAGATAACTAAGGTATTTTTCTGTTAATTTTTGGAGTGTTATATGATTTTGTATTGATTTATGAATTTATTAATTATTTTTTGAATAATTATCAAATCATTTCCTAAAGCCAGGAATCGTCCAACCTTAACCGTTTTTGCGTTTTTACAACCCGAAACTCTTCTGAAACCTCCTTCCTAACCTAATCTGGTAATTCCGGATATTTTCTGTGTTTTGACTTTTTTAATCTGGATTACGGTTTGACCCGTGCGCAGCTCGACACAAAATTTTCGATACAATAACCCTTTTCGATAACATTATCTTCGTACAAAGCATATTCAGGGAATATTCTATCCAAAAGTATATTCAAGGAATATTCCAAAGCATATTCAGGGAATATTCTATCCAAAAGTATATTCAAGGAATATTCCAAAGCATATTCAGGGAATATTCTATCCAAAAGTATATTCAAGGAATATTCCAAAGCATATCCAGGGAATATTCTCAAAATTTCCTCTATAAATAACCATTTCTGTAGGTTTATTTCGCGCATAATCATTTCACCAATAAAATTTGATAATTATCCAGAGAAAGTAGTAAGTGTTCTTCATAATTAAACTGTGATTCGAAGGTATTATCGAACTCCGATTTTGGCGTGCAAGTAGTAGAATCAAAGCTCGCGACAAGTAGAATCAACTTTTATCAACTATATCACTGTAGATTGAAGTAGATGGAAGATCTATAGTAAAATCAATTCGAAGTTCGGGTATCTCTCACCATCTCTCTGTTTTCTCTATTCGATTCCTCCTTTCTCTCCTCCATCCTCTGTTCTTCTGTTCCTCTACCATCTTCGTCGCTGTTTTTCATGTGAGTCATCGTTGTGTTTCTGGTACGGCTGGTTTTGCTCGATTCTTGTTGTTCAGTCGTGTGTACATTTATGTGTATATGTATGTGAATATTTCAGTCTGTGTTGCTGGTATTGTGCATGTCGCCGCCCCTCAACATTATCTGGTGAGGGTGGCGACACGTGTTTATGCGTGTTGTTGCCTGTTGTGTTGGGTGTGTTTTACTTCGGGAAAATTTAACTTCCCTCACATTACGATTTAAAAAATCTAATTTTGATTATCTTCTTGAAAAAAATATATCAAATTTATAAATTCTATTTTATAATTTTCGAGATAGAGTAGTAGTTAAATATTTATTCTCGGGATTATTTGGATTGCATGATTGGTTTGGGATGTGATTGCTGAATTGTTGAGACGTCGATTATGTTTCGACGGGTAGGCCGGTAAACAGAGGAGGTGCTGCCTGATTTTTTAGAAAATTAAATTCAAAAATACGGGGATACATCCTGTGATTACTGGGATTACTAGTCGAACGTATATACGTATATATAAATAAATAATTTTATAAATATTCGACAACCCTATTTTCTGAAACACCAGTGTTCTTATTTTTCTGAATATGGTCATCGGACTGAGTTCTAATTGTATGAACCCTAATTGTTATGTGTATGATAATAGTACATATAATTACGAGTCGGGTTTTGATATCGTTCGGGTAGAACTAATAGCGAGGATATGTCAAGCATACCTGGACGTCTAACAGAGAGTATTACGGCTCTGTAGGTTCTAGTCAAAGGACTCAAGAATTGATATCGAACTAAAGATAACCTAGTGATCAGTCGACAAGTGCAGTGAGGTTCCAAGCGAAGGACCTGAGCATTGAGGTCAGATCCAGGATAGTCTGCTAACTAAGTGATAAAGACGAGCATCCAAGTCAGTCCAAGGTCAATCGATATTAGTTGTAAAGCTCTACAAGGCAAGTACCCCTGAACTAATCTTTTACAGTTCAGTATATATGAATAGTTGTTGATTTAAATTACATACTGGAACATAATGTTTTAAGTTACGTATTCTCCATATTTAAATATGTTTTATTGACTGATATTTTGGGGAAAAAATAACTTCTGAAAATGCCTATCTCTAGATTATGATAAAAATTAAAAAGGGATTTTTAGAATGTGTGCTGAAATCATTTAAAAAGAGATAGGTATAAATGATTTTGGAAACTGGATAAAAAATGAATCAAATATTGGATGGTCAGTGGCGTAAGAGGCCCGTTATTAGGTAACGGCCCAGCATGGTTGCGTAAGAGGCTAAGTCAGGTGCGCGCACTGGTAGGCCGCTTAGTCCAGCATAACAGAGACCTAGCTAGTCTCTGAGTTCCAGAACAAATTGTGGTGGGATAGACTGATCAGTTGTCCCTAGAATTCATCCACTTTTATATCTGACTTTGGTGTAATGGTTCCCGTAACGGAACAAATAGTTTATGTTTCCCGTAACGGGATAGATGATTTATGGGTCCAACAATGGATAGTGGTTTTGGAAAGGAAATATCATGCTAAAATTGAACTCTGGTATTTATGCACAGCACACGATTGTTGATTTTGTTTTAGAGAGCATGCTAGTTTTGATATCCAGTTTATACCTGTTTTACTTGCTTTCTAACAAGTTACGAATTCTGTTCCTATAATTGTTTTATCATGAATCGTTTTGCTTGTTATTCATATAGTGGTACTGCTGAGCAATTGATTGCTCACCCTTGCAGAATGTTTTATATATGTATTGCAGATGCCTAGGAGATTCTTTCATGATAGTCAGGGCAGGGTTCCAGTTTCTTCCTTGTCAGGCTCCTCTAAGGTAGTTGTGTTGGACCAAAGTTGGTCTATTGAGTTGTTGTATTAGGTTAGTTACGCCAGGATGGTTTGTTGTAAGTCGGTTTTGTAATAGTTGTAACCTAAATCATACTTAAACCTGGAAAAGATCTTGGTAAATGGGTTGTGGTTATATATAATTAATGATTTGGATTATGTTATATTTATTATTATTGTTGTTGGTGACGTCAACTCCTGACCTCGGGGTTGAGGCCGTCACACCTATCATCAGAATCAACAAACGATTCATAAATCAATGGTTCTGCTGATTTATTGTTGTAGAGCTCCTCGAGAGCTTCGATTTGGTTAAAAACATCAATGGTTTTACTTTCCAGATCACTTCAAAATCATGCTTTGATTCTCAAGAACACCAAGAACAATTTCAGGGAATTTTATGATTTTTATTTTTATTTTCTGATTTTTATATAATAAAATAATAATTAAATAGTGAATAAATGGTATTTATAGTTATATAAAAAATAATACCAGTTGGATGGTATTGGATCGATAAATTAGTTACTTAGCCGCTAATTAACTACAAAAACGATCCGATTTGATACCCGTATTGGATAATTATCCAAACCGGACTTTTTATAAAATACTTTATACAAAAATAATATAATCCCGTCTTTCAAAAATAAAAATTTTATTGATTTATCGAAATGATTATCATATCGAAAATTTTGCACCGGGCCTCGCACGGGTCAAACCGTAATCCGGATCGAAAAAGTAAAACACGTAAAATGTCCGGAATTACTAGATTAGGTTAGGAAGGAGTTTTCGGAAGAATTTCGGGTCATAAAAATGTAAAAACGGTTGAAGTTGGACAATTCCCGGCTTTATAAAATATTTTTGTAATTATTCCGAAAAAATTTAATAAATTCATAAATCATTATAAAATCATATAACACTACAAAAATTATTAGAAAAATGCCTTAACTATCTATATTTTATTCTGGACATATCAAAATTAACATACTCACATTTTATTATATACAAACATCCAAATATTATTATCAATCATCAAATAATTTACCAAAAAATCACATTATAATCACATAATAATCACTTATTGATAAAGATAATTATACGCTATGTCCCGGATGTTACATCCTTCCCCCCTTAAAAGGATTTTGTCCTCAGAATCACACTAAGGAATAAATATTGATATTTTTCAAGTATCTCACTTTCATTTTTTCAGGGTGATCCCTCAATCTTACAACTTTTCATAAACTTTTACTCGCAGCATCACTTATTACTTAACAGCTTTTTGCTGACATCATAATCTATTAGTTGCTCATATAACTCAACTCAAGCCTCCATTTTATATATAACAGAGTTAAATTACTTTTCCTGAGTATACACATATAAACACCTTATGAACTGTTATACGGGTGGCAGTTAAGCCAACTCACTTCCACTTATCCTGCCTATTTTACTGTCTCAAAAGGACCCGCATAACGCATAATAATTCTCTTTTTTTCTAGTTTTAGTAATTCGTTCTCATGAACGCTTCCAATAGTTACCGGCTGTTGACCCTCATTCTGTTGAGTGGCATTTATGACACTTTATTACGCTCCGTAAAGCTTTGAATTGGTGTATTTGTACTCAAGTTATTTATGTTTTAATGTGTTTTCTAGTGTTTTTGCATTTCAGGCATTAATCTGAGAATCAGGTGAATTAACATTGATTTGATGCTAATATGGTGTTAGGTTAGTGTCTAAGGAATAAAGCTCACGGAGACCGGCTCAAATCTGCAAGAAAAAGAAGAAGTCAAAGTTTTGGCAGAAGCCCAGCGCGCTCGAGCTGATCAAGCGCGCGACCGCGCCGAACTTCAGAGAGCCAGCGCGCCCGCGCTGATCAAGCGCGCAGCCGCGCCAGGTCGGGTTTCAAGAATCCTGTTTTGAATAGAAGATTGATTTCTGGACTTCTCTGCTGATTAGGGCTGCTATATAAATTACTTTAGGTCATTTTTAATAAGATATCAAGCCAGAGACTTATCAAGGAGAGTTGTAAGAAGATCGTGTTAGCACGATTCAACGAAGACGAAGAAGATCTTGTTTTTACTTGTGAATCTTTATTTTAAGTTGTACTTGGATGCTAGTTTTCTTATTTGTGAACCTTACTCTTGTTTCGTACTTGGTTTTTTTATTTAAGTATAAAGAATACGTTTATTACACCATGCTTTCATCAGAACCCACATTGATGATGAGTCCGATTATGGGCTAATCGTTATCGTGGGGTTCTAGCAGATTTATTTATGGATTTCTTTAGTTAAATTATTTCGATGCCTTAGTATGTGGTGATTGTATGATAACCTAATATTGGTTGTGCATATTCGTCTTATGAGCGTCACGAACTTATAAGATAGTGTGTTAATTCTTAATGAAGCGAAAGTGAATTTAAGGATTTAGAACTTGCCATTCTAGCATAGGTTCATGTATTTGTTATGCATGATTCGTAGGTAATTCTAACCATCGTACTTGCCCTATGTAATCAAGATAGATAAATTGTGCTTAAACCGTTATGTTGTCAAATTCTATAGACATATAGGGTCTCCATATATTTGGTGTCTATTCAGCTTCTATCTCTTTTGTGGATGTCTGGTAATATGTTATTCATGCAACAAAAGTTGACGTTTATCAGTTTCGTGTTATCTGATTAGTGTCATCACCATTGCATGTTAAGGTTAAGAACAATAAGGCTATTGAATGAAGTATTTAATGAAGTTAGAATCTCATGTTTGTCATACATATTAATTCAATCATCTTTATTTCCTTAGTTATAATTGTTAGCTTAATTCTTAGTTATAAACAACCTCAATTTCTTATCGTCTTGGCATTGAATAATAACCATACATTGTTTCTTAAGTGCGTGAATTAATTAGTTACCCAAGCTAGTCTCTGTGGGAACGAACTATAAAATATTCTATATTACTTGCAAACACGTATACTTGCGTGTATTATTAGTGCATGTTTAGCGACTAACAAGTTTTTGGCACCGTTGCCGGGGACTGCAACGTTAATTTATAGTTTATGTGGTTTCCATTAGTGGTCGTTAAAGTTCATTAACTCTGTTAGTCCCTTAACAATGTAGCAAGAATTACAGAAGGGCGGTTGAATGGAATTCTTGAACCTTTTTCTTGAAATAAAAATGTTCAACTCGATTATAGATATATTTGTTTTGATTAGCACAATGCGGAATGTAAACTTAATTGAATCAAAACATAAGTAATTAAAAACAAGAGTCTTTAAAAACTTTCTGGTGGATTTAAACAATTCCACTAGAGATATATATAATATATCGAGAGGACTCTGTGTGCAGAAATGCTCACAGCTGCTTACAAAATAGAACTGCTGAGAATACAGGAAATGCTAATAATTCTGCTTACAAAGATTTCTCTATTTTTGTGTTTCTCAGCTATCTCAGTTATCTTTCTATTTGCTACTCTCTTAGTTTATATAATACCAAGATTACAAAGTCAAAAAGACTGAACAAATATAAAATCTAACAGTCTTAATCTTTGCTGCTTTCCGTCCTCTATTACCCAGTTAATGGGCTTCCACAATGTGTTTGTATACAACTCGATGACTGTGTGTCAGCTTTCACTGTTCAACTGATGTTTGAATTCTTGATATGATCGTCCGTCGACTTTCAGATCATACGTCGATGACTTAATTGATCATCCATCGACTGCTATGTTAAACATCCGTTGATAGTCATTTGATCATCCGTCGAAGGCTTTGTTAATCATCCGTCAGTAGCTATTTTGGCACTTGACTTCATTTCACTTATACAGAATTACAAGACATCAATTATATATAATTAATCAACCTATTCTGCATATCTAGTTAAAGTCAACATGACTTATATGCTACTACAGATTCTATACAAAGGTGCATACATAACTGTGCTACAAACTTATTATTACATAAGCTACTCACTCGATGGATAATAAGTTAATCATCCGTCGAGACTATAATGAGTTATCCGTCGGGACTATAATTCTTATCCGTCGAGTGCTACATAACTTCACTAAGTAAAATCTACTTAGATGTTTTGTTTATGAAATCATCAAGTACACAACATATGCACAACAATCTCCCCCAATTTATGTCTACTGGAATTGTAGCCATAAATTAAGAGATACTTGATGATAACAAAACATCCTGAACATACATCTTTAAAGATAAATAGATAAACTGAAAGTGCTTCAATTAAACAAAATGTACAAGGTTTGGCTCACAGTCAATTCAAGATGCTCCTCTAGCCTGAGCAGATTTTTCTAGTTCCTTGAAGGTCTGGATCTTCTTCCAAGCTTTCTGTTATTTTCCTCAATTTGATTCTGGAGCTGCCTGTGGAATTCCAGTTCATCAGATTCTGAGAGATTTAGTTTTTCTTGCATTTCCAAGAGAGTCTCATTGCTAGAGATACTCAGTTGGTCTTCTAATCTGAAGAATCTTCTCACACCCTTGTCATCCATGAATTCCATCAGCCAGTAGGGCCTTAGATGCACTCTTCTCCCTGTGTATGGGATGATTAGAGTCTTTGGGAGTGCATCTTTAGCTCTAACACTCCTCAGCTCTTCAATCTTCTTCAATACTAGTCTTCTTGTAGTTACATTGAACCCAAAGTTTTTCTTGAAGGATGAATAGACTTTAATCAGCACAGCTTGGCTTTCTTGAAGAATCCTGTGAAGTGGCCACTGAATCTCCTTTCCTCCTTTGTACTTGAACACCAACCTTTCAGGTAGATTTCTGTATGCATCAATTGCCCTTACTTCATCCAGTTCATCCAGATAAAGATTTAGATCTGAAAATTCTTTGATGTCATACAAGTACAAGTAGTCTCCCCTGTTGACCTTGGGTTGAGCTTTAACTACTGACTTAGATTTGAGAGGTGACAGCTTCACTTTCTTGACTGCCCTTGACTTTGTCCTTTTTGGCTTGCTAAGGATTGGCAAGTTGAAGTCAAGAATTGGTATTTTATCCCACTCTATTGGCTCATCCTTTGGCGCAATAGGTTCACCATGTATGTTCCTGTAGGGATCCACCACCCTTATGTCTTCAAATACCACAGAGGGCTTTGATGCTTGACTTGTAGCTTGACTGGATTCCTTAGGAAATTGATCTTCCAATTCCTTGTCAATAACATCCAGTTTCCTTTTTGTTCTTCTAGCCAATTCTTTCTTTCTTGGGGATTTCTTCTATTCTTCAATCTTCTTCTTTGATTCAGCAGCTTCAGATGGTTGAGAGGGAATTTGTTGAGAAGAATTCACAGCCTGTAGCTTGGCCAAGATAGCAACCTGTTCTTTCTTTTGTTTAGACTTCTTTGCATCTAGAGCAGCTTGCCTCTTTTCCTGCCTTAATCTGGCTTTTTCTTCTTTCTTTGCTTGAGCAAATTGTGGATGTCCAGCTACCACACAAATTTCCTTTCTATTTCTGAATATCTTAGCAATTCTCCTTTTTGAAGCTGAATCAGCTGGATCTTTATAGAAGACAATAGATCTTGACAGAAGCTTCTTTTCATCAGGCATGGGTGTCTCATACACAGTGTCCATAGGGTTCTTCCAAGATGACTTTGGATAATTTGCCCTTGGTTTGAGAATTATTTCAGCCTTTGTAGACTTGATGCAGGAAGATTGTCCTTTTTCCAGATAGTTCATGCTCATCTCATTCATAATGATTGGCTTGACATGAGAGTGATGGATGGCTGACCGAACTGGCTCCTTGACTAGTTAAAACTTTTTCTGTATCTCCTCATCAATCTTATTCAAGTTGATCAAACTCAACTTTCCTTTTTAGCAACTTTCAAATTTGCTGCTGCTGCTTTGATTAGATCTATACCATCTACAACTGTTGGCTTGGAGATTGTAATTGAAGGTACAATTACTTTGCTGATTTGTACTTGAAGTTTCTCCCCCTCAGTTGGTCCTTTCTCCCCCTTACTTGATTCTCTCTCCCCCTTTTTGTTATCAGCAAGTTGAGGAGTTAGGCCTTGTGCTTTAGCCAGTTGCATGAGAAGATTTGTCTGAGTCTGTTGATTTTGAAGAAGAATAGCCACTGAATCTTCAATAACTTGAACTATGTTTTCCAGCTTGGCTAGCTTCTTTTCAGAGTATGATTCTCTCCTCAATCTTAGTAGTAGATCTTGCATGGTACCATATGGCATTACTGAATCCAACTTCTCAGAGTTATAGGTTTTCAAGTCAGCTATATCTCTTTTCAATTCATCCACACTGAGATTCTGTCTTAAGTGCTGGATCTTCATTAGATGTAGAGATTCTGTCTTAAGTGCTGGCCTTGTGAACCTTACTCTTGTTTCGTATTTGGTTTTATTTATACGTTATTAAGATTATGTTTGTTATACCATGCTTTCATCGAAACCCACGTTGATGATGAGTCTTATTATGGGCTAATCGTTATCGTGAGGTTCTAACAAATTTATTTTTGGATTTCTTTAGGTAATTTGTTTCGATGCCTTAGTATGTGGTGATTGTATGATAACCTAGTATTGGTTGTGCTTATTCGTCTTATGAGCGTCGCGAACTTATAATATAGTCTGGTAATTCTTAATGAAGCGAAAGTGAATTTAATAATTTAGAACTTGCCATGCTAGCATAGGTTCATGTATTTGCTATGCATTATTCGTAGGTAATTTTAACCATCTTACTTGCCCTATGTAATCAAGATAGATAACTTGTGATGAAACCGTTATGTTGTCAAATTCTATAGACATATAGGGTCTCAATACAATTGGTGTCTATTCAGCTTCTATCTCTTTTGTGGATGTCTAGTAGTATATTATTCGTGCAACGAAAGTTGGCGATTATCAGTTTCTTGTTATCTGATTAGTGTCATCACCATTTTATGCTAAGGTTAAGAACAATAAGGATATTGAATGAAGTATTTAATGAATTTAGAATCCCATGTTTGTCATACATATAAATTTAATCATCTTTATTCCCTTAGTTATAATTGTTAGCTTAATTCTTAGTTATAAACAACTTCAATTTGTTATCGTCTTAGCATTGAATAATAACCATACATTGTTGCTTAAGTGCGTGAATTAATTAGTTACCCAAGCCAGACTATGTGGGAACGAACTAGAAAAGATTATATATTACTTGTGAGCGCGTATACATGTGTGTATTATTAGTGTTTATTTAGTGACTAACAAGTTTTTGGCACCGCTGTCGGGGACTGCACTGTTAATTTATAGTTTATGTGCTTTCCATTAGTGATCGTTAAAGTTCATTGACTCGGACATTGTTACTTATTCTTTTGCTTGAATTATTTTAGGTACTATAGCGAGGGTGTATGCATACGCATTCGCGTACTCATAAGAGAACACTGGATAAAGCTGAGGAAGAAGTTGTGGTAGTTCGAAAGGAAGTTTTTAAAGAAGAAAAGAAGGTAGAAGAAGAAGAGAAAGTCAAGGAACCAGCTTTAGTAGAGATGGGTGATCAAGGAGAAAATCCTAAGGCTTTGATGGACTATTCTCAGCCTAAGATCAATGACATTCAGTCAAGCATCATCAGGCCATCCATCAGGGCTAACACTTTTGAGATCAAGTCAAGCACGATTCAGATAATACATAACTCAGTTCAGTTTGGGGGTTCTCCTACTGAAGACCCCAACATGCACATCAAGGATTTCATCGAAATCTACGACACTTTCAAGTTCAATGATGTAACTGAAGATGCTATCAAGCTGCGACTTTTCCCGTTCTCTCTGAGGGACAAGGCTAAGTGTTGGTTACATTCTTTACTAGCAGGGTCTATCACCACTTGGGAGGATCTTGCTCAAACATTTCTCACTAAATTCTTCCCTATGACGAAGACTTTTGTAATCAGGAATGCTCTTACTTAGTTTGCTCAGCAAACTGGAAAATCTCTGTGTGAGGATTGGGATAGATATAAGGAGATGCTAAGGAAGTTCCCACACCATGGCATGCCTGATTGGATGATTATTAACTGTTTCTACAATGGATTGGGTGCTACTTCTAGACCCAAGCAACATCAAGAGGAACCTTGTGGGCTAAGAGCTACGATGAAGCTTATGAACTTATTGAACTGATAGCTGCTAATGAGTACCAGAATCCATTCCAGAGACTGACTTAGGGAAAGGTAGCAAGAATTCTGGAGTTGGATGCAACAACTGCTATAGCTGCCCAACTTAAAGCTTTGACGATGAAGGTGGACACTTTGGCTAATCACGGGGTTAATCAAATCGCAAGTGTCTGTGAGCTTTGTGTTGGTGCCCATGAGACTAATAAGTGTGCAATTTCTAGTGAATCAGCTCAGTTTGTGAGCAAATTTCAGCGTTCGCAGCAACCTGTTCCAACCACTTATCATCCCAACAACCGCACTCATCCTAATTTCAGTTGGAGCAATGCTCAGAATGCGGTTCAACAGCCTTATCAGCAGTATCCAGCTAAGTAGTACAACCCACCTGATTTTCAGCAACCGCAATATACACCAAGACAACAACTCCAGCTCTAACAAGCTAATGAAAAATCTGAATTACGGGAGTTGAAGCTTATGTGCAAAAGTCAAGATGTTTCTATCAAGACCCTGCAAAATCAAATTGGTCAAATTGCCAATGCCTTGCTAAATTGTCAGCCTGGTACACTAGCTAATGACACGGAAGTTCCAGGAAAAAGGGAAGCTAATGAGCAGGTAAAGGCAATCACTTTGAGGTCTGGAAAGGTTGCGAATCCCGAATAAACTCAAGCATTGACTGCAGAAGCTGGGGATGAGAAAGAAGTAGAGCAGCAGGAAGTAGAAGTGGAACCAAGAAAGTCTACTGTTGAGCACAATCCTCCTGAGGGTAATACAGGGGAGAAACAGATCTATCCTGCTCCATCTTTTCCTAAGAGGCTGCAGAAGAAAAAGCTAAAGATCCAGGAAGTTTCACTATTCCGTGTACTATTGGAAATGTGTCTTTTGATAGATGCTTATGTGACTTGGGAGCTAGCATCAATCTGATGCCCTTGTCAATTTTCAAGCAGTTGGACTTACCTGATCCAAAACTGACTTATATGACCTTGCATTTGGCCAACCGTTCTATTACATATCCGTGAGATATTGTGGAGGATTTCTTGGTCAAGGTTGATAAACTCATCTTCCCTGCTGATTTCGTAGTTCTTGATTTCGAGGAGGATAAGAAGATTCCCATAATCTTGGGAAGACCTTTCTTGGCAACTGGCCGAACCTTGATAGATGTGTTCAATGCTATGAAATTTCCTACAGAAAATGAGGAGTGCTTAGAGGTGGAGTTGGTTGATTTTGTGGTTACTTCAGAACTTGATCAATTCTAAGGTCCGACGACTTAGAAAAAGCCTTATTGGGAAATTCAGATAGTGAAGATGACGAAGGTGAAGAACAATTGCAATATTTTAATGTTTCTCCCTGGAAGAGGAATATTTATATGCCTTTTGAATCTCTTGGAATGGAGGAATAAAACAAAGCTCATAAACGCCTCAAACTATCTATTCAGGAAGCTCCCACTCTTGAGCTTAAGCCTTTACCTGAGCATTTGAGGCATGCATTTTTTGGTGATGCATCTACTTTGCCTGTTATTATTACATCTGACCTTTCAGGTGGTGACGAGGAAAAGCTCCTAAGGGTTCTGAGAGAGTTCAAATCGGCAATTGGCTGGACTATAGCAGATATCAAGGGAATCAGCCCTTCTTACTGCATGCATAAAATTCTGCTTGAGGAAGGTAGCAAACCTACTGTCTGAAGGGTTTTTAGCACATAAACGCAGCGAAAACGTAAATTTAATCTTAAAAAAAACCGAAACCCTCCGCAGGATCCATGCGAAAAATAATATTTAATTCGTAGTTCAGTATGTTTACCTTAAGAAGTTTTAAGTTAATGGAAAGATGGAGATCTTTAATAGCGATCCAAGAATGATGAACGGAGATCCTTAGCAGCTGCTCCTCAAGTGTGAAGCACTCCACCGGTATCCACCAAGAAAACGATGTAATGAAGGAGGAGGAGATGGGGAGAATTAGGGTTTTGTAAATCTTTTTGGTTGAGGCAAAAATAGGGTCTATAATAGTATATTTATAGGCAAAATTTTCAGCTGAAAATTTTCCCATAAAATATTATTATTATTAACCCTTTATTATTCTCACTAATAATTAAAACACCTTTTAATTATTAATCCTTTTTCTAAACTCTTTAGAAATAATTCTCTCACTTGATTTAATTTCCAAAAATTAAATTCTTAATTAATAATATTAAGAACCTTTTCTTAATTAATTTATAATCAATTAAATCTCATTTAATCAATTATTAAATTTACCAATTAATTATTTATTTCATAAATAAATAATTATCAGCCATTATTAATTAATTCCTCCACCATTAAATCATTCTCTTTTATGGTGTGACCCTGTAGGTTCAATATTAAGCCGGTAGTAGAAATAAATAATAATAAAACTATTTTATCATTATTTATATAAATTCTCTAATTCATTAAATATGATTAATTAATTAATCATATTTATTCTACATCGTGAGGGATACTTCTCAGCATATCGTGATTATCCGGATAATACGAATTCACTGCTTAGAATACCAAGAACATATTCAGTGAGTAGTTACCGTACAATCAATTCCTTCTACCCTGCAATGTCACGATTAAATACAAGGTATGGAACTTGTGTCAAGCCTATCTTGTTTAATCACTTGCTTTCCCATTCACTATGCTTAGTTCTATTTAATGTAAATTAGAAACTCCTTTCTAATTTCATTCACTCTGGCCAGAGATTCTTGAACTAGCATAAGTGGATCAGCATTGAACATTCTCTTCCTTCACTGGAAGGGGTAGATCCTTTATTGATCATACACTATCTTCGTGTACAAATTCCTGTACCCAGTAGAGCCCTTATAATTGTCCCTTGAGACTAAAAACTAAACCAAAGCATAGTTCAGTGTACACAAGATGACTATGATGACCTCAAGTCTAAGGATACTTGTACAACTATCACTATGTGAACAACTGCTGACACGTGAGTGAACTTCATCAGTTGTTCAGCTGTGTGAGTCATGTTCAGTGAACTTATTTTATAATAAGCACCTACATACTAGCTACAGTGTCACCACACAAATGTCTATGAGAACAGACATTCTTCATAATGAAGCAAGCATAGTATGTACCGATCTTTGCGGATTATTAATTACCAGTTAGTAATCCTACGACCAAGAACTATTTAAGTTTAGAGTTATCATCTTTTAGGTCTCATTATTATGATCTCATCACAATCCATAAAAAGCTTTACTCTAAAATGTGGTATATCTTATTTAAACATTTAAATAGATAGAGCCCGCAATAAAAACAAAACAAGTCTTTTATTAATATCAATGAAATCAAAACAAATTACATAAAAGTTATTCCTAAATCCTCATACATGATTGGACATAGGACATATCTCTTTCAATCTCCCACTTGTACTAAAGCCAATCACTCTGGTATCTAATACCCATCTTGTCTTTGTGACGATCAAAGTGACTCTGAGAAAGTGGCTTTGTGAGTGGGTCTGCTACGTTGTTATGTGTGTCAACTCTCTCGATGTTGACATCTCCTCTTTCAACAATCTCCCTAATCAGATGAAAGCGCCGCATGACATGTTTGGAATTTTTATGAGACCTAGGTTCCTTGGCTTGTGCTATTGCTGCATTGTTATCACAATACAACACAATAGGCTCTTCAACGCTAGGAACAACTCCCAACTCAGAAACAAATTTCCTCATCCAAACGGCTTCTTTTGCAGCCTCACTTGCAGCTATATATTCTGCTTCCGCTGTGGAGTCAGCCGTTGTAGACTGTTTGGAACTCTTCCAACTAATCGCACCACCATTCAGAGTAAACACGTACCCTGACATGGATTTGCTATCACTTTCTGATTGAAAACTAGAGTCATTATAACCCTCTATTTTCAACTCAGATTCACCACCAAAAACAAGAAAAATGTCCTGAGTCCTTCGCAAGTACTTAAGGATGTTTTTCACTGCTTTCAGTGTTCTTCACCTGGATTGGACTGATATCTGCTCGTCACACTAAATGAATAAGCAACATCAGGCCTTGTACACAACATCGCGTACATGATAGATCCTATTGCTGAAGCATAAGGAATCTTACTCATACGCTTTCTTTCCTCAGGTGTCTTAGGAGACATTTTTTCGGAAAGGGACACTCCATGGCTCATCAGTATGAGGCCTCTTTTGGAGTTTTCCATGCTAAACCTTTTAAGCACGTTCTGGATGTATGTACCCTGGGTAAGACCTATCATTCTTCTAGATCTATCTCTATAGATCTTCATACCGAGAATGTAGGATGCTTCTCCCAAGTCCTTCATGGTGAAGTTCTTTGATAGCCATACTTTGACTGATTGTAGCATCAGTATATCATTTCCTATAAGAAGTATGTCATCCACATACAATACAAGAAATGTTACCATGCTCCCACTAACCTTCTTGTAGACACATGGTTCATTATATTTTTGATAAAACCAAACTCTTTGATTGTCTCATCAAAACGGATGTTTCATCTACGAGAAGCTTACCTTAAACCATATATGGTTCGCAGCAGCTTACACACTAGGTGTTCATTTCCCTTGGAAAAAAAACCCTCTGGCTGTGTCATATACACTTCCACCTCAAGTTCCCCATTGAGGAAGGCCGTTTTCACGTCCATTTGCCAGATCTCATAGTCGTAGTAAGCAGCAATCGCAAGCAAAATCCGAATTGATTTTAACAGGGCTACAGGCGAAAAAGTTTCATCAAAGTCAAGCCCTTGCCTTTGTTTGAATCCTTTTCTTACGAGCCTGGCCTTATAGGTCTCCACCTGGCCATCTGCTCCAATCTTTCTTTTGTATACCCACTTGCACCCAATAGGCTTAACACCTTCAAGCGCCTCAACCAGAGTCCATACTTGGTTCGTATACATAGATTCCATTTCGGATTTCATGGCACTATGCCATTTCTCTGAGTCAACACTACTCATAGCCTCATTATAGGTCACAGGGTCGTCATCATCAATGATTGACAACTCATTGTCATTCTCAATGATAAGGCCATAATACCTCTCAGGTTGGCGAGACACTCTCCCTGTCCTACAAATGGGCTGTTCCACAGAAGGTTGTTCAGTCTGAACAAGTGTTCCCACTTGATCCGTAGTAGTTTGTGCTTCTTGAACTTCATCAAGTTCAATTTTGCTCCCACTATTTCCTTCAAGGATAAACTCCTTTTCCAAGAAGGTAGCATGTCTGGAGACAAACACCCGATGATCGGTGTAAAAGTAATACCCTAAAGTCTCTTTAGGATATCCCACAAAATTACATTTTACGGATCGAGATTCCAGCTTATCTGGGTCAACTTTCTTGACATAAGCTGGACATCCCCAAATCTTAACATTTTTAAGACTCGGTTTCCTTTCTTTCCATATCTCATATGGTGTTTGAGGAACAGATTTGGAAGGCACCTTATTCAGTAAATATGCTGAGGTTTCCAATGCATAACCCCATAGGAATACTGGAAGATTCGCATAGCTCATCATGGACCGAACCATGTCTAACAAAGTTCGATTTCTCCTTTCAGATACCCCATTTAACTGTGGAGTATATGGAGGAGTCCACTGGGAGACTATACCATTTTCTTTGAGATAATCTAGAAACTCTCCATTCAAGTATTCACCACCTCAATCTGATCGAAGAGTTATAATACTGTGTTTGGTTTGTTTCTCCACTTCATGTTTATATTCTTTGAACTTTTCAAAGGCTTCAAACTTGTGTTTCATCAAATAAACATATCCGAATCTAGATCTATCATCTATAAAAGTAATGAAGTATGAAAATCCACCCATGGCTTGCATAGACATTGGTCCACATACATCTGTGTGTACCAATCATAGCAAATCTGCAGCCCTCTCTCCATGGCCACTAAATGGAGATTTGGTCATTTTACCCAATAGACAAGACTCGCATGTAGGATATGATTCAAAATCTAAGGGGTCAAGTAACCCTTCCTTATGCAATGTCCGCAGTCTATTTTCACTAATATGACCTAGCCTATAGTGCCATAAATAGGTCAGATTTTCATCATCTCGTTTTCTTTTATTAGTTTGTTCAATCTGAAGTAAATCATGCTCTACGTCACATACATACAGACCATTATTTATAATACCACGTCCATAAAGAACATTATCTCTAAGGACAAAATATTCATTATTCTTAATAATAAATGAAAAACCATCCAAATCCAACATAGGGATAGAAATAATATTCCTCACAATAGAGGGAACGTAATAACAATTATTCAGAATAATAGTCTTGCCCGTAGACATATGTAAACTAAATGATCCTACAAATATGGCCGCAACCCTTGCTCCATTGCCCATACGTAGAATCACCTCATCTTTTTCAAGAGTCCTACTTCCCTTTAGTCCTTGCAACGAATTGCAAATATGAGAACCACAGGCGGTATCTAATACCCAAGTAGAAATTTGACCTAGTGACATATTAACTTCGATCATGAACATGCCTGAATCAGAAGCAGTAGTCTTACTACCCTTCTTCTTCTTCAATTCTGCAAGGTAAACCTTGCAGTTCCTCTTCTAGTGCCCCAACTTGTTACAGTGAAAACAAACAACTAAATTAGGATCATTCAACTTGTGAGCATCTAGTATGCTTCGGAGTGATAGTGCAGAAGACATGACAAATATAGTAAATCTGTAAATGATAAACACATAACAACACTTAGCAAAAATTCAATTTCATTTCAAAACACTATATGAATCGGGTCTTTATTCATAAGTGTCTCCCACTAGTTTATCTAATTTATTCAACCCCCTAAGTAAAAATTAAGCATTCATAATGCTAGTAGGAATAGGGATCCTACATTCCATCACACAACCTCGGCTGTGGCATGAAATGTCATGTGATGTTCAATAGGCAGACAACTATTGTCAATTACATCTTATGTTATTCCCTAATATAACTTTAGCCTCTTGAATAATTGAGTCACGGCTGTGGCACGACAAACTCAATATTCTAATTCAAGTCTAAACCAACATTTCGTACAATTGAATCAGTCTCCAACGGCCCACGGCTGTGGCACGTACCGACCTTTAGATTCTAATTCAATGTACACATCTCTATGTAATAGACAAGTATTTCTTATTTCGAAATCAAAGCCCTCGGTTGTAGCACGAAACGACAATGATTTAAAAATAAGAACCACTTTCTACCATGTTGGAAGACTATGACCAACACAAGCCCGTTGTGTCGTTAGCCAATTACTACTTGATATTATTTAATTTTAGAGGGATTATATTACGTTACAATCAAAATCATATTATAAAGAGATTCTTCCTTTTAAATTAAATATTTCAAATCAATAATCGATAATCAGATGATTCCCAGATCGGGTGGAGCATTGTCAAGAGGCGTCACTTAATAACCCTTGCTTAGAGATAAAAATATGTTGTTGACAGAATCATCCTTTCTCTCAATATTGAAAATTCATATTCAATTACGTGTTTCATAAACACAAGAATCTCATGATCGTATTCATAATATTTATTGTTAAGATATCAGAGCATAGGTTGTATGCATATAGATATGTGGTAAAAATTTCAGAATTTTATGTGCTTGTATGAATTAATTATGATTTTTACAAGCTATATAATGGATTAATTATGACTGATGAGAAATCGTTTCTCAGAAGAATTTTGAATGTTGATCTGGGTTCTACAAGTGTTGTAGATCGTCTGGGTATTTTTCTTATAATTTTATGATGTATAGATTATTTATTATGAATTTTTGAAGTTGTTGCAATTAAATTCGTAATTAAATAATCATATATATATAAATTGTTAGTATGTATATATATATCTGCTGTGTTGTCTGCTGTTGTCTGATGGCACGGAAAGAGAAGAACAGCACGGCGATCGTAAAAAAAAAAAGGGGCGGCGGGGACTCACAAAAGGGGGGAGGACCGTGCGTTTGCCATGCGCGCGTGGGGCTCACGCGCTGGTGGGCCTCGCGCGGCGCGTGTAAGACACGCGCTGGTCAACGGGTCTGACGTCAGCATGACGTCATCAGATGATGTCATGCTGATGTCAGCACAGGGGTTTGGGCGCGTGGGGCGCATGTGCGCGTGGGGGCGCGTGGTCGAGATCCTTACACGCGCCTGACAGCGCGTGTGCGCATGGAGGCGCGTGAGTCACCTTCTCGGGGCGCGTGAGGGCGTGTGGGAGCTCAGAATTGGGCGTTTTTGCTGCCGTTAGATTCGTCTTTTCGAGACACTTTTAATGGTATATTATATGATATTTTAAGAAATTGTTTCGAACTGTTTATAGCTAACAGAAGTGTTTTAAAGCTGTTTTTGACTGTTTTTAATTGCTTTTAAATGCTTTATGTGATACATAGAGTTGTATAATGCTTAGACCAATATGCTAGATGATATAACATGCCTACCTTGTCGTTGATTCATGTTTATATATATGATATATGCTTAGTTTATCATGCGATGATAGATTTAGGTGAACTTAAATTAACATAAGGCGTTTGTTAGACAATCTAGTATAGTGAAATTGTTTCATAACCTTAATAATAATATTATGAATACAATCATGAGATTCTTGTGTTTATGAAACACGTAATTGAATATGAATTTTCAATATGAGAGAAAGGATGATTCTGTCAATAACAGATTTCTATCTGTACGAAAGGGTTATTAAGTGACGCCTCTTGACAATGCTCCACCTGATCTGGGAATCATCTGATTATTGATTATTGATTTGAAATATTTAATTTAAAAGGAAGAATCTCTTTATAATATGATTATGATTGTAACGTAATATAATCCCTCTAAAATTAAATAATATCAAGTAGTAATTGGCCAATGATACAACGGGCTTGTGTCGGTCATAGCCTTCCAACATGATAAAAAGTAGTTCTTATTTTTAAATCATTGTCGGTTTGTGTTATAGCCGAGGGCTTTGATTTCGAAATAAGAAATACTTTTCTATTACATAGAGATGTGTACATTGAATTAGAATCTAAAGGTCGGTACGTGCCACAGCCGTGGGCCGTTGGAGACTGATTCATTTGTACGGAATGTTGGGTTAGACTTGACTTAGAATATTGAGTTTGTCGTGCCACAACCGTGACTCAAGTATTCAAGAGGCTAAAGTTTGATTAGGGAATAACATAAGATGTAATGACAAGAGTTGTCTGCCTACTGAACATTACATTGCGGTTCGTGCCACTGCCGAGGTTGTGTAATGGAATGTAGGATCCCTATTCCCACTAGCATTATGAATTCTTAATTTTTCACATAGGGGGTTGAATAAATTAGATAAACTAGTGGGAGCCACTTATGAATAAAGACCCGATTCATATAGTGTTTTGAAATGAAATTGAATATTTGCTAAGTGTTGTTATGTGTTTATCATTTACAGATTTACTATAATATGTCTTCTGCACTATCACTCAAGAGCATACTAGATGCTCACAAGTTGACTGGTCCTAATTACGCTGACTGGCTTCGAAACTTGAGAATTATTCTCAGGGATGAGAAGCTGGAATATGTGCTTGACTCACCTAAGCCTACTGAACCTGCTAGCGATGCACATAATGATGAACATGTTGTGTATCGTAAGTGGATAGATGATGCAAATGTTGCTCAATGCATCATGCTAGCTTCCATGAACATTGAGCTACAGAAGCAACATGAGCATATGGATGCTCACACTATCCTAATGCATCTACAAGAGTTGTATGATGTGGCGGGGAGGACAGCTCGATATGAGATATCGAAGGAGCTGTTCGGTTGTAGGATGTCTGAGGGATCATATGTGAATGACCATGTACTTAAGATGATCAATTTGATTGAACGTCTTGGACAACTTGGTTTTGCCATGGATGGGGAGCTGAGCCAAGACTTGGTCTTGCAATCGCTTCCGAGTTCGTTCTCGCAGTTTGTTGTGAACTTTCACATGAATAAGTTGGATGTCAGCCTGCCTGAACTCCACAACATGTTGAAGACTGCGGAATCGAATTTTCCCCCTAAGAAGAGTTATGTTCTTCTAATTGGTGAAGGTTCTAATCCTAAGAAAAGGAAGAGGAACCCTTCCAAGAAGAAGAAAGTAGGTGAAGAAAAGCCGGTTCCACCAAAAGCTGAAGACCCCAAGAGCAAAGTTGTTTGCTTTCACTGTAACAAGGTGGGGCACTGGAAGAGGAACTGCAAGGTTTACCTTGCAGAATTGAAGAAGAAGAAGGGTAGTGAGACTACCGCTTCTGATTCAGGTATGTTCATGACAGAAGTGAATATGTCATTAAATCAAATTTCTACTTGGGTATTAGATACCGCCTGTGGTTCTCATATCTGCAATTCGTTGCAGGGACTAAGGAGAAGTAGGACTCTTAAGGAAGATGAGGTGATTCTACTGATGGGAAATGGAGCAAGAGTTGCTGCTGAAGATGTAGGATCATTTCATTTACATATGCCTACGGGCAAGACTATTATTTTTTCTTAAATAATTGTTATTTTGTTCCCTCGATTGTGAGGAATATTATTCCCATGTTAGACTTGGCTGAATTTTCATTTATTATTGAGAATAATGAATGTTCTATTCTTAGAGATAATATTCTTTATGGACGTGGTACTTTAAATAATGGTCTGTATATATGTGACATAATTTACTTCAGATTGAACAAACTAAAAAAAGAAAAGGGATGATGAAAATCTCACTTTCTTTTGGCACTGCAGACTTGGTCATATTAGTGAAAATAGACTTCGGACATTGCATAAGGAAGGGTTACTAGACCCCTTTGATTTTGAATCATATCCTATATGCGAGTCTTGTCTATTGGGTAAAATGACCAAATCTCCATTTAATGGACATGGAGAGAGGGCTGCAGATTTGCTAGGATTGGTACACACAGATGTATGTGGACCAATGTCTACACAAGCCATGAGTGGATTTTCGTACTTCATTACTTTCATAGATGATAGATCTAGATTCGGATATGTGTATTTGATGAAACACAAGTCTGAAGGCTTTGAAAAGTTCAAGGAGTATAAGTATGAAGTGGAGAAACAAACCAAACACAGTATTATAACTCTTCGATCAGATCGAGGTGGTGAATACTTGAATGGAGAGTTTCTAGATTATCTCAAAGAAAATGGTATAGTCTCCCAGTGGACTCCTCCATATACTCCACAGTTGAATGGGGTATCTGAAAGGAGAAATCGAACTCTGTTAGACATGGTTCGGTCCATGATGAGCTATGCGAATCTTCCAGTATTCCTATGGGGTTACGCATTTGAAACCTCAGCATATTTACTGAATAAGGTGCCTTCCAAATCTGTTCCTCAAACTCTATATGAGATATGAAAGAAAGGAAACCGAGTCTTAAACACGTTAAGATTTGGGGATGTCCAGCTTATGTCAAGAAAGTTGACCCAGATAAGCTGGAATCTCGATCCGTAAAATGTAGTTTTGTGGGATATCCTAAAGAGACTTTAGGGTATTACTTTTACACCGATCATCGGGTGTTTGTCTCCAGACATGCTACCTTCTTGGAAAAGGAGTTTATCCTTGAAGGAAACAGTGGGAGCAAAATTGAACTTGATGAAGTTCAAGAAGCACAAACTACTACGGATCAAGTGGAAAAACCTGTTCAGACTGAACAACCTTCTGTGGAACAGCCCATTCGTAGGTCAGAGAGAGTGTCTCGCCAACCTAAGAGGTATTATGGCCTTGTCATTGAGAATGACAATGAGTTGTCAATCATCGATGAAGATGAACCTGTGACCTATAATGAGGGTATGAGTAGTGTTGACTCAGAGAAATGGCGAAGTGCCATGAAAACCGAAATGAAATCTATGTATACGGTATACAAAATAAAGATTGGAGCAGATGGCCAGGTGGAGACCTTTAAGGCCAGGCTTGTGGCAAAAGAATTCAAACAAAGGCAATGGATTGACTTTGATGAAACCTTTTACCTGTTGCCCTGTTAAAATCAGTTCGGATTTTGCTTGCGATTGCTGCTTACTACGACTATGAAATCTGGCAAATGGCCAGATGGTTTTCTTTCCAAGGGAAATGAAAACCTAGTGTATAAGCTGCTGCGAACCATATGTGGTTTAAAGTAAGCTTCTTGTAGATGGAACATCCATTTTGATGAGACAATCAAAGAGTTTGGTTTTATAAAAAATGTACATGAACCATGTGTCTACAAAAGGGTTAGTGGGAGCGCGGTCAGATTTCTTATATTGTATTGAAAGAGAGTTGACACACATAACAACATAGCAGACCCACTCACAAAGCTACTTTCTGAAAGTCACTTTGATCGTCATAAAGACAGGATGGGTATTAGATACCAGAGTGATTGGCTTTAGTACAAGTGGGAGATTGAAAGAGATATGTCCTAAGTCCAATCATGTATGGGGATTTAGGAATAACTTTTTATGTAATCTGTTTTGATTGCATTGATATTAATAAAAGACTCATTTTGTTTTTATTACAGGCTCTATCTATTTAAGTGTTTAAATAAGACGTATCATAGTTTAGAGTAAAGCTTTTTATGGATTATGATGAGATCATAATAGTGAGACCTAAAAGATGAAAACTCTAAACTTAAACAGTTCCTGGTCATAGGATTACTAACTGGTAATTAATAATCCGCAAAGATCGGTACATACTATGCTTGCTTCATTATGAAGGATGTCTATTCTCATAGATATTTGTGTTGTGACATTATAGCTAGTATGTAGGTGCTTATTATAGAATAAGTTCACTGAACATGACTCGCACAGCTGAACAACTGATGGAGTTCACTCACGTGTCAGCAGTTGTTCATATAGTGATAGTTGTACAAGTATCCTTAGACTTAAGGTCATCATAGTCATCTTGTGTACACTGAACTATGCTTTGGTTTAGTTCTTAGTCTCCAGGGACAATTATTAGGGCTCTACTGGGTATAGGAATTTATACACGAAGATAGTGTATGATCAATAAAGGATCTACCCCTTCCAGTGAAGGAAGAGAATGTTCAAGGCTGATCCACTTATGCTAGTTCAGGAATCTCTGGCCAGAGTGAATGAAATTAGAAAGGAGTTTCTAATTTACATAGAACTGAGTATAGTGAATGGGAAAGCAAATGATTAAATTAGATAGGCTTGACACAAGTTCCATGCCTTGTAATTAATCAGGACATTGGAGGGTAGAAGAAGTTAATTGTACGGTAACTATTCACTGAATAGGTTCTTGGTATTCTAAGCAGTGAATTCGTATTATCCGGATAGTCGCGATATGCTGAGAAGTATCCCTCACGATGTAGAATAAATATGATTAATTAATTAATCATATTTAATAAATTAGAGAATTTATATAAATAATGATAAAATAGTTTTATTATTATTTATTTCTACTACCGGCTTAATATTGAACCTACAGGGTCACACCATAAAAGAGAATGATTTAATGGTGGAGGAATTAATTAATAATGGCTAATAATTATTTATTTATGAAATAAATATTTAATTGGCAAATTTGATAATTGATTAAATGAGACTTAATTGATTATAAATTAATTAAGAAAAGTTCTTAATATTATTAATTAAGAATTTAATTTTTGGAAATTAAATCAAGAGAGAGAATTATTTCTACAGTGTTTAGAAAAAGGATTAATAATTAAAAGATGTTTTAATTATTAATATGAATAATAAAGGGTTAATAATAATAATATTTTATGGGAAAATTTCAGCTGAAAATTTTGCCTATAAATATACTATTATAAACCCTATTTTTATTCTAACCCAAAATTTTTAGAAAAACCTAATTCTCTCCACCTCCTCCTCTTCCTTAGCATCGTTTTCTTGGTGGATACCGGTGGAGTGCTTCACGTTTGAGGAGCAACTGCTAAGGATCTCCGATCGTTGCTTTTGGATCGCTATTAAAGGTTAGTAATCGATTCATATGTTTTAATCACGATTTATATGCTTTTATTTGGATTTTATATGTGTAAAAGTATTTTACCATGCTTCCGCTGCGATTAAAATCCAACAAATTATGCATGGAAGAGGATTCTAAGATTTTGAGAAGTATATATACTTATATACTGAATATTTTGCGACTTGGTCGCGTTAAGATATCAAACTTGGTTCATTTCTTCTTGACCAAGACTTTCATGAGTACTATGAGAATGCTCATATATTGTTAATTATTATACATATTATTTCGGTGGGCTTGTTGCTCACCCTTGCTTTCTTCTTTCATCATACAACAACAGATAGACAAGATGAACATGATCAATCTCCTAATTCGCGAGCGGATAGGAAACGTTCCGCAATTTCCTGTAGGCGTTGATGCCGTTGTAGCTGAGGTAGGATCTACTAATAGGCTAGGCTTTCAACTTTTGATGTACCAGACTTATGTATATTTATGAATTGTAATAATGGCAAGGAATATGTAAATGTATTCAGAAACCCTTTTAAGGTGTAATGACTTATAATTGTAGAATAAAATGACTTGTGTTATTTTTGGTATTCATCTCTGAGACTATAACTTATGGTGTGTGTGTATATTGTGGGGTCACAGTACGCAGTAGTTGGTTGACTGTTAAGATTACGTATTAATAAGGGAAATGGAACTCGTGACAACCTGAATCCCCGGCCCCGGATTTGGGGGTGTTACAAGTAATGTTCTAGGCAAGGCATTGGGCTCCCACCAAGTTTTCCTTATGCTGGCAATCTTGTTGAGAATCTCAGTTTTGGCAGTCCTGGTAAAGCCAGAATCCCTTTTTATAGCTGAGTAGACTCTAACCAAGGTAGAATAGCTTTCATCCAGAATTCTGTAAAGGGGCCAAGTCCTTTCCCCATTTCCTTTGTATTTGAACACTAGTCTTTCTGGTAGCTATCTATAGGCATCAATTCCCCTTACTTCCTCCAGCTCATCCAGATAGAGTTCAATGTCTGTAAACTCCTTTATGTCACAAATGTGAACATAATCATCCTTTGAGGATTGTGGCTTAGGCTTAGGCTTCTGAGTGAATTTGATTGAGGGTAGAGGAGGTGTTGATTTGATTTTTCTTTTCTGTTTCTTTGATGGTGGAGAAGTGGTTAAGAAGGTGGGCAATTTGATGGTGTCCCAATCAATTGGTTCCTTCTTAGGAGTTATTGTTTCACCATGGATGTTTATGAAGGGGTCAGGCACAATGGGTTCAGGAATAGAAGGTAGTGGTTTAGATTTTGATTGGGTTTCTTCAGTTTCATCTACAATCTTCCTTTTTGCATTGACCTTCTTTCTATTCCCTTTCTGCCATTTCTTTCTTCTTTCTTCCACATCATCACTAAACATGTCCCCCATACCTACATCTTCACCCTTGTCTTCAATTTCTTTCTTTTCTTCAGCTTGACTTGACTTTAGCTATTTTCCAAGCTTTGCTTGTGCTCTTTTGTCAGCCTTTAGCTTTTCAGCTTATTCCTTCAACCTTCTGGCTTCTTCCCTCTTGGCTATTGAGAATTTGGGATATCCTTGTATCACACAGATACTCTTCTTCCCTCTCTAAAGATAATAGCCATGTTCATTCTTTCAACCACATCATTGGTCTCCTTGTGCTTCATGATATTACCACCCAAAACCTTGTCTTCAACAGGCTTTAGAAGAGGAAAATCCACTCCTTTCAACTGAGCAAGGCTTAAAGGGTTCTTTGTAGAGTCCTTGTTGGATCTGTTGTTGGGCTTGAGAACCATAGGTTTCAGATTCTTGGAAGAAGTCTCTCCAACCTTATTCCTCCTTACTGGCTTGAGCTCCATAATGATTGGCTCCACCTTTGTGCTATGCTTCACAGATTGTGATTTTGAAGTTGTAGAACCAAAAATTTGTTGCATCCTTTCATCAATTCTCCTCCTTTGCTCTTTGACTTTAATCTCAGCTGCTGCTATCTAGATTAGATCAATTCCATCAAGTTTTCCTTTGATTTGAAGTGCTGGAGAAGTGGTGATGGCAGGAACTAGCACTTTAGATATTTGAACTTTTGTTAATGGCTCTCCTTCCCCTTCCCCTTTATTCTCCCCCTTTTTGTTATCATCATGGATAGAGGTCAAGCCTTGTGCTTTTGCCAGCTGCAATAGTAGACTTGTCTGAGATTGTTGATTTTGAAGAATGGTGACCACAGAGTTTTCAATGACTTGAACTCTGTCTTCCAACTTGGCCAGCCTCTTGTCAGCATCAGATTCTCTCCTCAATCTCAGCAACAAATTTTGCATTGTACCATAAGGCATGACTGAATCCAACTTCTCAAAATTGTAGGATTTCAAGTCAGCAATATCCTTTTTGAGATCATCCACACTCAGTTTCTGTTTGATGTGCTGCAACTGTAAGAGATGTAGAGAGTCTAGATGAGCTTGAAGAATAGCCTTGGTACCAGCATCTGAAGTTTCCTGAAGGGCCTTTTGAATAGCCCTAACCTGCTTGACCAAAGCTACAACAAACTGTCCTGGTGTAGATTTCTTTGTCCATGCCCATTCAGGTAAATTTGGAACATAACTTGGGCCTTCATCTCCCCCTAAGTTCATGCTTCCATCCAAAGAAATAGAGTCATCATCATTAGAATGTACTTCAAATTCTTCAGATGGCTCACCAGCTTGAGAAGGCATCCTATTAACAGCAGCTTTATCTCTTTGAAGAGATTCTGAAATGTGCACTATGATCAAAGTCTGCTCTGCCTTCACATTGCCCTGAGCAGCCAACAGTTGATAGGCTGAAACAGGATGAGTAAAAGTGTCAGCATCCAAGGAAATGTTATCAATTTCAGCTTTGTAATGATGCTGAAATTGTCTTCCCTTTTCAGCATCATCCACAATCATTGACTCACTAGCAATGGCTTGATCCACCCTTATAGCTTCTGTACCTACTTTTCTCTCATTTCCTCTATATTCTTGCATCAGGGACTCCCCCTGGCTCACACACACCCTCACCCCCACCTACTAAGGTGGCACTCCTCTCACTCACTTTTGCCATGCAGGAAGAAATAGCATGCATATTTTGACTCTAAACCTCTCCTTTTGCCTGGGAGCAACCTAGCCTCTTACTCAAATTATCACTCCCTTCCCCCAATCCTAGAAGTGATTGTACAGTAACCATGTCTTCTACACTTGGAATTGATTCAGTTATATGTGTAGAGACCATCAACGGATAGGGAGTATCCGTTGAAGTAGAAACTGATGATATCAACGGATAACTGCTGTTAAGCTTATCCGTCGAAGAACAACCACTTGTCAACGGATGAGTGATATCCATTGAAGAAGGAAAAGATGTAGATATTGAAAGTGACATAATTGTTGAATCTGTGTGGATTGATTTTAAGTGAGGTGACACAGTTTCTTCAATTAGGTCTCAAAGAATTGGCTGATGATCCAACAAATCATCTAAAAGATGATGATCACCAGGATTTGAGTGGGGCTCCTCCCTGAGTTTTAAAGAGGGAGAATCAGGAATTGATGTGAATATCATATCCACATCCAGAGATGGTGATGGAGAATTTGGTGATTGATGTGTGTCTATTATGAGAGAATGGGGTTGTGACTCCACATTTGCTGGAGCCACATCAAGCTGAATTTTAGAAGGCAAAGACACAGGTGGATGTATATGTGCAGTGTGTGCCCCTGTGTTGAAACTAGGATTTTAGCCTTCTTTCTTCTTGAAAAGGCTTTGATAGGTGAATGTGTGGCTTCAATGTCCCTCCCTCTTTTGTTCTGTGTCCCTGGTTGGGGACTATTTTCAATAGCTGCATCCTTTTGGGAGGATGCAACTAGGGATGTGTTTGAATCCTTTTGAACCACAACAATCTTTTGAGAAACTGTGGCTTGGCTGGCTAGGGTACCACTCACCTCTCCCACCTTATCCTGGGGAGTTTCTTGATATTCACCCCTCCCCTCACCACTCACACCCTGTTCACTCCCTTCGGGGTTTATGGTAGTTGTTACAACTGTTGTCTTTTGAGAAACAACAGAGGTGGTTTTCTTTGACTTGTGTTTTGGAATTTTAGTTTTGGTGGCTTTGGTAGGAATCTGTTGGGACAAAGACACAGATTCCATTGCCACACTAGAAGGCAAAGAAACAATGGGGTTGGAAGAAGTAGGAGTTGCAGAAGTATTTACCTCACTTACCTGAGGTGCATTCATTATTGGTAAATATACCAATGGCACCTAGCTGTTGAGGTTAATTCTCAAAAGGTCTGCAAGAACCCTTTTCTCTTGTGCCCAGCATTTGAGTTTATTGCTCTCATTAGTTATGACCAAACCTTCAGCAATATGGTTAGCTAATAACATAAAAAATCTAGCATAGTAGATGCTATGAGGTCTATTAGCTTTGTTACCTGAGCTGGAACCTAATTCTAGCATGACATAGTCGCTAAAATTAAAGTACCTATCAGAAACTAGCATATAGAGCATATTAACAAAAGATGAAGTTATGGCATCAAAATTGCTAATCTTCCCAGAGAAAACCTTGATAAAGGCATCTCCAAGAAAACTCCACTCTTTCCTAAGGCCCTTTCTTCTAATGCTCCATAAACTAGCAGAATCAAAAGAATAGCCTGTAGAATCTAACATAGCAGATACATCATTATCAGTGTGTGGTGTCATGGCATTATTCTCAGGTAGCTTAAAGCAAGACTGTATATCATCACAGTTAATACAGTAATCCTTTCCTTTGAGAGAGAAAGCAATGGTCATATTTGTGGAATTGAACTCTGCAGTTGTCCAAATCTCCTCAATTACCTCACAATAGATAGTTGGGGCTTCCAACATTGCATAGCTTAGTTTGCAGTTTTTGATGAAGTCCATCATCTTGTGATAATCAGAGTGGGCTTCATTCTTTTCCACCAAGGCTACGAAATTGTTCTTTTCATAAACAAATCCAGACTGAGACATAATCTTGACTACTGGTGCCATTGTTGTGAGTAGAGGTTGCAGAGAAATATTGAGAGTTTTGGGAGAGAAAGAGAATAAAAATTGCAAGAAAGCGTAAAGTGAAAATAAAAATTCAAGGGGCTTTTATACTTTCTCGAATTAAAACGTAAATAGAATGATTAAATAATACTTTTAAGTAAATTACAGCCGTTTGAGAATAAAGAAAACTGTAGAAATTCTGAAAACTGCCTTTAATACAATTACATACAACTGTGTATATATGTATTAACGGTTAAGTAAAAGAATCAACGGCTGTGACTCACTTAAAGCAACTGATATGACACTTCAACGGATGAGGTAAATAGTTATCCATTGAAGATTAACACAGTTTTATCCATTGAAGGATAAAATTACCAGAAATGTATTTGTCTTTCAACGGATAATGAACATCCGTTGATAGAACAATTTTGGCTTTCAACGGATAGGGAATATCCATTGATAGAATAATCTTTACTTAAAGCCAACTTTTTTCTTGCAATAAATTCATTTCAGGCTTCAATACAGATTATAATGAGGACATGAATTTATGAATTATTAAGCATACCTAGCTCACTTACTAATCTTGTGAATGTTGATTCATCAAGTGGCTTGGTAAATATGTCTGCAATCTGCTTTTCACTTGGAACAAAATGAAGTTCCACTGTACCTTTCATCACATGTTCCCTTATGAAATGGTACTTGATGTCAATGTGCTTGGTTCTTGAGTGCTGCACTGGATTTTCAGTAATGGAAATGGCACTTGTGTTGTCACAGAATATAGGAATTTTGTCAACAGTTAGTCCATAGTCAAATAGTTGATTCCTCATCCACAGTATCTGTGCACAGCAAATACCAGCAGCAATGTACTCAGCTTCAGCTGTTATTGTAGAAACAGAATTTTGCTTCTTGTTGAACCATGACACAAGCTTATTCCCTAGAAATTGACAGGTGCCAGTTGTACTTTTCCTGTCTATTTTACAACCTGCATAATCTGCATCTGAGTAGCCAATTAGATCAAAACCAGACTCTCTAGGGTACCAAATTTTTAGATTTGGAGTCCCTTTGAGATATCTGAAAATACTTTTAATAGCCACTAAGTGAGATTCTTTAGGGTCAGCTTGAAATCTAGCACAGAGACATGTAGAAAATATTATATCAGGTCTACTAGCAGTTAAATATAAAAGTGAGCCAACCATGCCTCTATAACTTGTAATATCCACAGACTTTTCAGCCTTGTTTAATTCAAGTTTGGTGGCAGTGGTCATGGGAGTTTTTGCAGATGAACAATCTATTAAGTCAAACTTCTTTAAAAGATCATAAATATATTTAGTTTGACTAATGAAAATTCCACCACTAACTTGCTTTACTTGTAAACCAAGAAAATAAGTTAGCTCTCCCATCATGCTCATTTTATATTTACTTTGCATTAACTTAGCAAACGTTTTACAAAACTTATCATCCGTAGAACCAAATATATTATCATCTACATAAATTTGAACAAGTATTGTAGAGCCATTAACATTTCTAAAGAAGAGAGTTTGGTCAACAGTACCTCTTGTGAAGTAATTATCTAGAAGAAATTTTGACAAAGTCTCATACCAGGCTCTAGGTGCTTGCTTTAGTCCATAGAGTGCTTTCAACAGATAATATACATAGTCTGGAAAATTTGGATCTACAAATCCTGGAGGTGGCTTACATAAACTTCTTCCTCCAATTCTTCATTCAGAAATGCGCTCTTGACATCCATTTGATAGACCTTGAAATTTGCATGGGCTGCATAGGCTAGAAAGATTCTGATGGCTTCAAGTCTGGTAACTGGAGCAAATGTCTCATCAAAATCTATTCCCTCTTGTTGAGAATAGCCTTTAGCAACCAATCTGGCTTTATTCCTTATGATAATACCATTTTCATCCATCTTGTTTCTGAATACCCATTTTGTGTCAATAGAACTCTTGTTCTTTGGCTTGGGTACCAGCTTCCATACTTTGTTCGTTTCAAATTGGTTTAGCTCCTCTTGCATTGCTAAAATCTAATCTGGATCCAATAGAGCTTCTTCCACTCTCTTAGGTTCCTCCTGTGATAGAAAGCTACTATACAGACATTCATCTTGAGTAGCCCTTCTAGTTTGCACTTTAGATGTAGCATCACCAATGATCAGTTCAAAAGGGTGATTCTTGGTCCATTTCCTTTGAGGTGGTAGATTAGCTCTAGATGAGGTTGCCTCAGTATTGTCATGAAGTGAGATAGAATGTTGATTGGTTGAAACTCCCCCTGAGTTGCTGATCCTTTGAAAGGAATTGGGAGTTCTATCAACTGATGAAGTGAAATGATTATCCGTTGACAGACTGTGATCAACGGATGCTTCATTATGAACTTCAACGGATGATGCACTTTGTCTTTCAACGGATGCTGCATTGCTTCTATCAACGGAAGCTGAATTATGACTTTCAACGAATGCAGTATTCTGTGCATTATCCAAAGGCAGATTTTGAATTCTTTCGAGGTGCCTTCTCCATTATTCTCATCTTCACTATCATCACAATATATCTCAATGTTGTCAAATTTGAGTCCTTCATGATGTCCCTCATCTGTTAGTCCATCAATCTTTTTATCATCAAACACAATATGCACAGATTCCATGACAATGTTGGTTCTTAGATTGTAGACCCTATATGATTTTCCAGCAGAATAACCAACAAATATTCCTTCATCAGCCTTTGCATCAAACTTCCCTTTATATCAGGTTGATTCCTTAGAATGTAGCATTTGCATCCAAAGACATGAAGAAAGTTTAAAGTTGGTTTTCTTCTCTTGAACAATTGATAGGGAGTCATGCCTTTTGCCTGATTGATTAGAGAAATATTCTGAGTGTAACATGCACAGTTAACAGCCTCAGCCCAAAAGTATGTTGGGAGTTTTGACTCTTCAAGCATTGTTCTTGCAGCTTCAATTAGTGATCTGTTCTTCCTTTCCACCACACCATTCTATTGTGGAGTCCTTGGAGCTGAGAAGTCATGCATGATCCCATTTTCTTCACAGAACAACTTCATGGTTGAATTCTTGAACTCAGTTCCATTGTCACTCCTGATATTCCTTACTTTGAAATCTGGATGATTGTCGACTTGCTTGATATGATTGATAATGATTTCACTAGCTTCATCCTTTGATCTAAGAAAATAAGGCCATGAAAACTTTGAGAAATCATCTACAATCACTAGGTAATATCTTTTCCTTGAAATTGACAATACATTGACTGGTCCAAAAAGATCCATGTGTACCAGTTGTAATGGTTCATCAATTGCTGATTCAAGCTTCTTACTGAATGATGCTTTCTTTTGATTTCCTTTCTGACAAGCATCACACAGTCCATCCCTTGTGAATTCCATTAGAGGCATTCCTCTAACTAAGTCCTTTTTGACTAGATCATTCATTGTCTTGAAATTCAAATGGGACAGCTTCTTGTGCCATAGCCAACTTTCATCTGGACTTGCTTTGCTGAGAAGACAAGTAATTGATTCGGAATCTGTAGAGTTGAAGTCAGCTAAGTACACATTCCCTTTTCTAACTCCAGTTAGAACCACTTTGTTGTCCTTCTTACTTGTGACAACACAGGCTTCAGAATTGAAGGAAACAGTATTCCCTATGTCACATAGTTGACTGATGCTCAATAGATTATGTTTGAGACCATCAACTAATGCAACTTCATCAATGATGACATTTTATTTTGAAATCAAGCCATATCCCATAGTGAACCCTTTGCTGTCATCTCCAAAGGTTATGCTAGGGCCAGCTCTCTCCTTGAACTCTGTGAGTAGGGTGAAATCTCCTGTCATGTGCCTTGAACAACCACTGTCCAAGTACCATAGATTCCTTCTTTTTCCCTGGTTGCTTGATGAACTAGTTTCATTTTCATCAGAATTAGCCATCAGGGCTAGGCTGACATATTCCATATCATCATTTTCATTAGCTCCATCTGCTGCCCAATCATCTTGAGTGAAAAAAGTTCTTTCCTTTTGTTTGAGCAAATCAAAATATTTGTTTTTGTAATCAACTTGCTCAAATTTCTTCTTATCAGAGGATGGCTTTCTGCACTCATTTACAAAGTGTCCACTTATGCCACAGTTATAACATTTGAACTTAGATTTGTCCACCATGTTCTTGTTTGACTTAGTGAATTTTGTATTTTTCTTGAATTTCATCTTTGCAAACCTCCTTGACAGAAAATCCAGATGTTCATCAACATCTTCAGAGTCATCTTGACTGGAATTGTCTTCAACCTCAGCTACTTGCTCCTTTCCCTTGCTTGATTCTGATTTGCTTGTGCCAATTTTAAGACTTGGCATTGTCTTTTCTTCATTCCTGGCTTCAATCTTCTCATTGTCAGCTACAAGTGCAACTGATCCACCTTTTCTTTTTCCCTTTTCCAACAGCTCATCTTGCTCCATCTCAAGTTCACAGGTCTTCAAAATTTCATATAATCTTTCAAGTGTGAAGTCCTTATAATCTTGAGAATTTCTTAGAGAGACAGTCATAGGCTTCCATTCCTTTGGTAGAGACCTCATAAATTTTAAATTGGAGTCCTTGACTTGGTACACTCTGCCATACAGCTTCAATCCATTCAACAGTTTCTGAAATTTGTTGAAGGTATCATTCAACGATTCCCCTTCTTCAAAATGAAAATATTCATACTGTTGAATGAGAAGCTGCATTTTGTTTTCTCTAACTTGCTCAGTACCTTCACAGATAAGTTGCACAGTATCCCAAATTTCCTTAGCAGTTTGGCTGTTAATGACATTATCAAACATATCTTGATCTAGGCCATTAAACAGAATATTTATGGCTTTCTTATCCTTGTGAACCTCTTCAATATCTTCAACAGTCCATTCTGCTTTTGGCTTGGGAATAGACTGTCCAACAGCAACTGTTGCAGTAGCAGCTGTGGCCACCTTGTGAGGGATGTGAGGACCATTTTCAATGCAGTTGATGTAGCTTTCATCTTAAGAGAGAAGATGTAAATGCATCTTCACTTTCCAGTGATGATAGTTATCTCTTTCCAGGATTGGAATCTTTACACCAATATCCTTCTTACTCATAATGTTAGCAGAATAGATCTTTAAACTCTTTGTATGTTAAGAGCCTGCTTTGATACCAATTGTTATTCCCAGTGAACTAACAATGAGATTTACAGAAGGGGGGTTGAATGTAAATCTCAAAACTTTTTCAAGTTTTGAGCAGCTTCTAAGGCTAAGTGTTTTAATGAACAAATGTGTGTGAGTTTCTTTAAGCTAATACAGACAGATATATATTCAAACACGAATGTAAAGAACACAAAGAACTTAAAAACTTTTCTGGTGGATTTGTTGTTCCACCAGAGATGTGTTATTTCATAAAATCCGTGATTCAAAGAATTAAATCATAGCTGCGTCCTAGTACAAACTAGATGATTTTCTCTCTGGATTTTTCTAAACAGCTCTGGAAAATTCACCCTCTAATTACTAGCTGCTACTTGGTTTATATATCACCAAGTTTACAAGTGAAGAAAAAACTGTAAAATACAATTAAAAGATTCTTCACATGTTTCTTCTTCATTTCTCTATCCAATGCAATTTAGGTTTAGCAGTGAATCTTTGAATACTTCCTTGTTTGCACCAGAATGGAAATGCTGCTTTTTCTTGATTCCTCCAAGAGGCTAGCACATTCCAGTTTGTCTCTGTCAACCCATGTGCCTCTGTCAGCTTATGAATTGTCACTATCAACTGCTATTGAGCTTAGCATCCGCTGAAGCTTTTATCCGTTGATGGCTTTATCCGTTGAAGCTTTATCCGTTGAAGCCTTATCCGTTGATGCATTAGCAGTTGAAGCTTATCCGTTGATGCACTCATCCGTTGATGGATGTTATCCATTGAAGCTTTAGAGACATCCGTTGAAGCTTTGTTTCTCATCCTTGAAGGCCTTTAATATCAGTTGATACTACTTCACTTATACAAAATTACAAGGCATGAAATATTTACAATTAGCCCTCCTATTTGCATATCCATTAGTAGTCAACATGACTCATAATTTCCCACAATATCTAAGAATTACAACTTAAATACAGAGAATGAAATGTGCTACAATACTAAACTTATTTCTAAGTAAAGCTACTCCTTCAACAGATAGCCAGAATGGTCTTATTCGTTGAGGCTAAGAACACCAGATTTCTACTTAAGTGTTTTGTTGAACTTATCATCAAACTAATACACATATTCCTAACAGGTTCTTTTGCTTCAAGAATTTGAACTAGAGAACAAGGACATAAAGGGGACCGAAAATATAGAATCATAATGCTACTTCATTGGATAAGACATTGATAAATGAGTCTTTTCCTGACGAGCAACTGTTTGGAGTGCAAGAAGAACAACCGTGGTTTGCAGACATTGTGAACTACCATGTGAGTAATATCATACCTCCCGACTTATCTTTTGCTCAAAGGAAGAAGTTTCTACATGAAGTAAAGTGGTATATGTGGGATGAGCCATTTCTTTTTCGACAAGGAGCTGACCAAATCATCAGGAGATGTATTCCTTACAGCGAAACGGGGGACCTTGTGAGATTTCCACTCAACGGATTATGGAGGACATTATGGTGGAGAAAAGACAGTAACTCATATTCTTGAAGCAGGTTTTTTTACCGACCTTGTTTAAAGATGCTCACTAGTTCGTTTTGAAATGTGATCGATGTCAACGTGTAGGTAATATGTCTTAGAGGGATGAGATGCTTCTTAATGTGCTTCTAGAGGTTGAGGTCTTCGATGTTTGGGGAATTGACTTTATGGGGCCATTTGTCTCATCATGTAACAATCAGTATATCTTGTTGGCGGTTGATTATGTGTCGAAATGGGTTGAAGTTAAGGCGTTGCCAACGAACAATGTGAAAGTGGTGCTTAATTTTCTTCACCAGCAGATATTCACAAGGTTTGGAACTCCAAAAGTCATAATCAGTGATGAGGGGTCGCATTTTTGCAATCGCAAGTTCACTGCTATGATGCAAAGGTATAATGTGAATCATCGCATTGCCACGGCTTATCATCCTTAAACAAATGGTCAAGCTAAGGTATCTAATAGAGAGATCAAGCGCATTTTAGAGAAAGTTGTGTGTCCATCGAGGAAAGATTGGTCTTTAAAGCTTGATGAAGTTGTTTGGGCGTATAAAACAGCATTTAAGACTCCATTGGGAATGTCGTCGTTTCAGTTGGTTTATGGTAAGGGGTGTCATTTGCCTGTGGAGCTCGAGCATAAGGCATATTGGGATTTGAAGAAATTGAATCTTTAATTGGATGCGGCTGGAAAGAAGAGGATACTTCAATCGAATGAATTCGATGAGTTCCGACTTCAAGCTTATGAGAACAACAAATTGTACAAGGAGAAAGTAAAGAGGTGGCAAGATCATGGTCTAGTGCTCAAATTATTTGTGCCGGGACAACAAGTTCTTTTCTTTAACTCGCGTCTCCGTCTTTTTCCTGGAAAGTTGAAGTCAAGGTGGTAAGGGCCCTTCATAATCAAAACTGTGTTCCCACATGGAGCGGTGGAAATTTTTGAGAATGATTCGGGCCAAACATTCAAGGTAAATGGTCAGAGGTTGATGCATTACTATGGTGACACGGCAACCCGCAAGGTGGTTAGTGTCGTTCTATTGTCCATTTGAGCTCAAGGTTCTACGTCGAGCTAGTGACGTAAAAGAAGCGCTTCTTGGGAGGCAACCTACGTTTTTTGTACTGTAGTAGGTAGAGGAAGCAAAAAGAAAGGAGAAAAACACAAAAAAAGAAAAAAAGAAAAAAATTCAGGGCCAACTTTAGTAGCCAAGCGCGCCCGTGCTAATCTAGCGCGCGCCCGTGCTGTTTTTCTTGTAACCAAGTGCGCCCGCGCTGATCTAGCACGCGGCCGTGCTGGTTTTCCAGAATGTGAGCGCGCCTGCGCTGTCCTAGCACGCGCTCGTGTTGGGTCCCTTTTCGAAAAAAATTATAACAGCAAAATAAAGAGAAAAATCGGGACTTTTACTCTAAAATCAATTCCAACCCGATTTTTACTCTACCACATCCTATAATTCCCTCTCCCAATCAAAACCATTATTCCCACGATTCCCATAATCAATTCCCACTTTTATTCCATATCTAATTCTCACCTCTCCACCTATAAATACACACACTTATACACAACTTCTCCACAACTTCACAAATTCTCAAACACAAATCTCTCTCAAACACTTAGTTTTTATTTTCTCTTATTCAATCCCAATGGCACCAAAGAGTCAAAGAACGCAAGTAAGCAGCAGCACCACCGATTCTTCATCTGCAGGTGGTTTGAGGCCGAGGTTTTTTACTCCTGAGGCTGAAGAGGAGTACGCGAGGCTTCTCTCAAAGCCTATCGCTAAAGAGCGAGGTTTTTAGCCATCAGGGAAGGATGGTAAGTTGTTGGAGATGATTTTTGAGATGGGCTGGGTTTCTGTTTGTAAGGCTCCCACTGTTGTGCCCATGAGTGTTGTGCGGGAGTTCTATGCTAACTCTAAGGCGGAGAAGAATGGCTTCACGGTGGTTAGGGGGATGACTGTAGAGTATAGTGCTGATGCGATTAGGATGGTGATTGAGCAGCCCGCGAGGAAGCCCGGTCAGGACACTAGGAATGATAAGACTCCTGAGGACTACAACTTGGATCTCATCATTGCGACTCTGTGTGTGCCCGAGACTCATTGGAAGTTCAAGAGTGACACTACTGAGTACTCCACGTTCCATGCGTCGTGCATAAACAGGTTTGCACGGGCTTGGAACTCATTTATTTGTGCTAACATCATGCCATCTTCGCATGTGCATAAGATTACTGTGGAGTGTGCTCGTCTGCTATGGGGTATTCTTCAGGGCGATTATATTGATTTGGGGATGGTGATTTATCAGGGGATTTTGAGATTCTTGAGAGAAGGTACTATGGGTGCTATACCCTATGCGTCCGTTGTGACGAATTTATGCGTGGCCGTTGGTGTTTATTGGCCCACACAAGAGCAGTTGCAGGTTCCCAGTGCTCCTATCGATATTTCTACACTGTTGAGCATGCAGGAGTGGGGAGTAGGAAAGCCCGATCCTAAGGGGCTTGGTTATTCGTTTGCTCAACTTCCAGGAGCTGTACCCATGGATCAGATGTATGCGAGTGGTATGCAGCAATAGAGTAAGGCAGCTTGGAGATCTCAGTTAGGAAATGAGGTCGGTTCGTCACAGCAGCAGGAGGCAGCAGGAGCCGAGGTTGGACCTGGTTTGAGTTCGACGCAGTGTAGGCATCTAGCGAGGAGGATGGATGCGATGCACGACATCCATAGTCGGTTTGCACATGATCTCACCCAAGCACTTGGGACAGCTTTCAGAGCCACCGGTGTTGACATCTAGTGGCCAGTATTTGGAGAGGACTCCGTGTATCCGCCTCCGGACACACCTGACACGCCACCCATTGAGGGTGAAGATTCTGATTCGCAGTAGGTATGCCTGAATTCCTTACTATTACCTTCACTAAGGACAATGAACATTTTAAGTTTGGGTGTAGTAGTTGAAGGAATATGTTTTGTGTGAGTCGCATTTAGTTGCATATTCATGATAGTTTAGTACATATAGTTTGCATATTTTGCCACGTAGTTTTTTTATTTTTATTTTTGGTATTTTTATGATATTTTGTTCATATAGTTTCATCCATGTGCATTATAACATGATCCCTTAAATGATTTTTCCGATTAATTGGTGATATTGATGTAGTGTAGTGATGTCATATTTAGTGATGTTTAGTCTTATCAAATTAATTTTCAAGCTAGAGACACTTGTATTTCACTAAATCTTATAGGTTGCTAGAGTGCTAGATCATGATCATGGTTTGTTGGTTGGTAGAGGTTTATTCGGTTGTTTATATTTAGAATTTTGTATATATTCTTAATAATAAAAGACATGGATATTTAAAAATTGGAGAAAATTGGATTTCATTTCTAGTCGTGTGGCTAGGTGTCAAATGGCTAGTAGTCGGCTCATATTTTTATGAGTAGTCTAGGATTGAGCGAGATGGAGCGATACACACTCGTTCAGAAATTTGGAAAAAGAAAAAAAAATAGAAAAAAGGAAAAAAAAAGAGAATAAGTGTTATGTATAATTGATCACGAGTGGGCTCTTTAGTACTCCAGTTATTAAGTTCTTAGGAGACTTTGTGCCTGGTGAGCTAAGGATTTTGTAGTCTGGGATCCGCTAACCTAATGCCCGCTATATGGGTAATATTGTATAAGTCTTTTGTGACCTCACTCATTGCACGATCAAATAAGTATACTTGTTTTGTTTTGTTGTGAATAAAAGCATGAATCCACGATTAACTCTGATATAAGAATTGAAGTGTTATAAGTTATTTTGAGTCTAGCTTTTATTCTATTTATAAACTTGTGATTGCTTTGATAAGTAGAGAGTCATGATCGTTGATATAGTTGTGATAGTATATCTGTAAGCAGTTGCACACACGCACGTCTCTGGTTTGTAGGTTGATTTGTGAGATTTGATTGATCTTTATGTGAATAACTGCATTTTCTGAGGTGTTGCTTGTTGATTTGTTTAGTTATTCTATGGGGATCATTGCATTCATTTAGTTGCATTCATGCATTTTATTTCTAGTTCTTTGAGTCTGTTTATGCTTGAGGATAAGCATCGATTCAAGTTTGGGGGTATGTTGAGTGGCATTTATGACACTTTATTATGCTCCGTAAAGCTTTGAATTGGTGTATTTGTACTCAGTTAGTTGTGTTTTAATGTGTTTTCTAATGTTTTTGCATTTCAGGCATTAATCTGAGAATCGGGTGAATTAGCATTGATTTGATGCTAATATGATGTTAGGTTGGTGTCTAAGGAATAAAGCTCGCGGAGACCGGCTCAAATCTGCAAGAAAAAAAAGAAGTTAAAGTTTTGGCAGAAGCCCAGCGCGCCCGCGCTGATCAAGCGCGCGGCCGTGCCCGAACTTCAGAGATCTAACGCGCCCGTGCTGATCAAGCGCGCAGCCGCGCCATGTTGGGTTTCAAGAATCCTGTTTTGAATAGAAAACTATATTCTGGACTTCTCTACTGATTAAGGTTGCTATATATATAACTTTAGGTCATTTTTAATAAGATATCTAGCCAGAGACTTATCAAGGAGAGCTGTAAGAAGACCATGTTAGCACGATTCAACGAAGACGAAGAAGCTCTTATTTTTACTTGTGAATCTTTGTTTTATGTTGTACTTGGATGCTAGTTTTCATATTTGTGAACCTTACTCTTATTTCGTACTTGGTTTTGTTATTTAAGTATAAAGACTACGTTTATTACACCATGATTTCATCGGAACCCGCATTGATGATGAGTCTGATTATGGGCTAATCGTTATCATGGGGTTCTAGCAGATTTATTTATGGATTTCTTTAGTTAAATTGTTTCGATGCCTTAGTATGTGGTGATTGTATGATAACCTAGTATTGGTTGTGCGTATTCGTCTTATGAGCGTCGCGAACTTATAAGATAGTGTGTTAATTCTTAACGAAGTGAAAGTGTATTTAAGGATTTAGAACTTGCCATGCTAGCATAGGTTCATGTATTTTTTATGCATGATTCGTAGGTAATTTAACCATCTTACTTGCCCTATGTAATCAAGATAGATAACTTGTGCTTAAACCATTATGTTGTCAAATTCTATAGACATATAGGGTCTCAATATAATTGGTGTCTATTCAGCTTCTATCTCTTTTGTGGATGTCTGGTAGTATGTTATTCGTGCAACGAAAGTTGGCGTTTATCAGTTTCGTGTTATCTGATTAGTGCAATCACCATTGCATGCTAAGGTTAAGAACAATAAGGCTATTGAATGAAGTATTTAATGAAGTTAGAATCCCATGTTTGTCATACATATTAATTCAATCATCTTTATTCCCTTAATTATAATTGTTAGCTTAATTCTTAGTTATAAACAACCTCAATTTTTTATCGTCTTAGCATTTAATAATAACCATATATTGTTGCTTAAGTGCGTGAATTAATTAGTTAACCAAGCCAGCCTCTGAGGGAACGAACTAGAAAAAATTCTATATTACTTGCAAACATGTATACTTGCGTGTATTATTAGCGCGTGTTTAGTGACCAACACATTCCCACATGTTTCTTTGTTCAATTAACTTAGTTCGTAATTGATAGGTCCATATTATTGCATATTACTAATACCTATTTTATGTTCATTTTCATAATTTTATTAATAAATAAATTATTTTACTTTGGAAAATAAATAAAATCAGAATTTGAGTTGGAAAAGGTGCAAAAAATAAAGGAGGTGGACTATTCTAGAAGCCAAAGGAATTGGAAGATAAATAGAATACTTATTGGAGAAGAAGAAGGAAATACTTTAAGAATTCTACTTGTATTCCAAGACCCAAACCCTCATATTTTCCCTATATATGGGTCTCCTCTCTTGTATTTTAGACATCCCAACACATCCCAAGACACCCAATTATTTGTTTTGTTCATCTTTTTATCATGTGTATCTAAATTTGTTCTCTAGGATGAAGATGAAGTTAATTTAATTGCTTTGATATCTTCTCGTTCCTATTATTTGATTCTCATGATTTTTCTTGGTGCTTAATTTTTTAATTGACAAAGTGATTTTGATGTATTATTGTTACCAGATTCATTTTTCTTAGCCTATTCTTGCTCCATGAAGTTTTGATGGGTTATTGTTAGATAACAAGTTTCATAGTATATGCTTGTCTCATTAATTAAAATTTATTTTTGAAGAAAAGAGAATTGATTTTAGGGCGAGTTGATATTAATTGTGATTGATTAACGAATTTGGATTCCTAGGTTTTCCATAATATTTGATCTATTTGCTAATTAGGTTAATTCAAACTCCTCTCAAATTTTATTGTGTAGTTCGCCTGATTTAAATTGTTAGGATTTTGAAAATTCATAGTCTCTGTGGATCGACCTGTATTTGCTACAATTAACCGTTGTGCACTTGCAGTTATTTTACACATTAAGTTTTTGGCGCCGCTGCTGGGGACTATTGTTAATTTTCACTCCTTGATATTTAATTCTTCGGACTAGTTTATTTTTCTCTTTGTTTTTTAGGGAATCATGAAGCGGAGGAAAGCTTGGACAAGAAGATCGCTAGAAGGCATCACCGTCTCTTTTGGAATTTTTGAAAGCGCTTTTCGGTATTCCGTATCACCTATCTACTTTTTTTTCTTCTCATATTGAAAATTCCAAAAAAATTAAATATTTGAAAAATTCAAAAATATTAGTTAGTTAATTATTAAAAACCAATTTGTTGCATCATTCATTCTCTCATGTCGGATTACATCATCTAGATTTTCTTTTTATATTTATTGCTTTCTATCTTATACAATTGTGGTGATTGCTGGAGGAAAGAGGTACGTACAATTTAGAATAATACACGTAGTGTAGTGCATCCATAAGTGTTTATTATATTGTTCTTTGTGTGCTGCATCATCTAATCAATCTTAAGGGCGCCACCCCATTACAAGATAAGGTGAGGGATCCCATCACCCTTTTCTTGGCCCACAAATCACTAATTCCTTTATCTTGCATTCACCTACCTTAATAAAATTAAGTAGACGTTGGCCTCTAGGATTTCGAGCTAAATTAGGAAGGTACCTAAAAGAGGAAGTAAATTTGGAATTATTCAAACTTTTGGTGACAAGGCAAGTGTATCACTTACCTAGCCAATTTGGATTGGTGACTAGGCTAGCGGTTCTCTAATTCAGCGCCTTGTTTACAAGGAAGTGCCCCCGCTTACTAGGCCAATCAGTTTGAATAAATCTAGATTTATAGACTTTTTGGTGGTCCTAAAGTTAGGAGCTGTCTAGCTTTTTTTTTAGGATTACCCATAGATCTAAGATTTTTTTTTTGATTTTCCAATTTTTTTGGTGTTTATTTATAGGTTTTTTCTGCTATGTGATTACTTGTCTTATATGCAAAGTAATTGGGTTCGAGACCATTAATCTAGATTAATAAGACACTCTAACCTTTCATCTCCTAAAGTAGTAAGGCAACTCGACTTCTCTTCACCCACTGACTTCTCTTCACCCACCAAAATTGAGTCAAAAGAAGAAATAGAAATTCCTCATTTAGTTATGGCTATCTCACTTAAAGACCGTTGTTATCCCGCTCGTTCCGCTGAACCTTCATGTATAGTCCTACCTGAAGTAACCACGAATAATTTTGAAATTAAATATCACCACATTAGCATGTTGCCTAGGTTTTCTGGGGTAGAGGGAGAGGATCCATATCTTTTCATTCAAAAATTTGAGGAAGTATGTGCTTTACAAAAACTCCAACAACTTAGCTCAGACTACATTGGCTCAGACTCATTAACTTTGCTTTAAAAGAAGAGGCTAAACAATGGGTGTATAGTCTACCCGTTAGTTCTATTTCCTCGTGGGATGGATTTGTGTCTATCTTTCTTAAAAAATATTTTACAAACCATAAGGCAAACAGACTTAGGAATGATATTAACCAGTTTCAACAAAATCAAATTGAGTCTTTTTGGAAGTATTTTGATAGATTTAAAAAGCTTTTGTCTAAATGTCCTCAACATGGTATAGAAAATGGAGACTTTGAAAAATACTTTAGGAAGCCTTAGATAGTCAAACCACTGCTTTGTTAGAGTCTATGTGCCAAGGTAAATTTATGGATAAAACTGAGGAAGAAGCTTGTTAATATTTTGAGGAGTTAGCTGAAAAAACAATGTTGTGGGAGTCAACTACGGAACCTAATCCGGAACCTGAAAGATCTAAGGGCTTACATGTAGTTAGTAATTCTATTGTAACCGAAGCTAAGTTAGCTACACTCACTAAACTTCTAGAAGCCTTAGAAACCAACAATGAGTCTTCTCAATTTTCTATCTATACAAACTGTAGTTCTCCTAATCATGTAATAGACAATTGCCACGAAAGTGAACAAGTCAATGCTATGTTACAACCTAGAGTTATGCATGATCCATATGCACCCACATACAATCCTGGCTGGAAGAATCACCCAAATTTCTCATGGAACCAAGGTCAATACAATCAGTTTAATCAAAATTCTCAACCTGCTTTTCAAAAGCCCAATCCTAGTCCATACCCAGCTCCAAATCCCAATTCATATCCTCCTCAAACCCTTGATCATTATCCTAACTCAGTCCCCTTGAATCCTCCTGGTTTTAGTGAATCTGATAAGCGTTTGAATTCCTTAGAAAAGAGTATTGAGGCGTTATTGAAATCTCACGCTAATCTAACTCAATCTCAACAATCTTATGCAAACTCTAACCCATGATAGACAGTTGCTAAATTCAAACACACAAGCCATTTCTAAGCTGGAGGTCCAAGTTAGTCAATTGGAAAACATAATCAGTGAGAGAGAGAACAATCATTTCCCTAGTCAACCCAGGTTTAATCCTGAATTTCATCAAAATCAAAGGTCTCATGAAAATGTGAACTTTGTCATCTCTCTAAAGTCTGGCAATCAATTCAACAATCATGTTGGTGTTAATACTCATCGGGAAGATAAGCTAACATCTGAACCAAATCCTCTACTCTTGAATCCTAGTCTTCCATAATCTTTAAATCCTGAAACTTCTGAATCTAATGAGTCACCACTATCCAATAAACCACCTTCAAAACCAAACTCTGAAGCGTCTAGTAAAAAAGTCTCTAAGCCGAAAGCCCCGTTTCCTCAAAGACTTATCTCAAACAAACAATCTGCTCAGTTAGATAAGATTTTGGAATTATTTAAGCAAGTCAAGATTAACATTCCGCTTTTAGATACAATTCAACAAGTTCCCTCTTATGCTAAGTGTCTAAAAGATTTATATACTCAAAAATAACCACTCATGTTTCTAAGAAAGCTTTCCTAACCTCTCATGTTAGTTCTATCTTGTCAAATCAAATCCATGTGAAGTATAAAGATCCTGGTTGTCCTACCATCTCTTGTGTCATAGGTAATACCCTCATTGATAAAGCGATTTAGGAGCTAGTGTGAATCTTCTTCCATTATCTGTCTATCAAGCCTTGGGTTTAGGTGAATTTAAAAAGACTAGTGTTACTCTTAAATTAGCTTACCGTTCTATCAAAACTCCTAAGGGTATAGTTGAAGATGTTTTGATAAAAATTGGTGATTTTGTCTTCCCCGTCGATTTTGTTGTCCTAGAGACCGAACCGGTCAAAAATCTGAAAAATCAAATCCCCATCATTTTAGGACGACCCTTTTTTTGCCACCTCTAATGCTTTGATTAACTATAGAAATGGTTCGAAGAAACTCACATTTGGGAATATGTCGATAGATCTGAATATCTTTAATGTAGGAAATCAACCTAATGAGCTTTTTGAACAACCTGTAGGAGTTAATTTGATAAATAAGGTTGTGTCTTGGTCGAATCTTGAGGATAGTGCAATTAAGTCTCTTCTTAAGGAAGATGTTTCTCTTGATCATGAGAGTAAAAGAGAATTGCATTAGTTATATAAGAATTTCACTTGTGATGAGATGTTTGAGGAATTGAATGCCATTTATTCTAATCATGAAACCCAACTTGAGGCTAGTTATTTTGATCTTAAGACCGTTGTTAAGACTTCTGTTGGTGAGCCACCCACACTCGATCCTATTCTTTCGTTTTCCACTCTTGAAAAGTCTTTGGTAGTTAATAATAAAACTCATCATGTTCTTATTTCCGGTAGCAAAGTACATAACCAAGAATTTAAAGTCATTAATTTTCTTAAACAACATAAAGAAGCGTCTAATTGGTCTATGAGTTTTGATAGTGCTATGAGTTTTATTTTGATGCATGATCTAATCTCTCTAGTGGATAATGTTGCTATTTTATGTGGGTTTCACATGTGTATTCATTGTGTTATGAAGTTAGTTTTCCCACATTCTGGTATTGGTTAATAAATAATTTTTTGTATGTGTCTCCCATAATAAAGTGTAGGTATGGGGGAGTAATTATGTATGTGTGAGTGAATGTGTGTGAATGTGTGTGTGTGTTATAGGTAATTGTGATTCTTCGTCATGCCCTTATCAGGTATTCTCATCACTTTATCATTTTTCTCTCATTTGCATTCATTGAGGACAATGCATGATTTAGGTATGGGGGAGGGGTTTAGTAGTACTTACATATATATAAAAAATCCAAAAAAAAAATGAAAAAAATGAAAAAAATCCAAAAAAAATCAGAGATATTTTAGCTAAATTATCCAGTCCACTCCTGTACTTTAATACTAGTTGGTGTTAGCAGTTTTCCAAAACACATATATATAATGCCTTGAGATGATTTGAACGTAGTTGAGTAAGGTTGTCTTCATGAAACTTGTGTCGAACGAATTTTTGCTTAAGAGTCCAAGACGGCACATTTGCATAGGGTCTTCGTAGAAAAGATTGTTTATGGAAGTTTTTGATATCTGAGATAGAGCCCACATGTTAAAACAATGTCGAATCAATTTTTGCAGAAAAAAAAAAAGAAAAGCAAAAGCAAAAAAAAGATGCTTGAATAAACTACTTCAAGACCCAATATTCCTCACAAATAAGAAAAGAGAAAAAAAATTTAGATGATGGGCACAAGTAGTATAATTGAATAGTCTTGTTTTGTGGTCTTTGTTACTCGAGTAATTAAGTCTGTAGGGATATTTCAAAACCTAGTGCCCTAAGACCATCTGGTTTAGGAGTCATTGGCCCAAAGCTCGCTACATGGGTAATATAGAAAGCCTAAGAAAATGGACATTGCACAGTCAGTTTAAAAAAAAGAAAAAAAAAAGAAAGAAAAAATAATTGTGAATTTTGGCTAGATACTTGTTTTGATAGAGATTGGGTCCGTTCAATATTGGTTGAAAAAGAGGAAATGTACTTACTCAATTGATTCTTCATAGACTTATTTTCACGACACACCTTGGGATTTTTTGTAAACGTTCAGAGTCGATATAAGTGGATTGTTGATACCTACATTTGGGCTATTATTAGAAGAGTCTTAAAGGCATATATTTTCCTAAGAATTCTTGTGTTGACACCTATAAATGTTATTGTTGATAGAGTTTGGACACTTGCTAGAGTATTTCACAGATTTTATGGGTATATCTTCTGTAAACCCTTAGGAGACAACATTCCTCTTGTAGAGATCGTCTATGAGTTTAACGGGTTGGTAAACCTAAAATTTTCTATCACGTCTATAAAAAGGAGAATATGACTTTTCTTAGTTAGCATTTTTTTTATTTTTCTCGAGGACGAGCAAAAGATAATTATGGGGCATTTGATAGGTCCATATTATTGTATATTATTAATACCTATTTTATGTTCATTTTTGTAATTTTATTAATACATAAATTGTTTTACTTTGTTTTGTAGGAAAATAAATAAAATCAGAATTTGAGTTGGAAAAGGTGTAAAAAAGGAAGGAGGTGGACTGTTCTAGAAGCCAAAGGTATTGAAAGATAAATAGAATACTTATTGGAGAAGAAGAAGGAAATACTTTAAGAATCCTACTTGTATTCCAAGACCCAAACCCTCATATTTTCCCTATATATATGGGTCTCCCCTCTTGTATTTTAGACATCCCAACACATCCCAAGACACCCAATTAGTTATTTTTTTGTTCATCTTTTTATCATGTGTAGCTAAATTTGTTCTCTAGGATGAAGATAACGTTAATTTAATTGCTTTGATATTTTCTCGTTCCTATTATTTGATCCTCATGATTTTTCTTGGTGCTTAATTGTTTAATTGACAAAGTGATTTTGATGTATTATTGTTACCGGATTTATTTTTCTTAGCCTATTCTTGCTTCATGAAGTTTTGATGGGTTTTGATGGATTTATTTATTTTTGTAGAAAAGAGAATTGATTTTAGGGCGAGTTGATATTATTGTGATTGATTAACGGATTCGGATTCCTAGGTTTTCCATATTATTTGATCTATTTTCTAATTAGGTTAATTCAAACTCCTCTCAAATCTTATTGTCTATTTCGCCTGATTTAAATTGTTAGGATTTTGAAAATTCATAGTCTCTGTGGATCGACCTGTATTTGCTACATTTAACCGATGTGAACTTGCAGTTATTTTTACACATCAATAATCATTTCCAATCGCATTTGAGGTTTTTTTTTCACTGTTCCCTTAATCTTCATGTCCATCTACATATAACATACTGAAACCCTGGCGTATTCAATTTCTAACATTCTTGAAATTACTTCATAATTAAGGATCAACGAGAAATTCTTGACTGGATATGATTGACACACAAACTTATCATCATACCTTAATTTCCTTGAATCATAATCGAGTATATTTACCGAGTGAAAAGCTCTTACTATTTAGAAGAAAATATACTACACTTGGAGATATTACCCACATATTCTAAACCCATATTGTCATTTATCTCGATTTTAAGAAATCCCGATATAAAATCCATTACAAGGTCCTTCCCTGACGTTCAACTACTTATAACGTTTATTCTCGTCTTTATGCCATATTATCGGAAAGTTCCCTTTTACATATATCTCATGTATCATATTCTTGGAGTAACTTGAATCCCTTGAGTTAACGATGTTTAGTCAAATTCCTCTCTTTTAGTTCTACCTTACTTAATGTTCGTTCATCTAGGAGTGCTATACACTATTCTGATTCGACATAATTCACCATATTCTAAATATTTCTGTCAAATCTCCAATCAAATACTATTGATCATTTACAATCAATTCCTGGATCTGATGATGTACCACCATTTCTTCAAACAGCAACTAACCCACTTATTGGAAAAGCTGTTCATTAATAAAAGAGAATGACTAGGTTTGGGATAACCTATCAATAATGATTCAATTGACGCTTTCCCTCATATTCTCTTCATGTCGGTTCACTGGATATTTCTTTTTGAGCCTTCGGTACTTAATCATATTCCTGAGATGTATTCCCTATCTCAATTTACAAATGTTTCATCAAATTCTTCACTATATTGTTGTTCAACAATATTAAATTAGGTAATAATATCGATCAAATCCAATCCATACTTGAAGCTGATGGCATACCACAATCTCCTTGTAGCAATATCAACTTATTCCTTCGGTAAAGTATTTGTTAATAAAAGAATGGTTAGGTTTAGTTAACCTATCCTTAATAATTTAAATAATGGTTGCTTCATCTCTGGTTTTCAAGTGATTCTTTATATCTCTCCTTAACGAGCTATACCCATTTTTTAAAAAATTACGGTAATAGGTTCACCCTCTGATGCTGGCTTTGATTCTTCAATAAACATGGCATTTACTTATATGTCCGTCTATTTCCATTCTTATGTCATGTCAATCAGTACCTTCGTTTAAATTTCCATATTTAATTGCAGTCTTAGAATGAATTTCCTATCTCCAAATATAGGCCTTTCACTCCATTAGCTTTGACACCCTGACGTTCATAACTTATTTATATCCTGGAAAATCTTATAAAATTTCTATATCATCCTTTTGATTCCATTTTCCTTTCTAGTATATTCTCCATTCTCATGACTCATTATCTCTTCTAAACATAAGCGATTCCTTCTTTCAAATTGTACTAATTTGGTTATTATTAGATAAGCCATTTTGAGGCTAATAATGGAATGAAAGCTTTCTATAATTATTTGAATTCTTGTCGACCGAACGATCAACACTCATTGATATTATTTCTTGGGTTCATCCAGTCATTAATAACTTGATTATTTTTAGCTCTACTTCCTTAACCTTACTCACATAATTGCTAATATCACAACTTTCATTTTTAATTAACTCCAACTATCCTCTGTCACATCTTTGGCTTCTTCGTATTAAAGATATGTTTCAGATTATTGAGGTTTATGCCCGCTATACATCGTCTTTCCTGCATAATCAAACATCTCCCTTTTTAGTTCATATGCTAACATTGTCAGCTTATATCAGATACTTGTATTCACGAGTTCTCCGGTATTTTTGAATAATTCTTGTTACATGGTCGTTCTATATTGATATACCTCCAAATCCTTTAATAACTTTATTACAGATGATAAAATGTTCCAGATTAAAATGTTTCTGGAATTCTTGTCTAACAACATCCATATTGTCGTAGTTTCCAATATCTTCTTTATTCAACCTCTCTTCTTCATTTTCTTCCTTCCTTCTCTTGGCTCTTATCTTAAACCTTTAGTTCTTGAAAACGTTCTTCTCACTCGCATATGCAAGTAACATTTTAATTCTCTTATTAATTACAAAGGCATATTTATCCAATTAAAGCCTCGCACACTTGCAGTAATATTGCGCTAATTCCGCTAAACTTCTGAATTTTACTGGTGTCCTTACTTCCTCCAAATTTCTCATTGCTTTGACTTCGGATCTGAAAATGACATCAAAATTTGACTTAATCTAATTGGAATCGATTTCCATCTAACTGACCATAAGTTGGTAAAATTAACCAATTAACTCTTTTAATTGATCAATCGAACCAAGTGATGACTAGCTAAATGAAATTAGAGGCCAATTATATAAAGTCAGTTTGGCTACAGCCATTTGTTTCAGGAACCGAGATCGCAATCATTTGGAGTATCAACAGGAATATTAATAACATACGGAAGTATACTTTTGCCTTTAAAAATAGGGTATTTCTAAAAATTTGGGCAGCATCTCCTCTACATTATGGACTACCAGTCGGACTCAAGCCGACACCAACCATCAACCAACCAAATCAATCCACCAGCTTGAACTCATCATTTTACCATACTTCAGAAAATATTATACTGATATCTATATATACTACTAACTAACATAGCATACATCTTTTTATAAAACTAGCGACATAACCATCCCTTTCATTTATTTCTTCAAAATATCTCGGAACTTCACTAGTGAATATAAAATTATTTTGTTGTTTCTCAAAAACGTTATTCCAAGATTCTTCTAGTTCATCATTAAGCTCTCTAATTAACAATTCATATCACTTATGCCTGTTCATAAATCCATTCTAAGGAAATCTTTTAATCTTATTTTCCACGGTTCAAACTTGTATATGGATACTTCTAAGAACCTATACTGCATCTTTCAACTGATCAAACAAATCATCTACTCTTGAGAATATACGCTTCTTCTCATTAGTTAACTTGTCTAACTTCGAATTATCTACACATGGTCTCAATCAATATATCATAATATGAGAGAATTAATTTAGTTTCAAAGCGTTACTTCTTAAAAATTTTTGCAATTGGATCCCTGTTTCTTCATTTCCACTTATATCTTTCTATATGGAACCTTCGTTGCTGGCTTAGCTATGAGCGTCAAATGTACCATAACTCACATACTTGAGTTGAACATCTTAACAATTCCTTGAAGAGCACGCTCAAAATTTATTTGTAACTAGAATTTCTTCGATCTTGAATCTTCAGGACAAGTATCTCCCACATGATTAGAGTGTGCTTCATCTTCTTACGTATTAATATCTTGTCTAGGTCATTATTGAGAATTCCTTCATCTACTTCTGTTGTCTCGTCAATCATTCGCCTCGTCTGATGTTCACAACTTTACTTTCTTATTTTTCTAGTTAATTTACCTCATACGGTTTGCTAACTACTCCAATTCACGCCCAAAATCTCAGACTTGAAACATATCACATATACAGATTTTCGATTCTGATTTGATGTCTTGTGACAACCGCGTTATTGGAATAATGATTCACATATGTCCACCATTTATTGGCTTGAAAACATCTTTATACTCAACAAGTAATTCCTCTGTTACACGAGGTTATTTCACTTTTTTTAGAACGCTCAAAGAGTAAACTTTACACAAGAAGAGAATTTGTGTATATGATTCTGATTGGAAAACTCTTTTGTAAAGAATAAGAGTACAAGGAAACAATCGGAAGGATCCATAAATCAATAAGTCATAATTGAAGAGGAAAGAATGAATGATGATTTAGATACGAATGAGACAACCATATTTGTACTAAAGATGGCCAGTCTTTCATACTATATGGTATACAACACATGATTAGGTGGCGTCCCACCAGACTCTTTGTCATTTCGACAAAGCGTCACATCATAACACTACTTGTCTCGATCAAAAAGAAATATTCTGAGAAGAGAAATAATTTGAAAGGGATAAATTTTTTTTATTCCTTCTTGTCTTATATATTTATCATTGAGAGAAGCTCACACATATTCAAGAATCAAGAAGAGTATACGCAGTTGTGGAAAAGAATGACACCATTGGTTATCATCTATGTTTCGCTTATGCATACTTTCAGGGCTCGTTCGAGTAACAAATTCTAGATCTACATCAGATGATAGATTTAAAATATCTTCTGGAAATACCTTTAATATTTTAACAATTTGAGTATAATTGTTTTCTCGTTGAATTTGCCGTCATAATTTCTTGCTTCATCCCTGCCATGTAAGTCTTGTATTTTTAGCGTCATGCTTCCATGTTTGATACTTTAATAATTCGACCATAATCACGTTCTTACGGAATTCATAATCATAATTTCTAATTTCTTCTATGTCGTATAGCGTAATTATTGATCCTGCAACGCCTCGACTCCGTCGATAGAAATATTACTCTTCTTCAATCGTCTGGAAGATTCCTCCATTTTCTTCAATCATCCTCGAACTTCTTTTGAGTCAACGAACCCATTTTAAACTTTAATAATTTCATAAATTGGATAAATAAACGTTTTCGCACGTTGATTCGATTGTTGATACTATTCGACAAGGCTTGCGCTCTTCTTTCGAGAAAATTTTAAACTTCTCTGTATTAGCGACTCTACTTGGCCTTCTGATTTAAAAATACTAAGTTCAATCAAGTATTCTTCTGGGTAATCTAATACTTACAACAACAAGAACTCAAGTACTAATTTGACAACCAAAATTTTAAAAATCATTTTGTGTAAAGATCTTTTAGAAATTCAGTTAAGAAAACCCTTTTCGAAAACTTGTTTTAGAATTTTGAAAATTGAACATCTGGTCGTCCTTACTATATGAGTAGGTTGTTGTTCTCCTCAACCATAACAAGGTATCTAATTGAAGAAACAACCACCTAAGGGTCCATCCACTTTAGTACATCTTCTACCCTTTATTAGGTTCATTTTTCCTTCATTAGTCCACAAAAATTTCATTTATCGTTGCATACCATTTTATTCGTAACTCTAACTCCAGCGCTGACATCTGGTATTATCTTTGATATTTTCATCATCATCCTTGATGTCATATTTATAACCAGTTAACGCCATTCAACATTCTATCCGTAAATAAAGTGTATCTTCTTGTAAATCTTCAGTATATCTAATAAGGTAGATATCATTCCTTGTGCGGCGCCCGAAAAATGATAAGAAGCTTGCGACGTTGGCTCTTCGTCAGCTTCAATCAACTCGTTACCTCCAGTCTGAAGCTTTTCCTACTACATAATTCTAAGTTGGATCATCTGGAAACTCATCTATCGTTTCTTATACGAAGTTCTCACGCGAATCGATCTCCTTCTTCTTTAAAACCACATAAAAGCAGTGTAATTTTTACCCATTCTCCGTCGAGCTATCGACTCTTCACAATCATAGGATCTAGGAACTCAATATATCTATAGTGTTAATATATTCACCTTCCACTTATCTTAATAATATCCTATCTTACTAATCCATATCGGATCTGCTAATCTTAATTTGCACTCAACTTGAACTCTAAATGAGTATACTTAGGGTCTTCCTTATCTTATATGACCTGTCAATCCTATCTTACATCCACCTATTATTATTTCAGGCATCAATAACCTGTGGCTCTGATGCCAACTGTAACTATTTTCCATATCACTCAGTCTTGATGTATCTGTATTTGCATTGACAGGCTACTTGTCCTTTCTTGTCATTCACCATTTTAGGTTTATATCTATTCTGAATTCACTCGTTTCATTACTACACGTAATTAGGCTTTACTTTTACAATCTCTTTCTGGCCTTGAATGCCTCGCACTATGTGTATCTATCATAAAATATATCATTTAATTAACTGACTATATATAATTGTCTAGTCTATACGTTTATCCTTATCGTCTACCTGCCCGATAATAACAGATAAGGATCATCTTTAATCATATAAGGTATAGTAGACATGTGGACTCATCATTCATATAACACATAAACACATAATGCACATATCACATATTTCAGATAACATATTACTCAGTCCGTCAAAACATTTAACTCGGTATGTTCAAAACTGAAATCGAGTCGAAATGCAATTTTATGATAATTACGCGACTCAGAAACATTTACAAAATCAAGCGAACTTTTGAAAGGAAATATTTTATGTCTCAAAAGTATTTTTTATGGATGCAGAATATTTTTCTGAGTCTAAACGTGTTCGTTTCGTATTAAACGGATGAACGGTTGATTTATTATGAATAAAATAAGAAGAATTAAATTAGTAATAATATTAATTGAATTTTAAATATCCTTATATAATTTTTATAAGCTCAAATTAATTTTTAAATCATTGTTGTGATTATTATAAATAAATATATTTTATTTAACTATTTTACAGATTAAATCAATTGATTAAATAAATTAATCAATTAATTAAATCATTAAATAATTAACTAAAATAAATTATAAGTAATTAAATCAAATTTAGATTTTTGAAAATAAAAATGAAAATATTTTTCTGGGATTAAAATAATTTAATTAACTAAATCAATTTTGAATTTAAAACCAAATTTTTAGAATTAAAATGATTTTTAGAATTAAAATAGGATTTTTGAATTATTTTGAAAAATTCAAAATTCCAGAAACAGTTGTTTTCCAAATGAGACTTGGGCAAAACCAGATCATATCCGGGTCGGATAAAAATAATATTTCGGGTCTTCAAGAATACAACTGGATCCAGGTTGAATACCGTCCAGTTTCTGGAAACAAGTCTAGATTCCGGCGGTCCAACCGGAATCCGGCAGCCCTGAATCCGGCTAAAACACGCCCACACCTTGGTTTCTTTCATCTAAACAAATTCATAATCAACTCAGGAGTTCACTTGCATCAACATCACCTGTAAACAACCACCATAGCCAATTCTCCGATCAAAATCAAAGAAGAGTCGGCGGCAACTCGCTGTTTTTCGGTGAAACACCGATTCTAATCATTTCCAAACCAAACACGATGATTTATACATGAAATTAAAGCGTATAAACTATACAATCTATACATACAGTCATATTCATCTAATAATCAACACAAAATCCAGAAAATCAAAAATTAAAATCAATAAAACTCAACAACTCGACTTCACTACTCCGGGGGTTATAATCATCAATTATATATATCAATCGATTGAAAATCATGTAATAAAGCTATGTCTATCATCAGAATCAACAAAAGATTCATAAATAAAAAACCCCCAATTTCGAACATAAACCCTAAAATCGAATTTTAAAAATTACTGATCTGAGGTACCTTTTGATGATATAATCTTGTAGAGCTCCTCGAGAGCTTCGATTTGGTTACAAACGTCAATGGTTTTGCTTTCCAGATGACTTCAAAATCATGCTTTGATTCTCAAGAACGTCGAGAATAATTTCATGGAATTTTCTAATTTTTATTTTTATTTTCTGTTTTTTATATGAAAAAATAATAATTAAATAGTGAATAAATGGTATTTATAGTTATATAAAAAATAATACCAATTGGATCGTATTGGATCTATAACGACTCCTGTATTTTCTTTTTATTTTCAATATTTAAAAGTGTAATAATTGAATATATAAATAAATAAAATGTGTGTATTGATTTTTGGTAGCAGTGTGTTGATTTTTACTAATTATCTGTGATCTATTGATATATGGTACGGATTTTTCTGATTTATTATCGAGATATGTTGTCGCGCCCTCCAAACTCGGGTCAGAAGTTTGGGGTCCACACGCACACCTTATTAATAACCTGCTTATGCCAATGATAAAAATAATAATAATATGCAGTGACCCTACTTACCAACTATCACGGACCGCAACAGGTTAAAGTATGCACACAAGCCAAACACACCTACTTATATTACAAACATTCAAATCCCAACTATTCCAAACTCAGAACTGAGTATTAAACATTATTACAAACTTTTACAAACTTAAATTATTCCAAAAGAAGCCTACTAGCTTAGCTCGATGAACCTAAACCCCTAGCTCTCGCGCTGGACCGGGGATCCTCGGTACCAACCGGTTCCTTTTTAACTGGAAAGAACATAAACAACATCGCACAAATGAGCTAACTAGCTCAGCAAGTCACAATGACAAAACTGAGAATAATGATCATCAGGTAAATATGGTTATGATATCAACTGAACAATGGATTGTGATTTAGAATTCGATATTATATTTTTATTTTAGAAACCAAGGTTAGGCTGCTGATCAGTCACGCACTAACCTCGAGCATAGCATACAGCACTCCTCTAACAACTGGATCCAAGGCACACATTGGCCTAACTTGACCATTATATGGTCTGACCACGAATCTGGTCCACAATTTTATAAAAAAAACAATCCAATTCTACCATAATAACGGAATAAGCAGTAATAAACCATGAACAGGATCATTAAGAACATTGGACGTTCAATAATGAAAATGGTTCCAATCTGTATTAGGATCAATATGGCATTTCCAAAGCTTGGCTGTTAGGTAGTAAAAGAATTGGATAACAAAGGAATCAACATTTCAGGGTTCCAAAGATTTGGTCTTTCAAAGCATAAGATATAATGGTTTGAATGTGTAAGCAATTTGGTTCAGTGTTTAATATTTAGTTTGTATATATTTGTGGAGTACTATCGTAAATTTGAGGTTCGTATTTGGTATACAACAATCAATGGTCTAGAAAGAATCAGATTTACCGCTCAAGATCAATAACTGGAATCAAGGTTTAGGGTTCAGTGCTTCAAAGCACTTACAATGTAAAACCACAATATCAATCAATACAATATCTTGAGAAAGTTCAGAACACTTGCCTGGTACTAGCTTACCACACTGCACTCGCTTCCAATCACAACCGTCTTATTCCTCAACTACCTGTTTCCCTTTCCTACATCTTTCCTCTTCTGCTCACATATCATAAGCATCTATCAATATTTGACTCATACGATTCTAATCAACACATACTTCTATTTACCCTTCGTTTCACCCAAATCCGATTAATGGATTGAAAGTTACGCAATAAACAAGTAAATATCGAATATACAGACCGACAGTCAATCAACAAGTCATATATAACATATAACACATCACATAATCAATAATATATCATTTATAAATAAGTCTCGGGTCATAAGCAAGCTTTCTGGTATATAAAATGATTTTTAAAACATTTTTCGGAACTAAAACGGGTAGTTGGATCAATTTCAGAATAATAAACAGGGTTCGGTTGGCCAATTCTGGCTTTGAAAATTTTTTATAATAATTATCGAGCCTTGGAAACAATTTAAAATTATATTTTAAAGCTCGAAACTATTTTTCAGAATTTTTAAATTATTTTTAAATAATTAAATCCAATTAAATAATTAATTAAATCAATTAATAATTAATTAAATCAATTAATCAATTAATTTCCGAATTAATTGACCAATCAATCAATTAAAAATTAACTTAAATTAATTAACTAACTAATGCAGATTTATTTTTGAATTAAAAATAATTTTTAGAATTAAAATAATAATTTTTGGAATTTTCAGAAATTAAAATCGAATTTTTATAATAAAAATAAATAGGAAATATGATTTTTGAATAATTTTAAAACAGGAATCCTATTTTTGAAAACTCTGGAAAGTTTAGGGACTGAACTTCATCGTTTTCAAAAGATGAGGTACTAAACTGCAATTTTGACAGGGGTCGTCGGAAAAACTTCGGGGATGGCCAAAGAATGCGTTCCCGGCATCCTCACCCCACCACAAGCTCCAGATAACATCTACCGACAACCAGGAATCGATTCATGCAATCAAAACATATCAATAACCCCAGACTTGGCCGAAAATTGGCCAAGAACATCGCCGGTTTCCGGCGAAACATTGAAAACTTTAAAAGACAACTTCCTACGATTCAAGCATCCTCTGTTAACGAGCTATATACCAATCGATTGAAAATTTCATAAGGAACATAATCCACTATAAATCAACAGCTAATAACCCCTAAATCAAAAAGCCCCAAATTTCAATTGAAAACATTCATACGGGTTATAAACCCTAATTTCAAAATTCGAAAATCAAACTCAATTTTGAACATGTTATTGAACTCCAAATTAGACGTATGACATATGAAAATCATCAGGAAAACAAGCTCTACAACATGCAAGCATCAAATCATATAAACAATCATCCGAACAAAATTTCATATTTTTGATAAAATTAATTCGAAAATAAATAATTTTTCAGAAAATAAACCTTGACTTCTGCAGTGATTTGGAACACAGAATCTGATAGAACACCTCAAGACCTTTGGATTGAGTACTCGAGCTTTGAAAACAGAGATCAATAACACCTTCGCTTTGCTGTTTGATTCTTGGAAGATTATATGAATATAGGGTTTTTCTCTGGAAAATTATATAATTAACTGTCTACAAATGATTTTGATAAGAAATAAAATACGGGGAAAGGCTATTTATAATTATGGAAAATTAGTATCCCGTTGGATCATTCCGGATATAAAATGGTACGTTTATTTGTAAAAACTGATCCAAACGGTATCGGTTTTCGGGACAGTTATCCAAATCAGTATAATTTGTACTGCGGTCTTGGTCTCAGCGCCTGGTTACACGTACTACGAGGTGATAATTGGGATAGTTTAATAAAAAGCTCACGTTTATCGAAAATATGAGTTTTATTAATTTATCGAAACAAATTTTGTATCGAAAATGTTGCGCCGGGACTCGCGCATGACAAAACGTACACCGGATCGAAAAAGTCGGAACATGGAATATGCTCGGAATATTACAATTCGGTTAGGAAGGAGTTCTCGGAAGAGTTTTGGGTTTCAAAATCGTAAAAACGGATGACGTCGGTTGGTTCCCGTTTTTATAAAATAGATTTTAAATACCCGGAAAAAGATTTTATAAATTTCATATGATCCTTATAAATCCATAAATCAACATAAAAATAATTAGGAAGATATGAGAATTATTTATATTTTATTTTGGACATATAAAAATTAAAATACTCAATTAATAATATGTTTAAACATCCAAATGCATTTAACACTTAACAATTAGTTCACAGAATAGATACTGAACACATATATTAAGCAAAAATAATTACACGATATATCCCAGATATTACATATGTGGTTTTGTTATGCTTGTAAAAGTGATTTTATTACAATTTTAATTTCATAAATATTTGGATTGCCTCTAACATCTGTTTTATAATTTTGTTATGGATCAAAAACTAAGGTATAATAATTGCTGTATTTATTACTAAGGAACGTGAGCTTCGAGGCTCGATTTGACTGCTCTTGTGTTTCGTGACTCGATCTGCCTTAAAAGATGCCTATGTACCTTGCTGTGCCAAGGATCAAATCAAGAAACGTAGTTCTGATTGGTGGGGGTGAGACCCCTTATATAGATATTGGGAGTCCTTGAATTGGACTTGGTTTAGGAGACTTGGTGGGCAAGTCTCAGAATTAGAATAGACTTTGGAGTCCTAAGAGGTAGGAAGCTGATTCCTTATTCCACTGGGTTCCTTGGAGGCTAATCTACAAGGATTTATTTCTCCACTTGGACTCATCTTATCAACTGACTTATCCCTTATTAATTAATTACGAAATTAATTAATATCCAGGGTTTTGGGCCTTCTTTGTTCCATCAGGCCTGATCTGGTCCATCATGCTTGATCAATGTGTTAACCTTTTTGGTCTGAATGTCGTACATCTTCTTATTGGACCTTGTAGCCCAAATCATGTGTAATTAGTGCAATATTAATTACATAATCAGGATTTATTTATTCCCTATCATTTTCCCCCCAACTTTTGGGAAACAGTGGCTAGGTTTCGCAGAAGTTAAGTTCACTTGTTCCCTTATAGGGTATTGTTTGGCGTAAAGCGCGGAGCGACGTACACATTTATAACGATTTGCTTTAATCCCTATTATTTAGGAATTATCTTAATTTCCAGGAATTTTCCCTGAATCCTGGGATTTTTTTCCTTGATTTTCTGGAATTGTCCCTTAATTCTGGGATGTTTCCTTTAATTTCTGGATTTATTCCTTATTTTCCGAAAATATTCATATTTTCCAGAAAATATTTTAAGGAATTTCCTTTAATTCTCATTTTTTCAGGATTTTCCTTCCCTCATTTTTTTCTTCTTTTCTCTATTTTTTATACCCGGTTCGACCAGGAATCCTGTTCGACCAGGATCCTGGTCGAATTATCCATCACTTCGCCCTGGTCGACAGCCTTTCGAGCAGGAGCATTTCGAGCAGGAATTCTGGTCAAATTTCGGCCTGGATTTTCACATATATATATTGTCGATCAAGATTCTGCCTTTTTTCGGTCAAGATGCCTATTTTCTGACCGAATTAGCCCTCTTTTAAGCCCAGGTCGAACTCAACCTCTTGGAGAAGTGTTCGACCTCAATTCCTGGTCGATTTTTCGATCAGGATTTTTTTTCGAGTAGGAATTTTTTGGTCAGGATTTTTGTTTTGACCGAATTATACTCCCCTTCTAGACCTGGTCGAAGGTAATTTCGACCTAGACCATTTGACCACAAACATAGTGTTAATCCTGGTCGAATTAGGTCAGAAAACAACAATTTTTTGTCCTTATTTTCCTGGGCCTCTTTGTCTCTTTGGGCCTTTAATTTCAATTTCCTGGGCCCTTTTTCTGGGCTTTGTTTATTTCCAAGCCCAATAAGATTTAATTTCATTATTTTTCCTAAACTGGGCTTTTACTCTGGTCTTTTCTTACCCCTAGGCTCAATAAAGTTTGGGCTGGGCCTTCTTTTTAAGCCCAAACTCCAGATTTTTCTAGAATCTTCTATTTGTTTCTAGGATTTACTTGGATTTTTCCAAACTCTACTAGAACTTTCTAGAATATTCTTTTCTTGGGCCCAAATGGGCTTTTCTAGGCCCAATTAGCCTTCTTTGTGCCTATATTAGAGTGGGATGGGAGAGTGATTTCCTCACACTTCCCATTTCACTCATTTCTCAAACTCCTTCCTCTTCTCTCAACACTCTCAACATTCTTCCTTCTCTAAGAGTTTTTCGGCCATCTCCAAGACTTTTCCGGCCTCCTTCCTTCTAAGGTTTCAAGGTTTCCTTCAACCTCCATCAATGAATGATAAGAATTCCAAAAGAGCGGCTAAGATAGCCTCGGTTTCAAAATGAGGTAAAATTGTCGAGATCCGTTCTTCTTACATGTCTTTTATATATATGATTAATACTAGGGGGACGAATATCCCTGCACTGCACATCTCGACTCTTTTAATCATTGCAACACATGGCATAATATAGATTATTATAAGTTAAATGCACGTTATAATGTTCGTCCTCCCCTTAGGTTAGTTCTAGTTTCTGGTGGTTATCATACTTGCCACTGGAAACCCGATACTCTTTTTATTTACACGGATGCCCTCGATGCTGGCCTTAGGTTCCCTTTTCATCCCTTCATTCCTCACCTCATAGCTGATTTTCAAATTAACCCATGTTAGCTTCCTCCAAATGCTTGGAGGAACATTTTATGTTTCATGGTTTGTTATCTTTAGGGAGGTTTTCCCTTATCTGTAGAAGTTTTTAGGAAGGTTTTTCAATGTTACAAAAGTTCTTCTGGTAATTGTGGTTGGGTCTACGTTAAACAAAGGCCCAAGTGTAAGCACATTTTTAACAGCGCCTCCATATCCGACAAAAACCAAAATTGGAGGAATAGTTTTGTCGGGTTAGGGTGGGAGAATGGTGACTGGAGCACCCTCTTCAAATCTTCCTTTGGGAAGGTTAGTGATGGTAGCCTCAAATCCATTCACTTAACCCCTGAGGAAACTATCATTTATGATGAGCTTACTCAAGATGACGGTGCCACTATCATGGTTGGACTCTTTTAGAGGAGTTCTCCCTCATCCACGTGGGTCTATCCTCCGTTTCTCAACAGGGTATTTTTCTTCCCTTCTCATTTTTACTTTCTTTCATACATTATTGACACCACTTATTTTGTTTTTTCTCTTATTTTGCAGCTGCTAAGGAAATCAACGAGGATAATGTGCCTCTTGTTGAAGAGACTGCCAGGATGAAGAAGGCTCGCCTTGCGGGTCTGGATACTCGAGGAAAGGCTACGGAGCCTAGCTTCCTAGGGAAGCACAAGGAATCCATGGTGGAGGTTCCAGCTGAGGGAACTGAGGGCCACAATGCCCCTATCACTGTTGTTGCTCCTGTCTCTGCTGCTACGGGCGCCTTTCAGCCTGTCTGGGGATTCACTCAGGGGATACTGTGGTTGGATCCACGAAGCATGCTTGGGATTGGTCTTACAACGATGTAACTCCCAAGGACTTCACCGATGTGGTGGCTAGTCCTGACTTGGAGAGTATAAAGCTCACGGGAGCTCAGTCCCTAGCCTCGGTATGACTATTGCTTACGTTTGTACTCTTTTTTACTTGTAGCATTCTCTTGCCTTATATTTCTGTTTATTGTTTCATTTCAGTCTAACGCCTACTTCCAAGGCGCTGTGAGGCAAGCTGAATCCTGGAAGAGGGCTTCGGATAAGGCGGATAACGCCCTCAGGAAGCAGCAGAAGAAGTACGCCGCTTTGGAGCGGAAGTTGAAGCATAAGAAGGAAGAGCTCAGAGAGTCTAACGCTGAGCTGGTGGTGCTAAGGGCGGAGAAGGATAAGGAGATTGAAAACTACTTGGACTTGAAGGAGTTTACCCATTCCATAAGGGTGAGGGACGACTCAGTCTTCCTTGGGGTTTTTAGGACTGGCTGGGGCACGGCTCTTGAGACCGTGAATGAGGCATGTCCTAATATTAACCCGGCAGACTATGTCTGCCCTGATGATGAGGCTTTGTTGTAGAGGTTTCGTACCCGAGTAGTTATCTCGGATCGTATCCCTCAGGACCCGCTTCTTCCTCCTTCGGAGTCGTCTTCGAGGCCTACTGCGTATGATAGCTCTTCCTCCTCCGGGACGACTGAGACTTCTAGCGAGAGCGAAGGAGATGATGATATGTATGCCGAGGGCACCTCTGCTCCTTAAAGCTTTTCTAGCCATGCGTGGCTTATTTATTTGATCTTATCTTCGAGACTTTATTTATCAGACTTTGTACTATTTATTCGAACTAGTTTTATTTATCGAACTTTATGCTTTCATCTTATGCACTTAGTTTACTTGTCTTGTTACAGGAACATATTTTGAAAACTTTCTGAATTTCACAAATTATTGGGATCCATCCCTTACACAAGTCTTAATAAACCTCAAAACAAATCTAAAATATGTAAATCCTAATCAAACAAAGCTTCAAGGTGCTTTTCAACCTACTTGTCATCTTGACAAATGAGAATCGTGCTCAACCGTTTCACATATAGTAAATCTTCAGGTTTTGTGCATGCCAAGTTCTTGGAACTCCAAAACCATCCATAGTCTGAAGCTTGTAGGTTCCTCTATCCTGAACACTCTTGACCTTATATGGCCCTTCCCAATTTGGGGCAAGTTTCCTTTTCTGCCCTACACCAGAAGCTTCCACCTTCCTCAAGACTAAGTCACCCTATTTGAAAAACCTTTCCTTAACCCTTAGGTTGTAATAGAACGAAGCCTTTTTCTGATATTCCACTATCTTCGCATGTGCCTCATCTCGTACTTCGTCGATTAGATCCAGGGCTAACCTTTGCTCTTCCTCATTTTCTTCAGCATTAAAAGCTTGAACCCTGAGAGAGGAATGTGATATTTCTACCGGAACAACCGATTATGCCCCATATGCTAACATGAAGGGAGTTTCTCCAGTCGTGACTCTACAGGTAGTCCTATAGGCCCATAGTATTGGGAGTATTTCATCCACCTATTTACTCCTCGACTTCTCGATCCTCTTCTTTAGTCCATCCAGGATTATTCGATTCGCCACTTCCGCTTGCCCATTGGCTTATGGGTGAGCTATAGAGGTGAATCATAATTCAATTTCATTATCCTCACAATACTTCTTGAATTCTTCATTGTTGAACTGTGTTTCATTGTCAGTGGCTAGGATGCGGGGAATTTTATACCGGAACATGATATTTTCCCACAGGAATTGTGCAACCTACTTAGTTGTGATTTTGGCCAAAGGCTTGGCTTCAATCCACTTAGTAAAATAATCAATGGCTACAATCAGGAACTTCCTTTGTGATGTGGCCATGGGGAAAGGCCCAAGTATATCCATTTCCCACATAGCAAAAGGGATGGGTGAGTTGATGGAGGTCAGCATCTTGGGGGGTTGTCTAACGACAGGTGCATGCTTCTAACAGTGGTCACACTTTATCACATACTCTTTCGCATCGGCCATCATTTCTGGCCAATAGAAGCCTAAACGGGTTACCTTATGAGCTAGTGCTCTGCCCCCAAGTGTTCCCACAGATACCTTCATGCACTTCTTCAAGAGCCAAGCGTGCCTCATCGGGCCTGAGACATATTAGGTAAGGTACTATATAAGATCTTTTATACAAAATCGCATCTATCAAGGAGTATCTTAATGCTCGAACAACCAACTTCCGTGCTTCAGTAGCATCATTTGGCAACCAACCGGTTTGAATATGAGTCTTAGTGGGATCTATCCATGACGTCCCTAGATCTATAAGAGCTACACGCTTAACATCAATGTTTCGTGTCTTCAAAACACGGAAGTATATACTTCCTGAACTTTCCTCTATCTCAGATAAAGCAAACTTTGATAAGGCATCTTCCTTAGTATTTTCCTCCCTTGGAATGTGCTCAACATGGCATTTATCGAATTGGGTCATCACGGCCCTTACTAGGCGGACATACTTAGCCAGCGTATCATCCCTTGCCTCAAACTCTCCCTTAACCTGGGATATGACCAACTTCGAGTCTCCACAGACCTTCAAGTTCTTGACTCTCAGTGTCCCTGCTAGGCCGAGACCAGCTATCAGAGCTTCATATTCTGCCTCATTGTTAGTGGTCGGGAAGTCTAACTTCATGGCATACTCAATTAAGAACCCTTCAGGGCTTTGTAAAACCAAACCTGCTCCACTTGAATTTGTTTCTAATGCTCCATCAAAATAGAGAACCCAATATTCTTTCTCCTTATCATCCTTTTCTTTGTCCCCCTTATCAACTTCCTTGTCTTGACCATCAAAATAGAGAACCCAATATTCTTTCTCCTTATCATCCTTTTCTTTGTCCCCCTTATCAAATTCCTTGTCTTGAGGCGTGATATCTTCCTGCCCCCCGACTTCTTGGTTGGGTATGCTACATTCCACCACGAAGTTAGCCAATGCCTGGGCTTTTATTGCCGTTCATGGATTGTACTTGATGTCGAATTCTCCCAGCTCTGTTGCCCACTTGATTAACCTCCCACTAGCCTTGGGACTATGAATGATATTTCTCAGGGGCTGATTTGTTAGCACCTCAATTTGATGAGCCTGAAAGTAAGGACGTAACTTTCTTGAAGCCATTACCAAGGCTAAAGAAAACTTCTCAATAGTTAAATAATTCAACTCAGCTCCATGTAGAATTTTACTGACATAGTACATGGGTTTCTGGATTTTCAGTTCCTCCTTAACCAATACAGCGCTCAAAGCACTCTCTAAAATGGCCAAGTACAAGTATAAAACTTCAGTCAAAGCTGGCTTGGCCAATAACGGGGCATGGTCCATATATTTCTTTAATTCCTCGAATACATTCTGGCTTTCCTCACTCCATACAAAAACCTTAACCTTCTTTAAAGACTTGAAGAATGACAAGCACTTGTCCCCAGACTTGGAGATGAATCGTCCTAATGCAGCAACCCTTCCAGTGAGCTTTTGAACATCTTTGATAGTTTTTGGTGGTTCCATGTCCAGGATTGCCTTTATTTTATCGGGATTGGCCTCAATTCCTCTCTTGGAGACCATCAATCCCAAAACATTTCCCAATCCTACTCCAAAAGCACACTTTGTAGGATTTAACATCATCTTGTGGTACCTCAGGACCTCGAAAGCTTCCCTCAAATGGGTTATATGATCAGTCTTCACTAGACTCTTGACTAACATGTCATCAATATAAACTTCCATGGTCTTACCGATAAGATCCTTAAAAATTTTATTTACCAACCTTTGATAGGTGGTTCCTGCATTCTTGAGACCAAATGCCATAATAAGATAACAATAGACACCAAAGTCAGTGATAAATGATACCTTTGGGATGTCATCCTTGTGCATCTTAATCTGATTGTATCCACTAAATCCATCCATGAAGCTCAGCATCTCATGTCCAGCAGTGGCATCTATCAAAGTATCTATCCTTGGCAATGGGAAACAGTCCTTAGGGTATGCGTCATTCAGATCAGTGAAGTCCACGCACATCCTCCATTTTCCATTGGCCTTCTTCACCATCACAGGGTTTGCTAACCATTGTGGAAATTGTATCTCCTCGATGAAACCAGCCTCTAAGAGCTTCTCTACTTCCTGTTTTATAGCTTCTTTCCTCTTTGGAGCAAAACTTCTTTTCTTTTGCTTCACTGTCTTTCGATTTGGATCCACATTCAGCTTGTGAGTAATCAGTTCCGGGTCTATGCCTGGCATATCATCTGCTGACCATGCAAACACATCACTATTTTCTTGCAAAAATTTTACCAACTTCCCTCTAAGGGGCTCCTCTAGTGTGGCTCCAACGAAAGTCACCTTCTTATGATCCTCTGGGGCTAAAGGAATCGAAACCAAGTCTTCTACTGGCTTCCCTCTTTTCTCATCATTCTCTCAGATATCCAGATCTTCAATAGGCAGAACCTGCCCCCCAACTCCATCTGCTCTCAGTAAGGCCACATAACAACTTCTAGCCATTTTTTGATCTCCTCTTTCTTCTCCAATCCCATTCTGGGTGGGAAACTTCATAACTGAATGGTAGGAAGAAGTGACTGCCTAGAAGGCATGTATCCCTGTTCTTCCCATGATAGCGTTATAAGTTAAACTAGCCTTCACCACCACAAAGTCCAACATCTGTGTTGCTTGCCTTGGTTCCTGTGCTATGGTTGTTGGCAACTTGATTATCCCTTTCACGGGGTACTCCACTCCCGCAAATCCATATATCGGCATGTCGGTTGGGGTCAATTGGGAGTCTTTATATCCCGTCCTTAAAAAGGTGTAATGGAGCAAGATATCCAGTGAAGCACCATTATCCACAAGGACCCTCTTAACCGGGCTATTTTCTATTATAAGTGTTATGACCAGCGGGTCGTCATGAGAAAATTTCACATCCACTAGGTCAGAATCATCAAAAGCCATTGTTACTCATGTCTTGGCCCTCTTCGGAGCTTCTCCAACAATATGCATAACCTCCCTGGTATATGCTTTCCTGGAGTTCTTGGATGATCCAGCAGTAGTTGTGTAGGAATTTATACATCACAGAAGCATGGTAAAACATTTTCTTGATATAAATCCATATAAACGCATACAAATCATGAATAAATCAAGGGATCGATTACTAACCTTTAATAGCGATCCAAGAATGATGAATGGAGATCCCTAGCAGCTGCTCCTCAATTGTGAAGCACTCCACCGGTATCCACCAAGAGATCAAAATAATGGAGGGAGGAAGAGGTTGAGAGAATTAGTTGCCTCCTTTTTTTTCTACTTTAGAATTAGGGTTAATTATTTTGGTTTGAGGCAAATAGGGTTTATAATAATATATTTATAGGCAAAATTTTCAGCTGAAAATTTTCCCATAAAATATTATTATTTTTAACCCTTTAATTGATTATTCTTATTAACCGATTAACTAATAATTAAAACACCTTTTAATTATTAACCCTTTTTCTAAACACTTTAGAAAAATAATTCTCTCACTTGAATAATTACCAGCCATTATTAATTAATTCATCCACCATTGAATCATTCTCTTATATAGTGTGACACTATAAGTTCAATATTAAGCCGGTAGTAGAAATAAATAATAATAAAACTATTTTATCATTATTTATATAAATTCTCTAATTTATTAAATATGATTAATTAATAAATTAATCATGTTTATTCTACATCGTGAGGGATACTTCTCAGCATATCGCGACTATCCGGATAATACAAATTCACTGCTTAGAATACCAAGAACCTATTCAGTGAATAGTTACCGTACAAATAATTCCTTCTACCCTGCAATGTGATGATTAAATACAAGGCATGAAACTCGTGTCAAGCCTATCTTATTTAATCATATGCTTTCCCATTCACTATGCTAAGTTCTAATTAATATGAATTAGAAACTCCTTTCTAATTTCATTCACTCTGGCTAGAGATTCCTGAACTAGCATAAGTGGATCAACATTGAACATTCTCTTCCTTCACTGGAAGGGGTAGATCCTTTATTGATCATACACTATCTTCGTGTACAAATTCCTACACCCAGTAGAGCCCTTATTATTGTCCCTGGAGACTAAGAACTAAACCACAGTATAGTTCAGTGTACATAAGATGACTATGATGACCTCAAGTCTAAGGATACTTGTACAACTATCACTATGTGAACATCTGCTGACACGTGAGTGAACTCCATCAGTTGTTCAGCTGTGTGAGTCATGTTCAGTGAACTTATTCTATAATAAGCACCTACATACTAGCTATAGTGTCACCACATAAATGTCTATGAGAACAGACATCCTTCATAATGAAGCAAGCATAGTATGTACCGATCTTTGCGGATTACTAATTACCAGTTAGTAATCCTACGACCAGGAAATATTTAAGTTCAGAGTTATCATCTTTAGGTCTCATTATTATGATCTCATCATAATCCATAAAACGCTTTACTCTAAAATATGGTATATCTTATTTAAACACTTAAATAGATAAAGCCCGCAATAAAACCAAAAACAAGTCTTTTATTAATATCAATGAAATCAAAACAGAATACATAAAATTTATTGTTAAATCATCATACATGATTGGACTTAGGACATATCTCTTACAATCTCCCACTTGTACTAAAGCCTATCACTCTGGTATCTAATACCCATCTTGTCTTTATGACGATCAAAGTGACTTTGAGAATGTGGCTTTGTTAAAGGGTCTGCTATGTTGTTATGTGTGTCAACTCTCTTGACGTTGACATCTCCTCTTTCAACAATCTCCCTAATCCGATCAAAACGTCGCAAAACATTTCCTATAAGAAGTATGTCTTCCACATACAATACAAGAAATGTTACCGCGCTCCCACTAACCTTCTTGTAGACACATGGTTCATCTATGTTTTTGATAAAACCAAACTCTTTGATTGTCTCATCAAAACGGATGTTCCATCTACGAGAAGCTTGCTTTAAACCATATATGGTTCGTAGCATCTTACACACTAGGTGTTCATTTCCCTTGGAAAGAAAACCCTCTGGCTGTGTCATATACACTTCCTCTTCAAGTTTCCCATTGAGGAATGGCGTTTTCACGTCCATTTGCCAGATCTCATAGTCGTAGTAAGCAGCAATCGCAAGCAAAATCCGAATTGATTTTAATAGGGCTACAGGCGAGAAAGTTTCATCAAAGTCAATCCCTTGCCTTTGTCTAAATCCTTTTGCCACGAGCCTGGCCTTATAGGTCTCCACCTGGCCATCTGCTCCAATCTTTCACTTGTATACCCATTTGCACTTAATAGGCTTCACACCCTCAAGTACTTCAACCAAAGTCCATACTTGGTTGGTATACTTAGATTCCATTTCGGATTTTATGGCACTTTGCCATTTCTCTGAGTCAACACTACTCATAGCCTCATTATAGGTCATATGGTCGTAATCATCAATGATTGACAACTCATTGTCATTCTCAATGACAAGGCCAAAATACCTCTCAGGTTGGCGATACACTCTCCCTGTCCTACGAATGGGCTGTTCCATAGAAGGTTGTTCAGTCTAAATAGGTGTTTCCACTTAAACCGTAGTAGTTTGTGCTTCTTGAACTTTATCAAGTTCAATCTTGCTCCCACTGTTTCCTTCAAGGATAAACTGCTTTTCCAAAAAGGTAGCATGTCTGGAGACAAACACCCTATGATCGGTGTAAAAGTAATACCCTAAAGTCTCTTTAGGATATCCCACAAAATTACATTTTACGGATCGAGATTCCAGCTTATCTGGGTCAACTTTCTTGACATACGCTGGACATCCCCAAATCTTAACGTGTTTAAGACTCGGTTTCCTTTCTTTCCATATCTCATATGGAGTTTGAGGAACAGATTTGGAAGGCACCTTATTCAGTAAATATGTTGAGGTTTCCAATGCATAACCCCACAGGAATACTGGAAGATTCGCATAGCTCATCATAGACCGAACCATGTCTAACAAAGTTCGATTTCTCCTTTCAGATACCCCATTCAACTGTGGAGTATATGGAGGAGTCCATTGGGAGACTATACCATTTTCTTTGAGATAAGCTAGAAACTCTCCATTGAAGTATTCACCACCTCGATCTGATCAAAGAGTTATAATACTATGTTTGGTTTGTTTCTCCATTTCATGCTTATATTCTTTGAACTTTTCAAAGGCTTCAGACTTGTGTTTCATCAAATACACATATCCGAATCTAGATCGATCATCTATAAAAGTAATGAAGTATGAAAATCCACCCATGGCTTGCGTAGACATTGGTCCACATACATCTGTGTGTACCAATCCTAACAAATCTGCAGCCCTCTCTCCTTGTCCACTAAATGGAGATTTGGTCATTTTACCCAATAGACAAGACTCGCATGTAGGATATGATTCAAAATCAAAGGGGTCAAGTAACCCTTCCTTATGCAATGTCCGCAGTCTATTTTAACTAATATGACCAAGTCTGCAGTGCCACAAGAAAGTGAGATTTTCATCATCCCTTTTTCTTTTATTAGTATGTTCAATTTGTAGTAAATTATGCTCTACGTCACATACATACAGACCATTGTTTAAAATACCACTTCCGTAAACAACGTTATCTAAGAATTGAACATTTATTATTCTGAATAACAAACAAAAATCCAGTCAAGTCTAACATGGGAATAGAAATAATATTTCTTACAATCGAGGGAACAAAATAACAATTATTTAAAACAATAGTCTTGCCCGTAGGCATATGTAAATGAAATGATCCTACAGCTGCAGCAGCAACTCTTGCTCCATTTCCCATCCGTAGAATCACCTCCTCTTCTTCAAGAGTCCTACTTCTCCTTAGTCCCTGCAATGAATTGCAAATATGAGAACCACAAGCGGTATCTAATACCCAAGTAGAAATTTGATTTAATGACATATTCAATTCAATCATGAACATATCTGAAACAGAAGCGGTAATCTCACTACCCTTCTTCTTCTTCTTCAATTCTGCAAGGTAAACCTTGTCGTTCCTCTTCAAGTGCCCCACTTTATTATAGTGAAAGCAAACAGCTTTGCTCTTGGGGTCTTCAGCTTTTGGTGGAACCGGCTTTTTCTCACCTACTTTCTTCTTCTTCGAAGGGTTCTTCTTCCTTTTCTTAGGATTGGAACCTTCACCAATTAGAAGAACAGAACTCTTCTTGGGGGGAAAATTCGATTGCGCAGTCTTCAACATGTTGTGGAGTTCAGGCAGGCTGACATCCAGCTTATTCATATGAAAGTTCATAACAAACTGCGAGAACGAACCCAGAAGTGATTGCAAGACCAAGTCTTGGCTCAGCTCCCCATCCATGGAAAAACCAAGTTATCCAAGACGTTCAATCAAATTGATCATCTTAAGTACATGGTCATTCACAGATGATCCCTCAGACATCCTAAACCGAACAGCTCCTTCGATATCTCATATCGAGCTGTCCTCCCTGCCACATCATACAACTCTTGTAGATGCATAAGGATAGTGTGAGCATCCATATGCTCATGCTGCTTCTGTAGCTCAATGTTCATGGAAGCTAGCATGATGCATTGAGCAACATTTGCATCATCTATCCACTTACGATACACAACATATTCATCTTTATGTGCATCGCTAGCAGGTTCAGTAGGCTTAGGTGAGTCAAGCACATATTCCAGCTTCTCAACCCTGAGAACAATTCTTAAGTTTCGAAGCCAGTCAGCAAAATTAAGACCAGTCAACTTGTGAGCATCTAGTATACTCCAGAGTTAGCAAAAATTAAGACCAGTCAACTTGTGAATGCTTAATGTGGAAGATATAACGTATATAGTAAATCTGTAAATGATGAACACATAACAACACTTAGCAAAAATTCAATTACATTTCAAAACACTATATGAATCGGGTCTTTATTCATAAGTGGCTCCCACTAGTTTATCTAAATTATATAACCCCTTAAGTGAAAAATTAAGCATTCATAATGCTAGCGGGAATAGGGATCCTACATTCCATCACACAACCTCGGCTGTAGCACGAAACGTCATGTGATGTTCAATAGGCAGACAACTCTTGTCAATTACATCTTATGTTATTCCCTAATAAAACTTTAGCCTCTTGAATAATTGAGTCACGGCTGTAGCACGACAGACTCAATATTCTAAGTCAAGTCTAACCCAACATTTCGTACAATTGAATTAGTCTTCAACGGCCCACGGATGTAGCACATAACGACCTTTAGATTCTAATTCAATGTACACATCTCTTTGTAATAGACAAGTATTTCTTATTTTGAAATCAAAGCCCTCGGCTGTTGCACGAAATGACAATGATTTAAAAATAAGAATTACTTTCTACCGTGTTGGAAGCTTTGACCGACACAAGCCCGTTGTGTCATTGGCCAATTACTACTTGATATTATTTAATTTTAGAGGCGTCACTTAATACCCCTTTCTTACAGATAGAAATCTGCTTTTGACAGAATCATCATTTCTCTTAATATTGAAAATTCATATTTAATTACGTGTTTCATAAACACAAGAATCTCATGATTGTATTCATGATATTTATATTAAGGTCATGAAACAATTTCACTATACTAGATTGTCTAACATACGCCTTATGTTAATTAAGTTCACCTAAATATATCATCGCATGATAAGTTAAGCATATATCATATATATAAGCATGAATAAACATAAAGGTAGGCATGTTAAATCATGTAGCATATTACTCTAAGCATTATACATCTCTATGTATCACATGAAGCATTTAAAAGTAATTAAAACAATTAAAAACAGCTATAAAACACTACTGTTAGCTATAAACAGTCTGAAACAATTTCAGAAAATATAGTATAATATACCATTAGATGCGTCTCAAAAAGACGAATCCAACGGCACCAAGCACGCCCCAAACGGAGCTACCACGTGCCTTCACACGCTGCTAGAAGGTATCTGACGCGCCTATACGTGCACACGCGATGTCAGGCGCCTGACTGACATTCATCCACTCGCCCCCACGCGCACACACGCGCCCCATGCGCCCTGACAGCTGAGCTGACGTCAGCATGACGTCATCTGATGACATCAGCATGATGTCAGCATCAGCGCTGAACAGTTGACCGCGCGTGTCTGACACACGCCGCGCGTGACATATGAGCGCGTGAGCCCCACGCGCGCTAGCCAGACGCGCGGCCCTTTACCCGTTTCAGACTTCAGCCGCTTTTTTTTATCATTATTATTACAGCCGCCGTCGCCGCCATTGAACGACGTGCCAATCCATCAACATCAGCACATTCTTTTCTTGATTACAGCAGGATATAACATATATATATACACAACAGATTACATATATATATACATATTTAATTACGAATTTTAATTAAAACAACTTCAAAAAATCATAATAATTAATCCACACATCAGAAAATTATGAAAAAAATACCCAGACGATCTATAACACTTTTAGAACTCAGATCTACAGTCAAAACAATTTTGAGAAACAATTTCTAATCAATCATAATAAATCCATGATATAACTTGTAAAAATCATAATAAATTCATACAAGATCATAAAATTCTGAAATTTTTATCACTGATTTATATGCATACAACCTAAGCTCTGATACCATTGTAGGAATTTATACATCACAGAAGCATGGTACAACATTTTCTTGATATAAAATCCATATAAACGCATAGAAATCGTGAATAAATCGAGGGATCGATTACTAACCTTTAATAGCGATCCAAGAACGATGAATGGAGATCCCTAGCAGCTGCTCCTCAATTGTGAAGTACACCACCGGTATCCACCAAGAGATCAAAATAATGGCGGGAGGAAGAGGTTGAGAGAATTAGTTGCCTCCTTTTCTTTTCTACTTTAGAATTAGGGTTAATTATTTTGGTTTGAGGCAAATAGGGTTTATAATAGTATGTTTATAGGCAAAATTTTCAGCTGAAAATTTTCCCATAAAATATTATTATTATTAACCCTTTAATTGATTATTCTTATTAACCAATTAACTAATAATTAAAACATCTTTTAATCATTAACTCCTTTTCTAAACACTTTAGAAAAATAATTCTCTCACTTGATTTAATTTCCAAAATTAAATTCTTAATTAATAATATTAAGCACTTTTCTTAATTATTATATAATTAATTAAATCTCATTTAATTAATTATTAAATTTTACCAGCCATTATTAATTAATTACTCCACCATTAAATCATTCTCTTTTATGGTGTGACCCTGTAGGTTCAATATTAAGCCGGTAGTAGAAATAAATAATAATAAAACTATTTTATCATTATTTATATAAATTCTCTAATTTATTAAATATAATTAATTAATAAATTAATCATATTTATTCTACATCGTGAGGGATACTTCTCAGCATATCGCGACTATCCGGATAATACGAATTCACTTCTTAGAATACCAAGAACCTATTCAGTGAATAGTTACCGTACAAATAATTCCTTCTACCCTGCAATGTCATGATTAAATACAAGGCATGGAACTCGTGTCAGGGCTATCTTATTTAATCATATGCTTTCTCATTCACTATGCTTAGTTCTAATTAATGTGAATTAGAAACACCTTTCTAATTTCATTCACTCTGGCCAGAGATTCCTGAACTAGCATAAGTGGATCAGCATTGAACATTCTCTTCCTTTACTAGAAGGGGTAGATCCTTTATTGATCATACACTATCTTCGTGTACAAATTCCTACACCCAGTAGAGCCCTTATTATTGTCCCTGGAGACTAAGAACTAAACCAAAGTATAGTTCAGTGTACACAAGTGACTATGATGACCTCAAGTGTAAGGATACTTGTACAACTATCACTATGTGAACATCTGCTGACACGTGAGTGAACTTCATCAGTTGTTCAGCTGTGTGAGTCATGTTCAGTGAACTTATTCTATAATAAGCACCTACATACTAGCTGTAGTGTCACCACACAAATGTATGTCTATGATAACAGACATCTTTCATAATAAAACAAGCATAGTATGTAGCGATCTTTGCAGATTACTAATTACCAGTTAGTAATCCTACGACCAGGAAATATTTAAGTTCAGAGTTATCATCTTTTTGGTCTCATTATTATGATCTCATCATAATCCATAAAAAGCTTTACTCTAAACTATGGTATATCTTATTTAAACACTTAAATAGATACAGCCCGCAATAAAACCAGAAACAAGTCTTTTATTAATATCAATGAAATTAAAACAGATTACATAAAAGTTATTCCTAAATCATCATACATGATTGGACTTAGAATATATCTCTTTCAAGTTGTTCCTCCAAAAATCGTGTTTATCACAGGTCCTCGGGGTCTTGGTCCTCCAAAGATTATATTTATGACTGGTCCCCTAGGCGGGGGATTCCTCCCCTGGTCATCTTGGTCCCTCCTACGATCTTCAAAGTTCTTTCGCCGATTATTATTCCTATCTCTTCCTTCCTCAGTGTACTTGTTCAATCTTCCTTTCCGAATGAGGAACTCTATTTCATATTTCAGTTTCCTACACTCATCAGTATCATGGCCAACATCTTTATGAAATCTAAAATATTTGCTCTTGTCTAGCTTGGAAGGATCTTCCTTCAAGGGTTTAGGCCAAAGAATATCTTGGTCTTTCTCGATTTCCTTCAAGATTTGGCTTCTAGGAGCATTCAACTTAGCGTATTCAGCAAACTTTTACCCAAGTTTTCCTTTCTTAGGGGTTGAATCAGGGTTTTGCTCAGTTCTAGGATACTTTTTCTTAGCGATATATTCCAGATCAGTTTTCCGCTTCTTGCCTCCAGTGGGCTCATTGCTCACCACGGTCTTCCTCATGCTCTCTTCCACCTTGATGTACTTCCCGGCCCTATTTTGGAGCTGCAACATGGTCTCAGGGGGGCGCTTGGCCAAGGACATCTTGAGGAACTCATCCCTAGTTCCCTGTTGCAGTGTTATCATTGCTACCTTGTCATCAAGGTTCAGGACTTTTAAAGCTTCCTTCGTGAAACGATCCAGGTAGTCTCTCAAGGATTCCTTCGCTCCCTGCACAATGCTCATGAGGGATGCTGAACTTTTCTCGTGCACTCTCCCGCTGATGAACTGCTTAATAAAAGCCTGACTTAATTCTTTGAAGGACCCAATAGAGTTCGGGGGAAAATGATTATACCATCTTTGAGCCATACCCGACAGGGTTTGAGGAAAGGCCCGACACTTAATAGCGTCATTCACGGGTTGCAACAACAGTGCATTGGAGAATGTCCTGACATGATTAGCGGGATCTCCTATGCCATTATAAGCTTTGATAATGGGCATCTTGAACTTTCTTGAGATATGGGCATTGTTTATCTCTTCAGTGAATGGTGGAGTAGGAACATCAGGATCCCCAAGGGGAAGAAGATTACTTGGATCAGCTCTTGGGACTACAACCCTTCTTTGTGACAGACCATCCAGGTCTATGATTGGAGGAGGATTCCTCCCCCTAGGCAGTAATGGGGGCCTAGGAACCCGGTGCGCCTCCAAGTCGCGCTTCAGCTTTTGAATCTCAGCCTCATGGTCCTTGATTCTCTCCTGCACTTCTTGGGGATTCACCCCTTGGTTGCTCCTGGGACGTTGGTTACCATCAGCCATCGGCTCTTTTCCAACACGTCTGCTTCTTGGGGTCACTTCATCATCAGAAGATTCGGAGTCTCTCTCAGTATAAGGACCAGAAAATTCCTGATCCTCCGGGGTAGGAGCCAAACCTTGTATGTAGGGGGGGTGTTTGCCCCCGTGCTTCACTCCGTCCAGCATGTCCACTTCCTCCAACCTCAGGGTAAAGGGGCATCCCATAAGGGGGGTTAGTGGTCACAACAGTTGAATACTCATACCCAATGGGTCGAGAATTCACAGGTGTATGTAGTTGTTGAAGTTGGGGATTCGTACCTTGAGGAGCCGGGGGGAACCATCCCTTGAGGTTGAGGTTCAGTTGCCCCTACCTGGGCTCCTCCTTGGGTGACGGCATAGGTTGAATGCGGAGGCAACTCCATGGTTGACGAAATCGTTTGGGTTCCCCGCGGGTGTTCCTCCTTCAAGGATGCTGCTTGTTCTCCGTATTCTCACCATGGTTGTTGTCATGCCTTCCCACATACGGCGCCAAATGTTATGGATCAAAAACTAAGGTATAATAATTGTTATATTTATTACTAAGGAACGTGAGCTTCAAAGCTCGATTTGACTGCTCTTGTGTTTCGTGACTCGATCTGCCTTACAAGATGCCTACGTACCTTCTTGTGCCAAGGACCAAGTCAAAAAACGTAGTTCTGATTGGTGGGCGTGAGACCCCTTATATAGATGTTGGGAGTCCTTGAATTGGACTTGGTTTAGGAGACTTGGTGGGCAAGTCTCAGAATTAGAATAGACTTTGGAGTCCTAAGAGGTAGGAAGTTGATTCCTTATCCCACTAGGTTCCTTGAAGGCCAATCTACAAGGATTTATTTCTCCACTAGGACTCATCTTATCAGTGGACTTATCCCATATTAAATAATTACAATATTAATTAATATTCAGGGTTTTGGGCCTTCTTTGTTCCATCAGGCCTGATCTAGTCCATTTGGCTTGATCAATGTGTTAACATCTTTGGTCTTAATGTCATACATCTTTTTATTGGGCTTTATAGCCCAAATTATGTGTAATTAATGCAATATTAATTACGTAATCAGGATTTATTTATTCCCTATCAAATTTTATAATTTCAATAATTATTTTTAGGATTTTTATAAAATTGGGAAATCAATATTTCACTAATTATTTATCTTTAAATGATTTTCTGAGTGTATTTATTTATAAATTCCATATTTAATTCTAGAATTCTTCAAAAATCATGGAATTCATATTTTATTAAGTTTAAATATTCTGGTAATTTTAGAATTATTTTGTATTTTTTTTGATTAATTTCACCCGCGCGTTGTTTCGTTTAATTATTAAAAAGCGGGTATAAAGTGAACCTTAAAAATTGTTTTAAAATTTCAAAAATTATGTTTTTATGTACTCTGGGATATTTTCGATATTTTAAAACTAATTGGGATTTATTTGGAAATGTTTTTAACGGCTCTTTGTTTTGTAAATCCGGGATAAAACGAGATTACAGAACCCGGAAATTGCTGAGATAATAGGGAGACGCGTATCACAATTAAGGATACCTGTCTGTAGCTCCTTATTTGGGAAAATAAACACATCACCCCCCCTTGTCTCTCCTTCTCGGCTTTGACTGATTTCTTTTTCTTTCCCTCTCGGTATCTCTGGTTCTCCCTCTCGATCTTCTTCTCTTTTTCTTTCATTTCTCCCTCCTTGCTGGATTCTTGTTCACCTGTTCTCCTCAGTTTTTTGGCCTGTTTTTCTGGTGAACCGCCACTGTACTCCGGTTTGGCTAGGTTCTGTTTTGTTCAGTTGGTATGCATATATATATACCTGTATATATGTGGGTGCTATTTGTATTTGTGTGTGCGTATTAGTGTGATTGTGTGTGTGTGGCAGCGCGTGGCCGCGTGTGGTTACCTGGATGCTCTATTGTGTTCCTCCGTTGGGTTGCTCATTTTGGGCTTCTTAGTTGGGCTTTTGGTTTGGGCCTTGTTGGGCCACCTGTGTGCTGTTGGTTTGGACTGTGCAGATTTTTCATTTTAATTTTTAATTCCTTTTATTGCAGGGAATTATTGAGTAATATTCGTGATAAAAATGAATTTATGCGGGAAAATTTTAGTAATTAATTGGCAAAAATTTTTGTTGGAATCCGAATTATCGGGTACCCTGAAAATGTTGTTGCCGTACCGCGATGACTCGTGACGAGCGGACGGTGGACGGTGATGACGTTGTTCTGAGTCCTAATTTTTATAAATAAATAAAATGATTTGTATAAAATGTTTTCGTAAATAAATCGTATATTGGAATTGTACGAAAATAAATACGTGATTGTGGAATTGGTGTTGTGACTAAACTTGTAGATTATTGTGATTGTTGACGTCGATTGTAATCGACGGGTAGGCTTATAAATAAAAAAGTTGCTGCCAAAATTTTCTAAAAAATTACTTTAAAAACATACTTATTTATATTATACGTGTTACCCCTATTTGTGTTCGGATTATGTGATTACGTGATTGCGTGTATAATTGATATACGAGTCGGGTTATCGGATTGGGTTATTAAGATTTGAGGATATCAAGCATGTCGATATAACTGATTAGGGTATTCTGTATTTGTAGATCCCAGTCGAGTCTCAGTAGGACCGAAGTCAGCATAAAAGCTACTTAGAATTTTCGAAAGCGTTGCAAGGCAAGTACCCTTGACCATTCCTTTATTGTTTAGTACGTATGAATAGCTAATGTTTTAATCTCGTAATGGAACGGAAACGTTTTAAGTTACGTATCCCCTGTAGTTATAAATCACTGTTTTAAATCTGTTTTGGGGAAAAGTAACTTCGAAAGATACCTATCTCGAATGAAATGATTTGCGAACTAGATTTTTATATATGTGCTGTTAAAATGAATGATTTTGAAATAAGATAGGTACAAGTATTTTGAAAACTGGATAAAACGATCAGATATGGGATACATAAGGGCCATAGTAGGCCTATTGAGGTGGCGTAAGAGGCTAATTCGGTTGCGCACAAACTATAACCGATTAGTCCAGCAGGTTAGAGACCTATCTAGTCTCTGAGTTCTGGAACAGGAAAATGGGATGGCAGTTAGAGCCGTCTGGTGTTGATTGCCTGATCAGCTATCTTCACATATCCGCTAAGTATCTGATTTGCAATTGTGATTCCCGTAAGGGTATAAATACTTGATACAGTGGTTTTATAAATGTGAATATCATGCTAAAGTTGGACTCTGATACTTACACAGCACACTACTACGTTGTTTTGTAAAAGCATGCTAGTCAGTGATATCCAGTTATCTCAGCTTTTCATTATATAACGTTGTTCACATGATTACAGCTCTATTCCTATCATTGTTTACGTTACTGTTTTTTTCTTGTTATTCATATGTTGGTACTGCTGAGCGATTATGCTCACCCTTGCAACATGTTATGTATATATGTCACAGATGCCTAGAAGACCAGTGAGACAGACCCGTGTTCCCGCCCCTTCAGGACCCGGCTCCTCAGAGGTAGTGTATATCAGGCGACATCCAGTCTGATGAGTTGCTGAATAAAGCTAGAGTGTGTCAGACTTTTAAATAAATGGGTTGTAATAATGTGAACCTGAATCATACTTGAACTCAGATCGGATCTTGGTTCGGGGTCGAATTAGCATATAATAATAATAATCTTGTTGTTTATATTTCTGGTGTTTGTGTTGAGTGACGTTAACTCCTGACCCCGGGGTTGACTTAATTCTCGGAATCAGAGCTACAGGTTAAAGTCCCTGATCCAGGTTAGAGGAGCAAACCTTAGAGTCAGTCGAGAGTTCCGACGGCGTTAACCTGGCATCTATTAAATGTTTTGATAGAATTGCCTTGACCTTGTGGTGTCTTTCCGATATTTATCCTATTGGCAGTGGCCTATTATGATTTCTAGTTCTCCTTCTCAGGAGAACCCTTCAGACCCGGATAGCTCAGATTCCGAGAGGACCCTGGATGTTGTTGCTGTGGAGACCCCTATGCCTCCTCCACCAGTTCCTTCCCTTGTACCGAGAGACATCCCTGGACCTAGTACTCATCCCCGCTGGGTACGTAGGTCTGTGTCTGCTGTTAGGGATTTTTCTTCCGACTGTGGTCCTAGTTCTTCCTCGTCGATACCTCCGGTTCCTCCTGTAGCCCCTAGTGGTACTTCTTCTCCGATCCCTTACCATGTTCACCGAGCGGTGAATAACTCTTTTATCATAGAACAGAGTCCGGGGTTGGCTGCTCAGCTTGAGCAGATACCCGTTGCACCTTTCCAGGGCATTCATGCCCCTTCCCCTCAGGTGCAGACCCGTGTGCGATCCTTGACCCAGATGGCTGTTGAGAGGGCTAGATCCATTGATCGTTTCATTAGCTCAGAGTTCAGGGTTGTGCAGTATTAGGACCTAGTGAACTGGTTAGTGTTTGAGCTAGGTTCTATTGGTGGCAGTGGTAGTGGTTAGACCAGGATTGCAGCTAAGAGATACAGAACTTAGAATTGGCTTCCAGGAGTTCTATAGTTTTTTTCTTTGTATACGTACATTATATTGTGATAGTTTGTAGTAGGCGGAGGCTGCTATGACAGCCAGTTTTAATGTGTATTTGGATGGTTTATTTTCAGTTGGATTTCAGTTGTACTAGTTGGATTTCTGTTGGATATTGTATTATAGCTGCTTTATTTCATTGTTCAGTTTTTATATAGTTGTGTGTTATTATTATTGTTGTTACTATTATTATTTCTTCTATTGCTGGCATTTCTAGATTATGATCATTCACTCAGGACGGATCCAATTAAACTGAGGATGAGGATATTGTCTTTGTGGCAACGCTCTCCTGATGCATATGTATAAACTGCTTGGAGCAATCCATTTTCTTATATATGACTGTTATATTTCAGGAGATGCCCCTAAAGAAGAATTCTTAACCAAATAACGGATTTGTTGGGGATCCCTCCATGAGTGAATTGATGAATTTTTTAGGTCAGCAGTCTACACAGTTGGCCCAACAGCAACAATGGTTCCAGTAGCAGCAACAACAATTGCAGCAACAACAACAATAGGAACAACAGCTCATACAGTAACAACAGCAGCAACTGTAAATCCAGCAGCAGCATGAGATGAGGGGGACAAACCAGGTTGTTAGCTTTATATCTTTCCAGGAAATGAAGCCCCTAGAGTGTAAAGGAAAGGTAGATCCTTGCTCCCAGGATATGGTTGAAGGAAATGGAAAAGGGGTTTGCGCTCACCAAGATGAGTGAGGATTTAAAGATGGATTATGCTAGTTATTTTCTGAAGAATGATTGAACTATTGGTGGGAATCTACGCGAGCATTAAAAGGAGAAGGTCCTATCTCATGGGCCAGATTCATAGAACTGTTATTGGAGAAATACTTTCCGGACTGTCTCCAGAGTCAGATGGAGATGGAGTTTTTGGAGTTGAAGCAAGGAGACAGGAGTGTCACGGAGTATGAAGCAAAGTTTACGGAGTTGGCCCGTATAGCACCGGAATATGTGAGTTGGGAAGTACAACGAGTGAAGTGGTTTCAACAAGGGTTGAAGCCAGAAATAAGGAGTGGAGTTGTATCTCTACAACTCAAGACATATACTTCCGTAGTTCACGTTGCCTTAGTGATAGAAAGTGACCAGAGGTTAGCTGCAAAGGAGCAGGGTGAGAAGAAAAGGAAGTTTGAAAGTGGACCTGCTAGGTCAGAATCAGGTATAGCAAGTTAGAAGTTCCAGCATTGGTTTGGAAAAAATAAGAATAAGAAGTTCAGGAGACAAAATTTCCCTCAGGCTAGACCCAATACCACTTCAGTTAACTCCACCCTGACAAGGCTTAGAAAGTCGGTGATTGATTGTAAGACATATGGGAAGAAGCACAGTGGTCAGTGCCGAGAAAATATTAATTGTTTTAAGTGTGGCCGGAAGAGTCAATATTCTATGGAGTGTAAGTCTGAGACTCAAGGAGTAACCTGCTTTAGTTATGGCAAAGTGGGGCATATTGCTAGGAATTGCAAGTCAGTGACCCGAGGTAGTGTTGGAAGGAGCATGTCCCAAGGACCAGCAACCAGTACATCTAGAGCTAGAACCTTTAAGATGACCCAGAAATCTCCAGCTCATGATTCTGATGTGGTTGCAGGTACGCTTTCTCTTAATCCCGTAGTTAACATTTTATTTGATTCAGGAGCGTCCAAATCCTTTATATCTATGAATTGTGTAAATAAAATGCAATTGGTGTTGGAAGAATTAGAGGAACCTTTGACCATAGAAGTGGCTAATAAAGATAAAGTGCATGTAAACCAATTCTGTCCTAAATGCTCCATAGATATTTCAGGATATTTTTTCCCTGCCGACCTAATACCCTTTGAGTTAGGAGACTTTGATGTTATTTTAGGCATGGATTGGTTGTCTCTATATAAGGCAAATATTGACTATAAGAAAAAGAGAGTTGATATGTATACCTCAGATAATAACAGGATTAGTTATCAAGGACAGAGGCAAGATAAAAAGTTCCTCTCAGTATTGTAAGCAAAGAAATTATTACGGCAAGGGTGTGAGGCATATTTAGCTCATGTGGTGGATATGAAGAAAGAGACCCCTACTTGGGATGAGATTCTCATAGAAAGAGAATTCCCTGACGTCTTCCCAGAAGAGTTACCAGGGTGGCCACCTAATCGAGAAATAGAGTTCTCCATTGATTTGATACCCGGAGTTGAACCAGTTTCCAAAGCTCCATATAGGATGGCCCCAATGGAAATGAAAGAATTGGCTAAGCAACTTCAGGAACTATTGGATATGGGAGTTGTTCGACCCAGTATTTCTCCGTGGGGTGCTCCAGTGCTATTCATAAAGAAGAAGGATGGAAGCATGAGATTGTGCATTGACTACAAAGTGTTGAACAAGTTGACAATAAAGAATAAATATCCTTTTCCATGCATCGACGATTTGTTTGATCAGCTTAATGGGGCATGTTATTTCTCAAAGATTGATTTAAGGTCTGGCTACCACCAACTGAAGATAAAGCCCGAAGATATTCCCAAGACTACAATCAGGACAAGATATGACCATTACGAGCTCTTAGTGATATCGTTTAGATTGACAAATGCGCCAGTGGCTTTCATGGACTTAATGAACCGGGTGTATAAGGAATATTTGGATAAGTTTGTTATTGTATTTATTAATGACATTCTTATATATTCAAAGACTCTAGAAGATCATGCGACACATCTACGGATTGCCCTTCAGAAGTTTAGAGAAAAAAATTGTATGCAAAGTTCTCTAAGTGTGAATTTTGGCTAACAGAGGTACAGTTTCTTGGACATGTAGTGAGCAAGGAAGGTATCAAAGTAGACCCAGTAAAGATTGAAGCTGTATCAAAGTTGGAGCAACCGAAGACTCCGACGGAAATAAAAAGTTTTCTTTGATTAGCTGGATATTATCGAAGGTTTGTAAAGGATTTCTCGAAGATTGCATCCCCATTAACCAGGTTAACTAGGAAAAATGAGAAGTTCATTTGGACGGAAAAGTGTGAAGAAAGTTTCCAGGAATTGAAAAGGAGGTTAGTGACAGCTCCAGAATTAGCATTGCCAGATGAGACCAGAAACTTTGTGATTTATAGTGACGCTTCCTTGAAAGGTTCGGGATGTGTATTAATGCAGCATGACAAAGTTATCGCCTATGCCTCCAGACAACTGAAGCCTTATGAGCAGAAATATCTAGTTCATGACCTTGAGTTGGCAGCTATGGTGTTTTCTCTGAATTTATGGCGTCATTACTTGTATGGGGAGAAGTGCGATATTTATACAGATCATAAGAGCCTGAAGTACATATTCACGCATAAGGATTTGAACATGAGACAGAGAAGGTGGTTGGAACTTATTAAGGACTATGATTGTTCGATTAATTATCACCCAGGTAAAGCCAATATGGTGGCTGATGGCTTAAGTAGAAAAGAGAAATTGAATATGGTTTGGATTATGGACGAACTAGCACGAGACTTAGAAAAGATGGATATTGAAGTATGAACACCAAATGAAAGTCAGGAGCAACTATATGAAGTTACCTTCCAGCCGGCGTTGATGGAAAAGATCAAAAGGTATCAAGAAGGAGTTATGGAACAAGAGTTGGATACTTTGACGGGAGAGGAGTTATGTACTCAAAAGGATAAGCAAGGTTTGTTTATATTTTCATCCAGAATTTGGATTCCTAATGTAACGGAACTGAAAAATGAAGTATTACATGAAGTGCACAACTCTAGGTTTTCTATCCACCCTGGTAGCACTAAGATGTACCAAGACTTGAAGAGAAACTTTTGGTGGCCAGGAATGAAGAAGGATATTTCCAATTGGGTTAGCAAATGTCACGTGTTCCAAATGGTAAAAGCAAAGCATCGACGACCAAGTGGATTGTTACAACCTTTGGAGATTCCCCAATGGAAGTGGGAAGAGATTTCCATGGATTTTGTAGTGGGATTGCCAAAGACGAGAGCAAATCATGATGCTATTTGGGTGATCATTGATAGATTGACCAAGTCAGCGCATTTTCTTCTGATCAATGAAAGGTAATCTTTGGAAAAGCTAGGTAAGTTATATTTGGACGAGATAGTTATCAAACATGGAGTGCCTGTGTCTATAGTGTTAGATCGAGACCCGAGATTCAATTCCGGGTTTTGGACCAAATTCCAAGAGTTCCTAGGAACAAAGTTGAATATGAGCACCGCCTATCATCCTCAGATAGATGGTCAAAGTGAGAGAACGATTCAGACCAAAGAGGATATGTTGAGAGTTTGTGTTTTGGATTTTAAGGGTAATTGGGATGAACACTGTTAGATATATTTGTGATGTCATGTCTAATATGATTTATGTTTAGTTTTTAGATCTTACTTAACAGGACAAATCAGTACTTAACTGGAAATCAGTACTTATACTGAAGTCAGGACTTAAGATATTAGAACTTAAGTTGTCAGAACTTAAGTTATCAGGAGATATTTATCAGGAGATAATATCAGGACTTAAGGAGACATTCAGATAAGGAAGGCGGCTGATTGAAAGGAAAGAAGATCAAGACAAACATAAGAAGAAATATGCATGAAGAAGAATTCTATGAAGAATAGAATACTTGGAAAAAAAGATAACTGATTGATATATATTAGGAAGCAGAATTATATTCGATATCAATTAGAAGATTATCTTGTAACTGTGTAGTATATAAACACAGACATAGGTTTTACACTATAAGTGTTATCATAATCGAGGTTATTATTCATTGTAACCCTAGCAGCTCTCGTGATAATTTGTTCATCACTGAGAGAGAACAGTTCTTTGTAACAGAGTTTATTGTGTTAAATAAAATCTATATTTTGTTACTTGAGTTCTAATATTCGATTTGATTGTAGTAAACACTGTATTCAACCCCCTTCTACAGTGTGTGTGACCTAACAAGTGGTATCAGAGCAATTTGTTAACATACATACAGTAAAGATCCAAAAACAATCATTTCTGTAGAAGTACAAACTCCAACCAAGCCCACCAAAACTGAAGAAACTCCAAAGACTCAAATCCATAATCGATATGAGACCATTAGGGTTCCCATACTGAAACCTTCCGAGTATCCCATATGGAAGGTGAGAATGTCTATGTTTCTGGAAGCTACAGATCCAGAATACCTTGACAGAATTAATGAAGGACCACACAAGCCAATCAAGCTCTCTGTTATAGTTGCAGATCATCCCACACAGACTGTACCAAAGGAGAAAAGTGAATATACATCTGAAAATATCTCATCTATTGCAAAGGATGCAAAGGTAAGACATTTGCTGCACAGTGCCATTGATAATGTCATGTCAAACAAGGTAATTAACTGCAAGACTGCGAAGGAGATATGGGATGCCTTGGAGACAAGATTCCAGGGAACTGATTCAATTAAGAAGAACAGGAGGACTATACTCACTCAAGAGTATGAGCACTTTGACTCAAAACCTGATGAGTCATTGACTGGTTTATATGATAGATTTGTCAAACTCTTGAATGATCTGTCATTGGTGGATAAGGATTATGATCTTAAAGATACAAATCTCAAATTCCTTTTAGCTCTTCCTGAAATTTGGGATTTGAAGGCCTCAACTATAAGAGACAACTATGCTCTTGATGAAACTACTCTTGATGAAATTTATGGTATGCTCAAGACTCATGAACTTGAGATGGATCAAAGAAGCAAGAGGCATGGGAGAAAGTCAAGGACAGTTGCTCTCATCAAAAAGTCTGATACTGAGTCATCAAGTCCTGATAGTGATGAGGAATCAGAAACTGAAAGTCTATCTGAGATGGACCCTGATGAAGTGTTGATGAAGCTGTGTGCTCTTATGGTGAAAGGAATAACAAAGATTGTATACAGGAAATTTAGAAGGGGAAAGAAGTTTTCCAGGAAAGGTGCAAGTTCTGATAAGAAAGGTTTTAGAAAATCTGAAGGAAAAGGAGGAAAGTCTGACAGAGGAGATTACTCAAATGTCAAATGCTACAACTATGGTGAGAAAGGCCACATATCTCCTGATTGCAAGAAAGTGAAGAGTGACAAAGGCAAGGCACTTGTCATAAAGAAGAAAAGCTGGACAGACACTTCAGATTCTGAAAGCGAGGTGAAGTATGCCTTGATGGCAAATGCTGATAGCAGTTCTGAAGCTGCTGATTTAAAGGTACCTCAAACAACTTATGCTTTTCATACTGATGATATTACTGAGTTGAGAAGATATCTTAAAAGCATGTTCATTAGTTATAGAGATCAAACTTTAACATGTGAAAGATTAACTTCTGAAAATCTTGCTTATAAAAAAGAGGAATGATTATTTAGAAAAAGAGTTAGTTATGTTCCATCAAACTCAGAAAGATAGAGATGATGCTTTCTATGTTAGAGATGAAGTGCTTAAATTGAATGAATCTCTAAAAACTGAGTTAGAAAAGGAAAGAGAGATTATCAGGACTTGGACTAACTCTGGCAGAACAACTCAGAATTTGTTAAGTAGTGGAAACTGGAAAAAGGGCTTAGGTTATGGAGATGATAATAATGATAAAGGAACTGTAGAAATTGAGCCTATAGTTGTTAAACGAAAGCCAAAGGTAAATCCTGTTAAGTTTGCAGCTGTAAAGTCATATATTGATAAATCAGAAGTTAAAGAGAAATTACCCTCTGAAAAAACAAAACAGGATAAGCTAATTGAAGTTAACGTAGGCTTAATGACTAAGAAGCAGCTTAAGCATAAGCTGACAGATGTTAAGAATGTAAACAAGGTAAATCCACCTAGGAAAAATAGGAATGGAAAGGTAAGTGTGAATAAAAGCAATGATTATAAGCCTATTCCTAATGCTCCTTGAAAGAAATGTTATAACTGTGGAAATTCTAACCATCTGGCTTCTTTTTGCAGGATGAATAAGAACATAAACTCCTTACCTTCAAAATCAGGAGTGAAGAGTCAGTTTGTTAGATATAGGCCACAAAATCCTTGTTTTCATTGTGCTAGTTTATGGCATTCCATTTATACTTGTAAGGAAAATCATAGTTTGTACTATGATTATTATCAAATAAAACCTTCTTTAAAGAAAGTTAGCATTATTCCTTCTAGTGTAAGTTCTGATGCAAATTCTGATATTGCAAAATTCTGATAAGAAAACTGTTAACATAAATTCTGATGCTAAATCCACTGCAAATGTTAACAAACTTAATAAGGCCAAATGATCCAAGCAAGTCTGGGTCCTTAAAACTAATCATTAGTGGTCTTTGTGATTGCAGTGCAACATGAAAAACATCCTAGTTCTGGACAGTGGATGTTCAGGACATATGACTGGAAATAAAGCCCTGCTATCAGACTTTGTGGAGAAAGCTGGCCCAGGTGTTTCTTATGGAGATGGCAACATGGGAAAAACTCTGGGATATGGCTATTTCAATCTTGGGAATGTCATCATTGAAAAAGTAGCTCTAGTCTCGGGACTTAAACATAATTTGCTAAGTGTTAGTCAAATATGTGACAGAGGTTATCATGTGGATTTCTTTGAAGAACACTGTGAAGTTCTTAGAAAATCTACAGGCAAAGTTGTTTTGAAAGGATACAGGCATGGTAACATTTATGAAGCCAAGCTTTTAACAAATTCTGATGGTTCTGCAATCTGTCTACTAAGTACAGCATCAATTGAAGAAAGTTGGAATCGGTACAAGAAACTCTCTCATTTAAATTTCAATAATATAAATGAACTAGTCAAGAAAGATCTTGTGAGAGGACTGCCAAAATCAGTATTTGCTCCTGATGGCCTTTGTGATTCCTGTCAAAAGGCAAAACAAAGAAAATTTCCATTCAAGAGCAAGACTGAATCTTCAATTCTTGAGCCTTATCACCTACTACATGTTGATCTATTTGGTCCAGTGAATTCCATATCTATTGCAAAGAAGAAATATGCTATGGTCATAGTGGACAAGTTCACCAGATACAAATGGGTGTATTTCTTGCACACAAAAAGTGAAACTACATCTATCTTGATTGATCATGTCAAACAACTGGATAAATTGGTCAAAGACTCTGTGAAAATCATAAGAAGTGATAATGGCACTGAGTTCAAGAATTTGATTATGGAAGAGTTCTGCAAAGACCAATGAATCAAGCAAGAATTTTCTGCTCCTGGAACTCCACAGCAAAATGGAGTTGTTGAAAGAAAGAATAGAACTCTTATTGAAGCTGCACGAACTATACTTGATGAAGCAAAGTTACCAACCTATTTTTGGGCTGAAGCTGTGCAGACTGCTTATTTTACACAGAATGCAACACTTATTAACAAGCATGGAAAAACACCATATGAGATGGTGAAGAAAAAGAAGCCAAATTTGAAGTATTTTCATGTATTTGGATGCAAGTGTTTAGTTCTTAAGACTCATCCTGAACAGCTATCCAAATTTGATCTAAAAGCTGATGAAGGATTTTTTGTTGGATATCCACTTTCCAAAAAAGCCTTCAGAGTCTACAATTTAAGAACAAGGGTTGTCATGGAATCTATCAATGTCTATTTTGATGATAAGAAAATTACTGGACTTGAAGATTTCAATGATCATGATCAGCTGAGATTTGAGAATGAAGTTTTAAATTCTGATTATGTAAATCCTGATAGTCTAAATCCTGATAGTCTAAGTCCTGATACTGCAAACTCTGATGGATTAAACTCTGATGCTATTGAAACTGTGGTGACTATGCCAAAGGAAAATGCACCTGTGCAGGGGGAGCATATAGAAGATCCAACCACATCTCAAGTAGCATTAGAATCTAGAGCAGGCTCTTCAAGTTCTGATTCATCAAGTTTTGATGAGCCAAGTTTTGATAATTCTGGAAACTCAAATTCTGAAGGATCTAACTCAGAGAGCATAATTTCAGGGGGAGCATCAGAAAATGTTGATGGAGACAGCATGGATCATGGAGGAGCATCCAGTTCTAGAGATAACCTTCCATCTGTAAGGAAGTGGACTAAAGCACATACACCTGACTTGATTATTGGAGATCCTGAAGCAGGTATAAGAACTAGAACAACAACATCAAATGAATGCCTCTATCACTCTTTTCTTTCTCAGACTGAACCAAAGAAAGTGGAAGAAGCTCTTCAAGATGCTGATTGGGTGCAAGCAATGCAGGAAGAGTTAAATGAATTTGAAAGAAATAAAGTCTGGACCCTAGTGCCAAGACCAAATAACAGATCTGTTGTTGGTACAAAGTGGGTGTTCAGAAACAAAACTGATAGTGATGGAATAATTATAAGGAATAAAGCAAGGCTGGTTGTAAAAGGATATTCTCAACAGGAGGAAATTGATTATGATGAAACATTTGCACCAGTTGCTAGATTGGAAGCCATAAGGATATTCTTAGCTGATGCTGCTCACAAAAAGTTTACAGTCTTTCAAATGGATGTAAAAAGTGCTTTTCTTAATGGAGAATTAGAAGAAGGAGTATATGTTGAACAACCTCCAGGTTTTGTCGATTCAAAATTTCCTCATCATGTCTATAGACTTGAGAAAGCACTTTATGGCCTTAAGCAAGCTCCAAGAGCATGATATGAGACATTAGCTCACTTTCTTTTTGAAAGTGGATTTAACAGAGGGACTATTGACAAAACATTGTCCTATCTCAACCATGGAAAGGACTTACTTTTGGTGCAAATATATGTTGATGATATCATTTTTGGTTCTACAAATGACAGACGTTGTAAAAGGTTTGCCAAGCTAATGCAGTCAAGATATCAAATGAGTATGATGAGAGAACTTAGCTATTTTCTGGGCCTTCAAGTCAAGCAGAATGGAGAAGGAACTTTTATTTGTCAATCTAAGTACACCGGAAATTTGTTGAAGAAATTTGGAATGCAAGATTGTTCAAGTGCATCCACTCCTATGGCCACTGCAACAAAATTGGATAAAGATACTGGTACATCAATAGATATTACTGATTACAGAGGTATGATTGGCTCACTACTCTATCTAACTTCAAGTATACCTGATATCAAGTATGCTACCTGTCTTTGTGCAAGATTTTAAGCAGATCCAAGAGAACCTCACTTAACAGCTGTGAAAAGAATTTTCAAGTACCTTAAGGGTACAGCTGATCTGGGATTGTGGTATCCTAGAGAACCATACTTTAAGCTAATAGGTTACTCAGATGCAGATTTTGCAGGATGCAAAATTGACAGGAAAAGCACAAGTGGAAGCTACCAATTTCTTGGAGGCAGATTGGTTTCTTGGTTTAGTAAGAAACAAAAGTCAATTCCACATCAATTGCAGAAGCAGGGTACATTGCTGCAGGAAGCTGTTGTGCACAGATTCTTTGGATGAAGAATCAGTTACTGGATTATGGGTTAAAATATTCTAAAATTCCTATTTACTGTGAAAATCAAAGTGCTATTGCTATGACAGGTAATCCAGTTCAACACTCAATGACAAAGCACATCAGCATTAGGTACCACTTCATAAGGGAACATGTGGATGAAGGTACAGTGGAATTGCATTTTGTTCCAACAGATCAACAACTAGCAGATATCTTCACAAAACCACTATGTGAAGCTACTTTTACAAGATTGGTAAATGAACTTGGAATGGTTTTAGGTTCTTTCTCTAAATCTGCTTAGTTTATGTTCTGATACATCAGACCTTATGATCAGTATTTATAGATATTACTATCTTGTATTCTGTGCTTAAATTGAAATTTTCTAAGTGCTGATTGTTGTCTGATGTGAATTTCTAGACTCTGATAGTGATATGAATGTTTCTGTGACTATTCAATCCAATGAGGATAATTGTGCTAGATGCTGACCTAGTAGTCTTTACTCTACTAATAATCCCATGTTTGAAGTAATTATTTATATGGAAATCTTTTAACACAAGAAAATTCTGATATTGAGCTTGGTTAAAGTTTACTTTGTATATCTTATTACTAAGTCAAAAACTAGAATAGTGCTTCTTATCTGTTAAGTTCTGATGTTAGTAAATCGGATGGATGTACTAAGTGCTGATAAGCCTCACTTATCAAAAGAAAAAGAAAAGAAATATCAGGTACTCCTTTGAGATCTAGAGAAAAGTAAATGTAGAAGGGAAGACCCAAGTGCATTGCTGGAATTAAGTAATATGCATTAGAAAAGCAAAATAAAATTTTCTTGGTGACTTTTCACATTCTCTGATTACTGGAGAAATACTCTGATAATAGTATAAATTCTGATAAGAAGTTGTGACTCACTTACACTAAGAAGCCACTGTAAAAAGGAATTTCAAAAGATGCATAAAATGAGAACAAAACAGTTGAGGTGGACTCATACATGAACTCATTCTATAGTAGACTTCAGAGTAATGACAGATTTTAAGCAAAGTTCTTAGTTATGCCTTATTTCTAAGATGTACTGATATGAATCAGACTTTACTCTTTGTCTGATATTTAGCTTATTGCACACACTTACACTCCATATGAATGATGAAAATTATTGTGGTGATAAATGTTATTTTGGATGAACAGTTTAAGTGTCAGTTGTATAAATTCTTAGGACAAGTACTGATGGAAGTTCTGATGATTAAGTTCTGATGTACCCATATCAGTATTTGTGTGAAGAATTATAGGAATAAACATTCACTTTTAGAGTAAAGGAACCATATTCTGATGACTTTTAAATCCTGATAATAATCAAGTTCTAATGCTGATGTGGTAGTATTTATTTACTTGGTTTATTTTTGGGCATTACTTGAACGGTCATATTTTTACAGAATATTGGTTTATGTGAGATAAAGCAGTAATAATCATTTGTTTAGTGGGAACAGTATTTTTTAAAAACTGAATGTGCAATGTAATTATTACTTATTTACCGTGCCCATTAACTTTTGCCTTAATTGTTGCATGCCTGACAGGTGTAAAGGTCTGTTCCACTTCTTATTAACTGCTGTCACGTGGGGTGTCTAAGTAAAAGAGATAAAAGATTTTCAAATCTTTTATTTCCATTATTCTACTCTCTCTCTTTTCTTATTTTCTCTCATATTTTCTGACGGTTTTTCTTTACAGACATTTTGTCAAACACCTTAAAGGCACTCTAACTTCTCACTTATTTCTGATGGCGCCCAAGGATTTAATTGTTGATGGAACCAAGTTTGTCCCAAATAATTATGCTGCAATCCTAACCAAGGCTGAAGCTCCTTCAGATTTGCACTTTGTGCAAGATTTATTAGCTCATAGTGAGATTGGGTATGCTTTGACCTAACCTCAAACTATTTCAAGCCAACAAGTGCTGACATTTTGGAGAACTGGGCTTTTTGATGATGGTGGTGCTACTGGTACTCCAAACATTTTTTTCATATCAGGAGATGTCGAGCATGTGGTTACTCCTGGAGCAGTTCGTAAAGCTCTCCACTTACCTGAAGGTTGCACATTCTCAACAGTGGAGGATCCTGTCTTACAGCATCTTAAGGCCAGTCTAGGCTATGAGAAAAGTTTGGGAAAGCTGGGTTAACTGAAAAGAGCAAATATCATAAAGGAATGGAGCTTTTTCTTTGATTGTATCACTAATGCATTCGCCAATAAATGCTCCAACTTTGATGCTATTCCCATCATGAGTCAGCAAATGGGGTATGCCCTTATTCATCAAACTCATTTTGATTTTGCAAGTGTTGTGCTAGGTTTTATAGGGGATAGGATGACAGAGGATAGAAATGTAGTATACTTTTCTAGATTCTGTCAGCTTATATATACTTTCCGTTGTGCTGATGAACCCCAACCTACCAGTGATTTAATTTACCTTTTAAGCTTGCAAAAAGGGCCTTTAATGATTTGTTAAATGATGACATTAAGAAATAAGTGCAGAGACCCTTACAGATTCCTCATTTAGTAAAACAGATTCTAGTAAATGCTGATCCACAAACATACACATCTATTTACCCTGATGTCCAACCCACCAACACATCACAGCCAACTCAACAGCCATCAGAACCTACCATCTCTCACAAACCTTAAACTTCTCAACCTCAACCTACTCAACCCTCCATCAGAACATATTTCAAACCATCACAGTCATCTCAACCTCAACCTTCAGCACATCTTGTGAAGCTTTCATCTTCCAAACCCAAGAGGACTAAGATAGTACCTTAATCTCAACAGAAGAGAAGGAGAATTGTTCTGAGAGATGAGTCAGAAAATGAAAAACATGTTCCAATATCAGGACCTATTGTTGTAGAAGCTGAGAAGATTTCTTCTCAGAAAGATACTGAAACTGGGAGTTCTAGGCCCCTCGAAAGGCTTAGAAAGCTAAATTCTGATGATGAAGCTCCCAAAATCTTTAATTCTGCAAAGAGACTTAAAAAGCAAAGAGCCAAGAGGGTTGTAAGTGTTTCATCACACTCTGAAGAAGATCTGGAAGAAGCTGCTAAGGAAGGGGGTCGGGAATCTCTGATCCCAACAGAACCTATAGTAATTGAAGTAGTTCCTACTGCTGAATCAGCACACAAGTCTCCTATTCAAGAACGAGAGGATATTCCAGAGATAGTGTCTACACCTCCCGTGTCTCCTGTAATTGATCCAGTACATACTGAAGACCCAGGTACAAGTGCTGAAATTGATATTCATAACTTGATTGTGCCTGAGGTTCTGTACTTGGAAGCTCCACCAACTCAACTCACTCCACCAACAACACCAATTCTAGATGCTGATTTCAATGAAAATATTCCAACCACGCCAATTCTGAATCTGGATGATGAAAATTAGATTGAAGGTGGGAATCAAGATTTGGCTGTTGATCAAAACTTAGCTGCAAATCAGAACATAGAGGATGATGTTGAAGCCTCTATAGCCTCACATATTGTTATTTTATCAGAGGATGCTGATGCGGCAGGCTCTGTAAGTTCTGATGCTGATAATGCTGAACTTACTGGTGAAGCTGCTGCAAATGTAGATGCTGATGCAACTGCATGCACCTCAACAAGCTCCATACAAAGCTGACTTAATCAAGAAGTTTGTTAGAGAGGATGCACCAGGACCTTGGAGTGAAACTCCTATAGGACAGGAGTGGACTAAGGAATGGAACTCAGTTAGTTTTGTTCCTACTGAAAAAATTCTTGCTGAGCACTTTGCCAAAGCTGATGAAATGTTGATAAATGATGATTTCAAGGCACAACTGAGAGTTACTACAATGAGTACTAGGCACATTCAAGGTCAACACTCAATAACTCATGACAAGGAATAAAATTCAAGAATCTCTGATCCAGCAAGATATGAATGTAAAATTGGAAAAGAACAGATTTTTCAAGCCAACCTTTGACAAAATTGGGTATATTGAAAAAACTCAGGAGAAGTAACAAGCTCAGATTGATGAAATTCTAAAGAATCAAGCTTCTCATCAAACTCAACTCAATAAGATCCAATCCTCAGTGGAATTGCTTGTCTCTCTTCTTTTACCTGCTGATGCCAAAAAGGGGGAGAAAGTTATTAAGTCCAAATGCAAATCTACTCAATCACTGAAGGGTAAGGATGATGGAAATAATGACCAGGGAAACTCTAGAATGGGTAGAGGTCATGGTCAAGGCAAAGGTGGAAAAGGTTCTTCATCAAAGACAACCGAAATTTCTACATAAAGAACAAGTTTTGATACTGGGAGAAGAATAAGTTCTGATACTGGTAAAAGGATAAGTTCTAGTGAACATCTGGAACTTGATGAAGAAATTTCAAAGAGATTATTTCTTAAAGAAAATCCTGGAATGTACTTTGAAAGTCTAAAGGAAGAGGAAGCTAGACTTAAAGCAGAAAAGGTCAACTCCAAATCTAAAGCTTCTGTTATTGAAAAAAAACTTCCAAAACCTAAGGGTATTGTTATTAAGGAAAGGACAAATTCTGAGGCAACCAAAGCCAAATCACAAGTGGAGGTAGATCCAAGATCCAAGGGCAAAGAAAAAGTTGATGAACCTGTAAAGGTATATGTGCCAGTCATGGGTGAAGAAATAATTGATGAAGAAGATGCTAGTCTTACTCTGATGAAAAAGAAGATTTCTCAACCAACCTCTGACATGGCTCAAGTTATTCAGAGTCAAGATGTAGTAAGTTTTGATATGACAGTGAAGCAAGCAACCTCTGACATAGATCAAGTTGTCTTGATATCAGAAGATAAGGAAAAGGAAACCTCTGACATTACTCATGTTAAACCTACAAAGATGCTACTACCAGGATTCACAAAAGCTCAACAGACTCAACCTTTAAAGACTACATCAAGTGGTTTTGAAGCAAGAATTGTTACAAGAAAGGAAGCAAGAGACAAATCTGGATTGGGTAGTTCAAAAGAGAAGAGAGTAAGAAATGCTACCAATGATCCAACTTCCTTAAGTGAACCAGGTGTAGGAGCAACTCCCGAGAGATTGAATCAACTTGAATCTGTACAAATGGTTTACCATTCTGTTTTGAAAGAAGATATCATGTTATACTTTATGACAGATGGGAGGGTATTCCAGATCAGGGAAAATGCAATTTCATTGAAGTATTTTAAAGAACTGGAACATGTTCTATTTCTGCTTCACGTGAAAAACAGATCAACAGATGGTGCTGCAGGGTGTTTAAAATCAAATAATCAAAGACAGAATAAGCTTTACTCTGTAAAGTCTGACGGCCCATACTGTCCCAAGTACATATCTCACAGTGGAGAAATTGTTGAAATGAAGCCTAATACTGCTTAAATCATCACTACATATTCTGGTATTAAGGGACTTGAATTCAATCTTGAGTCTGATAAAGCCTACATAATCAGACTAGATCAGGATATAAGGAAAGCTAAAATAAATGATCTCAGGGCTGCTATATTTCAATCTGGTGAAGATACAATTGAATTGAATAATGCTAAAAGGAGAATGGTCAATGAACTTGAATGTGCTGAGAGATGTTTGTTGAAGAACTATCTCAGAACAACTCCTGACATCAAATAGATCAGAAATTGAAGCCAAGTCAAAGATCTACAACTTCTTAAATTCTGAAGTGTATACAGAATGAAGCTGTTATCAGACCTTAAGGATGGTAAAGCTATAAGGACTGGAAGTTGTAGTTATCTAGTCAAATTCTCATGCATTTGTACTTAATGTTTTTTACATCATCAAATATCTGTTAAACTTTATTATACTAATTTACAAGTTTGGGGAGATTGTTAGATATATTTGTGATGTCATGTTTAATATGATTTGTGTTTAGTTTTCAGATCTTACTTAACAGGACAAATCAGTACTTAACTGGAAATCAGTACTTATACTGAAGTCAGGACTTAAGATATCAGAACTTAAGTTGTCGAAACTTAAGTTATTAGGAGATATTTATCAGGAGATAATATCAGGACTTAAGGAGACATTCAGATAAGGAAGGCGGTTGATTGAAAGGAAAGAAGATCAAGACAAACATAAGAAGAGATATGCATGAAGAAGAATTCTATGAAGAATAGAATACTTGGAAGAAAAGATAACTGATTGATATATATTAGGAAGCAGAATTATATTCGATATCAATTAGAAGATTATCTTGTAACTGTGTAGTATATAAACACAGACATAGGGTTTACACTATAAGTGTTATCATAATCGAGTTTATTATTCATTATAAACCTAGCAGCTCTCGTGATAATTTGTTCATCACTGAGAGAGAACAGTTCTTTGTAACAGAGTTTATTGTGTTAAATAAAATCTGTGTTTTGTTACTTGAGTTCTTATATTCGATTTGATTATAGTAAACACTGTATTCAACCCCCTTCTATAGTGTGTGTGACCTAACAAACACTTACCTTTGATTGAATTCTTGTACAACAACAGCTACCATGCCAGTATTGGAATGCCGCCCTATGAAGCTTTTTATGGACGCAAGTCTAGATCACTATTATATTGGGATGAAGTAGGAGAGAATAAAGTATTAGGTCCCGAGTTGGTTAAGCAAACCAGAGATGCAATAGTATTGATTCGGAAAAGGTCAGAAGCAGCCCAAGATAGACAGAGAAAGAATGCAGATTTGCATAGGAAGGATATGAACTTCGAGATAAGAGCTCTGGTGTTACTAAAGGTATCTCCTTGGAAAGGGTTAGTGCGATTTGGTCAGAAAGGAAAACTTAGCCCCATATTTATAGAACCATTTGAAGTTTTGAAGAAAGTAGGGAATGTTGCCTACGAGATAGCGTTAGCACCGCAGTGGCAGCACATTCACAATATGTTCCACGTATCTATGTTGAAGCCCTATGTTCCTTATTCAAATCAGGTTATAGAGTACGAACCCTATTTAAAAGTGTAATAATTGAATAAATAATTAAATAAAATGTGTGTATTGATTTTTGGTAGCAGTGTGTTCATTTCTACTAATTATCTGTGATCTATTGATATATGGTATGGATTTTTCTGATTTTTTATCGAGATAAGTGGTTTTGTTATGCTTGTAAAAGTGATTTTATTACAGTTTTAATTCCATAAATATTTGGATTGCCTCTAACAGATGTTTTATAATTTTATAATTTCAATAATTATTTTTAGGATTTTATAAAATTGGGAAATCAAAATTTCAATATTTATTTATCTTTAAATGATTTTCTGAGTGTGTTTATTTATAAATTCCATATTTAATTCCAGAATTCTTCAAAAATCATGGAGTTCATATTTTACTAAGTTTATAATATTCTGGCAATTTTAAAATTATTTTGGAAAATTTTGGGAATAATTTCACCCATGCGTTGTTTCATTTAATTATTAAAAAGCGGGTATAAAGTGCACCTTAAAAATTATTTTAAAATTTTGAAAATTATGTTTTTATGTACTCTGGGATATTTCTGATATTTTAAAACTAAATGGGATTTATTTCAAAATGTTTTTAACCACTCTTTGTTTTCTAAATCCGGGATAAAACGAGATTACAGAACCCGGAAATTGTTGAGATAATAGGGCGACACGTATCACAATTAAGGATACGTGTCTACAGCTCTTTATTTGGGAAAATAAACACATCACCCCTTTTTGTCTCTCCTTCTCGACTTCGACTGATTTCTTTTTCTTTCTCTCTCGAAATCTCTGGTTCTCTCTCTCGATCTTCATCTCTGTTTCTTTCGTTTCTCCCTCCTCCTTCCTGGGTTCTTGTTCGCCTGTTCTCCTCGGTTTTCCGGCCTATTTTTCTGGTGAGCCGCCACTGTAGTCCAGTTTGGCTTGGTTCTGTTTTGTTCAGTTGGTATGCATATATATATATACCTGTATATATGTGTGTGCTCTGTGTATTTGTGTGTGCATATTAGTGTGATTGTGTGTGTGTGTGGCAGCGCGTGGCCGCGTATAGTTACCTGGCTGCTCTGTTGTGTTGCTCCGTTGGGATGCTCAGTTTGGGCTTCTCAGTTGGGCTTTTGGTTTGGGCCTTGTTAGGCCGCCAGTGTGCTGTTGGTTTGGACTGTGCAGATTTTTAATTTTAATTTTTAATTCCTTTTATTGCAGGGAATTATTGAGTAATATTCATGATAAAAATGAATTTATGCGGGAAAATTTTAGTAGTTAATCGGCAAAATTTTTGGTTGGAATCCGAAATATCGGGTACCCCGAGAATGTTACCGTCGTACCGCGATGACTCGTTACGAGTGGACGGTGGACGGTGATGACGTTGTTCTGAGTCCTAATTTTTAATAATAAATAAAATGATTTGTATAAAATGTTTTCGAAAATAAATCGTATATTGAAATTGTATGTAAATAAATACGTGATTATGGAATTGGTGTTGTGACGAAACTTGTGGATTATTGTGATTGTTGACATCGATTGTAATCGACGGGTAGGCTTATAAACAAACGAGTTGTTGCCAAAATTTTCTAAAAATTTACTTTAAAAACGTACTTATTTATATTATACGTGTAACCTGTTAGATATATTTGAGATGTCATGTCTAATATGATTTGTGTTTAGTTTTCAGAACTTAACAACAGGACAAATCAGGACTTACTGAAATCAGGATTTACTGGAAGTCAGAACTTAATATCAGAACTTAAGGTCATATCAGAACTTAAGTGCGGGAAGACTTTCAGTTAAGGAATGAAGCTGATTTACAGGAGAAGATCGAGACTAAAACAAAAGAAGATATGCATGGAAAGAGTTAGAAGACTGGAAGACTTGTAGAATATATCTGATTGATATATTTTAGGAGATAGAATTATATTCCATATCAATTAGAATATATCTTGTAACCGTGTACTATATAAACACAGACTTAGGGTTTACACTATATGTGTTATCATTATCGAGAAGATTATACATTGTAACCTAGCAGCTCTTAGTGATATTTGTTCATCACTGAGAGAGAATAACAGTTCTTATTTGTAACAGAGTTTATTCAATATATTTGATCTTTGTTATATACTTGTGTTAAATCGATTTGATTGTATAAACAATGTATTCAACCCCCTTCTAAAGTGTTGTGTGACCTAACAATTGGTATCAGAGCCTTTCTGTTAACACACATACAGTAAAGATCTAAACAATCATGTCTGAAGAAGCACAAACTCCAACCAAGCCCACCAAAAATCAGGAAACTCAAAACACTCAAACCCACAGTCGATATGAGACTATTAGGGTTCCCATACTGAAACCTTCTGAGTATCCCATATGGAAAGTAAAGATGGCTATGTTTCTGGAAGCTACAGATCCAGAATAGCTTGACAGGATTAATGAAGGACCATATAAGCCTACCAAGCTCTATGTTACAGTTGTAGATCAAACAGCTAAGTCCATACCAAAGGAGAAAGGTGATTACACAGCTGAAGACATCTCATCTATAGCCAAGGATGCAAGGGTAATGCATTTGCTGCATAGTGCCATTGATAATGTCATGTCAAACATGGTAATTCATTGCAAGACTGCAAAGTAGATATGGGATGCTTTGGAGACAAGATGCCAAGGAACTGATGCAATCAAGAAGAACATGAGGACTATACTCACTCAAGAGTATGAGCACTTTGACTCAAAAGCTGATGAGTCATTAACTAACTTATATGACAGGTTTGTCAAACTCTTGAATGATCTGTAACTGATGGACAAGGAATATGATCTTAAAGATTTAAATCTAAAATTCCTTTTAGCTCTTCCTGAAAATTGGGATTTGAAGTCTACTACCATAAGAGACAACTATGACCTTACCGAAACTACTCTTGATTAAATTTATGGAATGCTCAAGACTTATGAACTTGAGATGGATCAAAGGAGCAAGAGGCAAGGAAGAAAGTCAAGGACAGTTGCTCGTAAAGCTGAGGAGGAATCTCCTAAAGTTGTTGCCTCAAAAAGGGGCAAAGGAAAGGCTCTCATCAAAAATTCTGATTCAGAGTCATCATATTCTGATAATGATGATTCAGAAACTAAAAGTTAACCTGAAATGGTTGCAGATGAAGAGATGATGAAACTGTGTGCTCTTATGGTGAAGGGTATCACAAAGATAGCCTACAGGAAATTCAGAAAAGGCAAGAAGTTTTTCAGGAATGGTGGAAGTTCTGATAAGAAAGGATTCAGAAAGTCTGAAGGCAAAGGAAGTCTGACAGAGGAGACAACTCAAATGTCAAATGCTATAATTATGGTGAAAGAGGCCACATATCTCCTGACTGCAAGAAAGGAAAAAGTGACAAAGGCAAGGCACTTGTCACAAAGAAGAAAAGCTGGAGAGACACTTCAGATTCTGAAAATGAGGTGAACTATGCCTTGATGGAAAATGCTAATAGCAGTCTTGAAACTGCTAAATTGAAGGTACCTCAAACAACTTATGCTTTTCATACTGATGATATTACTGAGTTGAGATTATATCTTAAAACCATGTTCATTAGTTATAGAGATCAGACTTTAACATGTGAAAGATTAACATCTGAAAATCTTGCTTTTAAGAAAAGGAATGACTATTTAGAAAAGGAGTTAGTTTTTCTTCATTAAACTAAGAAAGAAAGAGATGATGCTTTGAATGTTAGAGATGAAGTGTTAAAATTGAATGAATCTCTAAAAGCTGACTTAGAAAAGGAAAAAGAGATTATCAGAACTTGGACTAACTCTGGCAGAACAACTCAGAATTTACTAAGTAGTGGAAACTGGAAATAGGGGTTAGGTTATGGAGATGATAAAAGTGAGAAAGGAACTGAAAAAATTGAGCCAATTGTTGTTAAATAGACTACTAAGCCAAAGGTAAATCCTGTTAAATTTGTAGCAAAAACTGTAAAGTCTGATTCTGAAAAGATGAAACAATCTAGGACAGAAGTAAAAGAAAAGTCAACTTCTGACAAATTAGAACAGGATAAACCAGCTGAAGTAAACATAGGCTTAATGACAAAGAAGCAGCTAAAGCATAAGCTGAAAGAAATTAGGAATGTCAACAAGGTAAAGGAAGAGAGGAAAAATAGGAATGGAAAGGAAGGTATGAATAAAAGCAATAATTATATGTCTGTTCCTAATGCTCCTAGAAAGAAATGTTATAACTGTGGTAACTCTAACCATCTTGCTTCTTTTTGCAGGAAAAATAAAGATATAAACTCTTTACCTCCTAAATCAGGAGTTAAGAGTCAGTCTGTTAGGTTTAAGCCACAAAATCCTTGTTTTCATTGTGGTAGTTTATGGCATTCCATTTATACTTGTAAGGAATATCATAGTTTGTACTATGATTATTATCAAATAAAACCTTCTTTGAATAAAGTTAGTATTATTCCTTCTAGTTTAAAGTCTAATGCAAAGTCTGATATAAATTCTGATAAACAGCATGTTAGCATAAACTCTGAAATTAAATCCGCTGCAAATGCTAACAAACTTAAAAAGGCCAAAGGATCCAAGCAAGTCTGGATCCTTAAAACTAACCAATAGTGGTCTTTGTGATTGCAGGGCAACAGGAAAAATATCCTAGTGCTGGACAGTGGATGTTCAGGACATATGAGTGGAAATAAAGCCCTGCTATCAGACTTTGTGGAGAAAGCTGGCCCAGAAGTTTCTTATGGAGATGGCAACATGGGAAAAACTCTGGGATATGGCAATATCAATCTTGGGAATGTCATCATTGAAACAGTAGCTCTTGTCTCAGGACTTAAACACAATCTGCTAACTATCAGTCAAATCTGTGACAGAGGTTATCATGTGGATTTCATTGAAGAACACTGTGAAGTTGTAAGAAATTCTACAGGAAAAGTGGTTTTGAAAGGTTACAGGCATGGTAATATTTATGAAGCCAGACTTTCAACAAGTTCTGATGGTTCTGCAATCTGTCTGTTGAGTAGAGCATCAATTGAAGAAAGCTGGAATTGGCACAAAAGACTCTCTCATTTAAATTTCAACAACATAAATGAGCTTGTAAAGAAAGATCTTGTGAGAGGACTGCCAAAATCAGTATTGCTCCTGATGGCCTTTGTGATTCATGTCAAAAGGCAAAATAAAGAAAATCTTCTTTCAAGAGAAAAACTGAATCTTCAATTCTTGAGCCTTATCACCTATTTCATGTTGATCTATTTGGTCCAGTCAATGTCATGTCTATTGCAAAGAAGAAATATGTCATGGTTATACATCAGAAATATTTGGGTGTATTTCTTGCAAAAGAAGAACGAGACTACATATACTCTAACTATTCATGTCAGACAGCTGGATAAGTTGGTCAAAGATTCTGTTAAAATTATAAGAAGTGATAATGGCACTGAGTTCAAGAATTCAATCATGGAAGAGTTCTGCAAAGAGCATGGAATCAAACAGGAATTTTCCGCACTTGGAACTCCACAGCAAAATGGAGTTGTAGAAAGAAAGAACAAGACTCTGATTGAAGCTGCATAAACTATGCTTGATGAAGCAAAGCTACCAACCTACTTTTGGGCAGAAGCTGTGGAGACTGCTTGTTTTACACAGAATGCTACAGTCATAAACAAGCATGGAAAAACACCATATGAGATGGTGAAGAAAAAGAAGCTAAATCTGAAATACTTTAATGTATTTGGATGTAAGTATTTTGTTCTTAAGACTCATCCTGAACAGCTGTTAATATTTGATCTAAAAGCTGATGAAGGAATTTTTGTTAGATATCCACTTTCCACAAAAGCCTTCAGAGTCTACAATTTAAGAACAAGGGTTGTCATGGAATCTATCAATGTATCTTTTGAAGATAAGAAGATTACCGGACTTGAAGATTTCAATTATCATGATCAGCTGAGATTTGAAAATGAAGATTTAAATTGTGATTTTGTAAATTATGATGACTTAAGCTCTGATCCTGTAAGTTCTGACGGGTTAAGTTCTGATGCCATTGAAACTGTGGTAACAACTCCAAAGGAAAATGCACCTGTCCATGGGGAGCAAGCTGAAGATCCTACCACAACTCAAGACTCTCAAGAAGCATCAAAACCTGTCAATGGCTCTTTAAGTTCTGATTCATCAAGTTCTGATGAGCCAAATTCTGATAATTCTGGAAACTCTGATTCTTCAAATTCTGAAGGATCCAACTCAAATTCTGAAGTCTCATAGAGTATAACTATAGGGGGAGCATTAGAAAATGCTGATGGAGATAGCATGGATCATGGGGGAGGATCCAGTTCTAGAAATCAACTTCCATTTGCAAGGAAGTGGACCAAATCACATACACCTGACTTAATAATTGGAGATCCTGAAGCAGGTGTCAGAACTAGAATTGCAACATCAAATGAATGTCTCTATCATTCTTTTCTATCTCAGACTGAACCAAAGAAAGTGGAAGGAGCTCTTCAAGATGCTGATTAGGTGCAAGCAATGCGGGAAGAGTTAAATGAATTTGAAAGAAATAAAGTCTGGACCCTAGTGCCAAGACCAATGAACAGATCCATTGTTGGCACAAAATGGGTGTTCAGATATAAAACTGACAGTGATGGCATAATTATAAGGAACAAGGCAAGATTGGTTGCTAAAGGCTACTCTCAACAGGAGGGTATTGATTATGATGAAAGATTTGCACCAGTTGCTAAATTGGAAGCCATAATAATCTTTTTGGCTTATGCTGCTCATAAAAAGTTTAAAGTCTTTCAAATGGATGTGAAAAGTGCTTTTCTCAATGGAGAATTGGAAGAAGAGGTATATGTTGAACAACCTTCAGGATTTATAGATTCAAAATTTCAAAATCATGTCTATAGGCTTGACAAAGCACTTTATGGCCTTAAGCAAGCTCCAAGAGCATGGTATGAGACTTTAGCTCAATTCCTTCTGGAAAGTGGATTTCACAGAGGTACAATTGATAAAACACTGTTCTATCTCAACCATGGAAAGGACTTACTTTTGGTATAGATATATGTTAATGATATCATATTTGGTTCTACAAATGCCAAACTCTGTGAAAGGTTTGCAAAACTAATGCAGTCAAGATATCAAATGAGTATGATGGGAGAACTTATCTATTTTCTGGGACTTCAAGTCAAGCAAAATGAAGAAGGTACTTTCATAAATCAATCCAAGTACACCAGAAATTTACTGAAGAAATTTGGAATACAAGATTGTTCAACTGCATCCACTCCCATGGCCACTGCAACTAAGTTAGATAAAGCTACTGGTTCATCAGTAGATATTACTAACTATAGAGGTATGATTGGCTCTTTACGCTATTTAACTGCAAGTAAACCTGATATCATATATGCTACCTGTCTTTATGTAAGATTTCAGGTTGATCGAAGAGAACCTCATTTAATAGCTGTGAAAAGAATTTTCAAGTACCTCAAGGGTACAGCTGATCTAGGATTGTGGTATCCTAGAGAATCAGATTTTAAGCTAATAGGTTACTCTGATGCAGATTTTGCAAGATGCAAAATAGACAGGAAAAGCACTAGTGGAAGCTGCCAATTTCTTGGAGGCAGATTGGTTTCTTGGTTTAGAAAGAAACAGAAATCAATTTCCACATTAACTGCAGAAGCAGAATATATTGCTGAAGGAAGCTGTTGTGCACAGATTCTTTGGATAAAAAATCAGTTACTGGATTATGGGTTAGAATTTTCTAAAATACCTATTTACTGTGATAATCAAAGTGCTATTGCTATGGCAGGTAATCCAGTTCAACACTCAATGACAAAGAACATCAGCATTAGGTACCATCTCATAAGGGAACATATGATGAAAGGTACAGTGGAATTACATTTTGTTCCAACAGATCAACAACTAGCAGATATCTTCACAAAACCACTATATGAAGCTACTTTTACAAGACTGGTAAATGAACTTGGAATGGTTTCAGGTTCTTTCTCTAAATCTGTTTAGTTTTTGTTCTCATACATCAGACTTTATAATCAGTGTTTACAGATTGTCTTATCTTCATGTAATCTGTGCTTAAATTGTAATACATTAAATGCTGATTGTTATCTGATGTGGATCTATATACTCTGATAGTGTTTTGAATGTTCTGTGACTATTCAATCCAATGAGGATAATTGTGCTAGATGCTGACATAGTAGTCTTTAACATACTAGAAATCCCATGTTTGAATTAGTTGATTATGTGGAAATTCATCAACACAAGCAAATTCTGATGTTGAGCTTAGTCAAATTTACTTTGTGTATCTTATTACTAAGTCACAAACTAGATTCTTGCTTCTTATCTATCAAATTCTGATGTCAGTAAATCTGAAGGATGAACCACATGCTTGATAAGCCTCACTTATTTAAAGAAAAGAAAAGAAAATTGAAGTCAGGTACTCCTTTGAGATCTAGAGTAAATATGTGGAAGGGAAGACCCAAGTGCATTTCCGGTATTAAGTTATATGCATTAGAAAAGAAAATAATTTTTTCTTGGTGACTTTTCACATTCTCTGATTATTGGAGAAATACTCTGATAATAGCATAAATTCTGATAGCAGTTGTGACTCACTTACACTGAGAAGCCACTGTAAAAAGGAATTTCAAAAGATGCATAAAATGAGCACAAACAGTTGAGGTGAACTTTTGCATAAATTCATTGTATAGTAGACTTCATTATTAATGACAGATTTTAAGCACTTTTCTTAGTTATGCCTTATTTCTAAGATGTACTGAAGTTTATCAGACTTTACTCTTTATCTGATATTTTGCTATCACACACACTATCACTCCATATGAATGATAAAAATTACTTTGGTGATGAAGTTGTTTTTGACAAACAGTTAAGTGTCATTTGCATAAATTTTGAGGACAAGTTCTGATGGAAGTTCTGATAATTAAACTCTGAAGAAACAAGTCAGTATTTGTATGAAGAATCACAGTAACAAACATTCACTTTTTGAGTACAAAAGCCATGTTCTGATGACTGTTAAAATCTGATAATAGTCAAATTCTGATATTAAATTCTGATGGAAACTCTGATGCTTATGTGGCATTATTTATTTACTTGACTTATTTGTGGTAAATACAGTAACGGTCATATTTTCTCAGAATATAATTAGGTGAGATAAAAATAGTCATAATCATTAAGTAAGTGGGAAGCGTGTTTTCCTTGAAACACTGCATGCGCATATTTATTAATGCTTAATACCCGTATACACTAATAATTTTTTGACTAATGATATGCTGTCAGGTGTCTAAAGTATGTTCTGCTTCAATCATAACAGTTGTCAAATAGAGAGTATATATATGGGAGTTAAAAGATTTTATAATATTTTAGCTACTTTTCTTTCTCTAATCTCTCTTATTCTCTCTCTAGTATTCTCTGAAGCTTTTTCTTACAGGACTTTTATCAAACACCTTGTGCACAGTCTAGTTTCTCCCTTATTTCTTATAAAAATGGCACCAAAAGACATTGTTTTCAATGGAGCTAAGTTTGTTCCCAACAACTACCTGGCTATTCTTAGCAAGGGTGAAGCTCCATCAGAATTTCACTTCATTCAGGACTTTTTTGCTAACTCTGAGATTGTGTATGCTTTGACCTAACCAGAAGCAATCTCTGGAACTCAAGTGCTGGAGTTTTGGAGAAGTGGCATGTATGATGATGGTGGTGCTCATGGGTCCCCAAGTATTATCTTTTCAACAGGGGAGGATGCCCATGTGGTGACTTTGGCCACAGTTCGACAAGCACTCCATCTTCCAGAAAACTGCACATATTCAACAGTTGAGGAGCCAGCTCTTCAACAGCTAATGGCCAATCTGGGCTATGAGAAAACTTTGGCAAAGCTGGGACAGTTGAAGAGACCCAACATAAGGAGGGAATGGAGTTTCTTCTTTGGCTGCATCACCAGAACTTTTGCAAACAAATGTTCAAACTTTGATGCAATCCAAATTCTCAGTCAACAAATCGGGTATGCTCTCATTGATCAAACTCATTTTGATTATGCAAGTGCTATTTTAGGATTTATTAGGGATAGGATGACCGAAGATAGAAATATAGTTTACTTTGCTAGATTCTGTCAGCTTATTTATAGTTTTTGTTGCTCTGATGCACCCCAACTAGCAAGTGAGTTAATTGAACCATTTAAACTTGCTAAGAGTGCCTTTATCGACTTATTATCTACTGATAATAAGAAGACTGTTTTGAGACCCCTCCAAATTCCTACATCTATCAAACAAGTCTTGGTAAATTCTGATCCAGCCACCTATGTTGCCTTATATCCTGATGTACAACCAACCCAACCTCCATTAGCACCTCCAATAACTACACAACCAACCACCTCTCAACCTCAACCAACTCAACCTACCATCATAACTTACTTCACAACAACAACCATCAACACCTACCATCAACACCTACCATCAGACCTTCATCTTCCAGGCCAAAAGGGCAAAGTCTGTTCCTCAACCTCAACCAAAAAGAAGAAAGATGATTCTAAGGGATGAGTCAGATGATGAGGAAGCACAGGTTTATTCATCAGAACTTGTGACTGTTGAAGCTGAAATTGTGGTTTTTCATAAAGAAATAGAAGTTGAAGGGTCAACCCAACAGATAAATGTTGAAGCTGAGGGTTCAGGTAATTTGAAGAGAAAGAGAACTGCTAGTTCTGATGCTCAAGCAACTCCTTCACTATTAAGGAGATTAAAGAAAATGAGGGCTAGGAGACACATGGCTAAGTCTCCATCAGAAGATATTGAAGAAGCTGAGGAAGGGGATCAGGAATCTCTGATCTCATTAGTTAATGTTGTAATTGAAGCTTTGCCATCCCCTACTCAAGCTCAAGATACTGTGTTAACACCTCCTGTCTCTCCAATTAAAGCTACTGATAATGCTGAAGAATAAGGCACAAATTCTGAAATAGATATTTACAATCTGAATATACCAACTGTTCTTTATCTGGAAGCTCCTACAGCAGCTCAGACATCTCCAACTCATTCTCCAATCTTAAATGATGAGATACCATCCACACGAATTCTTGATCAGGAACCTGAAGATCAGAATTTAGATGAAGTAGTTCCAGAATCTCCCATTGCCTCACATACACTTGTCTTATCAGAGAATGATGAGTCTTCTTCAAGTTCTGAAGACAGTGTTTCTGTTCATACTCCATCTCCCATTCTAGGAAATGAGGCACTTATTGAGAAGTTTGTTGAGCAAGCTGCTCCTATTCCTTGGAAAGATACTCACAGAGGTGTGGAGTGGAACAAGGAGTGGAATGAAACTGATTTCATTCTAAGCTCCAAAGTATTGACAAACCATATTAGTAAAGCTAATGAGTTGCTCAAAAATTCTGATTTCAAGACACAACTCAAAGTCACAGCTCTGTCTACCAAAATTCTTCAAGGTCTACACTCTGCTACTCAAGAAAAGGTTTACAAACTTCTAGAAAAAGCTGAAAAGCTGGATATGGAGACCAAGATTGATAAAAAGATGTTTATCAGACCTATTTCTAAGAAAGTTGAAGTCATTAAGAAGATTCAAGAGAAGCAACATGCCCAAATCACTGAGGTCCTGCAAAATTAAGCTTCTCAAAAAGCTCAATTGGATGAAATCCAATCTTTAGTTGAACTTCTTCTCTCTCTCCTACTACCTGATGATGCCAAAAAGGGGGAGAAGATAGTTAAGTCCAAATGCTCTAATGATCAAGTACTGAAGAAGAAAGATGATGAAGCTGATGACCAGGGAAACCCTAGAAAGGGTATAGGTCAAGTTCAAGGTAAAGAGCACAGCAGCAAGGTTTCTTCTAGGAAACTAATTACTGATGCAAGCAGATCTTCTATTCAAAAGAAGACAAGTTTTGAAGCTGCTAAAACTCAAAATCTGATAGCATGTGCTGAAAATAAAAATCTGACATCAAGTTCTGATAATCAAAGTCTGATGACAAAGCCTGATGTTCTGATATAAGGTGGAAGTCAAGACTCTCAAAAGTTTATGCAAACTCTAAAGCTCAAGGGAAAGTGGACTACTGTCTACTACAAAGATCCCAAGATTCAGACACTTGATGAGGAAATTTCTAAAAGATTATTTCTGAAGCATAATCCACGAATGGATTTAGAAAATCTCAAGGAGGAAGAAGCTAGATTTAAAGCTGAAAAGACAAATTTAAAGTCTAAAGCTTCTGTTGCAAAGAAACAACCATGGCCTAAGGTAAAAGGCATTGTGATTAAGGAGAAGTCACATACTGAGGTATCAAAGCCCAAAACAAGATCACAATCTGAGATTGATCCCAAAGACAAAGGGAAGGGAAAAGTTGATGAACCAACCAACCACTGGAGGTGAAAATTCCTCAAATCCTAATGAAACCAGTGTGCAAAATGGTTCAAGTTACTAATGATACTCTTTCTGAAGATGAAGATGTTCAAACTCTGAGAAGAAGGAAGATTTATGAAGAATCAAAGACAACCTCTGACAAGGCTCAAGTTGTTCAGAGTGAAGAACAGCAAGCTACAACAGAAACAACAAGTTCTGATAAAGTCATTAATACATCAACCTCTGACAGTGCTCAAGTTGATTTAGACAAGATGGAAGTAGCTGATAAAAAGAAACTTCTGTGGAAAAATGTCAAACCATCAGATCCAAAGAAAAGCCAATTGTTATCTACTTTCATGACTATTGGGTTAAATGTTAGAGAACCAAGAGACAGGGCTGGGCTAGGTTCTGATGAAGCTAAGATCAAGACAGGAGTTGAAGTTTCTACTAGAGATCCATTTATGTTGACTGACAGACCTCTTGAAGATGTTACACAGAAACACCTTGATAAGGTTATCTCTGTTCAAGTGGTACTGGATGCTCATGACAAGAACAATGTCAAGGAAAATTTGATTCTATTTCTTGAAGATGGAAGGACATATCAAATGTCAGAATCAGATGTGCTAAATAAATCAGTGAAAGAACTTCAATTCTTTCATTACCTTTTAGAGGTAAAGTCTGATATTACCAGGAGATGGTCAAATTTCATATTGAAGACCATAAGAGATAAAGCTAGAATTTTTGGTTCAAGGGTTAGAGAATTCATTCCTAACATAGTTAAAGATGATGGAAGTGAAATTCCAATGAAAAAGGATTCTGCTAAACTTGAAGTGATACTGAAAGAGAAATGTCTATGCTACAATGAAGATTCTTCTCACCCAAGGGTAATAAGATTGGATGGTGGATTAGAAAGAAACCATATTTCTGCTTTAAGGACTGCAATCTACCAGATTGGAAGTCAGAATGAAGAGATGAAGCCAGTCAAGACTACAATGGCTCAAGTCCTGAGGATTAAAGAAGAAAAGCTGATATCAAACTTTGTCAAGAATTATTTTGGATTCAGATTGACTCAGTGAGATTGATAAAAGCTACAAGGACTGTAATTTTTAGTTAGTTATCTAGTTAAACTCTTAGTGCATTTGTACTTAAATGTTTTTGACATCATCAAATCTATTAACTTGTATATTTTGCATAATTTACAAGTTAGGGGAGATTGTTAGATATATTTGAGATTTTATGTCTAATATGATTTGTGTTTAGTTTTCAGAACTTAACAACATGACAAATCAGGACTTACTGAAATCAAGATTTACTGGAAGTCAGAACTTAATATCAGAACTTAAGGTCATATCAGAACTTAAGTGCGGGAAGACTTTCAGTTAAGGAATGAAGCTAATTTATAGGAGAAGATCGAGACTAAAACGAAAGAAGATATGCATGGAAAGAGTTAGAAGACTGGAAGACTTGTATAAGATATCTGATTGATATATTTTAGGAGACAGAATTGTATTCCATATATACCCAAGAATTAAGGCGGGACATCAAAGGCTAGACGGATACTTTTCGCCAGGAGAAGAAATCACCTGAAAACTAAAGGTGAGGAAAGCATTAATTGCATCATTATTGATAGGTTATTCAAACCTAATCATTCTCATTTATTAATAAAAAATTTGTCCAATAAGTGGGTTAGTTGCTGCTTGAAGAAACGGTGGTACGCCATCAGATCCAGAAACTAATTGTAGATGATCAATATTGTGTGATTTGAGATTTGACAGGAGTATTTAGAATATGATGAATTATGTCGAACTAGAATAGTATGTACCACTCCTAGATGAACGGGAATTAAGTAAGGTGGAATTAAAAGATAGGAATTTGGTTAAACATCGATAACTCAAGAGATTCAAGCTACTCCGTGGGTATGATATGAGACATAGATGTCAAAGAAGACTTTATGATAGTATGGCATAAAGAAAGAATAAACGTTACATGTGACTAGACGTCAAGGAAAGCATTGCATTCGGTTTCATATGAGAACTCCTTAGAACCAAAATAAATGATAATATGGGTTAAAAATATGCCGGTGATGCCTCTAGGTTAGTGTACTTTCTTCAAAATGGTAAGAGATCTTCGCTCGATAAATGTACTCGATTGTGATTCAAGGAAAATAAGATGTGGTGATAAGTTTGTGCGTCAGTCATATTCAGTCGAGATTTTCTCGTTAATTCTTAAATCTGGAGTAATTTCAAGAACGTTAGAAATCGAATACACCATGGTTTCAGTATATCATTCGCAGATGGACGAGAAGATTAAAAGAACGATTAAAGAGCCATGAATGCGATTGGAAGCGATAATGAACTAAGTTAATTGAATAGAGAAACATGTGGATATGGGGTTCAATAACCATTAGCTATTGCAAACGTACTTGAGCACGAATTACTAGAATTACAAAGAAAAGATAATTAGTATGCATTATGATGGTCCTTTTAAGACAGTAAAATAAGGAAGATGAGTGTGAGTGAGTTGGCTTCACCGCCACATGTATAGCAGGTTCATAGGGTGTTTATACGGGTATACTCAGGAAGAATAATTGAGCTTCGTTATATATAAAATGGAGACTTGAATTGAGTTATATGAGCAACTAATAGAATTTGATTTTAACAAGAGACAATTAAGTAATGAGTGATACTGCGAGTAAAAGTTTATGAAAAGTTGTAAGGTTGAGGGATCAACCTGAGGAAATGAAAGTGAGATACTTGAACGTATCATTATCTGATCCTTAGTGTGATTCTGAGGACAAAATCCTTTTAAGGGTGGGGGGGAAGGATGTAATATCCGGGATATCACGTGTAATTATTTTTATTAATAAATGATTTTTATGTGATTGTTATGTGATTTTTGGTGAATTATATGATGATCGGTGTGGATATGTGGATACTTATATGTGGTAAAGTATAAGTATGTTAATTTTATTATGACCTGAATAAAATATAGATAATTACGGTATTTTCTGGTAATTTTTGGACTGTTGTATGATTTTTCATTGATTTATGAATTTATAAATTATTTTTTGAATAATTACAAAATTATTTTATAAAGTCGGGAATCGTCCAACCTCAACCTTTTTTACGTTTTTAATAACCCGAAACTCTTCTGAAAACTCCTTCCTAACCAAATCTGGTAATTCCGGACATTTTCTGTGTTTTGAATTTTTCTATCCGGATTACGGTTTGACCCGTGCGCGGCCCGGCGCAAGGTTTTTGATACGATAATCATTTCGGTGAATCAACGAAACCCGTATTCTTAACAGATGTGATATTATTATGTTATTTTCATATAAAGTGTTTTATAAGAAGCCCGGTTTGGATAATTATCCAGTACGGGTATCAAATCGGATCGTTTTTGCAGTTACTTAGCGGCTAAGTAACTTATTTAACGATCCAAAATGATTCAACACGAACCAATATTCCATAAATTTATATAGTCCTTTAGTTATTTCATTTTATTCGTATAATCATAATCAGTCAATAAAAATATTGAAAATATAGAGAAAACGTCGAATTCATGTCGCGTTCTTGATAATCAAACCTGTGAACGAGGGTGTTATCGAACTCCGATTCGGGCGTGCCATATATCAAATCGGAGCTCTCGAAAAATGCTTTCATAACCCATCATTCGTTTTTATGCAGGGATCAAGGTATTTTCTTTATTTAATTAATTTATTTCGAATTTATTATAGATTAAATTATGAAAATTTGTTCTTGATGTTGTTGATATGATTTCATCATTCCATCGTGTAGATATTCTTTTTCTGGTCAATTTGGTATATTATATGTTAAAAATAGAGTTCAATAACATATAGAAATTGATGCTTGATTCTCGGATATTAAAAATTAAGGTTTATGTTCTTGCATAATTTTAATCGAAATTGGTGTTTTTAATTTGGTTAATTCTGGGTTGAAACAAGTTACACCAATGTTTAGATCGTGCAAAAAGGAAGTGATTCACATATTTGGTTGTGATTTTTAACCCCTGACTGGGCTTCACCGGAAAATAGTAACTCACAGGCGGTGGAAAACTTCGACTGCGTTGTTCAGGGATCTATTGCAAATTTTATTATTACGACATGCCCAGTCTGGTGCTGTTTTGGGCAGGAAAAGCCGTCCGGCGGCGCGGCAAAACTCCGGTCGACCAAACTCGCTGGGGAAGACGACAGGGGGACAAAGTGTTGTTTGGCCCCTGAAGTTTCTTCAGGCTTATAAAACTAGTATTACAATTTTAAAATTTTGCATATTCTGGATTTCTGTTTTACATTCTTTCAAAATTCAGATTTATTTTATAAATTATTTTCAAAAATTGTTTTTAATTTCCAAAAATTCCAAATATCAATATTTTAATTCTGAAAATTATTTTTAACTCAAAAATAATTCTAAATTAATTAGTTAATTAATTTTAGTTATTATTTAATTAATTAATTAGTCAATTAATTTAAATATTAATTAAATAATTAGTTTAATTATTTAGTAATTGATTTTAATTGATTATTTAATTTGATTTAATTATTTAAAATTGATTTAAAAATAATGAAAAATAGTTTCGAGCTTTAAAATATTATTTAAAATTATTTTTAAGGCTCGATAATTATTATAATTTATCGGAGTACCGTTTTAATTTCGAAAAATGTTCAAAAATTCGTAATAAATACCTGGAAAATCATTTTGTCCCCGAATCTTCTTTGAAAAAAATATTTTGATCGAAGATCTTGCATGTTATGTGCTACGTGCTATCTGATTAATGTGTTATATGCCTATGTGGTTATTGTTTGACTGTTTTAGTCATAACTTTTAATTCGTAAATCGGATTTGGGTGAAACGAAGGGTAGATAAAAGTTTATAACGTCTATATGATGATTAGAATGATATGAGATTGAGTATTGATAGATATTTGTGATGCCTAGCAGAGTAAGCGAGGCATAGAAAAGAAGGCCAGTGATCAGTAAATAGAACTGAAGTGTAGAAAAAGAAAGCAAGTAATTGATGAATAAAGGCAAGGCATAGAAAAAGAAGGAAAGTGAAGGAAAAGTAAAACTGTTAAATGGGTACAAGTAAAGTTGGAAATCATCGGTGATAAGGCAAGTACTTCTGAACTTTCTTCAAGATGTATTGCAAATATTTTCGAACTATCTCATAACATGTCGCTATTATTTAAAATAACTCATATTTTATATTGCAAGCGCTTTAAACTATTCAACCTTGAACCCTGATTCTTATTAATCTTGAGCCATAAGCCTTATTCTTCATAAACCATTGATTGTTGAATTTCTCAGATACGAGCCAGACACATATGATACTACTACACAAATACATATCTACCACAAACTGATTTCTGATATTGAATTGCTTGGCATACCAACCCTTATTCCTTGTTTAACAGAAGACCAATCCTTGGAACCATTGAACCCTTGTTCTTCTACTTTCTAAGTCTTTCCTTAATTGAAAGCCAAACTTTTTGAAGTCCTTATTATACCTTCATGGTATTGTGAATCACCCAATGCTTCAATATAAATGTTGCTTATTATTCAGCTTATTGAATTTCATTGGTTATCATATTGAATTGTTTTAGAATTGGATGGTTTTATAAATGTGGACCAGATTCGTGGTCGGGCCAGATTCATGGTCATAATAGGCCAATACGTGCCTTAGATCCAGTATATAGAGCAAAGTTGGGAGCCTTGCTCGGGGTTAGTGCATGACTGATCAGCAGCCTAACCTTGGTTTTTAAAATAAAAAGTGAATATCCAATTCTAATCATTGCTTATTCAGAAACTTGATTCTTCTGAATCATTTCAATTTGTTATTGTTTAACCTTCGTTAGCGTTATTATGACTTGCTGAGCTAGTTAGCTCACTCTTGCAAATGTTTTTATGTTTTCAACAGCTGAAAAGGAAATTGTTATTAATGAGGATTCCCAGTCCAGTGTGCGAGCTAGATTCCAGGTTAAGTTGGATCGAGCTAGCAGGAGCTTTATATTGTAGATGAGTTATACAAGTTTGTAAGAATGATATTATTATCAATTGTAAGTTGAACTAGTTGGGATTTGGTATGATGTAATAAAATTTAAGGTTGTGGCTTGTTTTCATACTTTAACCTGTTGCGATCTGTGGTTGTGTAAAGAAGGGTCAATGCATATAATATCTTATATACAGGTATATATATTGTGTGTGTGTTGTGAGCCCCAAATTCTGACCCGGGTTTGGAGGGTGTTATAACAGATAATATAAGGATAAGTTATCAAAGATAGAAGCAGGACAAGAAGTTTCGTTTAGTACTACAAGCAAAGAAATTGTTGCGGCAAGGATGTGAAGCTATTAGGAATATGTTGTAAACTTGATGATAAGTTAAACAAAAAACCTTAGTAGATTTAACTTAGTGAATTTTGTAGCACTCGATAGATGGTCTAATATAGTCCCGACAGATGAACTTTAAAGTCCCGACGCATGACAGATTAACATCCATCGAGTGAGTAGCTTATGTAACAAATAAGTTCTGTAGCACATTTTTGCAAACAACATGTTTTAGTCAAGTAGATTGTGTAGGGTTCTCTAAGTCATGTTGACTACTAGATTGATATGTAGAATAGGTTGACTAATTGTACATATGAGATGTCTTGTAATTCTGTATAAGTGAAATAGAGTCAAATGGCAGATAGACTGCCGACAGATGATTTACAAGACTCCCGACGGATGATCAACAAAGCTCCCGACGGATGACAAACATAGTCTCGACGGATGATCAAATTCAAATAGCTGTTGACAGTGACAACATAGTCACATACATTGGGTGTTTGCAAAAGGAATGTGGCAGCCTGTTAAGCAGGATTTTGAGAACAAAGAAGCATTACCATTTCCATGCAATTATGAAGACAGTCAAAAGTATTGGAAAAAGTAATGAAGTAGCATGATTTTAGACTAGATAAATTTGGTTTAATTGTCTTGTCTTATTGTCATATAACTTGGTGATATATAAACCATGTGTAGCAAGTAGAACAATTAACTAAGCTTGCTTATTTTTCAGAGAAACATATCAAGCTGTATTTTATAAGCATTTCTCTGAAGTTTAGTTGTTCAAACTTGTAAACAGTTGTGAGCTATTCAAAGCTTCACAGAGTTCTCAATTTGATATATATATCTCTGGTGGATACTTTCAAATCCACCAGAAAGTTTTAAAAGCTTGTCTTTTTATTACTTAGTGTTTTGATATTTATCTCTCTTTATTCCGCACCATGCTAATCAAACACTATTATATGTATTATGTTAGAACACTTTAAAATCAAGAAAAAGTAGCCAAAATTACATTCAACCCCCTTCTGTAATTCTTGTTGTATTGTTGGGGAATAGCAATTGGTATCAGAGTAAGCTCTTGAAGAACAAAGAGTATAAAGATCACAACAAACAACAAGATGAACAAAAAGGATGTTGGAATAAAGATCCCATTTCTAGACAAAGATAATTATCACCATTGGAAGGTGAAGATGCACCTACATCTTCTTTCCCAAGATGAGGCCTATGTGGACTGCATAGAGAGAGGTCCTCATGTACCAATAAGATCTGCAACTGGAAATGAGCCATTTGTTCCAAAACCTAGGCATGAATGGTTAGACCTTGATATTGAACAAGTCAGGAAGGATAAGAAAGCCATGAATGTGGCGCCCTCCAAAACCGTGTCAGAAGTTTGGGGTCCACACACACACCTTATTAATAACCTGCTTATGCCAATGATAAAAAAAAATAATATGTAGTGACCCTACTTACCAACTACCACGGACCGCAACAGGTTAAATATGCACACAAGCCAAACACACCTACTTATATTAAAAACGTTCAAATCCCAACTATTCCAAACTCAGAAATGAGTATTAAACATTATTACAAACTTTTACAAACTTAAATTATTCCAAAAGAAGCCTACTAGCTTAGCTCGATCAACCTGAACCCCTAGCTCTCGCGCTGGACTGTGGATCCTCGGTACCAACCGGTTCCTTTTTAACTACAAAGAACATAAACAACATCGCACAAATGAGCTAACTAGCTCAGCAAGTCACAATGACAAAACTGAGAATAATGATCATCAGGTAAATATGGTTATGATATCAAGTGAACAATGGATTATAATTTAGAATTGGATATTATATTTTTATTTTAGAAACCAAGGTTAGGCTGTTGATCAGTCACGCACTAACCTCGAGCAAAGCACACAACACTGCTCTAACAACTGGATCCAAGGCACACATTGGCCTAACTTGACCATTATATGGTCTGACCACGAATCTGGTCCATAATTTTATAAAAAAACAATCTAATTCTACCATAATAACGGAATAAGCAGTAATAAACCATGAACATGATCATTAACAATAGTAGATGTTCAATAATGAAAATGGTTCCAATCTGTATAAGGATCAATATGGCATTTCCAAAGCTTGGTTGTTAGGTAGTCAAAAAATTGGATAACAAAGGAATCAACATTTCAGGGTTCCAAGGATTTGGTCTTTCAAAGCATAAGATACAATGGTTTGAATGTGTAAGCAATTTGGTTCAGTATTTAATATTTAGTTTGTATGTATTTGTGGAGTAGTATCATAAATTTGAGGTTCGTATTTGGGTATACAACAATCAATGGTCTAGAAAGAATCAGGTTTACGGATCAAGATCAATAACTGGAATCAAGGTTTAGGGTTCAGTGCTTCAAAGCACTTGCAATGTAAAACCACAATATCAATCAATACAATATCTCGAGAAAGTTCAGAACACTTTCCTGGTACTAGCTTACTATACTGCACTCGCTTCCAATCACAACTGTCTTATTCCTCAACTACCTGTTTCCCTTTCCTACGTCTTGCCTCTTCTGCTCACATATCATAAGCATCTATCAATATTTAACTCATACGATTCTATTCAACACATACTTCTATTTACCCTTCGTTTCACCCAAATCCGATTAATGGATTGAAAGTTACGCAATAAACAAGTAAATATCGAATATACAGACCGACAGTTAATCAACAAGTCATATATAACATATAGCACGTCACATAATCAATAATATATCATTTATAAATAAGTCTCGGGTCATAAGCAAGCTTTCTGGTATTTAAAATGATTTTTAAAACATTTTTCGGAACTAAAACGGGTCGTTGGATCAATTTCGGAATAATAAACAGGGTTCGGTTGGCCAATTCTGGCTTTGAAACAATTTTATAATAATTATCGAGCCTTGGAAACAATTTAAAATAATATTTTAAAGCTCGAAACTATTTTTTGGAATTTTTAAATCATTTTTAAATAATTAAATACAAGTAAATAATTAATTAAAATCAATTAATAATTAATTAAATCAATTAATCAATTAATTTCTGAATTAATTGACCAATTAATCAATTAAAAATTAACTGAAATTAATTAACTAACTAATTCAGATTTATTTTTGAATTAAAAATAATTTTTAGAATTAAAATAATAATTTTTTTTGAATTTTCAGAAATTCAAATCGAATTTTTATAATAAAAATAAATAGGAAATATGATTTTTGAATAATTTTAAAACAAGAATCCTATTTTTGAAAACTCCGGAAAGTTCAGGAACTGAACTTCATCGTTTTCAAAAGATGAGGTACTTAACTGCAATTTTGACAGGGGTAGCCGTAAAAACTTCGGGGATGGACGGAGAATGCGTTCCCGACATCCTCACCCCACCACAAGCTCCAGATAACATCTACAGACAACCAGGAATCGATTCATGCAATCAAAACATATCAGTAACCCCAGACTTGGCCGGAAATTGGCCAAGAACATCGCCGGTTTCCGGCGAAACATCGAAAACTTAAAAAGACAACTCCCTACGATTCAAGCATCCTCTGTTAACGAGCTATATACCAATCGATTGCAAATTTCATAAGGAACATAATCCACTATAAATCAACAACTAATAACCCCTAAATCAAAAAGGCCCAAATTTCAATTGAAAACATTCATACGGGTTATAAACCCTAATTTCAAAATTCGAAAATCAAACTCAATTTTGAACATGTTATTGAACTCCAAATTAGACGTATGACATATGAAAACCATCAGGAAAACAAGCTCTACAACATGCAAGCATCAAATCATACAAACAATCATCCGAACAAAATTTCATATTTTTAAAAAAATTAATTTGAAAATAAATAATTTTTCAGAAAATAAACCTTGATTTTTGCAGTGATTTGGAACACAGAATCTGATAGAACGCCTCAAGATCTTTGGATTGAGTACTCGAGCTTTGAAAACAGAGATCAATAACACCTTCGTTTTACTGTTTGATTCTTGGAAGATTATATGAATATATGGTTTTTCTCTGGAAAATTATATAATTTACTGTCTGCAAATGATTTTGATACGAAATAAAATACGGGGAAAGGCTATTTATAATTACGGAAAATTAGTATCCCGTTGGATCATTCCGGATATATAAAACGGTACGTTTATTTGTAAAAACAGATCCAAACGGTATCGATTTTCGGGACAGTTATCCAAATCAGTACAATTTGTACCGCGGTCTTGGTCTCAGCGCCTGGTTACACGTACTACGAGGTGATAATTGGGATAATGTAATAAAAAGCTCCCGTTTATCGAAAATATGAGTTTTATTAATTTATCGAAACGAATTTTGTATCGAAAATGTTGCGCCGGGACCCGCGCAGGACAAACCGTACACCGGATCGAAAAAGTCGAAACATGGAATATGCTCGGAATATTACAATTAGGTTAGGAAGGAGTTCTTGGAAGAGTTTTGGGTTCCAAAAATGTAACAACGGATGACGTCGGTTGGTTCACGTTTTTATAAAATAGATTTTAAATACCCGGAAAAAGATTTTATAAATTTGATATGATCCTTATAAATCCATAAATCAACTTAAAAATAATTAGGAAGATATGACAATTATCTATATTTTATTTTGGACATATAAAAATTAAAATACTCAATTAATAATATTTTTAAACATCCAAACACATTTAACACTTAACAATTAGTTCACAGAATAGATACTGAACACATATATTAAGCAAAAATAATTACACGATATATCCCGGATATTATAATGAACATTTTGTTTAATGGTGTTGATGGTGATATGTTTGATAACATCATTAATTGTAAAACAGCCAAAGAGGTTTGGGACACAGTACAAATTTTCTGTGATAGGACTGAGCAAGTAAGAGAGAACAAGATGCAGCTACTGATTCAACAATATAAGCATTTCCACTGTAAAGAAAGTGAGCCTCTTACTGATATATTTAGTAGATTTCAAAAGCTACTAAATGCTCTGAAGTTGCATGGAAGAGTCTATCAAACAAAAGACTCTAACCTCAAGTTCCTTAGATCTCTTCCAAATGAGTGGAAGCCAATGATAGTCTCACTGAGAAATTCACAGGATTACAAGGAGTTCACCTTGGAGAGACTTTATGGAATCCTGAAAACCTATGAGCTTGAAATATAGCAAGATGAAAGGATTGAGTAAGAAAGGAAGAAATGAGGGTTCATAGCACTGGTTGCTGAGTTAGAAAAGGAGAAAGAGATGAAGGTAGAAGTTGTTGAGTCTACATCAAAGGTCTGTGAAAACAAAGGTAAAGGGCTGGTAGCTGAAAATAAAGATCAATTAAGCTGAGATGACTTGGATGATATTGATGAACATCTAACATTCTTATCCAGAAGATTTGCCAAGCTCAAATTCAAGAAAAATTTTGGAGCAACTAAGCCAAACAGAAACATGGTTGATAAGTCAAAATTCAAGTATTTCAAATGTGGCTTGGCGGGTCATTTTGCTAGTGAATGTAGAAAGTCCGATTCCAGCAAAAAGAAGTTTGAGCCTATTGATTATAAACATAAATACTTTGAGTTGCTCAAACAAAAGAGAGGGCTGTCATCACACAGGAGAATGACTGGGCTGCAGATGGATTAGATGAAGATGAAGAAATAAGCTATGTCAATCTAGCCCTAATGGCCAAATCTGATGAAATAGAAATAAGTTCTTCAAGAAATCAGGTAATCACCACTAACCTAGCATATTTATCTAAAGCTGAGTGTAATGATGCAATAAATGACATGTCAACTGAATTATATCACATGCGTGTTACACTTAAGTCCCTTACTAAGGAAAATGCTAAAATTAAAGAAAACAATTTGTTTTTAAGTGAGAGGAATAATGTGCTAGAGTCTCAGTTTATTGAATTTGAGAAATTGAGAATTGAGTGTAAGATTGCTAAGGATGAATTAACTGTGACCTCGAAGAAAGAAGAGATTTTAAAGAAGCAGCTTGAACGAGAATATGAAGTGATTAAGGCATGGAAATCATCTAGATATGTTCATGCTCAAATCAATAAAGTTCAAGGTATTGAGTCCTTTTGTGATGCATCCTGGAAGAAGAGTAAAGAGAAGCTTGAGTCCAATTTGGTTGAAGGATTGTTACAGATGTGGACTCGACGGATGATGAAAACATCCATCGGATCATCAAATGGATTATCCGTCAAGTGACAAGGAGCCACATCCGTCGGCTGTGAGTAAACCAGTTAGCAAAGCTAAGCTAGCTAAGTTGAATGAGAAATATGGATCAGTTTCTAAGAACTTTATTCCAGGAGAATCAAGTCAAGCCAGAAAAGAAAAGAAAGTTAATGTTGGTCATCTGTCTATCAAGCAATTGAATGACATATAAGAAAAGATTGAGGTTAAAACATAAGCTAAAAAGAAAAACCATAGAAATGGGAAAGTACGAATTAACAAATATAACAACTACACACCTGATATATATGCACCAAGAAAAATCTGTGTTAAGTGTGATAGTGTTAATCACTTTTCTGGTAATTGCAAACTTGCTATGCCTACTTCCATTTCTGCACCCTCTTCTTTTCCCAACATTACTGCCATGCCTACCATGCCTATGAATGCTATGTCTACTCAGAATATGAATGCATAATTTGCTAATATGCCATTTACACCTAATCATTATTATGCTGCATTTAATATGCCTTAAATGCCATTTAGCATGCCTTACTGGAATAACATGTTTGTAAATAGCATGCCTTTTCTTGTTAATCCAAATGTGCATGATAATTTTGTTCTAATGATTGGTTTCAAAGGTCCAACTCAAATGACTAAGGATGAATCAGAAATTCCCAAGTCAAATGAGATCAAACCTAAGAAACCAAATAAGAAAGCTAACAAGGCAGGACCTAAGGAAACTTGGGTACCAAAATCAACTTGATTTGATTTTGATGTGTGCAGGGAAATAGAAAGAATCTTTGGTATCTATATAGTGGTTGCTCAAGGAACATGACTGGAGATGCTACCCTGCTCACTGAGTTCAAGGAAAGAGCTAGCCCAAGTATTACTTTTGGAGATGACAGCAAAGGTTATACTGTGGGATATGGCTTAATTTCAAAAGATAATGTCATCATTGAAGAGGTTGCTCTAGTGGACGGTCTCAAGCATAATTTGTTGAGTATCAACCAGCTTTGTGATAAGGGTAACTCAGTTACTTTCAATTTAGAAGCATGTGTTGTGAAAAACAAAAAGAGCAACAAAGTGGTTCTCACTGGAGTGAGAAAAGGAAATATGTAATTAGCTGACTTCAACTCATCAAATGCAGAATTAGTAACTTATCTTCTCAGTAAAGCAAGTCAAATGAAAGTTGGCTATGGCATAAGAAACTGTTCCATCTAAACTTCAAGACAATGAATGAACTTGTCAAGAAAGAACTGGTTAGAGGTATTCCTCAAGTGGAGTTTACTAAGGATGGATTGTGTGATTCCTTCCAGAAAGGAAAACATATCAAAGCATCATTCAGAATGAAACTTGATTCAACAATTGAAGAACCTTTGTAATTGTTGCACATGGATTTGTTTGGACCAGTCAATGTGTTGTCCATCTCAAGAAAAAGATTTTTCCTAGTAATTGTGGATGATTTCTCAAAGTTCTCTTGGACATATTTTCTAAAGTCCAAAGATGAAGCTAGTGAAATCATCATCATTCACATAAGGCAAGTCTGTAACAACCCAAATCCGGGGTCAAGTTTTGGTATCACTAAACAATCTTTACATAAAATAAAAGATATTCAGTTAACCCCTTGAATCTAGATTGTTTACAGGTTATGGTATGAATCAAGAATCTAACCTTCTACAATTCACAACTGGTGAGATCCTCATAACAAGAATAACTGTCTGACTTGATGTTTTATCCACAACCACGTTATTGATGTATTCGTTCTTCCTTGCCCACAAATGTCCACCATTTATCAGTTTGCAATCATATCCACCTTTGACACATAATTCTACCGGTCATACGGGACTATTCCATTTCTTTTGTAATCGTCAAAGAACAGACTTTACGCAAGAGGAGAGTTTGCGAATATAACTTTGATTGAAAAATGAATAAGGAATAACAATGCCACAAACGATTAGGAGAATTTATAAATCAGGAAATTGAAGGAAGAAAAATGAGTGAAGAATGAAACAACCATATTCGTACTCAAGATGGCCATTTTTTCATACTATATGGCATACAACACATGATTAGGTGGCGTCCCACCAGACTCTTCGTCATTTCGACAAAGTGTCACATCAAAACACTGTTTGTCTCAATCAGAAAAAAATATTTTGGGAAGAGAAATAATTTGGAAGGTGTACAATAAATTTCCTTTCATTCTTGCATCATATAATTTATCGATAAGAGAAGCTCATTAGTATTCAAGAATCAAAAGAAGATATGCTATCGCCTTTGAAAAAGAATGACATTGTTGGTCACTGTTGTTCACCGTCCACGCTTCACTTACGTATGCCTTCAGGAATCGTTTGAATGCGAGATTCACAGTTTAGATCATATCATAACTTTGGAATGTCATCCGGAAATGCCTCCATATTAATTGCCTTGATTATTTGATCATAACTTCATCTTTACGAAATTCATAATTATTACTTCCAACTTCGTCTACGCCGCGTAAAATAGCCATTGATCATGCAACGCCTTAATTTCGACGATCGGGATATTATTATTCTTCGCCAATCCTCTGGAAAAGTCTTCTATTTCCTTCAATCATCCTCTAAACGCTCCAATCACGGATCTTGTTAAATTTTTAGTAATTTCAAGAATTGGGTAAATAATATTTTAACATGTTGATTCAATTATTGATGTTATTAAACAAAGTTTACTTTCGTCTTCAATGAAAACTTTAAATTTTTTTCTTACTAGTGGGTCTACTTGGTCCTCCAAATTAACAATACTAAGTCTACATCCATTCTTCTTTTTATGTCATTTTCTGTGTATAATAACAAGAACTTAAGTAGTAATTCGACAATTAAATTGCAAAACTCCTTTTATGCAAAAATCTTTTGAAAGTTGATTAAGAAAATCTTTTCCGAAATCTCATTTTAAAATTTTGAAAATCAATTACTTGGCCGTCATTACTATATAAGTTAATTGCTATTTTTATAATTCACCGATGAGAAAATCTCCACTTTGGTATATTCTCTATTTCTTCTTGGATTCCATTCACATTTATTAGTCGACGAAACTTCATTTACCGTTGTGAATCCTTTTATTCACATCTCTACCCCAACGCTGACGTCTGGTACGGTCTTTGGTATTCTTGTCATCATCCTTGACGTCATGCTTACATCCACACATGCGATTCAACATTCTGACCGTAAATAGGGTGGCAGCTTCTTGCTAGTCTTCCCCATACCTAATAAAGTAGATATCATTCCTTGCGCAGCTCCCAATAAGTGATAAGAATCTTCTCGCAATGGTGGTACCTCTGAAACATACAATGTTGGTTCTTCATCAGCTTCCATCAACTCGTTTCCTGAGACGTGGAACTCGTCCTACTACCTAATTCTAGGTTAAAGCGTACTAAAACTCGCCTAGCTTTATCTACATGAAACTCTCACAAGAATCAATCGTATTTTCTTTAAAGCCACCTGAAAAATAGGGTAATGTACCCAATCTCCGTCGATCTGTCGATTCCTCATTACTGTAGAATCTGAGAATTCAATATACCTAAAACGTTGCAATATTCGCCTTACATTTTTCTTGACAACATCCTATCTTACCAATTCCATATCGGATCTGCTAACCCTAATTCGCATTCAATTTGAACTTAAACTGAGTATGCCTAGGTCTTTCCTATCTCATATGACCTATTACTCTTATCCTACTCTCACCTATTCTTATTTCAGTGACCAATAACTTGTAGCTCTGATGCCAACTTGTAACAACCCAAATCCGGGGTCAAGATTTGGTGTCATTAAAAAATCTTTACATTAAATAAAAGAATATTCAGTTAACCCCTTAAATCCGGATCATTTACAGGTTATGGTATGAAACAAGAATCTAACCTTCTACAATTCACAACACTACAATACGAGTGTAAATACCTTCATGCTAACGTCCTTGTCATATTTTTCTAAAATCTTCGTCCTCTCGCAGTGGAGATCTCTCTAACTTTTGCTGTCTAATTAAAGCTATTCACTTTTATCCTTATCTGCTTCTGGAAGAAATAAGAATTTACAAAGCAAGACTGGGCCAAAAATGCCCAACAAGTATATAATTTGAGTTTCAAATATTAATATCAAAGGCAAATTATCGGACAAAAGCTTTAAAAAAATTTAAACGATTCTATTTATTTGAGAGAGTTGAGCGAATAAACATTGGTTGTTACCAGCCTTTAATTATAAATCCAAAAGTGACAAGCAATTCCCAGATTCATCTCATGAATCAGGGTTTTGTCCGGTTTTGGAATCATAAAACTTTCAAGAGAGAATGCCGTTAATGGCGATCAACAACAAATTAAACTGTAAACTAGTTCGCACTTATATCCTGCTAATCAGCAAGGATACAGTACAGATCTATATCTCACTATATAGATCCATTCGGGTACCACATACATTATCGCCCAAGGGTCTGGTCCATCCCCGACCCATAGGGTATAGCTCATCACTGGCCCTCACAACAACCATCCAGCCCGTAGATTATTTTGATGTCAAATCATTTTGATTACAAAACATCCCAACTCAGGGTTTGCAAATAACCCGAAAAAAGCAATCGATAATTTAGGAACAATAATGAAAGGAACTTGCATAATAAAAATTATTGCAGCGAAATGTAAAACAATTAACTATTCTGAACTTAGAATAGGAATGAAGAGATATTTGAAGTATTTTATGAGAAAAGTAAAGAATACTTGCCTCAATAAGCTTTAATCGTTATTACTGGTTGACTTTGGTTCGACTTGAACGTTCGACTTTAACGTCAAACTATTATCCCATTTTTTATACGATCCCAACACTCAGGCCCTTCGATTGGAACTTCGTTAATATCGACGTCTAATCACTAGATCATTCCTAGTCCAACGTCAAATCTCGGGTCTTCCAACTAGGACCTACAGGGTTAAAATACCCTAATTCAGATAATCGCTTAAGCTTAACATCAAATCGCTATCACTTCTACCCATGCGGTTTCGTATCACGTCTCATATTTATAGGTATTAGTGAAATACACATAGCAATTATGGTCCACATTTTTGGGAAACTCGGTTCGGTATTTATTTTCGGAAAGTACGTATATTCGTCGTCTTGAAAAACAGGGTAATCTATTATTCACAAAATATCTGGTCATGCCACGCAATTAGGTTTCGTATAATATAATTATATAACATTGTTCGATGTCTCCGATAATTATAGGTTACGTCTCCATATTTTCGGAATTAATTTCCCGAAAACCGGGCAACATTTCCTTTATTTATCGGACTAACCCGTCGAAATCCAATCGACATCAAAACACAACAATAATCGCAATACCATCCAATCGATAACCCAATTCATCAATCCCAACCATCAATTCGAATTAAAGTATTAATTATTATTCGTACTTTTATGTTTTTTTATTCATATCTTTCTTTTTGCAATTAATTTTTACCAACTAATTTTATTTATTTAATAAACGTAGGACTCAGATAAAAATCATCATCGCCCATTGTCGGCTCGCCGAGGCTCATCGTCATCGGCGATAAAATTCACAGGTTTCCGACTACATCGGACATCCTTCGCGAATTTCATCGATTAAATATTACAATATTCGCACGAAATCTTTTTATTTCATGAATTGCAATAAATTGATTTCTGCAGAAAATTAAATTAATATCAGTTTAGATTCATCACAAAAAAAAACGCGCACAACACGCGCGCACATAAAGGAAATAGGACATAATTCGGCGGCCACATGCCGAAAAAACACAGCAATAGAGACACATCACACACAGATACGCACAGCTATGTATATATATATATATATGTATCCATGACTGAGAAGCAAGATTCAATTAAAAAGGGAACGATATCAGAAACACAGCGGCAAGAAACGGCGGAAACCGTCGCCGAAAAACGCAGAAACAAGGTGATACCTGAGCATCGAGTAATCGGCCGGAATTAACAAGGGAAGGGGAGAAAATAAATTAGAGAAGAAAGAGGGAGAGAGAAGAAAATAGAGAGAGATTGAAGAGAACGAGAGAGATAACAGTTGGTGGTGGAGAGAGATGGGCCGAGAGAGAAGAAATGGGGTGGGGGAATAAGGGGTTTTATTGATTTTGTTTTGTTTTCTTCTTCTTCTTCTTCTTCTTTTTCTTTCATTATTATCCTATTTTCTGTTACGAAATTGGGAATTTAACGGTGTATGCGTGCAAAAACTCAACGAAATAATATCAAGATAATTTCTACATTTTATAAATATTTCAAAATTAATAAAACACAAGTTTCGTCATTTTGAAATATATTTTTAAAACGCTCAACACACCCGAAATTAATAGTTTAACGAATGAACTTGCAGGGGGATTTAATTCGAAAATTTCCGAAATAATTTTAAAATTCTCGAAATATTCCAAACTTAATAAAATTAAGTTTTCATGATTTTTGAAGCAATCTGGAATTAAATACTGATTTTATAATTAAATGAAATCAAAAAATCATTTAGAGACAAATAATCAATAAAATATTGATTTTTTAAATTTTATAAACTCCTAAAAATAATAAATAAAATTACAAAGTAACAAAAATAATTTTAAAAATGATTTCAGCATTTATGAGAATAAATATTCAATAAAATCATTTTAAAATAAAATAATTTCATACAGCTCAATGATTAATTACATAAATAATCTTCGTACCTACAAATCACACATAATTAACAATAAGGTAACACACAACTAACAGACCCATCACATATTTTATTTGTTTAATAATTCGATAATTACATGTAATATCCCATATTTTCAAATATTATTATTGTTATTATTTGGAATTATTTATGTGATTTTTATGTGAATTTTGGTGAATTATCTGATAATTGGAATTGATGTTTGGGTGTTTATAAGTGATAATATTTGAGTAATTGAATTTTTATATGTCCATTATAAAATATAGATAACTGTGATATTTTTCTGGTAATTTTTGGAGTATTATATGATTTTATAATGATTTATTGATTTATTAATTATTTTCAGAGTAATTACAAAACTATTTTATAAAGTTGGGAATCTTCCAACTTCAACCGTTTTTACGTTTTAACAACCCGAAACTCTTTCGAAAACTCCTTCATAACCTAATCTGGTAATTCTAGACATTTTCCGTGTTTTGACTTTTTCGATCCGGATTACCGTTTGACCCGTGCACGGCCCGACGCAAGATTTTCGATATGATAATCATTTCGATAAATCAACAAAACCCGGATTCTCGAGAGACGTGATATTTTTATATTATTTTCGTATATGGTGTTTTATGAAAAGCTCGATTTTGATGATTATCCAATTCTGGTATTAAATTGTATCGTTTTTATAGTTACTTAGCGGCTAAGTAATCTATTTTTGGATGATTTTATAGTTACTTAGCGGCTAAGCAACTAATTTAACGATCCAAAATGATCCAGAATGATCCAATATTCCATAAATATAAATAGCCTATTTCTTATTTCATTTATTCCGTTTATTCAGTTGCAACCAGTTAAAATACCATAAATACAGAGAAAACCCTAGAAAACCGATACATTCCTGAAAATCAATCGTACGAACGAAGGCGTTATCGAACTTCGATTCGGGCGTGCAGCATATCAAAACGAAGCTCTCGAAATCCTCTTCCTGAATCAATCATCAGTTTTTGCCCAGAAATCAAGGTTATTTTCTTATATAATTATTTTAATTTGAATTATTTAGTGAATAAAATATGAATTTTCGCAGACGTGATTATCTGAGTGTTTTGATGATTCCATGTTGTAGAGCATGTTTTTCTGGTCAATTTCATATATTATACTTCAAAAATAGAGTTCAATATCATGTAGTAATTAAGGTTTGATTTTCTGAAAATTACTTGAATATGTGTTCTTGGTGTTCTTGAAGAGTTCTGAAAATCGAAGTCAGTTTTGAAGGTGTTATTGAACACCAAATAACAAGTATGAATATCCGTTTTGAAGCCCTCAACAACCTCTTTCCTATTTGATCATCAAAATTATTAGAGCATTGGTAATTTACAAAATCAATTTTTAGGGTTTATATACGAATTTTAGGAGTTTTTGATTTAATGACTGTTGACTGTTTTTGACGATATGATTATGTTCTTCATGATTATTAGAAGCGTTTTATGTATAAATCATGGTTGTTTCAGTTCAGAATGTTCAGAATAGTGTAAACCGAATTTTCGGTTCCTGCCATTTTTTTATTTTAATTTTCTAGGTTTATCGATGATTGTCTGTATATCCTGATGTTATGGATAGATTGTACGAGTTGTAAGGGTCATTTTGATGTATAGAACGTCGAATATGGTTAAGAAACTGTGGATTTTGTTGTTTTCCGGAAAAGCCCGGCCTTGCCGGCTTTAATGGCGATGGCCGGAAACTGGGTTTGGTCGCCGGTGTTAGATATATTTGATAATGTCATGACTAATATGATTTGTGTTTAGTTTACAGATCTTACTTAACAGGACAAATCAGTACTTAAACTGGAAATCAGTACTTATACTGAAGTCAGAACTTAAGATATCAGAACTTAAGTTGTCAGAACTTAAGTTATCAAGGGATATTTATCAGGAGATGATATCAGGACTTAAGGAGACTTTCCGATAAGGAAGGCGGATGATTGAAAGGAAAGAAGATCAAGACAAACGCAATAAGAGATATGCATGAAGAAGGAATTTTATGAAGAATAGAATACTTGGAAGAATAGAAGGAATTTATCTTGTAACTGTGTAGTATATAAACACAGACATAGGGTTTACACTATATGTGTTATCATAATCGAAGTTATTATTCATTGTAACCCTAGCAGCTCTCGTGATAAGTTGTTCATAACTGAGAGATGACAGTTCCATATTGTAAAAGAGTTTATTGTGTTAAATAAAATCTGTTTTCTATGTTCTTATAATCGATTTGATTGTGATAAACACTGTATTCAACCCCCTTCCACAGTGTGTGAGACCTAACAAGTGGTATTAGAGCAGATCTGTTAACACACAAACAATTTAAGATCTAAAAACAATCATGTCTGAAGAAGAACAAACTCCAACAAAGCCCACCAAAATTGAAGAACCTCCAAAGACTCAAATCCATAATCGATATGAGACTATTAGAGTTCCCATACTGAAACCATCTGAATATCCCATATGGAAGGTGAAGATGTCTATGTTTCTGGAAGCTACAGATCCAGAATATCTTGACAGAATCAATGAAGGATCACACAAGCCATCCAAACTCTCTGTTGTAGTTGCAGGTGAACCAGCAAAGTCTGTTCCAAAGGAGAAGAGTGATAACACTGCTGAAGATATCTCATCGATTGCTAAGGATGCTAAAGTACGACACTTGCTGCATAGTACCATTGATAATGTCATGTCAAATAGGGTAATTAACTGCAAGACTGCAAAGGAGATATTGGATTCCTTGTAGACAAGATGCCAGGGAACTGATTCAATTAAGAAGAACAGGAAGACTATACTCACTCAAGAGTATGAGCAATTTGACTCAAAACCTGATGAGTCATTGACTGGTTTATATGACAGATTTGTCAAACTCTTGAATGATTTATCACTAGTTGACAAGGAATATGATCTTGAAGATTCAAATCTTAAATTCCTGTTAGCTCTTCCTGAAAGTTGGGATTTGAAGGCCACCACTATAACAGAGACAACTATAATCTTGAAGAAACAACTCTTGATGAAATTTATGGGATGCTCAAGACTCATGAACTTGAGATGGAACAAAGAAGCAAGAGGAATGGAAGAAAGTCAAGGATAGTTGCTCTAAAGGCTGATGAGGAAACCCCCAAAGCAGCTGCCTCAAGAAAAGGCAAAAGAAAAGCTCTCATCACAAAGTCTGATACTGAGTCATCAAGTTGTGATAGTGATGATGACTCAGAAACTGAAAGCTTACCTGAGATGGATGCTGATGAAGAGATGATGAAGCTTGTGCTCTTATGGTGAAAGGAATCACAAGGATTGCATACAGGAAATTCAGAAAGGGAAAGAAATTTTCCTGGAAAGGTGCAAGTTCTGATAAGAAGGGTTACAGAAAATCTGAAGGAAAAGGAGGAAAGTTCTGAAGGAAAAGGAGGAAAGTCTAACAGAGGAGATTACTCAAATGTCAAGTGCTACAACTGTGGTTAGAAAAGCCACATATCTCCTGATTGCAAGAAAGTGAAGAGTGACAAAGGGAAGGCTCTTGTCACAAAGAAGAAAAGCTGGACAGACACTTCAGATTCTGAAAGTGAGGTGAACTATGCCTTGATGGCAAATGCTGATAGCAGTTCTGATAATGCTGAGTTAAAGGTACCTCAAACTACTTATGCCTTTAATACTGATGATATTACTGAGTTGAGAAGATATCTTAAAACCATGTTCATTAGTTATAGAGATCAAACTTTAATATGTGAAAGATTAACTTCTGAAAATCTTGCTTATAAAAAGAGGAATGATTATTTAGAAAAAGAGTTAGTCATGTTCCATCAAACTAAGAAAGATAGAGATGATGCCTTTTTTGTTAGGGATGAAGTACTTAAAATAAATGAATCTCTAAAAACTGAGTAAGAAAAGGAAAGAGAGATTATCAGGACTTAGACTAACTCTGGCAGAACAACTCAGAATTTGTTAAGTCGTGGAAACTGTTACGACCAGCATTTTATGTAATATTATCTGTGGATTTTGTGTGACATTAATGACGAAAGTAAATATACTTAATAGTTGTACCTTGTGTGAATGAAAATTTCTGTATTTTAAATTTGTTTTATGTAGTATATGATTTTTCAAAGCAAGAGTTTATTTATTTCCCTTATTTTTGATTTATAAGGAATATTCTAAACCTTGGAGAAATTTTCTTTTAAAAGTTATTTTGTTCACAAATTTCAAAAGTGATTTTATAAAATATCTAAAAATCCAAGTTATTTTATGGTATAAATTTTATAATTTTTGAACTTGTATTTTATTTTATAAAAATAAATCTTTACAAATTTTATTTGTTATAATTAGCAAATTACATAGAAGACCTTGCATGCAAATCACCCTTCTATTCTCTCAAAGGGCAGATAAGACCTTTCCAACCCCACTAACTCATTTGTTGATTACCAAATTACCACACTAACCTTGCATGCAAAATGGCCTAACTTTAGCTAGAGGACATTTGTGTACATTCTCACTTCCACTCATCATTTTGTCAACCAAAAAGCATAAAACTAAAATCAAAGTGGGAGAAGTCATTCCACTCACTCCACACTCCAACACACCACTTTTTTTTTCTCTCCTCCCCCTCCAACCATTGCTCTCGGCCAAAGCCCCATTCCCCTACCCCCTTCCATTTTTCATTTCATTCTTCATCTTCCCAAGTGTAAATCTTCTACCTATATTCATCTTATATACTTTCCAAGAGTTTTGTGACTTGGAAGTTAAAGTTCCATGGATGCATGGGTAGTTCTTATGTGATCTCCAAAGAGAAACTCTTGATTCTTGTGAATTCAAGAGCTCTCTATGAGATATATTTTATATATGTGCTAACTAATTGCTTTATGGAGATATCATGCTTTAAAATAGTTTGCATGCTACTGAAATTTCATTATATATTTATGTTTATCCATGCATGCTAGTTTTAAGATATTAAAATGATGATCAACCATGTTTTTCATGCTACTCTTTTTGAAAGCATGTTGCTATGTCTAAAAATCTATAAATTCGAAATATGTGTGCTTAAAATAGATTGTTTCCATGATAAATTTCTTATTAATAGTTAAGAGAAGATATAGTTCATGATTATTAAGAATGAGTAATAGGTACAAGTCGAATTTGCAAGCATTTAAACTTTATGCCTAGCCGAAATCTTGTTATGTGTTTTCCATGAGTTGCATGTTATATTTTTAGTTGCATGTTGTTGATTCTTGGGCATGGATGATCTCCCCTTCTGTTGAGGCACTATTTTAGGACATTAAGACACTTTTCTTTGGAAAGAGTTGGATGCTTGGTTATTAAGTGGGAGTTAAGGTGGAAAGGGATTCGTTGGTGTTTGCATTTTTCCAGATTTGATGCACTAGTTATGGGGAAGTTCTGAATGAGTATTTGTTGTGCACTTTGAGGGCCAAGCCACCAGAAGCTAGCACTAGGAGTATATAAAAAGTTTTAGGTGTTTGTTGGAGGTTTATAAGTCGTTTGGTTAGGTGCACGAGTGGAATCACAAAATCTGTCCAGCAGGGGACAGTTTTGTTGCAACTTAGAAATAGGAAGTTTTGACCATGTCATGGGTAGGCCCTCATTAGGCCCTGTTGGGCCTTAGTTATAGGGAGTGTAGAGGAGTTTTTCCAGCCATAGTTCATAGTATTTGATTTAGAACCATGTGTCACAAGTTAGTTCAAGTCAGGGCATTTTCTGCCCAGAGAAACAGGGGAACCATAGACTTTAAGCTTAGGCCCAAGGAGGCCCAAGCTAGGCCCTTGAGCCACATCAAGTTTGGGAGATGCCTTAAGGTCAGAAGAGCCTAGTTTAGAATTTTTGGAGGTAAACTTGTAGTTTAAGAGTGTCTAATGCACTCAAGAAACCAGAGATGTCATTCTGAAATTTTCCTTAGTGAGCACTTTCACTTATCACATAGTTTTAGAACACTTAGGAGTGAGACCTAGGTTGCCCACTATGGTTGCAAGATAGTATAAAGCCAGTAGAGTAAAAGGCCCAAGTGAGGGTCAATAGGTTTTGGATAGTTAAGTAAAGGCACATTGAGTAAGGATACCAAAATTTAGAGACTTTATCTAGTTTAGCGACCAAGTGACTTAAGTTGGGGATCGAGATCATCCAAGCCTAGTGTTGCATTATGGTGTGTGTGATATTATTTTGTATTAAAATATGATATGTGAGTATATGTGGCTATGTGTACAATTATATTTATAAGGTGAATATAAATTGCGTGCATATAGACCTAAGTGCCATTTGTGTTGTAAATAGATTAAGTTGGTGAGAATATATTATAATGAGGATTATTATTATTTATGTAGGATCTCGAGACGAGGGTAAACTTGCCATAAATGCCGAGTGAAGCTTCCAGTTGCTCCTACCAACCAGACCAGACCAGCCTTTCTCAAGGCAAGTGATTCAACCTGTCCTTCGTATTCACTGCAAATATGTAATAATTAATTCATATATATTGATGCGATTATCCTGAGTCATCATGATATACTTGAACCAAGTGATATTTAAATCTATCTTTGTATTATTATAGAAATGCCATGAACCCACAAGTACATATTGATATTGCAATAGTTGTATCACTCCCTGTCAGGGCGAAAACACGCGCTAATATTCACGCAAGTATACGCGTTCGCAAGTAATATAGAATACTTTCTAGTTCGTTCCCTCAGAGACTCAGACTAAATTATTGTCTAATTAAACTCACTCACCAATGTATGATTACTTCTCAATGTTAAGATAATAACACTTAAAATTGTTGATTAAATATTAACTATAATTAACTACTTAATTAACCACTTAACTAACACTTCAATTTATCAATAATAAAACACTCATGAGATCACAACTTCATTATTACTTCCTTCTATAGCCATTTTTATTACCTTTAGCATGTGACAATGATGATATTAATCGAATAACACGAAACTGATAAAAGCCAACTTTCATTGTACTAATACCATTCTACCAAGCATCCACAATTAAGATAGAAGTTGAATAGTCATCAATTATGTTGAGTTCCTATATGTCTACAGAAATTGACAACACAACGATTTAAGCTCAAGTTATTTCTTTTGATTACATAGGGCAAATAAAACTGTTATAGTTACCCACTAATCATGCTCAACGTACATGAACCTATGCTAGCATGGCAAGTTCTAAATCTCAAGATCCACCGTCGCTTCACAAGAGATTAACACCCTATCTTATATGTTCGCGACGCACATAAGACGAATACGCACAACCAATACTAGATATCATGCAATCATCACACACTAAAGTATTAAACAATTAACTAAAGAATTCCATAATAAATCCGTTGTAACCCCATGATCACGATTAGCCCATAATAGAACTTATCGCCATCATGGGTTCATATGAAATCATGACAAACAAACACAAGAAAATAATAACTAAACTAATTATATTAAAACAGAGTACGTCACAAGAGTAAATAAGTCAAAGCAAGAAAACTAGCATCCAACGTTACAACGAAACAAGAATCACAAGAAAATATGCTTCCTCTTCGTTGCGGTGTGCTAAATCGGTCTTCTTCCTTATCTCCTTCGCTTCTTGCGTAAAACACAATCTAAAACATAATCCCCTTAATACTCTCTGTGAAAACGTCTCAAATGTACCTATATAATAGTCCCATAAAACTCAGATTACATAGAAGTTGGAAGCCAAACAGAAGTAGAAGTCTAAAATAATTTATCTTTTTCCCCGACCCTGCGCGGCCGCTCAACATAGCTGCGCGGGCGCGCAGGTTGCTGCGCGGCCGCTCAGCATTGCTGCGCGGGCGCGCAGGCCTCTACTGGAAAAAATCCAGGTTTGCTCCGTTTCTTCACCGTAATCTGCCTATTCCTTTCCTCTCGCAATGGTGAACACATGCCAAGGCTTATTCTTGATGATTCCTCCCCCGAAATGCAACTAATACCCTGAAATGCATAAACACTAGAAAAACACATCAAATACACAAAATACTTGATTTCAAGACATTAATTTAAGCCATTTTAAGACGTTCTAAGTGGTATAAAATGCCACTTATCACACCCCCAAACTTAAATCGATGCTTGTCCTCAAGCGTCACAGACTCAAAAACAAATAAAAATATGCATGAATGCAATCTATATGAAAATACAACGATCCCCCTTACTACAATTAACCAACCAAATTGTCACATCTCAACGAATGCAGTTAGACAACTTAAGATCAATAAACTCATGCAAACGGACATACAGCCAGAAACGTGGTGTGTGCAAATGGTTAACAGATATGCTTCGGAACTAGACCAATTACTATGACTAGACTATCCTCAGGACAATCCTACGATTATACAAAGAATAAAAATTCTAGGCACAAAATGATATACAACACTATAAGAACTCTGGAGCTTACTACGGAATCGTGCTTTTTATTTACAACTCAAATGCTTATTTGACCGTGCAATGAGTGAGGTCCATAAAAGACTTATACAATGGTATCCATGTAACGAGCGTTAGGTTAGCGGATCCCAGACTCTAAAAGCCTTAGGTCACTAGGCACAAAGTCCCCTAAGAACTTAATAACTCGAATACCAAAGAGCCCACTCTTGATCAATTATGCAATTTTTTTTTATTTTTTAATTTTTTTTTAATAACTTCTGAGCAAGTGCGTTTCGCTCCATCTTGCTCAACCCTAGACTACTCGCAACATATGCGAGCCGGCTACTAGCCATTTGACGCCTAGCCACAACTAGCAACAACTTCCATATTTTTTTCTCCAAATTTTTTTTCTTTTTTCATGTCTTTATCACTAAGAACCTATAATCGAATTCTAAGCATAATAAGTAGATTGACCTTGAAAACAACCAAATCATAACAAGAATCTAGCCCTTACGCATTCTTTAAGACTTAGTGGACTTACAATTGTTTCTAGCATACATATCAACCTACACAACTTAATATCACTTTAATGCTATCACTACACTCGCATCAATATCACAATTCAGTCGATAACTTATTGCAAAAGGGATCATGGTAAATGCATGAGCTACATGACATTCATAAAAAAAAAACTAAATGGCATAAATTATGCAACTATATGAACTAAACTATCATGAATATGCAACTAAATGACACACACACAATATTCCTTAACTACCACCCCCAAACTAAAAATCTTCACTGTCCTCAGTGAAAGTAGTAGAAAGGAACACAGGGTATACCTACTCGGAGTCATCATCATCATCACCCTCAGTGGGTGGAGTATCAGGCGGTGGGTATGCAGAGTCCTCACCAAAAACTGGCCACTGGATATCAGCTCCAAGGCCTCGAAAAGCAGTCCCTAACGCAAGGGTGAGCTCCTGAGCAAACCTGCTCTGCGTCTCATACATGGCATCCATCCGCCGTGAAAGCCTCCTATACTGGGCATCACCCATCCCAGCACCCTCCTGAGCTCTCGAAGAACCAGCCTCACCACGCCCTGACCTAGCCATAGTAGCACCTCGTGCTGGACGCCCTCCTGGAAGACGATAACCCAGCCCATGCTCCTCAGGCTCACCACCGGTCCACTCCTGCATCCCATTCAGAGTGCCAGAATTAATCGGAGCTGCTGGCAACTGCAACTGCTCATGAGCCGGCCAGTTCACTCCCACTGCTCGGCATAGCTTCGTAACCGTGGATGCATAAGGGATGTTCATATGCTTTGCTCCCCTCAAAAACTTCAGAATTCCTTGGTAGATAAACTCACCAAGGTCCACATAGTACTCATCATGCAGAATTCCCCACAACAACTGTGCTCTCTCAACTGTGACCTCGTGTGCATGTGAAGAAGACAAAATATTAGCACATATAAATGCATTCCATGTATGGGCATACCTGTTCATGGCGATCACCGGAAAGTGACGATACTCATTATTGCCTGGACTGCGGGTCCAAACTGTGCCCGGTCGACAGAGAGTCGCACAAATCAAATCCAAGTCAAAATCCTCAGCAGTCTTTTCATTCCAGTTCTCCTCCTCGGGCTTCCTCTCTCGCTGTCCAATCACACGGCGAATCACCGCAGGATGATAATCAACCGTCAGCCCACGGACTACAGAAAACCCATTCTTTTCAGCCTTCGCGTTCGCGTAGAACTCGCGAACAACGCTCATCGGTACTACTTCGGGTGACTCACAAAAAGCTATCCACCCCTTCTCTGCAATTATGGGCAACAACTCACCATCCCTCCCTGATGGTAAAACCCCCTCTCCTTCAGAATCGGCTTACCCAACAGCCTAGTGTACTCCTCCTCCGCGACTCTGTCAGTTAACTGAGGCCTTGCAGATGTACCCCTTGATGAATCAGCAGTAGGAACTGTGCTACTGCTGTCAATAGTGCGTGCTCTCTTGGGTGCCATTGATTCATGAATAAAAGTGTTTAAGAACTGATTTTTGATGTTTGTGAGAGGGTTTAAGTGTAGGAAGTTTTGTGGGAGATATGTAGGATAGGTGTATGTATATATAGGGTGTGGATTAGATTAGGGTTTGAGAATTAAGGGATAAAATGATGGGGTAGTGGGAACAATTCGTGGGTTTATGGGCTAAAACTGTTTTTGTGTTTTGTTTGTTTTTTTTTTCTGAACTGTAAAAAATTTTCTGGAACTCGACCCCTGCGCGGCCGCTCAGCATAGCTGCAAGGGCGCGCAGAGGGTCTCTGGAATTTTTTTTTTCAGCCCCTATTTTCTGATTTTTTTGTGTTTTTGGATAGGTTATTAACTTCTAAGGGTTCCTGTAAAAACAATTCATGGGTTGCCTCCCACGCAGCGCTTCTTTTTCGTCATTAGCTTGGCGTTCCGTACCTTTCTCAAGTAGTCAACAAAATGGCACTAACCACCTCTCGGTTTGCCATGTCCCCATAGTAGTGCTTCAACCGCTGACCGTTAACCTTGAATGCTTGGTCCGAATCATTCTCAAAAATTTCCACCGCTCCATGTGGAAACACAGTTTTGACAATAAAAGGTCCAGACCACCTTGATTTCAACTTCCCAGGAAAAAGTCGGAGCCGAGAGTTGAATAAGAGAACTTGTTGCCCTGGCACAAATAACTTTGGATGTAGCTTCCTATCGTGCCACCTCTTCACCTTTTCCTTATACATTTTGTTATTTTCGTACGCTTGAAGTCGAAATTCATCCAGTTCATTAAGCTGAAGCATTCTTTTCTTACCAGCTGCATCTAAATCCAGGTTCAACTTCTTCAATGCCCAGTAGGCCTTATGCTCAAGCTCCGCAGGTAGATGACATCCCTTACCGTACACCAACTGAAACGGTGACATCCCAAGTGGAGTTTTGTATGCTGTTCAGTAAGCCCAAACAGCTTCATCGAGCTTTAAAGACCAATCCTTCCTTGACAGACAAACAACCTTCTCTAGAATACGCTTTATCTCTCTATTAGACACTTCCGCTTGACCATTGTTTGCGGATGATAGGCAGTAGCTACTCGATGATTCACATTATAACGCTGCATCATAGAAGTGATCTTACGGTTGCAAAAATGCGATCCTTCATCACTTATGATTACCCGAGGTGTTCCAAACCTTGTGAAAATTTGCTTATGAAGAAAATTTAGCACTGCCTTTGCATCATTTGTCGGTAAAGCTTTAACTTCAACCCATTTTGAGACATAATCGACTGCCAGCAAGATGTACTGATTATTGCAAGACGCGATAAAAGGCCCCATGAAATCGATTCCCCACACATCAAAGACCTCGACTTCAAGCATCACATTTAATGGCATCTCTTCCTTCCTTGACAAATTTCCCACTCTTTGGCAATGATCACACCTTAAAACAAACTGATGAGCATCCTTGAACAAAGTAGGCCAGAAAAAACCTGCTTGCAGAATACGAGCTGCCGTCTTCTCACCTCCATAGTGTCCACCATAAACCGTGGAATGGCAGTCTCATAATATCCCCTCCGTCTCACAGAACGGGATACATCTCCTGATGATCTGGTCAGCTCCCTGTCTAAACAAATATGGTTCATCCCACATATACCACTTCACCTCATGCAGAAACTTCTTCTTTTGAGCGGATGTCAAATTAAGAGGCATTATATTGCTGACAAGATAGTTTACAATATCTGCAAACCATGGTTCTTCCTTCTGAATTGCAAACAACTGCTCATCCGGAAAAGATTCATTGATTAACGTCCTATCTTGTGAAGTAGAATCGGGATTCTCCAACCTAGAGAGATGGTCAGCTACTTGATTCTCAGTACCTTTTCTATCTTTGATCTCTAACTCAAATTCCTGAAGTAAAAGCACCCAACGAATGAGTCTCGGCTTCGAATCCTTCTTAGAAACCAGATAGCGAATAGCTGTATGATCAGTGAATACTGTTACTTTCGTACCAAGCAGATAAGATCGAAATTTCTCAAAGCCAAAGACTATAGCCAAAAGTTCCTTCTCAGTAGTGGTGTAGTTCAATTGGGCACCATTTAAAGTCTTACTCGCATAGTAGACCACATGGAAGAGATTTTTCTTGCGCTGTCCCAGAACTGCACCTACCGCATAATCACTCGCATCACACATCATCTCAAACGGTTCTGTCCAATCTGGTGCTGTAATAACTGGTGCAGTGATCAAACTCTTCTTGAGAGTCTCGAATGCTGCCAAACATTCATCATCAAATTTGAACGGCACATCTTTCTCAAGCAAATTACACAACGGCTTAGATATCTTTGAAAAGTCCTTGATGAATCGGCGATAAAAACCCGCATGACCAAGAAAACTACGGATTCCTTTCACAGAATTAGGTGGGGGAAGATTTTCAATGACTCCCACCTTGGCCTTGTCCACCTCCAGACCCTTGCTAGAGACCTTATGCCCAAGGATAATGCCTTCACGCACCATAAAATGACATTTCTCCCAATTAAGCACCAAATTAGTTTCCACACATCTTTTGAGTACGGCGCGCAGATTATTCAAACATTCATCATATGAGTGTCCAAAGATGGAGAAGTCATCCATGAACACTTCGACGTTATTTCCAATCATGTCAGAGAATATAGCCATCATACATCTCTGAAAAGTGGTCGGGGCGCCACATAAACCAAACGAAACTCTGCGAAAAGCAAATGTGCCAAATGGACAAGTGAAGGTAGTCTTTTCCTGATCCTCTGGTGCAATACAAATCTGATTATACCCGGAATAACCATCCAGAAGACAAAAATACTCATGACCCGCCAATCTGTCAAGCATTTGATCAATAAATGGAAGGGGGAAGTGATCCTTCCTTGTGGCTTTGTTCAATTTTCTATAATCCATGCATACTCTCCATCCTATAACTGTTCGAGTAGGGATGAGCTCATTCTTTTCATTTGCGACTACAGTGATACCTCCCTTCTTAGGTACACATTGTACGGGGCTCACCCACGAGCTGTCAGAAATAGGATAAATGATGCCTGCATCTAGCCATTTCAGAATTTCTTTCTTCACCACCTCCTTCATGATGGGATTCAGTCTTCGCTGTTGTTCCACAGTTGGCTTACTACCTTCCTCTAGCAGAATTTTATGCATACAATATGAAGGACTTATCCCCTTGATGTCTGCTATGGTCCATCCTATAGCCGATTTGAATTCTCTCAAAATCCTTAAGAGCTTGTCTTCCTTACTACCTGAAAGGTCAGATGAAATAATAACAGGTAACGTAGATCAATCACCTAAAAAAGCATACCTCAAGTGTTCAGGTAATGGTTTGAGCTCCAAGGTAGGTGCTTCCTCTATTGATGGTTTGAGCTTCCCTTCAGCATTCTTAAGGTCAGAAGTACCAAGAGATTCAAATGGTATGTCCAGCTTTCGCTTCCATGGAGAAGCGTTCAGATATTGTAATTGCTCGTTGCTATCTTCATCATCGCTGTCAAAATCCCCCACTAAGGCCTTTTCCAATGCATCAGACATTAGCATGTGATCGAGTTCCGAAGTAACCGCAGTATCAATCACATCCACTTTTAAGCACTCCTCATCTTCTGTAGGGAATTTCATTGCCTTGAATACATTGAAGGTCACATCCTGATCTTGGACCCGCATAGTAAGTTCACCTTTTTGCACATCTATCAAGGTACGGCCAGTAGCCAAGAAAGGCCTTCCCAAGATTATGGGAATCTTCTTATCTTCCTCAAAATCCAGAATAACAAAATCTGCTAGAAAGAAGAGCTTATCCACCTTGACGAGCACATCCTCAACTATGCCCCTTGGGTAAGTAATAGAACGGTCAGCCAATTGTAGCGACATGTATGTGGGTTTTGGATCAGGCAGATCCAGCTTTTTAAAGATCGACAACGGCATCAGATTAATGCTTGCTCCCAAATCACAAAGGCACTTGTCAAAAGTTAGATTGCCAATGGTGCAAGCAATGGTGAAGCTTCCTGGATCTTTCAGTTTTGGTGGTAACTTTTGCTGCAGAATAGTGCTGCATTCTTCTGTGAGAGCAACGGTTTCAAGGTCATCCAGTTTCACCTTCCTTGCAAGAATAGTCTTCATAAACTTCGCATAACTAGGCATTTATTCCAGAGCCTCAGCGAAAGGTATATTGATGTGAAGTTTCTTGAACACCTCCAGAAACTTCCCGAACTGTCTATCCAGCTTTTGTTGCTGCAATCTCTTAGGAAAAGGTGGTGGAGGATAGAGCTATTTCTCCCCTGTATTAGCCTCAGGCAGAGTGTGTTCAACAGTAGTCTTCCTTGGTTCCGCCGCTTTCTCCTTTTGCTTAGATTCTTCATCTCTAACTTCAGCTTCGACTTCCTTTGCCTTTTCAGCATCAGCCACTTTTCCAGACCTTAAGGTAATAGCCTTGACTTGCTCTTTAGCTTCCTTCCTGCCTGGTACTTCCGTGTCACTGGGAAGAGTGCCAGGTTGACGATTGAGCACTGCATTGGCTAATTGACCGATTTGATTTTCCAAGGTCTTGATAGAAACCGCCTGACTCTTGCACAACAGCTTAAGTTCCTCAAAATCAGCACTAGTGGGTGCAGCTGTACTTCCCTGTTGAGGATATGATTGCCTTGTAGCATACTGCTGTGGTTGCTGGAATCCAGGTGGGTTAAACTGTTTACTCACTCCTTGCTGATATGGTGGCTGAATAGCATTCTGATTATTCCCCCAGCTGAAATTTGGATGATTTCTGTTATTAGGATGATAGGTCGCTGGCACAGGCTGCTGTTGTCGCTGATAATTATTCACATACTGAACAGATTCGTTGACAAGAGAACACTGATCCGTAGCATGAGAACCTGCACAAAGCTCACAAACCATAGCCATTTGATTAACTCCATACGTAGCCAGAGAATCAACCTTCATTGATAGCGCTTGGAGCTGGGCTGCAATAGCGGTGGCTGCATCAACTTCCAGAATACCTGCTACCTTGCCTGACGTCATCCTCTGAGTTGGGTTTTGATGCTCATTTGCAGCCCTCGTCTCTATAAGATTATACGCCTCAGTATAGCTTTTAGCCCATAAGGCTCCTCCAGCTGCTGCATCGAGCATGGGCCGAGATTGGGCCCCCAAACCATTATAGAAACCAGTGATCACCATCCAATCCGGCATTCCATGATGTGGACATTTTCTCAACATTTCCTTGTAGCGTTCCCAAGCCTCGCACATAGATTCTGTAGGTTGCTGCGCAAACTGAGTAAGAGCACTCCTCATAGCAGCAGTCTTTGCCATTGGATAAAACTTCACCAGAAACTTTTGCGCAAGATCTTGCCACGTAGTGATGGACCCAGCTGGTTCAGAATGTAACCAGTCTTTAGCCTTGTCCCTTAGTGAGAATGGGAAAAGCCTCAACTTGACAGCCTCATCAGTCACGCCATTATACTTAAAAGTACTGCAGATCTCGACAAAATTCCTTATGTGCATGTTGGGGTCTTCAGTTGCCGCTCCTCCAAAAGAAACAGAATTCTGCACCATCTGAATAGTGCCCGGCTTGATTTCAAAGGTGTTAGCTTGAATAGCCGGATGAAGGATGCTTGACTGAATGTCATCAATTTTGGGCCGAGAAAAATCCATAAGAGCTGGATCAGCTTGAACAATACGATCTCCCATGTTTACTGGTTCTTTCTGCTCAGTTCCTGAATCCGAATCCTCAAAATCTAACTTCTCCGGAATATCAAGAACTTCGTCTGTCTCCTCAGCTGTATCTAAAGTCCTCTTGCGAGCACGAGAACGAGTTTGCATAAACGCTTGCTAAAGTACCTGAAACACAACCGAAAAGAGTAAGTAACTACTACGTCCTAATCACTGAGTCCTAATGACCAATGATGGTAAGTATATTAACTAAACAAATACGCCGAGTCCCCGGCAGCGGCGCCAAAAACTTGTTAGGGCGAAAACACGCGCTAATATTCACGCAAGTATACGCGTTCGCAAGTAATATAGAATACTTTCTAGTTCGTTCCCTCAGAGACTCAGACTAAATTATTGTCTAATTAAACTCACTCACCAATGTATGATTACTTCTCAATGTTAAGATAATAACACTTAAAATTGTTGATTAAATATTAACTATAATTAACTACTTAATTAACCACTTAACTAACACTTCAATTTATCAATAATAAAACACTCATGAGATCACAACTTCATTATTACTTCCTTCTATAGCCATTGTTATTACCTTTAGCATGTGACAGTGATGATATTAATCGAATAACACGAAACTGATAAAAGCCAACTTTCATTGTACTAATACCATTCTACCAAGCATCCACAATTAAGATAGAAGTTGAATAGTCATCAATTATGTTGAGTTCCTATATGTCTACAGAAATTGACAACACAACGATTTAAGCTCAAGTTATTCCTTTTGATTACATAGGGCAAATAAAACTGTTAGAGTTACCCACTAATCATGCTCAACGTACATGAACCTATGCTAGCATGGCAAGTTCTAAATCTCAAGATCCACCGTCGCTTCACAAGAGATTAACACCCTATCTTATATGTTCGCGACGCACATAAGACGAATACGCACAACCAATACTAGATATCATGCAATCATCACACACTAAAGTTTTAAACAATTAACTAAAGAATTCCATAATAAATCCGTTGTAACCCCATGATCACGATTAGCCCATAATAGAACTTATCGCCATCATGGGTTCATATGAAATCATGACAAACAAACACAAGAAAATAATAACTAAACTAATTATATTAAAACAGAGTACGTCACAAGAGTAAATAAGTCAAAGCAAGAAAACTAGCATCCAACGTTACAACGAAACAAGAATCACAAGAAAATATGCTTCCTCTTCGTTGCGGTGTGCTAAATCGGTCTTCTTCCTTATCTCCTTCGCTTCTTGCGTAAAACACAATCTAAAACATAATCCCCTTAATACTCTCTGTGAAAACGTCTCAAATGTACCTATATAATAGTCCCATAAAACTCAGATTACATAGAAGTTGGAAGCCAAACAGAAGTAGAAGTCTAAAATAATTTATCTTTTTCCCCGACCCTGCGCGGCCGCTCAGCATAGCTGCGCGGGCGCGCAGGTTGCTGCGCGGCCGCTCAGCATTGCTGCGCGGGCGCGCAGGCCTCTACTGGAAAAAATCCAGGTTTGCTCCATTTCTTCGCCGTAATCTACCCATTCCTTTCCTCTCGCAATGGTGAACACATGCCAAGGCTTATTCTTGATGATTCCTCCCCCGAAATGCAACTAATACCCTGAAATGCATAAACACTAGAAAAACACATCAAATACACAAAATACTTGATTTCAAGACACCAATTTAAGCCATTTTAAGACGTTCTAAGTGGTATAAAATGCCACTTATCACTCCCGTATGTCAAGTAATTGGAATGTCATGATAAAATAAAGAGTTGTTATAATACTTGATTGATCCTCTTGATTATCATGCTATTGATTCCTAAAATATTGACATCTCACCCTGATGCTTGAAACCCAATAGAAACTTTACCTTGATACCTAAAAGCCAGATATTCTTTAAAGTTGTTCTTAATTGATTGATAGCCCTTTTTCTTACCCTAAAGTTCAACAAATCCTGATATACCTTGAGCTAAAGATCATTTTCTTCATACCTTAACACCCCTAGTATTCATGAAGCTTACCTTCTTGATGTTCTAGTACTTGTACCTTGTTGAAAACCATTGCTTTAAGCCTAGTTTGGCATTACTCTTTCATATTATCCAATAGCCTTGCTGAGTCTCCTTGTCAAAGTTCTTGTATATGGAAACCTATCAATTACCCTAATATAGTAAAGTCTAGTGGATCATGGCCCTGAAATTTGGTGACATATTTCCAGTGTTTCAAAGATAATCTATAATCCCTTGATAAAAGTGTTTACTACTTAAGAGATTTTATTATAAATCGGCATCAGTTTTTGAAATGATTAAAATGTGGATTTTCAGTCCCAAAGGGGGATAAATGTTTTCTTTGAATAGTGGATCTGGACTGAGACGCGAGTCCTTTCCACACTTACAATGTAGGCTTAAAAGTTACCTAGGGATCCCATTAATGTTTTAGAACCCAGCGAGGTTCGGGATTACTTCACGGCTGATCACCGGCTATAATCCGTAGCGTCATAAAATGATTTTTGAATTAAGATACGATTTTAGAAATGTTTTGATACAAGAAAATGATGCCATCACCCAAAGTTTAATCTCTTGTTATTATTGATTATGTCTTCGCAATGTCATTCTTTTATATATATCTCGATTTATGTTTTGTATCATATAGTTTAGCACTTGTTAAGCATTTGGCTCACTTCTTGCTTTACCCTGATATTACAGCTAGGAGCTATGGTTAGATTCAAGCAGACAGCACGTAAGACCTATGACGCCGATGCGTATGTCCGAGCTCAGGTAGAATAAGAGATAGTTTTGTGTGAGGACTCGAATCTAAAATCAGTTGTAATAGATGGTAGTGTTGGGCTGTTCCAAACCCTAACCTGTAAGATCTTGGATTCAGTTATGTTTACTTTCTTCTAAATATTGTAATAGTTATATTTATTTTGTTTGTTAAGTTGGGGGTATTACAACCGGCATTTCCGTGTAATATTAATTGTAAAATTTGGTGTAATTATAAAGCCGAATGTCATATATTCAACTATTGTATGCTTGTGTGAATGAGAATATCTCCGTCTTAAATTTTCGATATGTGGTATATGATTTTTCAAATCAAAAGTTTAATTATTTCTTTCATTTTTGATTTATAAGGAATATCTTAAACCTTGAATAAAATTTCTAAAAATCCAAGTTATTTTATGGTATAAATTTTATAATTTTTGAACTTATATTTTATTTTATAAAAATAAATCTTTATAAATTTTAGTTGTCATATTTAGCAAATTACAAGAAAGCCCTTGCATGCAAACCACCCTTTCATTCTTTTCAAGGACAAAGAGGACAATTCCATACCCACTAACTCATGAACTAGTAGCCAAATTACCTCATTGACCTTGCATGCAAGTTAGCTTAGTTCTAGCTAGAAGGATACCCTTGTCATTTCTCAAACCCACTCACATTATAGTCAAATCAAGACATAAAAACAACTCAAATAAGTGATCATCACTTCACTTCACCCCACCACTTCACTCTCATCTCCTTCTTCCCCTCCCTCTCGGCTTTTCCCCCTCCCCTCTCGGCAATTCCCAAAAACCGAGCCCCCATCCCCTTCTTTCTTCATTTCTCACTCAAACAATCATCCTATTATCAAGTAATCCTACTCCCTACATGTTGTCCTTGTATATCTTAAGAGTTTAGAGTAGAAAAACTTATGTGTTGACCTTGCATGGTGGTGTGTTGTTAAAACTCCAAGTGAATATCCTTGATTCTTGTGAATTCAAGGCTTTCACCATGAGTTATAGTATCAAAGGGTTGAGAATGGCTAGACATGAGTATGTTACACTCATGCAATTGTTGTTTTCACCCTAATCCATTCGGCCATGACTTGATAGGAGCCGAATGGATGGTGTTTTGGTTGTCATGTTCCACTTTGTGTGTTTTTGTGATGATAACATGAAAATCTTAGTGAAGTCTTGATAAAACCCTTTGCATGCTAAGTGATCATCTAGATATAGCTTATTATAGGCTTGCATGTCAATTTCATGGTAATATATATTTAGAAAACATCTTGCTTTGATTCGTAAAACTCGAAGACATGCATGCATGTAAATTTCTCTTGGAATGTTGGAAGATTTGGATCATTTGGAAAGATTATGTTATTAAGCTTTAATTTCAGTAGGAATAAGGTGTTAGTATTGATTAATGCTCCTTGATGCATGGTAATAATTCGTGGTTATCTTTTATAAAAATGTATATCTTGTTATTTCAAAAACTTGATGATTTGTGAGTTGTGAAGTGTAGTTTCTTTTGTTTTGCCATAATTGCACCTTAGGTAAGGATGATCTCCACCAAAGTTATTTTGAGAATAAGGGAGTTAGTTCAGTAGATCACCATGATTAAGTCTTGGTTTGGGTATTGGGTTGTTGGTAGTTGAGTTTGTCAAGTCAAAACCTTGGAGAAATGAGAGTTATAATTTCTGCAGAAAATCAGTTTAGTACCCTGAGGTTTAGAGTGAGTTTTGACCATGTCATTGATGTGCACTTGGAGGCCCAAGATACCAGAAGTTAGTATTGGGAGTATATAAAAGGTTTTAGGTGTTGGTTGGAGGTTTGCATGTCATTTGGTTAGGTGCACAAGTAGAATAACAAAATCTGTCGAGCAGGGGACAGTTTTGTTGCAACTTAGAAATAGGGAGATTTGACAATGTCATGGGTAGGCCCTCATTAGGCCCTGTTGGGCCTTAGTTAGAGGGAGTGTCAGAGAAGTTTTTCCAACCATAGTTCATAGGATATGAGTTAGAACCATGTGCCACAAGTTAATTCAAGTCAGGGCGTTTTCTGCCCAGAAAAACAGGGGAACCTTGGACTTTTAGCTTAGGCCCAAGAAGGCCCGAGTCAGGCCCTTGAGCCACATCAAGTTTGCGAGATGCCCTTAGGTCAGGAGAGTCTTGTGTAAAAGTTTTGAAGGAAAACTTGTAGTTTAAGAGTGTTTAATGCACTCAAGAAACCATAGTAGTCATTCTGAAATTTGCACCAGTGAGCACTTTCACTTATCACATAGTTTTAGAACACTTAGGATTGAGATTTAGGTTGATCGCCATAGTTGTAAGATATAATAAGGTCAGTAGAGCAAAAGGCACAGGTGAGGGTCAATAGGTTTTGGATAGTTTAGTAAAGGCACGTCGAGTTAGGAAGCCAAAATTAGAAGACTTTGTCTAGTTTAGCGACCAAGTGACTTAAGTTGTGAGTCGAGATCATCCAAGCCTAGTGTTGCATTATGGTGTATATGGTGTTATTTGGTGTTAATATATGATATGTGATTATGTGGCTATGTGTGTACAATTGTAATTTAAAAGTGAATATAAAATTAAGTGCATATAGGCCTAAGTGCCATTCGTGCTTAATTTCGGGTTATAAATAGGTTAAGTTGGTGAGAATATATTATAATGAGGATTTTTATTATTTATGTAGGATCTCGAGATGAGGGAAAACTTGCCATAAAGGTCGAGTGAAGCTCCAGTTGCTCCTACCAGTCAGACCAGACCAGCCTTTCTCAAGGTAAGTGATTCAACTTAACCTTCGTATTTACTGCTAATAGTTCATACATTGCTACAACTATCCTGTGTCATTTAATATATTAAATCAAGCGTATCTTATGTTTATCCTTGAATTATATAGAGATGCCATGAACCCTCGAGTACGTATTACAAGTAGTTCAAAAGTCTTTTCATGATAGTTGAATGCCATGATAAAATAAAGAGTTGTTATATTACTTGATTGATCCTCTTGATTAACATGCTAATGATTCCTTAGTATTAATATCTCATCCTGATACTTGAACCCCTATAGAACCTTACCTTGAACTCTGATAGTCAGATACTTACCAACGTGATTTCTCATTGATTGATACCCTCTTTCTTATCCTAAAGCTTGACAATTCTGATATATATCCTGAGCTAAAGATCATTTCTGCATACCTTAACACCCTTAGTATTCATGAAGCTTACATTCTTGATGATCCAGCACTTGAACCTTGATGAGAAACCATTGCTTAAAGCCCAATTTGGCATTACCCTCTTTATAATATCCAATAGCCTCACTAAATCCCCTTGTCTAAATCTTTGATATATGAAAACCATTCAGTTACTTTAATAAAGTATAGTTTTGTGAATCATGGCCCTGAGATTTAGTACCATATTTCCCGTGTTTCGAGTTGATCTATAATCCCTTGATAAAAATGTTTACTGTAAAAAGAGATTTTGTTATAATTTGGCATCAGTTTTTGAAATAAATAAAATGTGGGTTTTCAGTCCCAAAGGGGGATAAATGTTTTCTTTGAATGGTGGATCTGGACTGAGACGCGAGTCCTTTCCACACTTATATTAGGCTTAAAAGTTTCCTAGGGATTCCCATTAATGTTTTAGAACCCAGCGAGGTTCGGGATTACTTCGCGGCTGATCACCGGCTGTAATCCGTAGCGTCATAAAATGATTTTGATTAAGACATGATTTTGAAATTGTTTTCATACAAGCAAAAATTAGGCCATCACCCATAGTTTTATCCCTCGTTATCATTGGTTATGTCTTTCCATTGTCATTCGTTAATGTATATCTCGATTTATGTTTTGTATCGTACTGTTAGCACTTATTGAGCATTTGGCTCACTCCTTGCTTTACCCTGATATTACAGCTAGCAGCTATGGTTAGATTCAAGCAGACTGCCCGTAAGATCTGTAATGCTGATGCTTATGTTCGAGCTCAGGTAGAATAAGAGATAGTAGTTTTGTGTGAGGACTCGCTATTTAAAATCAGTTGTAATAGATGGTCGTGTTGGGCTGTTCCTAACCCTAAACTGTAAGATCTTGGAGTTGGTTATGTTTACTTCTCTTTAAAATGTTGTAATAGTTATATTTAATTTGCTGTTTAAGTTGGGGGCGTGACAGGTTTTGGTATCAGAGCTACGGTTTAGAGTCCCTGGACAGCCCAAATAGGTTATAGGATATGTAACACCCCCAGATCCGGGGTCGGGGATCCGGGTCGTCACGGTCTTTCTTTCCACAATATCACTTCACTTAATTAATAATAATAACCTTAAGCTGTGACCCCACACTAACACACACCACAACCCGTTATAGTCTCAGAGATGAAATTCAAATAAGTACAAGTCTTTGAATCCACAATTTAAAAGTTATTACAACCCAAAACGATTACTTGATAAATTTACAGTTAATTGCCATTATCTGCCACAAGTTATAATTATACATAATTGATTCTCAAAAGTAGAATGCCTGATCTACCAATAGATCTACCTCTGCAGCTATAGCAGCCACAACATCATCGGGAAGACGCGGGACGCTTCCCACGCGCTTGCGCTGGGTCTGCTGGAGTCTGGCCATCTTTCCTAACTGTTGTTGTGTGATGAAGAAATAAAGCAAGAGTGAGCCTTACAGCTCGCAAGATAATACATAGTGATAACAATAATATAAGTATCTAAATGGATACTTACTAGAATCTTTATCGTGAGTAAGGTAATTACTTACTGGATATAAGTTTTAAAAGAAGATGAAGTTACCAATTACTTCACTATACTTATACCATATTTAGAAATCTACTTGAACTACTACTGTTCGAAGTATAATAAGATTCACGAGGTCATCCCATAGATGAGACCACAAATAAAACTTGAAAATATTTGATCTTTGAAATATTTTGAAAAGAGATGAAGTTACGAGATACTTCATTCAATGGATACACCAGTAAAAATGTTTGACCCTGTCAATGCTTCGGCAACCACCCATTAGTAGCCTTTCAATCGAAATGCTACGGGTAGTGTTGCAGAATTATCCAAATGGATGATGAACTCATTACGGGAGTTTACCGCGCCAGGAAGACCACTTACGATGATCAGTCGTAGTAGTAGAACCCCACCATTTTCTACATGTAGAGGAGAACCTGTCGGATTTACTTGTCAACCGAACACTGAACTCCTAAGGAATGGACCGCCTTAGCGGAACTTCCAGGCCATTTGGGCCAATATAATAAGGCTGGGCCGGCGCTACTCGACCACTTACGCCACTCCTAGTTCAGATGAAATCCATGACTCTGAAACGTAAAGCTCGTTTCCCCCTTTCCCCAAGTAGAAACTTGTTGATACGGCTCCACCAAGAAGTCGTACCTAGTTGGAAAGGAAAACTCACCGATATTTCCCAGGCGATGCCTGTTAATGGATTAACTTGTTCCAAGAATTTTACTTCCCGAATATTGGGTAAGTAATCAAAAACTCTTTTACCAAGACAGCAACCTTGTTGCGAATATAAAACACACCACCGAGCCGGATCCCCCAGGTTTTGAGCGAGTATTTAAATCCCCTTTTTAAAAGGAAGATCTTAAATATAAAAATAGTTTTGGGATCCGCTCTAACTTTTGAAAATCATTTTAAAGACTCAAAAACACTTTAAAGAGTGTTTGGAGTAAAACTGATTTAATGAAGTAAATCAGTCCCCAGAATATTTAGAAAATGACTGAATGTTAATATTTAAAATAATATTCCCATAAAGAATAATCTTTATAAAAATAATTGAAGTAGAAGTATTAAAACTTATACTTGAAACGAGTATTAAATAACCAAAGATATACTTATATGAAAGTACTATCTTTATTTGAATAATCAAAAATAAGTTTGATTATTGACACCTTATTCTTTAATAAAATAAAGAATATACCTCGACAAATAATCAGACTCATAGATCCTCAAATGAATATTCAAATAATATTCATTAAATAATATAAACTGAGTCATAAGCCTTCGAATGAATATTCAAATAATATTCAATAAATAATATAAAAGAGTCGTAAGCCCTCCGATGAATATTCAAGTAATATTCAGATAAATAAACAAAAGGAGTCATACGCCTTCGAATGATATTCGAAATAATATTCAATAATAAAATAAAGTTTAAAGTTATCGAATAAACCTTATTCGATTAATAGTTTGGAAAAACTATAACCATATATATATATATAAATATATATATATATATATATTTCCATATCCATATATACAAAAATCTACTCGGGATCCTCGACTCCCGGTTTTAGAAAATATTTTGACCTTTGGGTCTCTATACTAAGGGTATATGCAAGCTACCGCTATCCTCTAGCATAGGTATTATCAACTGAACCAACAGATATATATATGGAAAGAATGCGAAACAGGCATGCATATATATATACCATAGCAGCATGCTTCAATATATTGCATCATTTGCTAATTAACCAACATGCATCTATCGCAAGATAATGCAAATACATATATTCATCACAACAACAGTATAACGGATAGAATACTTGCCTGAGCGACTTGGGGGTGAGAAAGGCTCGGGACGAGTCTGATAACCTATAAACAACAAGTAAGTTGGAATTAAACCAAAATCACTTGTAAATCTATACTTTAACTAACTTAGACTCTAACGCTTGTTTTGCGCTCACTGATTTGCTTAAGTCACTCGGGTAGCCTCGGCTCCACCATTTTTAATAATTTAACCTTTACGAGTTTTAAAGCGATTCCTTCGCGAGTGTCTTACCAACTGCCTAACACACTTACCATAAATGTTTCATACATTAATTAACCCTTTTTGGTCTTTAACCTATGTTTCAAAGTAAGGCGAGGGGTAAGGGTTCGTTCGCGAAACGTCGTTACTTAAAACGGCCGTTTCTCCTAAACCGTTCATCGGAATCGAACGAACTACATATCAAAACGAAGCTCGTAACATGAGCTATCTAAATATGGCAGTGGTCATAATCTAGCAGGGGGTTCTCGGGTCCTAATGTTATGCACAAAAACAGTCCAAAGAAAATCGGACGTTACGACGGCTATGTTTACGCGATTTCCCAATTTTAACCATTCAAAACCAACCACAAACCAACCTCAAATCCAACATACAACCAACATCCATCCTCATCACATCATAACAACCCCAACCAATTCAATTTAATCATTTATACTTATGCCTAAGCTTAATTTAACCATACTTAAGTTCTTTTAATCAAAACCGCAACATTTACCATTCCATTTCACTACCACTCCAAATCCCAAACTCTAAATCACAACAACAAGCTACAATATCATCCTACTAATCAAAATCATCTTATAATACATAGGAATCTGGGGTTTGGAGATGGTATACCTTCCTTGAAGTGGTGGGAGGAGCTAGGAAGCCTTAAGAAGCTTTGAGAAGTCTTAAGAATGCTTGGATCTTCAAGAAAACAAGAAAACTTCAAGTTAAAAAAAACTTGAAATCACTATTCATAGTCTTCTTCTTTGATTAAATGAAGAAGATTGAGAAGGAATTAATGGCTTAAACTCATGATATAGTCCTAACTAAGCATGAAGATGATTAGGGAATTATCTTACCAATTTAGGAAGCTTGGATCTTGGATTTTGAATTTCTCTTGCCTTTTAAATAGTGAAAAGCCGTGAGCAATGAAGAACAAAGCCTTGGTTGCTTTTGATTTTTGATGAAAATGATTTTACTTGGCTTGGTTGATTGGTTTTTGTGCTTGCTTTAGTCAATTACCTTCTTGCCCTTGGATTTGTGTGGTTACAAAGCCACCACACCTCCTTCCTTCCCATGTCATGCTTATGTCATCCTCATGATGTCATCCTCACTTCCTTGTCCTCTTTCTATTGGTTGGATGACATCATTCCCACTAATCCCTTTGATTAACTTCCTAATCGTTTGCCTAATGACCGCTGATCTGTTATACGGTTCGCTTAACTTTCATTTTCGTTTATCGATTGAGGGATCATACCCGGTATCTTATTACTTAGGTTCCCTTAACCTTTCTCAATATATTATATTCCTTTTATGATCCTCTCCTATAATCCTTTAATTTAAATCCTTTTATCCTGTTACCTTTTTCTCAATTCTTTCCGTATCTAGTGGATTTCCGGGAAAAATCCAAGTGTTCAGAATTGGATTCTGACGATCTTTACATACACTTATATACCACATAGAGTACTAATAATATCCCATAAGATCAATAACAGAACCCCTACATAGCGTGGCATGAACAGTTTTCTCATTCAGCAAAAACACTATTCATAAGGGTTTCAAAATTTCTCAAAAATTGGGGTTATTACAGTCTCCCCTCCTTAAAAGGATTCCGTCCCGGAATCAGATAGAAAACAAATGGGGATACTTTCTTAGCATTACACTTTCTAACTCTCGAGTCAATTTTTCCACATTGTGGTTCTACCACCAAACTCTGCCTAGTTTGATAATCCTTCTCCTAAGCACTTGTTCCTTTTCACTCTATAACCCTTCCTGGTTGCTCCATATAGGTTACGTCGGGTCCCATATCTATGCGCTCATATGCCTCTATTTATCTGGCATCTGAATTACACTTCCTTAACATTGATACGTGAAACGCGTTATGACTCGCTACATGTTCTGGGTTAGGGCTAGCTCATATGCTAACTTCCCAAACGTCTTAATATATCCAAGGGTCCAAAAAATTGTAGACTTAGCTTTCCTTTCTTTCCGAACCTCATCAATCCTTTCCAAGGGATACCTATAACATTACTAGGTCCCCTATTTCATACCCTTTGTCCTTTCGAGTCAAATCAGCACACCTCTTATGTCCATCTTGGGTTACTACCAGCCGTCCTCTGATTAGATCTATCATATCCTTGGTCCTTTGGACTACTGCGGGTCCGAGCATCTTGCGCTCTACAACTTCATCCTAACATAAGGGAGATCGACATTATCTTCCCTCAAGGATCTCATAAGGCGACATCTCGATAATGACATATGATCTATTGTCGTAAGATAACTCAATCCGTGTTAAGTGATCATTCCAAATTCTTTCAAGTCTATTGCACAGACTCTTATTATAGCTTTTAGCATTAGAGCTTTTGCTTCTTAATACCTATTCTTTTCCAGCTCGTAATCGCTACTACCTTCCGTTCCTAATATTATACTGGTTATACTTTTGCTTGTTAGCGCTCTATAACCTTTTAATAACCACGTCAACCTTAGTATCACGAATGTGTTTCCATTCCGCATACTACCACCACTTTATTACTCCTTTTTCAGTTGCTTCTATCTTTGGAAGCTTAATCCTTCATATAGAAGTAAAGGAATTTGTTGAGAGATCACTATGATCATGAACACTTGTTATATTGCATAGTTAGTACAGAAGGTGGCCAGCCTTTAGTACTTGACAAGCAATTAAACAATAGATGGTATCCTACTAGGCTTCTATCACACAGATAGATAGTCATTCGGCAATACCTCCCCTTCTGGAAGGGTTGTTCTTCTCAGATTACATGAAATGAAAAGAAGAGAAAAGAACGAACTGAAGAGAATTGTATATATGAAAAAAAAAAAAAATATATACTGCCACAAAATATCTGGCTTGGAACCTACCTCTGAACTATAGAGGTTTGTCATAGGAGAACGAAACATATATATTTATATCAACATCAAGTGTTATAGCATCGTATTTCACATGCCTAAATATTTTTGCCATTCCGTCCATCATTCTATGGACCCATGCTCTTCCTCGAGCTTATACACAATCACCTTTGAAACTCCCTCGACATCGAAAATTGAATCTGGGATCTCATTCTAGACATCATCGTTACTAGAATTCTATGCTTGCACCGCAACCTTCCTCATATAGTAATACGACTCTCTTTTCATAAGAAGGAATAAATATTCAATTGGTAGATACTCTACTTAATTAGTCTATCAATGATAACTTATACATTACCACGACCCGATTAGTGGTACTCAACCTCAACATCCATTCCAATACAACTCTCACGGTTGTAATCAGCTCACCACTCGCAGAATCATTGCTGCATTACTATGGTCCACTACTAACCTACTGTAGTCATTCATTTTCCATGAAGTCTTAATAGCTAACCATACGGAGTCCATACATGTCGTATCAAATCCTTCTAAGGAGGTAACATAATCACCATTCCTGATTCATGAAGAACACTCCTGATCCTGACATACATACATGACATGAAGCAGATAAAAGTGCAGAAGAGTTTCAATCAAAGCAACGATAGCAGCTTAATACCATTCTTAATCATACGCCCTAAATAGAAGAATTAACTCAAGGGTTCATCTAGTCCTTTTTGAAATATGGTCCCGACTTATCTCAAGATAGGACCTTCTAAGATAGATAGCCCGTTCATGGCGATTACACGAATTAAACTTTTACCAACTACTATTACGGTTGGATATTGCACAGTCATCAGAAGGAATGTCAATCTTCCAAACCATAATTCAACCTTCAAATTTTTAACCATCATCACTGTATTCTTTTGGCACACGCGCCTATAATTATCCTCTTACCTTTAAAGTGTCGGCCACCTCTTTGGCCTTTCCTGATAGTAAAATTTCCTTACAGTCAATGTCATTTTAACCATCTCCAAATAAATTTTCTACCTTATTTCCGATCACTGCTTGAGTGAAGATGTTTTCCTTAAAATCAGATGGGAAAAAGAAAAAAAAATATCACCATTTTTCCATAAGTTATTGCCTCAGTCTTTAGAGGCTAATCACTGTCAAGACTGACTCTCAATCATACTTAGAATATTTTTTATCTTAAGTCCTAATTGCCCTGAATAATTTCGACCATTACTGGTTCGATCCATACTTTCTCGTGGTTTAACACGTGCCCCACTTGGCATCATTATAATTACGTCATATTTCCTTTATCCACATTTCTATTCTTAAGAATTTCGAATATTTCCTTTCTCCTTGTAAAACCTCTAAGGTTATCCTTCAATCGTTCCTCCTGTATTCCCTATATACAGGGCATATCAAAATACCATTTACTGATACTAGAACCATTGTCTATTTACTTCTGAAAAATTTCTCCACTGATCCTTAAAGGTTATTATTACCTTAATCCTTTCCAATTCATACTGTCAAAACTCATACTATCCCTATTAAGGGTGAAATGCCAACCTTTATGCATTCCCCTAGGATTCGTTTTAAGTTACCGATGTTCTATCCTTAATTCCACCTTTAAAAAGGTACAAGCATCCTTCCATGGATAAATCAAGTCATACATCCCTGATAAGGGTATCTTATTCAATCATTTCCACCTCGATAGTCTATACCGAATTTCACAATAGCATCCTTATTCAAGTTAAGGTCAATCCACATGGCCTCCAAAAGATAACAATGGTCATCCACTTTTCTTTCTTGATTTGGTAATGATAACATGGATGTTCTGGAAGATATTGGTCATGTTCAACGTGAACTTCTTCTTAATAATTCCTTATTTACTTTTGTTGTTTATCTCAACAGTCATCTCAATGTGGGGATATCTTTCATATCTGGCGTCTCCCTTTCTGGGTATCATGCCACCGGTCTTACACTTTACCTTCTTGAAGGTCACTTCCTTCACCCAATTTTCTTAATTTCTTACTTCCTTGTCTCCTCAGTCTATCCGCGTCTCATTGTTTATCCTTCGAACTATCTCAATGTTTCCTCGAATCCTCCCAACTTAAAGGGGATAAAATATATGCATCTCTTATGCCTTCAACCGTCAACTTTAACTCATGGTGAATCACCCTCATCCTGACGATCATATACTTTTCTATTTCTATTGCTACGAGTCTTTAGGGTTTCCTCATACCCAACTCCCTTATCATTCCTCAAACTCTATTGCCGTTATATTCCTTTCTCTTATCATTATTTCATGAACCAACACAATATAAGCATTGATTTCAAACATCCCGTCATTCTGGATTCGTGTCTACAGAACGAATCTTGACAACTTTTACATCTTAGATTCATAATTCATCATACTCGTCTGCCTTTGTTCTGGCTCTAAAGCTTTTACACTATCTCCATAACCTTGGGAATTACTTTCCCGAAAACAATTGACTGAACTTAAATCAGTTTATTCTAACCTCTGGCTCCGTGCCTTTCTTGGTCTTTCACCAGCGGATGGTCTCTTTCTTAGGAGGGTAAGTGACAAAAATAGTCTTTTGTGGTTCGTCAATCATTCAGAATCTCAAATGATTCCTCTATTTCCTTTAGCCAGGCTCTTGCCTCGACTAGGTCAACCTGTTCCCTGGGAACTCTGAGAGCTTAGCGACTTAAAGGTCATGAAAGAATTTCCTACCGCATTGTTTCCTCAAGGTGGTGGTTGGGGATAATAGTCTAAGTTCTGTCTAGACAGGTCCATGAATTGCCGTATAGGAGTACCGTCTCGGGTCTCCTTTCCTTACTCGACTTTCTGTTTCCTTAGTATGAAATGTTTCATCCTACTCCCCATAATTGGGGTCATCTTTTAATTTAAAATCCTCATTTTCCACTCCATCATGTCATGGGTTCCTTCTATCTTGATGGCGCCCTCCCTGACTATCACGTTCAGGGTTTGCTCTAAATCTTATTCCTCAAACTATGGCTCTCATCTAAGTTCTCATCCTTACGCTCTTGAACTTTCGGAACCCAAATTCTATAGGAATACTTCATTATTCCCTTATCATCTTTCTCGGTATTAATCTCATATTTATTTTTTTGGCTCTCTGCCTTCATTCATCACCTTTCTCTGGCACCGTATGCTCTTTTCCAATAATTCGGTCTCTATTGCAATCTCAAACAGCTTTTCGGTACCGGCTCCGGTTACCTTCACTACTATTTCCAAAATCTCTTATAAACTCTCCAAAAGACATTATCATCTTGAGTCTCTCCTTTTTACTAAGGGCATCAGCCACCATATTGGCTTTCCCCGAATGATAAAGAATCTCCCAATCATTATTCTTGATTAGCTCTAACCGCCTCCTCGGGCGTATGTTGAGCTCTCTCTACGGGAAAATGTACTAGAGTACTTATGGCTTAGGTAAATCTCGCACTTCTCTCCATACAAGTAGTGCCTCCAATCTTTAGGGCAAAACTATTGCCACGAGCCCAAGCTCATGGGTGGGGATATCGAATTTTAAATTCCCTTAATTGTCTTGACGCAGACGCGATTATCTTGCTGTGCTATATAAGAAGCACCCTAATTCCTTATGCGAAGCGTCACTTACAAATCACAAAATCTCCTTTTTCCCTCCGGCAACGCCAACATAGGGGCCGTCACCAACCTTTGCTTCAGTTCTTAAAAGCTGCTCTCGCATTTCTCTGCCTATTCGAACTTCTCAGTCTTATGAGTAAGCCGCGTTAAAGGGGCTACTATCTTTACAACTTGAACGAACCTCCGGTAGTGACCGGCCAATCCTACCTCTGGTAGTCGACCAAACCATGGTCATCAATTCATCAGTGGTCCTTTATACAATCCTGTCAGGATCCTTCATGGGATCCTCCTCAACAACTATCCCTTCTAGGACAACATCCTCAACCGCTAAATCCTCAATATCAACATCATCCGGTCCTACATTAGGACACTCTATCGGATCCACAATCCGATCTCCAATTAGTAATAAAATATCATCGCGCTGTTGCTCCTCAACCTCAGGGTTCGGAGTCCCGCTACCATATACGATAAAGAACTACGCTCCTATCACGATATTTATAAGGGTTCCCATAAGGGTTTTAACTGTCAGTGCTACATTAGGTAGCCCGACTATGAACTTGGCAAGAGTTCTTATTATCTTAGTTAACTTATTATCTTAACGTCCCATCATCTCTGAGGTTTATAACGCTTAGCTCTGATACCATTTCTGTAACACCCCCAGATCCGGGGTCGGGGATCCGGGTCGTAACGGTCTTTCTTTCCACAATATCACTTCACTTAATTAATAATAATAACCTTAAGCTGTGACCCCACACTAACACACACTACAACCCGTTATAGTCTCAGAGATGAAATTCAAATAAGTACAAGTCTTTGAATCCACAATTTAAAAGTTATTACAACCCAAAATGATTACTTGATAAATTTACAGTTAATTGCCATTATCTGCCACAAGTTATAATTATACATAATTGATTCTCAAAAGTAGAATGCCTGATCTACCAATAGATCTACCTCTGCAGCTATAGCAGCCACAACATCATCGGGAAGACGCGGGACGCTTCCCACGCGCTTGCGCTGGGTCTGCTGGAGTCTGGCCATCTTTCCTAACTGTTGTTGTGTGATGAAGAAATAAAGCAAGAGTGAGCCTTACAGCTCGCAAGATAATACATAGTGATAACAATAATATAAGTATCTAAAGGGATACTTACTAGAATCTTTATCGTGAGTAAGGTAATTACTTACTGGATATAAGTTTTAAAAGAAGATGAAGTTACCAATTACTTCACTATACTTATACCATATTTAGAAATCTACTTGAACTACTACTGTTCGAAGTATAATAAGATTCACGAGGTCATCCCATAGATGAGACCACAAATAAAACTTGAAAATATTTGATCTTTGAAATATTTTGAAAAGAGATGAAGTTACGAGATACTTCATTCAATGGATACACCAGTAAAAATGTTTGACCCTGTCAATGCTTCGGCAACCACCCATTAGTAGCCTTTCAATCGAAATGCTACGGGTAGTGTTGCAGAATTATCCAAATGGATGATGAACTCATTACGGGAGTTTACCGCGCCAGGAAGACCACTTACGATGATCAGTCGTAGTAGTACAACCCCACCATTTTCTACATGTAGAGGAGAACCTGTCGGATTTACTTGTCAACCGAACACTGAACTCCTAAGGAATGGACCGCCTTAGCGGAACTTCCAGGCCATTTGGGCCAATATAATAAGGCTGGGCCGGCGCTACTCGACCACTTACGCCACTCCTAGTTCAGATGAAATCCATGACTCTGAAACGTAAAGCTCGTTTCCCCCTTTCCCCAAGTAGAAACTTGTTGATACGGCTCCACCAAGAAGTCGTACCTAGTTGGAAAGGAAAACTCACCGATATTTCCCAGGCGATGCCTGTTAATGGATTAACTTGTTCCAAGAATTTTACTTCCCGAATATTGGGTAAGTAATCAAAAACTCTTTTACCAAGACAGCAACCTTGTTGCGAATATAAAACACACCACCGAGCCGGATCCCCCAGGTTTTGAGCGAGTATTTAAATCCCCTTTTTAAAAGGAAGATCTTAAATATAAAAATAGTTTTGGGATCCGCTCTAACTTTTGAAAATCATTTTAAAGACTCAAAAACACTTTAAAGAGTGTTTGGAGTAAAACTGATTTAATGAAGTAAATCAGTCCCCAGAATATTTAGAAAATGACTGAATGTTAATATTTAAAATAATATTCCCATAAAGAATAATCTTTATAAAAATAATTGAAGTAGAAGTATTAAAACTTATACTTGAAACGAGTATTAAATAACCAAAGATATACTTATATGAAAGTACTATCTTTATTTGAATAATCGAAAATAAGTTTGATTATTGACACCTTATTCTTTAATAAAATAAAGAATATACCTCGACAAATAATCGGAGTCATAGATCCTCAAATGAATATTCAAATAATATTCATTAAATAATATAAACTGAGTCATAAGCCTTCGAATGAATATTCAAATAATATTCAATAAATAATATAAAAGAGTCATAAGCCCTCCGATGAATATTCAAGTAATATTCAGATAAATAAACAAAAGGAGTCATGCGCCTTCGAATGATATTCGAAATAATATTCAATAATAAAATAAAGTTTAAAGTTATCGAATAAACCTTATTCGATTAATAGTTTGGAAAAACTATAACCATATATATATATATAAATATATATATATATATATCCATATCCATATATACAAAAATCTACTCGGGATCCTCGACTCCCGGTTTTAGAAAATATTTTCACCTTTGGGACCCTATACTAAGGGTATATGCAAGCTACCGCTATCCTCTAGCATAGGTATTATCAACTGAACCAACAGATATATATATGGAAAGAATGCGAAACAGGCATGCATATATATATACCATAGCAGCATGCTTCAATATATTGCATAATTTGCTAATTAACCAACATGCATCTATCGCAAGATAATGCAAATACATATATTCATCACAACAACAGTATAACGGATAGAATACTTGCCTGAGCGACTTGGGGGTGAGAAAGGCTCGGGACGAGTCTGATAACCTATAAACAACAAGTAAGTTGGAATTAAACCAAAATCACTTGTAAATCTATACTTTAACTAACTTAGACTCTAACGCTTGTTTTGCGCTCACTGATTTGCTTAAGTCACTCGGGTAGCCTCGGCTCCACCATTTTTAATAATTTAACCTTTATGAGTTTTAAAGCGATTCCTTCGCGAGTGTCTTACCAACTGCCTAACACACTTACCATAAATGTTTCATACATTAATTAACCCTTTTTGGTCTTTAACCTATGTTTCAAAGTAAGGCGAGGGGTAAGGGTTCGTTCGCGAAACGTCGTTACTTAAAACGGCCGTTTCTCCTAAACCGTTCATCGGAATCGAACGAACTACATATCAAAACGAAGCTCGTAACATGAGCTATCTAAACATGGCAGTGGTAATAATCTAGCAGGGGGTTCTCGGGTCCTAATGTTATGCACAAAAACAGTCCAAAGAAAATCGGACGTTACGACGGCTATGTTTACGCGATTTCCCAATTTTAACCATTCAAAACCAACCACAAACCAACCTCAAATCCAACATACAACCAACATCCATCCTCATCACATCATAACAACCCCAACCAATTCAATTTAATCATTTATACTTATGCCTAAGCTTAATTTAACCATACTTAAGTTCTTTTAATCAAAACCGCAACATTTACCATTCCATTTCACTACCACTCCAAATCCCAAACTATAAATCACAACAACAAGCTACAATATCATCATACTAATCAAAATCATCTTATAATACATAGGAATCTAGGGTTTGGAGATGGTATACCTTCCTTGAAGTGGTGGGAGGAGCTAGGAAGCCTTAAGAAGCTTTGAGAAGTCTTAAGAATGCTTGGATCTTCAAGAAAACAAGAAAACTTCAAGTTAAAAAAAACTTGAAATCACTATTCATAGTCTTCTTCTTTGATTAAATGAAGAAGATTGAGAAGGAATTAATGGCTTAAACTCATGATATAGTCCTAACTAAGCATGAAGATGATTAGGGAATTATCTTACCAATTTAGGAAGCTTGGATCTTGGATTTTGAATTTCTCTTGCCTTTTGAATAGTGAAAAGCCGTGAGCAATGAAGAACAAAGCCTTGGTTGCTTTTGATTTTTGATGAAAATGATTTTACTTGGCTTGGTTGATTGGTTTTTGTGCTTGCTTTAGTCAATTACCTTCTTGCCCTTGGATTTGTGTGGTTACAAAGCCACCACACCTCCTTCCTTCCCATGTCATGCTTATGTCATCCTCATGATGTCATCCTCACTTCCTTGTCCTCTTTCTATTGGTTGGATGACATCATTCCCACTAATCCCTTTGATTAACTTCCTAATCGTTTGCCTAATGACCGCTGATCTGTTATACGGTTCGCTTAACTTTCATTTTCGTTTATCGTTTGAGGGATCATACCCGGTATCTTATTACTTAGGTTCCCTCAAACTTTCTCAATATATTATATTCCTTTTATGATCCTCTCCTATAATCCTTTAATTTAAATCCTTTTATCCTGTTACCTTTTTCTTAATTCTTTCCGTATCTAGTGGATTTCCGGGAAAAATCCAAGTGTTCAGAATTGGATTCTGACGATCTTTACATACACTTATATACCACATAGAGTACTAATAATATCCCATAAGATCAATAACAGAACCCCTACATAGCGTGGCATGAACAGTTTTCTCATTCAGCAAAAACACTATTCATAAGGGTTTTAAAATTTCTCAAAAATTGGGGTTATTACAGGATATGTGTGTAGGTTATAGATATTAGGCGAGAGAGTAGGTTAAGTAAATTTATTATTAATACTCCTCTTATTGGTTGTCAGCAAAGGGCGCATTCCTCGTCATCCTCTGGGTCGGACGACACTATTGCTTTCACTGTGTATGCTGAGTTGAGGCGCGAGTTCGACATGCTTCAGGGCAAGCCGAAACTACGAAGGGAAGCCCAAGGAACAGATGACTGTGAGACTTGAGACCTTGGTTCAGTACGTGTACACTAAGCTTGAGGAGATGCCAGCACCGGGACCGCACCAGCCAGTATGTCATTCAGATGGTGGCGGATGTACTACAGAGCATTGTGAAGACGCTTCGAGAGGAAAAGACTACCAAGCCCCGTTCAGATGGAGTGGAGCCTTAGTTCTTTCCATTTACCTTTCATGTTGTTGTACTATCAGACTCTGTGGAATCCCCAGTTGTTTCCGTTGTTTCCTTTAAATAAGCCTGTTATTCCTAGAATCAGACTTTGTCCTAATCCTATGTATTGTGACCTTTAAAAATTTCAATAATTATGTTCTATTGTTCCATTTGCTCTCAAATGTTATTTTACGTTTTTATATGCATCACCATATCTGCTTAATTTGGAAACTTGACCCCATATGTAAATAAGAATGCCATGCGATACCCTCGAATCATTTTATCATTCATATTTATTTTAACATAACTCTTATTTCAGGATCATGCCTCCCAAAAAGAAGAACCCAACAACCACATCCACCATAGACCCAAACATTCTTCGACTACTGGAAACTTTGCAACAGCAAACCAATGTTATAACTCAACAACAACTAACTCTTCAACAACGAATTGAAAACCAAGATAACCGTGAACCATACAACCACCTGAACCACCAGTACCACCTAGACAAACTGTCACTTTCAAGGCTTTTCAGAATGTGAATCCACCTGTATTTCATGATACCACTGACCCAGTGATAGCTAACACATAGATCAAGGAGATGGAAAGGGCTTTTGAGTTGGTACAGTTAGGAGACGATCAGAAGACGCCGTATGCTACTTACTTCTTGAAGGGAGAAGTCATCAATTGGTGGGAATCAGTAAAAGCTATGGAAGTCACTCAACAGGTTTCTTGGTAGAGATTTAAGAAGTTATTTCTGGACAAGTATTACCCTAAGTACATGCAGAATTAGATGGAGCTCAAATTTTTGGAGCTGAAGCAATGGAACATGACAGTACTGGAGTATGAGAAGGAGTTTACTGAGTTGTCAAGGTTTGTGACAAAGTATACCAGCACTGAGGAGGAAAAAGCAAAGAAATTTCAGCAAGGATTGGAGCCTTGAATCAGAGATAGAGTGGCTATATTTGAGCATGAAACTTACGCGGGAGTAGTACATAAAGCTGCTCTGATTGAGAATAATGGGACGTAGTCAAAGAAGGAAAGGGATAACAAGAAGAGGAAGGTTCTATTTTATGGAGAAAAGTCTGAAGCAGGAAGTTCACAAGATCGGAATGTAAAGAGGATTGGTTTCCATAAGGGCGGAAATTTTCAAAAGAAAGGAAATTTGGGCAAAAGGCAAGAATCGAAGGGGATCAATCAGGCAAACCAAGGGCAAGTTGGAGAAAACAGGTTCCAGAGACCGGAATGCAAGCACTATGGAAGAAGGCACCCCAAAGTGTGTAATAAGTTGAGCTTGACATGTTATAGGTGCAATCAGAAGGGACATTTGGCAAATGAGTGCAAGATACCGAAGCCAGGAGTTACATGTTACAAGTGTGGGAGAACTGGACCAGTCAAAGCTCAACTAGGGAGAACTAGGGAGTGCAAGGCAACCGGACCAGTCAAAGCTCTGATGAACGTGGCAAGTACCAGTGCAAGCGTGCCAGCTGAGGTATTGGCATTACCTCCACCACCTACACCAACCCCGCAAGCAACAACAAGGACATTTGATCTGAAGATGAAGGATGCTGTTCAGAATTCTGAGGTGATAGCAGGTACACTTTTACTCAATAATGTCAAAGCTAAAGTATTGATTGATTCAGGAGCAACAAGATCTTTCATATCAGAAACTTTTGTTGATAAGCTCCAATGTGATAAAATGATTATGAGTAAGGTAGTAAATGTGGTAATTGTGAACCAAGAGAAGATTCCTGTGAATCAATTTTGTCCAAAGTGTGAGATTGATATTTCGTGGTATAAGTTTTCAGCCGACTTGATACTCTTCAAGTTGGGAGAGTTTGATATAATTTTAGGAATGGATTGGTTAGGAGAGAATAACGCTCAGATTAATTGTAAGACCAAGAAAGTGTATTTAAAGACGAAGAGTGGAGAGAAGGTAGTATTTATGGGGCAGAGGCAAGAGCAACTATTTCTTACAATTGTTCAGGCTAAGAAGCTACTTAGAAACGGTTGTGAGTCGTTCCTAGCTTATGTAGTGGATTCAGAATAAGGCAGCCCTAACATAGAAGATATTCCTGTAATTAACGAGTTCCCAGATGTGTTTCCCGATGAACTACCAGGCTTACCACCAGATCGACAAATCAAGTTTGAGATCAACCTTGCTCGAGGAACGGAACCAGTTTCAAAGGCCCTATATAGGATGGCACCAGCAGAAATGAAAGAGTTGGCGAGCCAGCTATAAGAATTGTTGGATAAGGGAGTGATACGACCAAGTACGTCGCCATGGGGAGCACCTGTTCTATTTGTAAAGAAGAAAGATGGGAGTATGTGATTATGCATAGACTATCGGGAGTTGAATAAGGTAACGATCAAGAACCGCTACCCGCTACCAAGAATAGATGACCTTTTTGACCAGTTGAAGGGAGCAAAATGCTTTTTAAAGATTGATTTGAGATGGGGATACCATCAATTAAAGATCAAAGAAGAAGATATTCCCAAGACCGCATTCAAGACCAGATATGGGCATTATGAATTCTTAGTAATGCCGTTTGGACTGACCAACGCTCCGGCCGCATTTATGGATCTGATGAATCGGGTATTTAAGAAGTATTTGGACAAATTTGTTGTGGTATTCATTGATGACATCCTTATTTATTCTAAGTCGGAAGAAGAACATAAGCAGCACCTCTGGATAGCATTGGAAATACTTCGTCAAGCGAAGTTGTATGCCAAGGTTACCAAATGTGAGTTTTGGTTAAAGGAAGTTTAATTTTTGGGGCATGTCATTGGAAATGAAGGAGTTAAAGTGGATCCGGAAAAGATTGAGGCAGTTATGAGTTGGGAGAGGCCAAAGACTCCTACGGAAGTGCGAAGTTTTCTAGGATTGGCAGGATACTATAGAAGGTTCGTCAAGGATTTTTCAAAAATCGCCACGCCATTGACCAAGTTAACCAGAAAGAATCAGAAGTTCGAATGGAGTTCAGAATGTGAGGATAGCTTTCAAGAATTGAAACAGAGATTGGTAACTGCTCCGGTGTTAGTGCTACCAGATGATCAAGGGAACTTTGTAATATTCAGTGACGCTTCACATAAGGGTTTGGGTTGTGTGTTGATGCAACATAGTAAAGTGATCGCATATGCGTCAAGACAGTTGAAACCGCATGAGTTAAAGTACCCGACGCATGACTTGGAACTAGCCGCCATAGTGTTCGCACTTAAGATTTGGAGACATTACCTCTACGGAGAGAAGTGTGAAATCTACACGGATCACAAGAGTTTAAAGTACATTTTCACTCAGAAGGAGCTCAATATGTGGCAGAGGAGATGGCTGGAATTGATCAAGGACTATGACTGCTCGATAAATTACCATCCTGGAAAGGCGAATGTTATGGCTGATGCTCTGAGTAGGAAGGAGAGAATGAATATGATGATAAAATCAAAAGAATTATCTGAAGAAATCGAGAGATTTGAACTGGAACTTTGTGCTTGCGGAAAAGTTGAGGAAGTTTGTCATGCAATGACCTTTCAGCCAACACTAGTGGAAAAGATAAAGAAGTGTCAAGAAGAAGTAATGGAGAAAGAGAAGAATCAGTTATCTGGAGAGGAGATTAATACTCAAAGGGATGAGCAAGGGATACTAAGGTTTTCTTCCAGAATTTAGATTCCTCATGTACCTGAATTAAAGAATGAGATCCTCCACGAAGCCCACAATTCGAAATTTTCAATCCACCCGGGAAGTACCAAGATGTATCGAGACTTAAAGAAGATCTTTTGGTGGCCAAATATGAAGCGAGACGTGGCAGAATGGGTTGCGAAGTGTTATACTTGTCAGAAAGTGAAGGCAGAACATCAACGACCAAGCGGATTAATTCAGCCCCTGAAGATTCCAGAATGGAAATGGGAAAATATCGCTATGGACTTTATAGTAGGACTACCGCGAACGAAATCCGGGCATGACGCAATATGGGTTATAGTTGATCGTCTTACGAAGTCGGCGCATTTTCTTCCAATAAACGAGAAGTCGTCATTGGACAAATTGGTACATCTGTATATGCGCGAAATCGTACTGAGGCATGGAGTACCTGTATCAATAGTTTCAGACAGAGATCCCTGATTTAACTCGAGATTCTGGAAGCAATTTCAGGATTATCTTGACACAAAGTTGAATATGAGCACGGCATACCACCCGCAGACTGATGGTCAGAGCGAAAGGACAATTCAAACAATTGAAGACATGTTGCACAGTTGTGCAATCGATTTTGCAGGAAGTTGGGACGATCACTTGCCATTGATTGAATTCTCTTACGATAATAGTTATCGTTCCAGTACCGGCATGCCACCATACGAAGCTTTGTACGGGCGAAAATGTAGATCACCAACAAGTTGGGATGAAGTAGGAGAAGGAAGAATTCTCGGCTCGGAATTGGTACAACAGTTGCATGATTCAATCAAGTTAATTCAGAAAAGGTTGCTTGCAGCTCAAGATAGACAGAGGAAGTATGCGGATCCAGCATGTAAGGATGTTCAATTCCAAATTGGCGAAGCTGTTTTGTTGAAGGTGTCACCTAGAAAAGGGTTGTCTAGATTTGGCAAGAAAGGGAAGTTAACACCTAGATACATAGGTCCTTTTGAAATTTTGAGTCAAGTAGGGAAGGTGGCCTACGAGTTGGCCATACCACCTCAGTATCAGCATGTGCATCATGTGTTCCATGTGTCGTTGCTTAAGAAGTATAATCCTGACGCTAGCCATGTGATAGAATATGAACCTGTAGAAATTCAGGCAGACCTGTCATTTTTGGAGCAACTGGTTAAAATACTCGACTGGCAAGAGAAGAGCCTTAGAAATAAGTCAGTAAAGTAATTAAAAGTGCTTTGGAGGAACCCTAAGGTCAAAGAATCGACTTGGGAATTAGAGTCTGATATGCGTTCCAGGTATCCTCATCTGTTCTCTTAGATTCTGGGGACAGAATCCCTTAAGGGGGAGAGGATGTTACAACGGGCATTTCCGTGTAATATTAATTGTAAAATTTGGTGTAATTATAAAGCCGAATGCCAATATATTCAACTATTGTATGCTTGTGTGAATGAGAATATCTGCGTCTTAAATTTTTGATATGTGGTATATGATTTTTCAAATCAAAAGTTTAATTATTTCTTTCATTTTTGATTTATAAGGAATATCTTAAACCTTGAATAAATATCTTTTTAAAAAGTTATTTGTTCACAAAATTCAAAAGTAGTTTTATAAAATTTCTAAAAATCCGAGTTATTTTATGGTATAAATTTTATAATTTTTGAACTTGTATTTTATTTTATAAAAATAAATCTTTATAAATTTTAGTTGTCATATTTAGCAAATTACAAGAAAGCCCGTGCATGCAAACCACCCTTTCATTCTTTTCAAGGACAAAGAGGATAATTCCAAACCCACTAACTCATGAACTAGTAGCCAAATTACCTCCTTGACCTTGCATGCAAGTTAGCTTAGTTCTAGCTAGAAGGATACACTTGTCATTTCTCAAATCCACTCACATTATAGTCAAATCAAGACATAAAAACAACTCAAAGAAGTGATCATCACTTCACTTCACCCCACCACTTCACTCTCATCTCCTTTTTCCCCTCCCTCTCGGCTTTTCCCCCTCCCATCTCGGCAATTCCCAAAAACCGAGCCCCCATCCCCTTCTTTATTCATTTCTCACTCAAACAATCATCATATTATCAAGTAATCCTACTCCCTACATGTTGTCCTTGTATATCTTAAGAGTTTAGAGTAGAAAAACTTATGTGTTGACAATGCATGGTGGTGTGTTGTTAAAACTCCAAGTGAATATCCTTGATTCTTGTGAATTCAAGGCTTTCACCATGAGTTATAGTAGCAAAGGGTTGAGAATGGCTAGACATGAGTATGTTACACTCATGCAATTGTTGTTTTCACCCTAATCCATTCGGCCATGACTTGATAGGAGCCGAATGGATGGTGTTTTGGTTGTCATATTCCACTTTGTGTGTGTTTGTGATGATAACATGAAAATCTTAGTGAAGTCTTGATAAAACCCTTTGCATGCTAAGTGATCATCTAGATATAGCTTATTATAGGCTTGCATGTCAATTTCATGGTAATATATATTTAGAAAACATGTTGCTTTGATTGGTAAAACTCGAAGACATGCATGCATGTAAATTTCTTTTGGAATGTTGGAAGATTTTGATCATTTGGAAACATTTTGTTAGTAAGCTTTAATTTCAATAGGAATAAGGTGTTAATATTGATTAATTCTCCTTGATGCATGGTAATAATTCGTGGTTATCTTTTATAAAAATGTATATCTTGTTGTTTCAAAAACTTGATGATTTGTGAGTTGTGAAGTGTAGTTTCTTTTGTTTTGCCATAATTGCACCTTAGGTAAGGATGATCTCCACCAAAGTTATTTTGAGAATAAGGGAGTTAGTTCAGTAGATCACCATGATTAAGTCTTGGTTTGGGTATTGGGTTGTTGGTAGTTGAGTTTGTCAAGTCAAAACCTTGGAGAAATGAGAGTTATAATTTCTGCAGAAAATCAGTTTAGTATCCTGAGATTTAGAGTGAGTTTTGACCATGTCATTGATGTGCACTTTGAGACCCAAGCCACCAGAGGTTAGTATTGGGAGTATATAAAAGGTTTTTGGTGTTGATTGGAGGTTTGCATGTTATTTGGTTAGGTGCACAAGTAGAATAACAAAATCTGTCCAACAGGGGACAGTTTTATTGCAACTTAGAAATAGGGAGATTTGACCATGTCATGGGTAGGCCCTCATTAGGCCCTGTTGGGCCTTAGTTAGAGGGAGTGTCAGAGAAGTTTTTCCAACCATAGTTCATAGGATATGAGTTAGAACCATGTGCCACTAGTTAATTCAAGTCAGGGCGTTTTCTGCCCAGAAAAACAGGGGAACCTTGGACTTTTAGCTTAGGCCCAAGAAGGACCAAGTCAGGCCCTTGAGCCACATCAAGTTTGGAAGATGCCCTTAGGTCAGGAGAGTCTTGTATAAAAGTTTTGAAGGAAAACTTGTAGTTTAAGAGTGTCTAATGCACTCAAGAAACCATAGTAGTCATTCTGAAATTTACACCAGTGAGCACTATCACTTATCACATAGTTTTAGAACACTTAGGTGTGAGATTTAGGTTGACCACCATAGTTGTAAGATATTATAAGGTCATTAGAGCAAAAGGCACAGGTGAGGGTCAATAGGTTTTGGATAGTTTAGTAAAGGCACGTCGAGTTAAGAAGTCAAAATTAGAAGACTTTGTCTAGTTTAGCGACCAAGTGACTTAAGTTGTGAGTCGAGATCATCCAAGCCTAGTATTGCATTATGGTGTATATGGTGTTATTTGGTATTAATATATGATATGTGATTATGTGGCTATGTGTGTACAATTGTAATTTAAAAGTGAATATAAAATTAAGTGCATATAGGCCTAAGTGTCATCCGTGTATAATTTCGGGTTATAAATAGGTTATGTTGGTGAGAATATATTATAATGAGGATTATTATTATTTATGTAGGATCTCGAGACGAGGGAAAACTTGCCATAAAGGTCTAGTGAAGCTCCAGTTGCTCCTACCAGTCAGACCAGACCAGCCTTTCTCAAGGCAAGTGATTCAACTTGACCTTCGTATTTACTGCTAATAGTTCATACATTGCTACAACTATCCTGTGTCATTTAATATATTAAATCAAGCGTATCTTATGTTTATCTTTGAATTATATAGAGATGTCATGAACCCTCGAGTACGTATTGCAAGTAGTTCAAAAGTCTTTTCATGATAGTTGAATGCCATGATAAAATAAAGAGTTGTTATATTACTTGATTGATCCTCTTGATTAACATGCTAATGATTCCTAAGTATTAATATCTCATCCTGATACTTGAACCCCTATAGAACCTTACCTTGAACTCGGATAGTCAGATACTTACCAACGTGATTCCTCATTGATTGATACCCTCTTTCTTATCCTAAAGCTTGACAATTATGATATATATATCCTGAGCTAAAGATCATTTATGCATACCTTAACACCCTTAGTATTCATGAAGCTTACATTCTTGATGATCCAGCACTTGAACCATGATGAGAAACCATTGCTTAAAGCCCAATTTGGCATTACCCTTTTTATAATATCCAATAGCCTCACTAAATCCCCTTGTCTAAATATTTGATATATGAAAACCATTCAGTTACTTTAATAGAGTATAGTTTTGTGAATCATGGCCCTGAGATTTAGTACCATATTTCCCGTGTTTCGAGTTGATCTATAATCCCTTGATAAAAATTTTTACTGTAAAAAGAGATTTTGTTATAATTTGGCATCAGTTTTTGAAATAAATAAAATGTGGGTTTTCAGTCCCAAAGGGGGATAAATGTTTTCTTTGAATGGTGGATCTGGACTGAGACGCGAGTCATTTCCACACTTATATTAGGCTTAAAAGTTGCCTAAGGATTCCCATTAATGTTTTAGAACCCAGCGAGGTTCGGGATTACTTCGCGGCTGATCACCGGCTGTAATCCGTAGCGTCATAAAATGATTTTGATTAAGACATGATTTTGAAATTATTTTGATACAAGCAAAAATGATGCCATCACCCATAGTTTTATCCCTCATTATCATTGGTTATGTCTTTCCATTGTCATTCTTTAATGTATATCTCGATTTATGTTTTGAATTGTATTGTTAGCACTTGTTGAGCATTTGGCTCACTCCTTGCTTTATCCTGATATTACAACTAGCAGCTATGGTTAGATTCAAGCAGACTGCCCGTAAGACCTGTGATGCTGATGCTTATGTCCGAGCTCAGGTAGAATAAGAGATAGTAGTTTTGTGTGAGGACTCGCTATTTAAAATCATTTGTAATAGATGGTCGTGTTGGGCTGTTCCAAACCCTAAACTGTAAGATCTTGGAGTTGGTTATGTTTACTTCTCTTTAAAATATTGTAATAGTTATATTTAATTTGCTATTTAAGTTGGGGGCGTGACAGGGGGTGTGACAGGTTTTGGTATCAGAGCTACGGTTTAGAGTCCCTGGACAGCCCAAATAGGTTATAGGATACATGTATAGGCTATAGATAATATGCGAGAGAGTAGGTTAAGTATATTTATTATTAATACTCCTCTTATTGGTTTGCCAGCAAAGGGCGCATTCCTCGGCACCCTCTGGGTCGGAAGACACTATTGCTTTCTCCGTGTATGCCGAGTTGAGGCGCGAGTTTGACATGCTTCAGGGCAAGTACGACCAACTGATAGACCGACTGAAGAATGTCTACCTGAACAACCGAAACTATGATGGGAATCCCAAGGAGCAGATGACTGTGAGACTTGAGACCTTGGTTCAGTACGTCAACACTAAGCTTGAGGAGATGCCATCACACCGAGACCGCACCAGCCAGTATATCATCCAGATGGTGGCGGATGAGCTCCAGAGCATTGTGAAGATGCTTCGAGAGGAGAAGAGTATCAAGCCCCGTTCTGATGGAGTGGAGCCTTAGTTTTTTCCATTATTTACCTTTCATGTTGTTGTATTATCAGACTTTGTAGAATTCCCAGTTGTTTCCTTTAAATAAGCACGTTATTCCTAGAATCAGACTTTGTCCTAATCCTGATGTATTATGACCTTTAAATTTCAATTATTATGCACTATCGTTCCATTTGCTCTCAACTGTTATTTTACGCCTTTATATGTATCACCATATCTGTTTAATTTGAAACTTGACCTCATATGTAAATAAGAATGCCATGTGATACCCTCGAATTATTTCATCATTCATACCTGTTTTGACATAACTCTTATTTCAGGATCATGCCACCCAAAAAGAAGAACCCAACAACCACAACTACCACAGATCCAAATATTCTTCGATTACTGGAAACTGTGCAACAACAAACCAATGCTATAGCTCACCAACAACTAACTCTTCAACAATGAATTGAAAACCAAGATAACCGTGAACCACACCAACCACCCGAACCACCAGTACCACCTCAACAAGTTGTCACTTTCAAGGCTTTTGAGAATGTGAATCCACCTGCATTTCATGATACCATTGATCCAATAATAGCTAACACATGGATTAAGGAAATGGAAAGGGCTTTTGAGTTAGTACAGTTAGGAGACGATCAGAAGACGCCTTATGCTACTTACTTCCTGAAGGGCGAAGTCATCTATTGGTGGGAATCAGTAAAAGCTATGGAAGCAACTCAGCAAGTTTCTTGGGAAAGATTTAAGAAGTTATTTCGGGAAAAGTTTTACCCTAAGTACATGCAGAATCAAATGGAGCTTAAATTTCTTGAGTTGAAGCAAGGGAACATGACTGTACTGGAGTATGAGAAGAAATTCACAGAGTTGTCAGGGTTTGTGACAAAGTATACCAGCACTGAGGAGGAAAAAGCGAAGAGATTTCAACAAGGATTGGAGCCTTGGATCAGAGATAGAGTGGCTATGTTTGAGCTTGATACTTATACGGGAGTAGTACATAAAGCTGCTCTGATTGAGGATAATGGGATGTAGTCAAGGAAGGAAAGAGATAAGAAGAAGAGAAAGGTTCCATTTTATGGAGAGAAGTCTGAAGCCGGAAATTCACAAGATCGGAATGTAAAGAGGATTGGATTCCATAAGGGCGGAAATTTTCAAAAGATGGCAAATTTGGGCAAAAGACAAGAATCGAAGGGGAACAACCAGGCAAGCCAATGACAAGTTGGAGAAAACAGGTTCCAGAGACCAGAATGCAAGCACTGTGGAAGAAGGCACCCCGGAGTGTGTAATAAGTTGAGCATGACATGCTATAGGTGTAACCAGAAGGGACATTTGGCAAATGAGTGCAAGATGCCGAAGCCAGGAGTTACATGTTACAAGTGTGGAAAGACTGGACACATATCTAGGGAGTGCAAGGCAACCGGACCAGTCAAAGCTCTAATGATGTGGCAAGTACCAGTGCAAGCGTTCCAGTCGAGGTATTGGCATTACCTCCACCACTTACAACAACTCCGCAAGCAACAACAAGGGCATTCGATCTGAAAATGAAGGATGCTGTTCAGAACTCTGAGGTGATAGCAGGTACACTTTTACTCAATAATGTCAAATCTAAAGTATTGATTGATTCTGGAGCAACAAGATCTTTCATATCAGAAACTTTTGTTGATAAACTTCAATATGATAAAATGATTATGAGCGAGGTAGTAAATGTGGTAATTGCGAACCAAGAGAAGACTCCTGTGAATCAATTATGTCCGAAGTGTGAGATTGATATTTCGGGGCATAAGTTTTCAGCTGACTTGATACTCTTCAAGTTGGGAGAGTTCGATATAATTTTAGGAATGGATTGGTTAGGGAAGAATAATGCCCAGATTAATTGTAAGACCAAGAAAGTGTATTTAAAGATGAAGAGTGTAGAGAAGGTAGTATTTAAGGGACAGAGGCAAGAGCAACTGTTTCTTACAATCGTTCAGGCTAAGAAGCTACTTAGAAAAGGTTGTGAGTCATTCCTAGCTTCTGTAGTGGATTCAGAAAAAGGCAACCCCAGCATAGAAGATATCCCCGTAGTTAACGAGATCCCAGATGTGTTTCGAGACGAACTACCGGGCTTACCGCCAGATCGACAAATCGAGTTCGAGATCAACCTTGCTCCGGGCACAGAACCAGTATCAAAGGCCCCGTATAGGATGGCACCAGCAGAAATGAAAGAGTTAGCGAGCCAGCTACAAGAATTGTTGGATAAAGGAGTGATTCGGCCAAGTACGTCGCCATGGGGAGCACCTGTCCTGTTTGTAAAGAAGAAAGATAGAAGTATGCGGCTATGCATAGATTATCGGGAGTTGAATAAGGTGACGATTAAGAACCGCTACCCGCTACCAAGAATAGATGACCTTTTTGACTAGCTGAAAGGAGCAAAGTGCTTTTCAAAGATTGACTTGAGATCAGGATACCACCAATTAAAGATCAAGGAAGAAGATATTCCCAAGATAGCATTCAGGACCAGATATGGATATTATGAATTCCTAGTAATGCCGTTTGGATTGACTAATTCCCCGGCCGCATTTATGGATCTGATGAATCGGGTATTTAAAAAGTATTTGGACAAGTTCGTAGTGGTATTCATTGATGACATCCTTATTTATTCAAAGTTGGAAGAAGAACATAAGCAACATATATGGATAGCATTGGAGATACTCCGGCAAGAGAAGATGTATGCCAAGTTTTCTAAATGTGAGTTTTGGTTGAAGGAAATTCAATTTTTGGGGCATGTCATTGGAAATGAAGGAGTTAAAATAGATCCGGCAAAGATTGAGGCGATTATGAGTTGGGAGAGGCCAAAGACACCTACGGAAGTGCGAAGTTTTCTAGGATTGGCAGGGTATTATATAAGGTTTGTCAAGGATTTTTCGAAAATTGCCACGCCATTGACTAAGTTAACCAGGAAGAATCAGAAGTTCGAATGGAGTGCAGAATGTGAGGATAGCTTTCAAGAGTTGAAACAGAGATTGGTAACAGCTCCGGTGTTAGTACTACCGGATGACCAAGGAAACTTTGTGATATTCAGCGATGCTTCACATAAAGGATTGGGCTGTGTGTTAATGCAACACAGTAAGGTGATCACGTATGCGTCAAGACAGTTGAAACCGCATGAGTTGAAGTACCCGACGCATGACTTGGAGCTAGCCGCAATAGTGTTTACACTTAAGATTTGGAGACATTACCTCTACGGAGAAAAGTGTGAAATCTACACAGATCACAAGAGTTTAAAGTACATTTTCACTCAGAAGGAGCTCAATATGAGGCAAAGGAGATGGTTGGAATTGATCAAGGACTATGATTGCTCGATAAACTATAATCCTGGAAAGGCGAACGTTGTATCCGATGCTTTAAGCAGGAAGGAGAGATTGAATATGAACACAAGACCAAAGGAATTGTCTGAAGAGATTAAGAAATTTGGATTAGAACTTTGTAATTATGGAATAGTTGAAGAAGTTTATCGTGCAATGACTTTTCAGCCAACACTAGTGGAAAGGATAAGGAAATGTCAGGAAGAAGTAATGGAGAAAGAGAAGAATCAGCTAACTGGAGAAGAGATTGGCACTCAAAGGGATGAGCAAGGTATACTAAGGTTTTCCTCAAGAATTTGGATTCATCATGTACCTGAATTGAAGAATGAGATCCTGCAAGAAGCCCACAATTCAAGATTTTCAATCCACCCGGGAAGCACCAAGATGTATCAGGACTTAAAGCAGAACTTTTGGTGGCCAAATATGAACCGAGACGTGGCGGAATGGGTTGCGAAGTGTTATACTTGTCAGAAAGGGAAGGCAGATCATCAATGACCAAGCGGATTAATTCAGCCCCTAAAGATTCCAGAATAGAAATGGGAAAATATTGCTATGGACTTTATAGTGGGACTACCACGAACGAAATCCGGACATGACGCTATATGGGTTGTAGTTGATCGCCTTACGAAGTCGGCGCATTTCCTTCAAATTAATGAGAAGTCATCATTGGACAAATTGGTTCATCTGTACGTGCGTAAAATCATACTAAGACATGGAGTACCCGTATCGATAGTTTCAGGCCGAGACCCCCGATTTAACTCGAGATTCTGGAAGCAATTTCAAGAAAGTCTTGGCACGAAGTTGAACATGAGTACGGCGTACCACCCACAGACTCATGGTCAGAGCGAAAGGACAATTCAAACAATCGAGGACATGTTGCGCAGTTGTGCAATCGATTTTACAGGAAGTTGGGACGACCACTTGCCATTGATTGAATTCTCTTACAATAACATCTATCACTCTAGTATTGGCATGCCACCATACGAAGCTTTATACGGGCAAAAATGTAGATCACCGACAAGTTGGGATGAAGTAGGAGAAGGGAGGATTCTAGGCTCGGAATTGGTACAACAGTTGCATGAATCAGTCAAGCTAATTCAAAAAAGATTGCTTGCCGCTCAAGATAGACAGAGGAAGTATGCAGATCCAGCGCGTAAGGATGTTAGATTCCAAGTAGGCGAAGCCGTTTTGTTTAAGGTGTCACCAAGAAAAGGGTTTTCTAGATTTGGCAAGAAAGGGAAGTTAGCACCTAGATATATAGGTCCTTTTGAAATTTTGAGTCAAGTGGGGAAGGTGGCCTACGAGTTAGCCTTACCACCTCAGTATCAGCAAATGCCTAATATGTTCCATGTGTCATTGCTTAAGAAGTACAATCCTGACGCCAGCCATGTAATAGAATATGAACCTGTAGAAATTCAGGCAAACCTGTCATTTGTGGAGCAACCTGTCAAATTACTCGACTGGCAAGTAAAGATTCTTAGGAATAAGTCGGTAAAGTTAGTGAAAGTACTTTGGAGGAACCCCAAGGTCGAAGAATCAACTTGAGAGTTAGAGTCTGATATGTGTTCCCGGTATCCTCATCTGTTATCTTAGATTCTGGGGACAGAATCCCTTAAGGGGGAGAGGATGTTACGCCCGACATTTTATGTAATATTATATGTGGATTTTGTGTGACATTAAAGCCGAAAGTAAATATACTTAATAGTTGTACCTTGTGTGAATGAAAATTTCTACATTTTAAATTTGCTTTATGTAGTATATGATTTTTCAAAGCAAGAGTTTATTTATTTCCTTTATTTTGGATTTATAAATAATATTCTAAACCTTGGAGAAATTTTCTTTTAAAAGTTATTTTGTTCACAAATTTCAAAAGTGATTTTATAAAATATCTAAAAATCTAAGTTATTTTATGGTATAAATTTTATAATTTTTGAACTTGTATTTTATTTTATAAAAATAAATTTTTACAAATTTTATTTGTTATAATTAGCAAATTACATAGAAGACCTTGCACGTAAATCACCCTTCTATTATCTTAAAGGGAAAATAAGACCTTTCCAACCCCACTAACTCATTTGTTGATTACCAAATTACCACACTAACCTTGCATGCAAAATGGCCTAACTTTAGCTAGAGGATATTTTTGTACATTTTCACTTCCACTCATCATTTTGTCAACCAAAAAGCATAAAACTAAAATCAAAGTGGGAGAAGTCATTCCACTCACTCCACACTCCAACACACCACATTTTTTTTCTCTCCTCCCCCTCCCATCATTGCTCTCGGCCGAAGCCCCATTCCCCTACCCCCTTCCATTTTTCATTTCATTATTCATCTTCCCAAGTGTAAATCTTCTACCTATATTCATCTTATATACTTTCCAAGAGCTTTGTGACTTGGAAGTTGAAGTTCCATGGATGCATGTGTAGTTCTTATGTGATCTCCAAAGAGAAACTCTTGATTCTTGTGAATTCAAGAGCTCTCTATGAGATATATTTTATATATGTGCTAACTAAGTGCTTTATGGAGATATAATCCTTTAAAATCCTTTGCATGCTATTGAAATTTTATTATATATTTAATTTTAGCCATGCATGCTAGTTTTAAGATATCAAAATGATGATCAACCATGTTTTTCATGCTACTCTTTTTGAAATCATGTTGCTATGTCTAAAAATCTATAAATTCGAAATATGTGTACTTAAAATAGATTGTTTCCATGATAAATTTCTTATTAATAGTTAATAGAAGATATATTTCATGATTATTAAGGATGAGTAATAGGTACAAGTCAAATTTGCAAGCATTTAAACTTTATGCCTAGCCGAAATCTTGTTATGTGTTTTCCATGAGTTGCATGTTATATTTTTAGTTGCATGTTGTTGATTCTTGGGCATGGATGATCTCTCCTTCTGTTGAGGCACTATTTTAGGATATTAAGACACTAGGTTTGCTTTGGAAAGAGTTGGATGCTTGGTTATTAAGTGGGAGTTAAGGTGGAAAGGGATTAGTTAGTGTTTGCATTTTTCCAGATTTGATGCACTAGTTATGGGGAAGTTTTAAATGAGCATTTGTTGTGCACTTTGAGGCCCAAGCCACCAGAAGCTAGCACTAGGAGTATATAAAAGGTTTTAGGTGTTTTTTGGAGGTTTTTAAGTCGTTTGATTAGGTGCACGAGTGGAATCACAAAATCTGTCCAGCAGGGGACAGTTTTGTTGCAACTTAGAAATAGGAAGTTTTGACCATGTCATGGTTAAGCCCTCAATAGGCCCTGTTGGGCCTTAGTTAGAGGGAGTGTCAGAGGAGTTTTTCCATCCATATTTCATAGGATTTGATTGAGAACCATGTGTCACAAGTTAGTTCAAATCAGGGCGTTTTCTGCCCAGAAAAACAGGGGAACCATAGACTTTAAGCTTAGGCCCAAGGAGGCCCAAGCTAGGCCCTTGAGCCACATCAAGTTTGGGAGATTCCTTAAGGTCAGAAGAGCCTAGTGTAGAAGTTTTGGAGGTAAACTTGTAGTTTAAGAGTGTCTAATGCACTCAAGAAACCATAGATGTCATTCTGAAATTTTCCTTAGTGAGCACTTTCACTTATCACATAGTTTTAGAATACTTAGGAGTGAGACCTAGGTTGACCACTATGGTTGCAAGATAGTATAAAGCCAGTAGAGTAAAAGGCCCAAGTGAGGGTCAATAGATTTTGGATAGTTAAGTAAAGGCACATTGAGTAAGGAAGCCAAAATTTAGAGACTTTGTCTAGTTTAGCGACCAAGTGACTTAAGTTGGGGATCGAGATCATCCAAGCCTAGTGTTGCATTATGGTGTGTGTGATATTATTTGGTATTAAAATATGATATGTGAGTATATGTGGCTATGTGTACAATTATATTTATAAGGTGAATATAAATTGCGTGCATATAGACCTAAGTGCCATTTGTGTTGTAAATAGATTAAGTTGGTGGGAATATATTGTAATGAGGACTATTATTATTTATGTAGGATCTCGAGACGAGTTAAACTTGCCATAAAGGTCTAGTGAAGCTTCCAGTTGCTCCTACCAGCCAGACCAGACCAGCCTTTCTCAAGGCAAGTGATTCAACCTGTCCTTCGTATTCACTGCAAATGTGTAATAATTAATTCATATATATTGATGCGATTATCCTGAGTCATCATGATATACTTGAACCAAGAGATATTTAAACCTATCTTTGTATTATTATAGAAATGCCATGAACCCACAAGTACATATTGATATTGCAACAGTTATATCACGCCCGTATGTCAAGTAATTGGAATGCCATGATAAAATAAAGAGTTGTTATAATACTTGATTGATCCTCTTGATTATCATGCTATTGATTCCTAAAATATTGACATCTCACCCTGATTCTTGAAAGCCAATAGAAACTTTACCTTGATACCTAAAAGCCAGATATTTTTTAAAGTTGTTCTTAATTGATTGATAACCCTTTTTCTTAGCCTAAAGTTCAACAAATCCTGATATACCTTGAGCTAAAGATCATTTTCTTCATACCTTAACACCCCTAGTATTCATGAAGCTTACCTTCTTGATGTTCTAGTACTTGTACCTTGTTGAAAACCATTGCTTTAAACCTAGTTTGGCATTACTCTTTCATATTATCCAATAGCCTTGCTAAATCTCCTTGTCAAATTTTTTGTATATGGAAACCTTTCAATTACCCTAATATAGTAAAGTCTAGTGGATCATGGCCCTGAAATTTGGTGACATATTTCCAGTATTTCAAAGATGATCTATAATCCCTTGATAAAAGTGTTTACTACTTAAGAGATTTTATTATAAATCGGCATCAGTTTTTGAAATGATTAAAATGTGGATTTTCAGTCCCAAAGGGGGATAAATGTTTTCTTTGAATAGTGGATCTGGACTGAGACGCGAGTCCTTTCCACACTTACAATGTAGGCTTAAAAGTTTCCTAGGGATCCATTAATGTTTTAGAACCCAGCGAGGTTCGGGATTACTTCGCGGCTGATCACCGGCTGTAATTTGTAGCGTCATAAAATGATTTTTGAATTAAGATATGATTTTGGAAATGTTTTGATACAAGCAAATGATGCCATCACCCAAAGTTTTATCTCTTGTTATTATTGGTTATGTCTTCGCAATGTCATTCTTTTATATATATCTCAATTTATGTTTTGTATCATATAGTTTAGCACTTGTTGAGCATTTGGCTCACTCCTTGCTTTACCCTGATATTACAGCTAGCAGCTATGGTTAGATTCAAGCAGACAGCACGTAAGACCTGTGACGCCGATGCGTATGTCCGAGCTCAGGTAGAATATGAGATAGTTTTGTGTGAGGACTCGAATTTAAAATCAGTTGTAATAGATGGTAGTGTTGGGCTGTTCCAAACCCTAAACTGTAAGATCTTGGATTCAGTTATGTTTACTTTCTTCTAAATATTGTAATAGTTATATTTATTTTATTTGTTAAGTTGGGGGTGTGACAGAAACTGGAAAGAAAGCTTAGGTTATGGAGATGATAAGAATGATAAGGGAACTGTAGAAATTGAGCATATAGTTGTTAAACAAAATCCAAAGGTAAATCTTGTTAAGTTTATAGCTGTAAAGTCTGATACTGATAAATCAGAAGTTAAAGAGAAATTAACTTCTGACAAACCAAAATAGGATAATCCAACTGAAGTTAACATAGGCTTAATGACAAAGAAGCAGCTTAAGCATAATCTGAAAGATGTTAAGAATGTAAACAAGGTAAAGCTCCCTAGGAAAAATAGGAATGGAAAGGAAGGTGTGAATAAAAGTAATGATTATAAGCCTGTTCCTAATGCTCCTAGAAAGAAATGTTATAACTGTGGAAATTTAACCATCTGGCTTCTTTTTGCAGGAAAAATTAGAACATAAACTCCTTACCTTCAAAGTCAGGAGCTAAGAGTCAGTCTGTTAGATATAGGCCACAAAATACATGTTTTCATTGTGGTAGTTTATAGAATTCCATTTATACTTGTAAGGAATATCATAGTTCGTACGATGATTATTATCAAATATTTGCTCCTGACTTGTGAGAGGTTTGCCAAAATCAGTATTTGCTCCTGATGGGCCAATCATATCTTGTGAGAGGTTTGCCAAAATCAGTATTTGCTCCTGATGGCCTTTGTGATTCCTGTCAAAAGGAAAACAAAGAAAATCTTCATTCAAGAGCAAGTCTGAATCTTCAATTCTTGAGCCTTATCACCTACTACATGTTGATCTATTTGGTCCAGTGAATATCATGTCTATTGTAAAGAAGAAATATGCTATGGTCGTAGTGGATGAGTTCACCAGATACACATGGGTGTATTTCTTGCACACAAAAAGTGAAACTGCATCTATCTTGATTGATCATGTCAAACAACTGGATAAAGTGGTTAAAGACTCTGTGAAAAATATAAGAAGTGATAATGGCACTGAGTTCAAGAATTTGATTATGGAAGAGTTCTGCAAAGACCAAGGAATCAAGCAGGAATTCTCTGCTCCTGGAACTCCACATCAAAATGAAGTGGTTGAAAGAAAGAATAGAACTCTCATTGAAGCTGCACGAACTATGCTTGATGAGGCAAAGTTACCAACCTATTTTTGGGCTGAAGCTCTGCAGACTGCTTGTTTTACTCAAAATGCAACACTCATTAACAAGCATGGAAAGACACCATATGAGATGGTGAAGAAAAAGAAGCCAAATCTGAAGTATTTTCATGTATTTGGATGCAAGTGTTTTGTTCTTAAAACTCATCCTGAACATCTATCCAAATTTGATCAAAATACTGATGAAGGAATTTTTGTTGGATATCCACTTTCCACAAAAGCCTTCAGAGTCTACAATTTAAGAACAAGGGTTGTCATGGAATCTATCAATGTCTCTTTTGATGATAAGAAGATTTCAGGACTTGAAGATTTCAATGATCATGTTCAGTTGAGATTTGAGAATGAAGTTTTAAATTCTGATACTGTAAATCCTGACAGTCTAAATCCTGATACTGCAAACTCTGATGGATTAAACTCTGATGTTATTGAAACTGTGGTGACTACGCTAAAGGAAGATGCACCTGTGCATGGGGAGCATCTGAAGATACAACCACATCTCAAGAAGCATTAGAACCTACAACTGGCTCTTCAAGTTCTGATTCATCAAGTTCTGATGGGCCAAGATCTGATAATTTTGGGAACTCCAATTTTGAAGGATCCAACTCAGAGAGCATAATTTTAGGGGGAGCATCAGAAAAGGTTGATGAAGACATCATGGATCATGGGGGAGCATCCAGTTCTAGAGAAAACCTTCCATCTGCAAGAAAGTGGACTAAAGCACATACACCTGACTTAATTATTGGAAATCCTGATGCAGGTGTCAGAACTAGAACAACTACATCAAATGAATGTCTCTATCACTCTTTTCTTTCTCAGACTGAACCAAAGAAAGTGGAAGAAGCTCTTCAAGATGCTGATTGGGTGCAAGCAATGTAGGAAGGGTTAAATGAATTTGAAAGAAATAAAGTCTGGACCCTAGTGCCAAGACCAAAGAACAGATCTGTAGTTGGTACAAAGTGGGTGTTCAGAAACAAAACTGATAGTGATGTCATAATTACAAGGAATAAAGCAAGGCTGGTTGCAAAAGGATATTCTCAACATGAGGGAATTGATTATGATGAAGCATTTGCACCAGTTGCTAGATTGGAAGCCATAAGGATATTTTTGGCTTATGTTGCTCACAAAATGTTTACAGTCTTTCAAATGGATGTAAAAAGTGCTTTTCTTAATGGAGAATTGGAAGAAGAAGTATATGTTGAACAACCTCCAGGATTTGTAGATTCAAATTTTCCTAATCATGTCTACAGACTTGACAAAGCACTTTATGGCCTTAAGCAAGCTCCAAGAGCATGGTATGAGACATTAGCTCAGTTTCTTCTGGAAAGTGGATTTAACAGAGGGACTATTGACAAAACACTGTTTTATCTCAACCATGGAAAGGACTTACTTTTGGTGCAGATATATGTTAATGATATCATTTTTGGTTCTACAAATGACAGACTTTGTAAAAGGTTTGCCAAGCTAATGCAGTCAAGATATCAAATGAGTATGTTGTTAGAACTTAGCTATTTTATGGGCCTTTAAGTCAAGCAGAATGAAGAAGGAACTTTTATTTGTCAATCTAAGTGCACAAGAAATTTGTTGAAGAAATTTGGAATGCAAGATTGTTCAAGTACATCCACTCCTATGGCCACTGCAACAAAATTGGATAAGGATATTGGTACATCAGTAGATATTACTGATTACAGAGGTATGATTGGCTCACTACTCTATCTAACTGCAAGTAGACCTGATATCTTGTATGCTACCTGTCTTTGTGCAAGATTTCAAGCAGATCCAAGAGAACCTCACTTAACAGCTGTGAAAAGAATTTTTAAATACCTTAAGGGTACAGCTGATCTGGGATTGTGGTATCCTAGAGAATCGGACTTTAAGCTAATAGGTTACTCAGATGCAAATTTTACAGGATGCAAAATTGACAGGAAAAGCACAAGTAGAAGCTGCCAATTTCTTGGAGGCAGATTAGTTTCTTGGTTTAGCAAGAAACAGAAGTCAATTTCTACATCAACTGCAGAAGCAGAGTACATTGCTGCAGGAAGCTGTTGTGCACAGATTCTTTGGATGAAGAATCAGTTACTGGATTATGGGTTAATATATTCTAAAATCCCTATTTGCTATGATATTCAAAGTGCTATTGCTATGACAGGTAATCCAGTTCAATACTCAATGACAAAGCACATCAGCATTAGGTACCACTTCATAAGAGAACATGTGGATGAAGGTACAATGGAATTACATTTTGTTCCAACAGATCAACAACTAGCAGATATCTTCACAAAACCACTATGTGAAGCAACCTTTACAAGATTGGTAAATGAACTTGGAATGGTTTCAGGTTCTTTTTCTAAATCTGCTTAGTTTATGTTCTGATACATCAGACTTTATGATCAGTATTTACGTTACCGTCTTTGTGAATTATGTGCCTAAATTGAAAATTTGCTTAAGTGCTGATTGTTATCTGATGTGAATTTCTAAACTCTGATAATGATATGAATGTTTCTGTGACTATTCAATCCAATGAGGATAATTTTGTTAGATGCTAAACTAGTAGTCTTTAATATACTAAAGATCCCATGTCTGAAGTAATTGTTTATGTGGAAATCTCTTAACACAAGCAAATTCTGATATTGAGCTTAGTTGAAGTTTACTTTGTGTATCTTATTACTAAGTCAAAAACTAGAATAGTGCTTCTTATCTGTTAAGTTCTGATGTTGGTAAATCTGATGGATGTACTAAGTGCTGACATCACTTATCAATAGAAAAAAAAACAAATAAAAATCAGGTACTCCTTTGAGATCTAGAGTAAAAAATGTGGAAGGGAAGACCCAAGTGCATTGCTGGTATTAAGTAATATGCATTAGAAAATCAAAATAATGTTTTCTTGGTGACTTTTCACATTCTCTGATTATCGGAGAAATACTCTGATAATAGCATAAATTATGATAAACAGTTATGACTCACTTACACTGAGAAGCCACTGTAAAAAGGAATTTCAAAAGATTCATAAAATGAGCACAAAACAGTTGAGGTGGACTCATGCATGAACTCATTTTATAGTAGACTTCAGAATAATGATAGATTTTTAAGCAAAGTTCTTAGTTATGCCTTATTTCTAAGATGTACTGAAGTGAATCAGACTTTACTTTTTGTATGATATTTAGCTTAATGCACACACATACACTCCATATGAATGATGAAAATTATTATGGTGATAAATGTTATTTTGGATGAACTGTTTAAGTGTTAGTTGCATAAATTCTGAGGACAAGTTCTAATGGAAGTTCTGATGATTAAGTTCTGATGTACCCATATCAGTATTTGTGTGAAGAATTACAGGAATAACCATTCACTTTTCGAGTTAAGAAGCCATATTCTTATGACTTTGAAATTCTGATAATAATCAAGTTCTGATGCTGACGTGGCAGTATTTATTTACTTGGTTTATTTTTGGTCATTACCTCAACGGTCACATATTTTTTTTGAATATTGGTTTATGTGAGATAAAGCAGTAATAATCATTTGATTAGTGGGAACAGTTTCTTTTTAAAACTGAACGTGCAAAGTCATAATTGCTTATTTACCGTGCCCATTAACTTTTGCCTTAACTGTTGCATGTTTGACATGTGTAATGGTCTATTCCACTCCTCATTAACTGCTGTAACGTGGGTTGTCTAAGTAAAAGAGATAAAAGATTTTCAAATCTTTTATTCATAATTTTATTCTATTTCACTCTCTCTCTTTTCTTATTCTCTCACATTTTCTGACGGTTCACTTTACAGACATTTACACAAACACCTTTCAGGAAAACAAGTTTCTCACTTATTTCTAATGGCACCCAAGGATTTAATTATTGATGGAGCCAAGTTTATACCAAATAATTATGCTGCAATCTTGAACAAGGCTGAAGCTCCATCAGATTTGCACTTTGTGCAAGATTTCTTAGCAAATAGTGAGATTGAGTATGCTTTGACCCAACCTCAAAACATTTCAAGCAAACAAGTACTGACGTTTTGGCGAACTGGGATTTTTGATAATGGTGGTGCGACTGGTACTCGAAGCATCGTATTTGAAGTAAATGATGTTGAATATGTAGTTACTCCTGGGGAAGTTCGCAAAGTTCTCCACTTACCAAAAGGCTGTACATTATCAACAGTGGAGGACCATGTTCTACAACAGCTTATGGCCAGTTTGGGTTATGAGAAAAGTTTGGGAAAGCTTGGACAACTGAAAAGAGCAAATATCAGGAAAGAATGGAGCTTTTTCTTTGATTGCATCTCTAAGGCATTCGCCAATAAATGCTCCAACTTTGATGCTATTCCAATCATGAGTCAGCAAATCGGGTATGCTCTTATTCATCAAACTCACTTTGATTTTGCAAGTGTTGTGCTAGGTTTCATAGGGGATAGGATGACAGAGGATAGGAATGTAGTATACTTTGCTAGATTCTGTCAGCTTATATATATTTTTTGTTGTGTTGATGAACCCCAACCTACCACTGATTTAATTCCACCCTTTAAGCTTGTAAAAAGGGCTTTTGATGATTTGTTAAATGTTGACATTAAGAAACAAGTGGTTAGACCCTTACAAATACCTCAGTTAGTGAAACAGATACTGGTAAATGCTGATCCTCAAACCTACACATCTGTTTACCCTGATGTTCAACCCACATCCCAGCCACCACAACAACCATTAGAACATACCACATCTAAACAAACACCTCAAATTTCTCAACCTCAACCTACTCAACCTTCAATCAGGACATATTTCAAACCATCACAGTCATCTCAATCTCAACCTTCAGCACATCCTATGAAGCCTTCATCTTCCAAACCCAAGAGGACTAAGACAGTACCTCAGACTCAACAGAAGAGAAGGAAACTTGTTCTGAGAGATGAGTCAGATAATGAGGAACATGTTCCCATGACTGAACCTATTGTAGTAGAAGCGGAGAAGCTCTCTTCTCAGAAAGACACTGTAACTGGGAGTTCTAGGCCTCTCAAAAGGCTTAGAAAGCTAAATCCTGATGATAAAGCTCCTACAGTGTCTCCACCATTGAAGAAAATGAAAAAGCAAAGAGCTCACAGGGACACAATTGAGTCAGCATCAGAAGATGAGGAAGCAGCTAAGGAAGGGGTCAGGAATCTCTGATCCCAACAGAACCAATTGTTATTGAATCACTTCCTTCAACACAACCAGAAACTGCTCAAGACAGAGTGTCTACTCCTCCTGTGTCACCTATAATTGAACAAGTACATACTGAGGTCTTGTACTTAGAAGCTCCACCAACTCAAATCACTCCACCACCAACACCAATTCTAGATGCTGATTTTAATGAAGATATTCCTACTACACCAATTCTGAATCTGGATGATGAAAATCAGATTTTAGGTGGGCATCAAGGTTTGGCTGTTGATCAGAACTTAGTTGGAGATCAGCACTTAGAGGATGATGTTGAAGCCTCAATAGCCTTTCATACTATTCTTTTAACAGAGGATGTTGATGATGCTGATTTTATAAGTTCTGATGCTTCTAATGCTGAACTTACTGGTGAAGCTGCTGCCAATGTAGATGCTGATGCAGCTGGTCCATCAGGACATGCACCTCAACAAGCTCCAAACAAAGCTGAATTAATCAAGAAGTTTGTTAGAGAAGATGCACCAGTACCTTGGAGTGAAACTCCTAGAGGAATGGAGTGGACTAAGGAATGGAACAAAGTTGATTTTGTTCCTACTTCAAACATACTTGCTGAGCACTTGGCTAAAGCTGATGAGATGCTAGATAATGATGATTTCAAGACACAGCTCAGAGTTACTTCACTAAGTACAAGGCACCTTCAAGGTCAACAATCTGTAACTCAGGCCAAGGTAGACAAGATTCAAGAATCCATAAATCAGCAAGATATGCTTGTCAAGCTGGACAAGAAAAGGTTTTTCAAACCAACCTTTGACAGAATTGAGTACATTGAGAAAACTTAGGAGAAGCAACAGGCTCAGATTGATGAAATTTTGAAGAATCAAGCTTCTCATCAAAATCAACTCAATGAGATCCAATCCTCAGTGGATTTGCTTGTCTCTCTTCTTTTACCTGCCGATGCCAAAAAGGGGAGAAAGTAATTAAGTCCAAATGCAAAACTGTTAAGACACTGAAGGGAAAGGATAATGAAAAAGATGACCAGGGAAACTATGGAATGGGTGGAGGTCATGGTCAAGGTAAAGGTTTTTCATCAAGCAAAGCTGGAACTACAAGTCAAAGAAAATGTTCTGATACCGGGAGAAGAATAAGTTCTGATACTGGTAAAAGGATAAGTTCTAATGAACATCTGGAACTTGATGAGGAAATTTAAAGACAGTTATTTCTGAAAGAAAATCCAGGAATGGAATTTGCGAGTCTAAAGGAAGAAGAAGCTAGACTTAAGTTAGAAAAAGTCAACTCCAAATCTAAAGCTTCTATTGTTGAAAAGAAACTTCCTAAGGCTAAAGGCATTGTGATAAAAGAAAGGACAAATCCTGAGGCAACTAAAGCCAAATCACAAGTGGAGATAGATCCAAGGTCCAAGGGCAAAGAAAAAGTTGATGAACCTGTAAAGGTTTATGTGCCATTCATGGATGAAGAAATATCTGATGAAGATGCTAGTCTTACTCTGATAAAAAGGAATATTTCTCAAACAACCTCTAACATGGCTCATGTTGTTCAGAGTCAAGATATAGTAAGTTCTAATATGTCAGTGAAGCAAGCAACCTCTGACATAGCTCAAGTTGGCTTGATATCAGAAGATAAGGAAAAGGAAACCTCTGACATTGCTCATGTTAAACCTTCAAAGTTACTCCTACCAGGATTCACCAAAGCTAAACAGACTGAATCTTTGAAGACTGCAACAAGTGGTTTTGAAGCAAGAGTTGTTACAGGAAAAGAAGCCAGAGATAAATCTGGATTGGGTAGTGCTGATGAAAGAAGAATACAGAACACAACCAATGATCCAACTTTTTTAAGTGAACCAGGTATTGGAGCAACTCCTGAAAGATTGAATCAGCTTGAATCTGTACATATGGTTTACCATACATTTTTGAAAGAACACCTCTTGTTATATTTTATGATAGATGGAAGGGTATACCATATTAGGCAGAATGCTATACCACTGAAGTATTTTGAGGAACTGGAACATGTTCTATTCTTACTTCAAGTGAAGAACAGATTAACAGATAGTGCTGCAAATTATTTGAAGACTCAAATTCAAAGACAGAAGAAGCTTTACTCTGTAAAGTCTGACATCACATACTGTCCCAAGTACAGAGATCATAAAGGTGATATTGTCGAGATGAAGCCTAACTCTGCTAAGATTATAACTACTTTTCTGGGTTATAAGGCTGTGGAATTCAATCTTGAGTCTAACAAGGCATATTTAATCAGACTAGATCAGGATATAAGGAAAGCTAGGATAAATGATCTCAGGGCTGCTATCTTTCAAATTGGTGAAGCTACAGTTGAATTGAAGAATGCTAAAAGGAGGATGGTTAATGAACTTGAATATACTGATAGATGTTTGTTAAAGAACTATCTCAGAATAATTCCTGATATCAAAGAGATCAGTAATTGAAGCCAAGTCAAAGATCTACAACTGCTTAAATTCTGAAAGTGTATACAGACTGAAGCTGTTATCAGACCTTGAGGATGGTAAAGCTACAAGGACTGTAAGTTGTAGTCATCTAGTTAAATTTTCATGCATTTGTACTTAATATTTTTGACATCATCAGATATCTGTTAAACTTGTATATTATGCTAATTTACAAGTTGAGGGAGATTGTTAGATATATTTGATAATGTCATGACTAATATGATCTGTGTTTAGTTTTCAGATCTTACTTAACAGGACAAATCAGTACTTAAACTGGAAATCAATACTTATACTGAAGTCAGAACTTAAGATATCAGAACATAAGTTGTCAGAACTTAAGTTATCAGGAGATATTTATCAGGAGATAATATCAGGATATAAGGAGACTTTCAGATAAGGAAGGCAGCTAATTGAAAGGAAAGAAGATCAAGACAAACGCAAGAAGAGATATGCATGAAGAAGGAATTCAATGAAGAATAGAATACTTGGAAGAAAAGATAACTAGTTGATATATTTTAGGAAGCAGAATTATATTCCATATCAATTAGAATTTATCTTGTAACTGTGTAGTATATAAACACAGACATAGGGTTTAGACTATATGTGTTATCATAATCGAAGTTATTATTCATTGTAACCCTAGCAGCTCTCGTGATAAGTTGTTCATCACTGAGAGAGGACAGTTCCATATTGTAACAGAGTTTATTGTGTTAAATAAAATCTGTTTTCTGTGTTCTTATAATTGATTTGATTGTAATAAACACTGTATTCAACCCCCTTCTACAGTGTGTGAGACCTAACAGCCGGTGTTCATCCCGACCTGGATGGGTGGGGGTGATCCGATTCCGACCCGTTTTCAGATTTAGACTGACCCGGGTTTGATCTTCAGTTCCCCAAAATCTTATTTTAGAACCTGTTTCTGCATTTTAGTTTTAAAAATAATTCAAAATTCTTTTTCTTATTTAAAAAAAATCATTTTTATTTTGAAAATCTTTATTTTAATTCTGAAAATTTATTTTAATTTAAAAATAAATCCAAATTATTTAGTTAATTAATTTTAGTTGATGATTAATTATTTAACTAGTCATCTAATTTAAATATTAATTGCTTAATTAATTTAATTAGTTATTAATTAATTTAAATTGATTATTTAATTAGATTTAATTATTTATTATTGATTTAAAAATTCTGAAAAATAGTTTCGAGCTTTAAAATATTATTTTAAATTATTTTCCAGGCTCGATGACTTTTATAAAATTATTTTCGGGTGTTCGAGCCCTATTATTTAATTATTAAATGAGTCGGAGACCATTTTTAATTCCGAAAAATGTTCAAAAATTCATAATAAATAAACAGTTCGTTCGTTTAATACGAAATGAAAGCCTCCAGACTCAGAAAAATATTCCGCTTTCAATAAAAATACTTTCGAGACCCAAATCCTTTTGTTTCGAAAGGTCGCTTGTTTTACGAATCATTCTAAGTCGATTATTGATCGATAAATCATATTTTTGACCCGATTTCAATTTTAAACGTATCGAGTCGAACCTTTTGACGAACCGAGGCATGTGTGATATGAATTATATGATACATGAGTTATGTGCTTGAATGTTATATGAATTATGTATGTACGTGGGTCAAGAGTCTTGTGTTTGACTGTTTCCTTTATGTGTGGGCTATCGTATGGGTAGACATTAGGGTTTTGACACGCAGTTCGTCGAGTTATTATCGTTTAGACGATTAAAGCTATATCGTTTAATTATAGATGTGGATCATTCGAGTGATCAGGACAAGGTGTTGGATAAAGAATGAAATGGAATGGTATTGGATATTTGGCTTCTAGCAATCGCATGAGCAGCATATCGGTGAAGTGTTGAAAAGAAAGACAGTGATATTTTAAGAGAGGATGTCAGAATAGATGCGTCTTTACGAGAGTGACTAACTGCTAAAAACCCAAAGGCAAGTATCTCTATCATCACTTATTATTCAAGTGATATTTATTTTAAATCTTCTTATGCAAGTATCGCTTTCCCTATTCCTTGTTCGGAATAGATAAATGTCTTACATATCGCTGAATCAAATAATTCTGTTTATGCAAATACTAATCTGCTATTCTATGTTCAGAATAGTCAAGTGATTTTACTTATCCAATTATCGGATTTATAAATGTTTTGGATTTTGAGAAAGTGATTTGGTTGCGAATATTCCTACCCAAGAATTGGGAGAATAAAATTATTTCGGGTGTCGATTATTATAACCCCGTTTCAATAAAAGGTTTTAAGATTGGATCCTAATTGCGTAAGTGACCGGGACGGACGGTCCAGCGTAGGGCTATTTCTAAGTGCCATATGGAATATTATGACACAATTTTGCCACAGGCAGGTATATTGCCTTTTGTTTAAGTACTCGTGTTTTTGGGGTCACGTTTCTACGAATCATGACCTTGTGCTATCACACGGGCTGATCAGCATGTGATAGTACGTCTGTCGGAGAATGATCCCAATCTAAATTATCATATCATTTTTTATATTCATAGAATAAATGATTGATCAACTGTTTCTATTCGGGATAAAATGTAAAATGCAGTTTTGATTCAGTTTCTGCTTGATGTGGATATTTAGGTTGTGGTTAAATATCAAAGGTGGTATTAGTGTAGATGATTGATGTTGACTTCAGTATGGGATGTTGTGAGCATCAAAGTTCATATTGATATCTAATTTGATATGACACCAAAATGAGTATTAATATCAAGAGTTCGGTTTTGAATAAAGTTAATGACTCAATCCATAATCATTGTTTCATGTTATTGTTGTTTACGATATTTCCGTAAACACTGTTTTACGAGTTTTATTCTCGTCAAGATTCAAAGTATTGTTGAAGCATTTCACTCAAAAATATTAAAATGGTTTTGATTACAATTCAGGAATCAATTCTGGGATTCCTCAACTAAAATTTTATGATTCAGCAATTATGATTTTAAATGTTCTGCTCTAATGCAGATGTCGGTTTTATATCAAAATGACCCTATATTCGCTATAATGATCTTGCTGAGCATTTCTTCCGCTCATACTTGCCTGTTTTTAAATTTAACCTCCAGTGAGGATTAGTTTGCGCTGTTTAGCTGCATAATTCAAGGAAGCAAATAAGAAGCTCTTGGAAGGTTGTTGGTCTAGTGTTTGCGGGCTAGTATAAGTTTTATTGTGTAATGTTGTTTATATTATATTATATTATAGTTGTATATTTTATTTGGGCCTAGTATACTTCATTTCGAAGTTTTAATAGTGGGTTTAGTTTTGAGTTGGAATTTATTGAAAAGAGTTTTAAAAGAAAGTGAAAAATTTATTGATGAAATTTGAAATTCTTGTTTCTAGAACTGTAACCTTAAAAAATCTTGGATTAGTTTGGGGTCATAAATGATAAATATCTTCCGCTGGTATTTGTTTATTGATTAAACAGGTTAATTTGGATTGAGATTTCATAGTGACGACCAAATCCTCTGACCCCGGATTTGGGGGCGTTACAGTTTGGTATCAGAGCTGAGGTTATAGTAAATTAGAAACGAGAGTGTGTAGGAGTGTGTATAGCTATGTGAGGACGTTTGAGCTTAAATCGAGTTCCTGTTGGACTATTGGATATAGTACCAACAAGTAAGTTAAGATAGGTGCATTCGTTTGAGATGGTTGTGCTGAGCTGGATGGAACTCCGGGAAGCTGCAAACTTCTATTGTGAAATCTTTCGAGGCTATTACGATTCGACGATGATGAAGATTATCGATATCCTTGGAACATGAAGAAGCATCTAGAATCAGATAGCGAGTCAACTGGAGGGTTCAAATTGGAAATCAATATTAAGACTTTGGTAATACCTTCTCTTTCTATCATTTCTTTTGGCTTCTCTCAAAAAGGGATATCTGTTAGAGGATATATTCCCTGACACTAGTTAATCATTTTGTGCCTCAATTTTGTTTTTTGGATTTCATTTTTCTTCAGAAATATCAGCTTTGAAATCTTTTCAGTTTTATTCATTTGATTTTGAATTCCTTCCATAGTCTTTTATTCTGACTGAGATGAACAACCCTAACTATAGGGGACACAAGGTATACCTGTCTGTGTGATAGGAGTTGGATGGGATGCCATCATTTGTGTGTGTTGTGAATACATGAAGGTTAATAATCTTTAGTAGTGTCTTGATTTTGGCACGCAACACCAAGTTCGTTTGATCATATTGATCTCTCAGTTATCCTTTTATTTCAACAATACTTTTCTCAAATTCAGATTTTGGTCCCATGATATGGGATTCATTTCTTCTTGAAATTCCATGATTTTATCATCTCAAATATTCGAAGGTATGCCAATCAAATTGAGATGAGTTACCCCGGTCAATGGGAAGTGGGAATTTTGGATAAAATTACCAAGAGCAATATTGGACTGCGATGCGGTTATAATATGAGTGGCATATACGGAAGTCGGTCTGTTTCTTTATTTCTCTCTCTAGTTGTCTCTCTCTTTCTTTTCTTTCTTTCTATCTTTCTCTCTATTCTTCTTTCTCGCGATCAGTAAAAGCGATTCTATTGAGAAATTGGTCAAAAGAGGTGGATGGAATTTTGGTGCACAGTGAAGCTCTGGTAAAAGTTTTATTATACAAGGAATACAAGATTTATTTGAGATTATGTAAAATTAAGGTTATTTGGAAATTGATGGTTGGCTAGAAGATCCCTAGTGCTTTCTTCTGCTGATTCCGAGGACGGAATCCTTATAAGGTGGGTAGATTGTAATATCCCATATTTTCAGATATTATTATTATTATTATTTGGAATTATTTATGTGATTTTTATGTCAATTTTGGTGAATTATCTCATAATTGGAATTGATGTTTGGGTGTTTATAAGTGATATTATTTGAGTAATTGAATTTTTATATGTCCAGAATAAAATAAAGATAATTGTGATATTTTTCTGGTAATTTTTGGAGTATTATATGATTTTATAATGATTTATGGATTTATTAATTATTTTATGAGTAATTACAAAACTATTTTATAAAGCCAGGAATCTTCTAACTTCAACCGTTTTTGCGTTTTTACAGCCCGAAACTCTTCCGAAAACTCCTTCCTAACCTAATCTGGTAATTCCGGACATTTTCCGTGTTTTGACTTTTTCGATCCAAATTACAGTTTGACCCGTGCGCGGCCCGGCGCAAGATTTTCGATACGATAATCATTTCGATAAATCAACAAAACCCGTATTCTCGAGAGACGAGATATTTTTACATTATTTTCGTATATGGTGTTTTATGAAAAGCTCGGTTTTGATGATTATCCAATTCTGGTATTAAATTGTATCATTTTTATAGTTACTTAGCGGCTAAGTAATGTATTTTTGGATCATTTTGTAGTTATTTAGCGGATAAGCAACAAATTTAACGATCCAAAACGATCCAGAACGATCCAATATTCCATAAATATAAATAGCCTATTTCCTATTTCACTTATTCCGTTTATTCAGTTGCAACCAGTTAAAATACCGTAAATACAGAGAAAACCCTAGAAAACCGATATGTTCCTAAAAATCAATCGTACGAACGAAGGCGTTATCGAACTCCGATTCGGGCATGCAGCATATCAAAACGAAGCTCTCGAAATCCTCTTCCTGAATCAATCATCAGTTTTTGCCCAGAAATTAAGGTTATTTTCATATTTAATTATTTTAATTCAAATTATTTAGTGAATAAAATATGAATTTTTTCAGACGTGATTATCTGAGTGTTTTGATAATTCCATGTTGTAGAGCATGTTTTTCTGGTCAATTTCATATATAATAGTTCAAAAATAGAGTTCAATATCATGTAGTAATTAAGGTTTAATTTTCTGAAAATTACTTGAATATGTGTTCTTCGTGTTCTTAAAGAGTTCTGAAATTCAAAGTCAGTTTTGAAGGCGTTATTGAACACCAAATCACAAGTATGAATATCCATTTTGAAGCCCTCAATATCCTCTTTCCTATTTGTTCATCAAAATTATTAGAGGATTGGTAATTTACAAAATCAATTTTTAGGGTTTATATACGAACTTTAGGGGTTTTTGATTTAATGACTGTTGACTGTTTTTGTTGATATGATTATGTTCTTCGTGATTATTGGAAGTGTTTTGTGTATAAATCATGGTTGTTTCAGTTCAGAATGTTCAGAATAGTACAAGCCGAATTTTCGGTTTCTGCCATTTTTTTATTTTAATTTTCCAGGTTTATCGACGATTGTCTGTATATCCTGATGTTATGGATATATTGTACGAGTTGTAAGGGTCATTTTGTCGTATAGAACGTCGAAGATGGTTAAGAAACTGTGGATTTCGTTGTTGGCCGGAAAAGCTCGGCCTTGTCGGCTTTAATGGCGATGGCCGGAAACTAGGTTTGGTCGCCAGTGTTCATCCCGACCCGGATGGGTGGGGGTGACCAGGTTCCGACCCGTTTTCTGATTTAGACTGACCCAGGTTTGATCTTCAGTTCCCCAAAATCTTATTTTAGAACCTGTTTCTGCATTTTAGTATTAAAAATAATTCGAAATTCTTTTTCTTATTTAAAAAAAATTCATTTTTATTTTGAAAATCTTTATTTTAATTCTGAAAATTTATTATAATTTAAAAATAAATCCAAATTTTTTAGTTAATTAATTTTAGTTGATAATTAATTATTTAATTATTCAATTAATTTAAATATTAATTGATTAATTAATTTAATTACTTATTAATTAATTTTAATTGATTATTTCATTAGATTTAATTATTTATTTTTGATTTAAAAATTCCAAAAAATAGTTTTTAACTTTAAAATATTATTTTAAATTATTTTCCAGGCTCGATAACTTTTATAAAATTATTTTCGGGTGTTCGAGTCCTATTATTTAATTATTAAATGAGTTAGAGACCGTTTTTAATTCCGAAAAATGTTCAAAAATTTATAATAAATAAACCGTTCGTCCGTTTAATACGAAACGAAAGCCTCCAGGCTCAGAAAAATAGTCCGCTTTCAATAAAAATACTTTTGAGACCCAAATATTTTTATTTCGAAAGGTCGCTTGTTTTACGAATCATTCTGAGTCGATTATTGATCGATAAATCATATTTTTGACCCGATTTAAGTTTTAAACGTATCGAGTCGAACCTTTTGACGAACTGAGGCGTGTGTGATATGAATTATATGATACATGAGTTATGTGCTTACATGTTATGTGAATTATGTGTGTACGTGGGTCAAGAGTCTTGTGTTTGACTGTTTCCTTTATGTGTGGGCTATCGTATGGGTAGACATTAGGGTTTTGACACGCAGTTCGTCGAGTTATTATCGTTTAGACGATTAAAGCTATATCTTTTAATTATAGATACGGATCATTCGAGTGATCAGGACAAGGTGTTGGATAAAGAATGAAATGGAATGGTATTGGATATTTGGCTTCTAGCAATCACAGGAGCAGCATATCGGTGAAGTGTTGAAAAGAAAGACGGTGATATTTTAAGACAGGATGTCAGAATAGATGCGTCTTTACGAGAGTGACTATCTGCTGAAAGCCAAAGGCAAGTATCCCTATCATCACTTATTGTTCAAGTGATATTTATTTTAAATCTTCTTATGCAAGTATTACTTTCCCTATCTATGTTCAGAATAGATAAATGTCTTACATATCGCTGAATCAAATAATTATGTTTATGCAAATACTCATCTGCTATTCTATGTTCAGAATTGTCAAGTGATTTTACTTATCCAATTATCGGATTTATAACTGTTTTGGATTTTGAGAAAGTGATTTGGTTGCGAATATTCCTACCCAAGAATTGGGGGAATAAAATTATTTCGGGTGTCGATTATTATGACCCCGTTTCAATAAAAGGTTTTAAGATTGGATCATAATTGCGTAAGTGACCGGGACGGACGGTCCAGCGAAGGGTTATTTCTAAGTGCCATATGGAATATTATGACACAATTTTGCCACAGGCAGGTATATTGCCTTTTGTTTGAGTACTTGTGTTTTTGGGGTCACGTTTCTACGAATCATGACCTTGTGCTATCACACATGCTGATCAACATGTGATAGTACGTCTGTCGGAGAATGATCCCAATCTAAATTATCATATCATTTTTTATATTCATAGAATAAATGATTGATCAACTATTTCTATACTGGATAAAATGTAAAATGCAGTTTTGATTCAGTTTCTGCTTGATGTGGATATTTAGGTTATTGTTAAATATCAAAGGTGGTATTAGTATAGATGATTGATGTTGACTTCAGTATGGGATGTTGTGAGCATCAAAGTTCGTATTGATATCTAATTTGATATGACACCAAAATGAGTATTAATATTAAGAGTTCGGTTTTGAATAAAGTTAATGACTCAATCCATAATCATTGTTTCATGTTATTGTTGTTTACGATATTTCTGTAAACACTGTTTTACGAGTTTTATTCTCGTCAAGATTCAAAGTATTGCTGAAGCATTTCGCTCAAAAATATTAAAATGGTTTTGATTACAATTAAGGAATCAATTCTGGGATTCCTCAACTAAAATTTTATGATTCAGCAATTATGATTTTAAATGTTCTGCTATAATACAGATGTCGATTTTATATCAAAATGACCCTGTATTCTCTATAATGATCTTGCTGAGCATTTCTTCCGCTCATACTTGCCTGTTTTCAAATTTAACCTCCAGTGAGGATTAGTTTGCGCTGTTTAGCTGCGTAATTCAAGGAAGCAAAGAAGAAGCTCTTGGAAAGTGGTTGGTCTAGGGTTTGCGGGCTAGTGTAAGTTTTATTGTGTAATGTTGTTTATATTATATTATATTATAGTTGTATATTTTATTTGGGCCTAGTATACTTCATTTTAAAGTTTTACTAGTGGGTTTAGTTTTGAGTTGGAATTTATTGAAAAGAGTTTTAAACGAAAGTGAAAAATTTATTGATGGAATTTGAAATTCTTGTTTCTAGAACTTTAACCTTAAAAGATCTTGGATTAGTTTGGGGTCATAAATGATAAATATCTTTCGCTGGCATTTGTTTATTGATTAAACAGGTTAATTTGGATTGAGATTTCATAGTGATGACCAAATCCTCTGACCCCGGATTTGGGGGCGTTACAGGTTGGTATTAGAGCTGAGGTTTTAGTAAACTAGAAACGAGAGTGTGTAGGAGTGTGTATAGCTATGTGAGGACGTTGGAGCTCAAATCGAGTTCCTGTTGGACTATTGGATATAGTACCAACAAGTAAGTTAAGATAGGTGCATTCCTTTGAGATGGTTATGCTGAGCTGGATGGAACTCCGGGAAGCTGCAAACTTCTATTGTGAAATCTTTCGAGGCTATTACGATTCGACGACGATGAAGATTATCGATATCCTTGGAACATGAAGAAGCGTCTAGAATCAGATGGCGAGTCAACTGGAGGGTTCAAATTGGAGATCAATATTAAGACTTTGGCAATACCTTCTCTTTCTATCATTTCTTTTGGCTTCTCTCAAAAAGGGATATCTGTTAGAGGATATATTCCCTGACACTAGTTAATCATTTTGTGCCTCAATCTTGTTTTATGGATTTCATTTTTCTTCAGAAATATCAGCTTTGAAATCTTTTCAATTTTATTCATTTGATTTTGAATTCCTTTCATAGTCTTTTATTCTGACTGAGATGAACAACCCTAACTATAGGAGACACAAGGTATACCTGTCTGTGTGAGAGGAGTTGAATGGGACGCCATCATTTGCGTGTGTTATGAATACATGAAGGTTAATAACCTTTAGTAGTGTCTTGATTTTGGCACGCAACACCAAGTTCGTTTGATCATATTGATCTCTCAGTTATCCTTTTATTTCAACAATACTTTTCTCAAATTCAGATTTTGGTCCCATGATATGGGATTCATTTCTTCTTGAAATTCCATGATTTTATCATCTCAAATATTCGAAGGTATGCCAATCAAATTGAGATGAGTTACCCAGGTCAATGGGAAGTGGGAATTTTGGATAAAATTACCAAGAGCAACATTGGACTGCGATGCGGTTATAATATAAGTGGCATATACCGAACTCGGTCTGTTTCTTTATTTCACTCTCTAGTTGTCTCTCTCTTTCTTTTCTTTCTTTCTATCTTTCTCTCTATTCTTCTTTCTCGCGATCAGTAAAAGCGATTCTATTGAGGAATTGGTCAAAAGAGGTGGATGGAACAATGGTGCACAGTGAAGCTTCGGTAAAAGTTTTATTATACAAGGAATACAAGATTTATTTGAGATTATGTAAAATTAAGTTTATTTGGAAATGGATGGTTGGCTAGAAGATCCCTAGTGCTTTCTTCTGCTGATTCCGAGGACGGAATCCTTATAAGGTGGGTAGATTTTAATATCCCATATTTTCAGATATTATTATTATTATTTGGAATTATTTATGTGATTTTTATGTGAATTTTGGTGAATTATCTGATAATTGGAATTGATGTTTAGGTGTTTATAAGTGATATTATTTGAGTAATTGAATTTTTATATGTCTAGAATAAAATAAAGATAATTGTGATATTTTTATGGTAATTTTTGGAGTATTATATGATGTTATAATGATTTATGGATTTATTAATTATTTTCTGAGTAATTACAAAACTATTTTATAAAGCCGGGAATCTTCTAACTTCAACCGTTTTTGCGTTTTTACAACCCGAAACTCTTCCGAAAACTCCTTCCTAACCCAATCTGGTAATTCCGGACATTTTCCGTGTTTTGACTTTTTCGATCCAGATTACGGTTTGACCCGTGCGCGGCCCGGCGCAAGATTTTCGATACGATAATCATTTCGATAAATCAACAAAACCCGTATTCTCGAGAGACGGGATATTTTTACATTATTTTTGTATATGGTGTTTTATGAAAAGCTCGGTTTTGATGATTATCCAATTCTGGTATTAAATTGTATCATTTTTATAGTTACTTACGGCTAAGTAATCTATTTTTGGATCATTTTGTAGTTCCTTAGCAGATAATCAACTAATTTAACGATCCAAAATGATCCAGAACGATACAATATTTCATAAATATAAATAGCCTATTTCTTATTTCATTTATTTCGTTTATTCAGTTGCAACCAGTTAAAATACCGTAAATACAGAGAAAACCCTAGAAAACCGATACGTTCCTGAAAATCAATCGTACGAACGAAGGCGTTATCGAACTCCGATTCGGGCGTGCAGCATATCAAAACGAAGCTCTCGAAATCCTCTTCTTGAATCAATCATCAGTTTTTGCCCAGAAATCAAGGTTATTTTTTTATTTAATTATTTTAATTCAAATTATTTAGTGAATAAAATATGAATTTTTTCAGACGTGATTATCTGAGTGTTTTGATGATTCCATGTTGTAGAGCATGTTTTTCTGGTCAATTTCATATGTTATAGATCAAAAATAGAGTTCAACATCATGTAGTAATTAAGGTTTAATTTTCTGAAAATTACTTGAATATGTGTTTTTGGTGTTCTTGAAGAGTTCTGAAAATCAAAGTCAGTTTTAAAGGTGTTATTGAACACCAAATCACAAGAATGAATATCTGTTTTGAAGCCATCAATATCCTCTTTCCTATTTGATCATCAAAATTATTAGAGGATTGGTAATTTACAAAATCAATTTTTAGGGTTTATACACGAATTTTAGGGGTTTTTGATTTAATGACTGTTGACTGTTTTTGATGATATGATTATGTTCTTCGTGATTATTGGAAGTGTTTTGTGTATAAATCATGGTTGTTTCACTTCAGAATGTTCAGAATAATATAAGCCGAATTTTCGGTTTCTGCCATTTTTTTATTTTAATTTTCTAAGTTTATCGATGATTGTCTGTATATCCTGATGTTATGGATAGATTGTACGAGTTGTAAGGGTCATTTTGTCGTATAGAACATCGAAGATGGTTAAGAAACTGTGGATTTCGTTGTTGGCCGGAAAAGCTCGGCCTTGCCGGCTTTAATGGCGATGGCGGGAAACTAGGTTTGGTCGCCGGTGTTCATCCCGACCCGGATGGGTGGGGGTGACCCGGTTCCGACCCGTTTTCTGATTTAGACTTTCCCAGGTTTGATCTTCAGTTCCCCAAAATCTTATTTTAGAACCTGTTTCGGCATTTTAGTTTTAAAAATAATTCGAAATTCTTTTTCTTATTTAAAAAAAATTCATTTTTATTTTGAAAATCTTTATTTTAATTCTGAAAATTTATTATAATTTAAAAATAAATCCAATTTTTTTAGTTAATTAATTTTAGTTGATAATTAATTATTTAATTAATCAATTAATTTAAATATTAATTGATTAATTAATTTAATTAGTTATTAATTAATTTTAATTGATTATTTAATTAGATTTAATTATTTATTTTTGATTTAAAAATTCCGAAAAATAGTTTCGAGTTTTAAAATATTATTTTAAATTATTTTCCAGGCTCGATAACTTTTATAAAATTATTTTCGGGTGTGCGAGTCCTATTATTTAATTATTAAATGAGTCGGAGACCGTTTTTAATTCTGAAAAATGTTCAAAAATTCATAATAAATAAATCGTTCGTCCGTTTAATACGAAACGAAAGCCTCCAGGCTCAGAAAAATATTTTGCTTTCAATAAAAATACTTTTGAGACCCAAATCTTTTTATTTCAAAAGGTTGCTTATTTTACGAATCATTCTGAGTCAATTATTGATCGATAAATCATATTTTTGACCCGATTTCAGTTTTATACGTATCGAGTCGAACCTTTTGACGAACCGAGGCATGTGTGATATGAATTATATGATACATGAGTTATGTGCTTACATTTTATGTGAATTATGTGTGTACGTGGGTCAAGAGTCTTGTGTTTGACTGTTTCCTTTATGTGTGGGCTATCGTATGGGTAGACATTAGGGTTTTGACACGCAGTTCGTCGAGTTATTAGCGTTTAGACGATTAAAGCTATATCTTTTAATTATAGATGCGGATCATTCGAGTGATCAGGACAAGGTGTTGGATAAAGAATGAAATGGAATGGTATTGGATATTTGGCTTCTAGCAATCACAGGAGCAACATATCGGTGAAGTGTTGAAAAGAAAGACGGTGATATTTTAAGACAGGATGTCAGAATAGATGCGTTTTTACGAGAGTGACTAACTGCTAAAAGCCAAAGGCAAGTATCCCTATCATCACTTATTGTTCAAGTGATATTTATTTTAAATCTTCTTATGCAAGTATTTCTTTCCCTATCTATGTTCGGAATAGATAAATGTCTTACATATCGCTGAATCAAATAATTATGTTTATGCAAATACTCATCTGCTATTCTATGTTCAGAATAGTCAAGTGATTTTACTTATCCAATTATCGGATTTATAAATGTTTTGGATTTTGAGAAAGTGATTTGGTTGCGAATATTCCTACCCAAGAATTGGGGGAATAAAATTATTTCGGGTGTCGATTATTATGACCCCGTTTCAATAAAAGGTTTTAAGATTGGATCATAATTGTGTAAGTGACCGGGATGGACGGTCCAGCGGAGGGTTATTTCTAAGTGCCATATGGAATATTATGACACAATTTTGCCACAGGCAGGTATATTGCCTTTTGTTTGAGTACTCGTGTTTTTGGGGTCACGTTTCTACGAATCATGAACTTGTGCTATCACACGGGCTGATCAGCATGTGATAGTTCGACCGTCGGAGAATGATCCCAATCTAAATTATCATATCATTTTTGATATTCATAGAATAAATGATTGATCAACTGTTTCTGTTCTGGATAAAATGTAAAATGCAGTTTTGATTCAGTTTCTGCTTGATGTGGATATTTAGGTTGTTAAATATCAAAGGTGGTATTAGTATAGATGATTGATGTTGACTTCAGTATGGGATATTGTGAACATCAAAGTTCGTATTGATATCTAATTTGATATGACAATAAAATGAGTATTAATATCAAGTGGTCGGTTTTGAATAAAGTTAATGACTCAATCCATAATCATTGTTTCATGTTATTGTTGTTTACGATATTTCCGTAAACACTGTTTTATGAGTTTTATTCTCGTCAAGATTCAAAGTATTGCTGAAGCATTTCGCTCAAAAATATCAAAATGGTTTTGATTACAATTAAGGAATCAATTCTGGGATTCCTCAACTAAAATTTTATGATTCAACAATTATGATTTTAAATGTTCTACTCTAATGCAGATGTCGTTTTTATATCAAAACGACCCTATATTCGCTATAATGATCTTGCTGAGCATTACTTCCGCTCATACTTGCATGTTTTAAAATTTAACCTCCAGTGAGGATTAGCTTGCGCTGTTTAGATGCGTAATTCAAGGAAGAAAAGAACAAGCTCTTGGAAGGTGGTTGGTCCAGGGTTTGCGGGCTAGTGTAAGTTTTATTGTGTAAAGTTGTTTATATTATATTATATTATAGTTGTATATTTTATTTGGGCCTAGTATACTTCATTTTAAAGTTTTACTAGTGGGTTTAGGTTTGAGTTGGAATTTATTGAAAAGAGTTTTAAAAGAAAGTGAAAAAATTATTGATGATATTTGGAATTCTTGTTTCTAGAACTGTAACCTTAAAAGATCTTGGATTAGTTTGGGGTGATAAATGATAAATATCTTCCGTTGGCAATTTTTTATTGATTAAACAGGTTAATTTGGATTGAGATTTCATAGTGAAGACCAAATCCTCTGACCCCGGATTTTGGGGCGTTACATTACATTTATATATCGGATCCGTAAATAGGTTACTTAGCCGCTAAGTAACTATAAAAATGATACGATTTTAATACCAAATTTGTATAATTATTAAAATAGATGCTCTTATAAAATACTTTATACGAAAATAAGGTAATAATTTCTCGCCTTTTGGGAATACGGATTTTTATCGATCTATAAAATGATTTGCTATCGAAAATTTCATGCCTGGACTCGTACATGTCAAACGGTATCCCGGATCGAGAAAGTCAAAACACGGAAAATGTTCAAAACTATCAGATTAGGTTAAAAAAGAACTTTTCGGAAAAGTTTTCGGTTGTAAAAATGCAAATATGGTTAAAGTGGGACTATTTCTGGTTTCAAAAAGTAATTTTATAATTACGTGAAATAATCATTATTAATTCTATAAATCCTTATAAAATCATATGATAATCTAAAAATTCCCAGAAAATATCAAAATTATCTATATTTTATTCTGGATAATTAATGAATTAAAATATCCTAATTTTATCAAAAATAAACAACCAAAAAATAATATCAATCATCAAATAATTCACCAAAATTTATATAAAAAATCACATAATAATTATTTATTGATAAAAATAATTACTTAATATTTCCCGGATGTTACAAAGTCAACAATCATCCTGACTTTAAAGTAAGAATGTTAGGTCACACACACTGTAGAAGGGGGTTGAATACAGTGTATAACACAATCAAATCGAATTCAAATAACACAAGTAACAGAAAATAGACTTTATTCAAAGTAATAAACTCTGTTACAATATAGAACTGTCCTCTCTCAGTGATGAACAAATATCACGAGAGCTGCTAGGGTTACAATAAATAATATTCTCGATAATGATAACACTTATAGTGTAAACCCTATGTCTATATTTATATACTACACAGTTACAAGATAATCGCTAATTGATATGGAATATAATTCGGCTTCCTAAACTATATCAATCAGATATCTTTTGTTCCAAGTATTCTATTCTTCATAGAATTCCTTCTTCATGCCTATCTCTTCTTATATTTGTCTCGATCTTCTTTCTTCAATCAGCCACCTTCCTTATCCAGAACGTTTCCTTTAAGTCCTGATATTATCTTCTGATAAATATCTCCTGAACCTTAGGTACTGATGACTTCAGTATAAGTGCTGATTTCAGTTAAGTACTGATTTGTCCTGTTTAAGTAAGATCTGAAAACTAAAAATAAATCATATTAGTCATGACATTATCAAATATATCTAACAATCTCCCCCAAATTGTAAATTAGCATAATATACAAGTTTAACAGATATTTGATGATGTCAAAAACATTAAGTACAAATGCATGAGAATTTGACTAGATAACTACAACTTACAGTCCTTAAAGCTTTACTAACTTTAACTTCTGATAACAACTTCAGTCTGTATTCATATAAGAATTTGAGCAGTTGTAGATCTTGACTTGGCTTCACTTTCTGATCTCTATGATGTCAGAAGTTGTTCTGAGATAGTTCTTTAATAAACATCTCTCAGCATATCCGAGTTTATCAATCATCCTCCTTTTAGCATCTTTAAGCTCTACAGAATCTTCACCAGTTTGGAAGATAGCAGCCCTGAGATCATTAATTCTAGCTTTCCTTATGTCTTGATCCAGTCTGATCAAATATGCCTTGTCAGACTCAAGATTGAATTCTACAGCCTTATAACCCAGAAAGGTAGTTATAATCTTAGCAGATTTAGGCTTCATCTCAACAATATCACCCTTGTGATCTCTGTACTTTGGAAGATATGTGCTGTCAGACTTTACAGAATAAAACCTTTTCTGTCTCTGAATTTGAGTTTTCAAATAGTTTGCAGCACTTTCTGTTATTCTGTCATTCACTTGAAGTAAAAATAAAACATGTTCCAGTTCTTCAAAATACTTCAGTGGAATAGCATTTTCCCTTATGTGGTAAACCCTACCATCTGTCATGAAGTATGACAAGATGTGTTCTTTCAAGTAGGTATGGTAAACCATCTATATAGATTCTAGTTGATTCAATCTTTTAGGAGTTGCCCCAACACCTGGTTCACTTAAGGATGTTGGATCATTGGTTGTGTTCTGTACTCTTCTTTCATCAGCACTACCCAATCCGGATTTATCTCTTGCTTCCTTTCCAGTAACCACTCTTGCTTCAAAACCATTTGCAGCAGTCTTCAAAGGTTGAGTCTGTTTGGCTTTGGTGAAACCTGGTAGGAGTATCTTTGAAGGTTTAACATGAGCAATGTCAGAGGTTTCCTTTTCCTTATCTTCTGATATCAAGTCAACTTGAGCTATGTCAGAGGTTACTTGCTTCTTTGTAAAATCAGAACTAACTATATCTTGACTCTGAACAACTTGAGCCATGTCAGCGGTTGTCTTAGCAATCTTTCTTGAAGTCAGAGTAAGATCAGCATCTTCATCAGAAATTTCTTCATCCACAGGAGGCACATAAACCTTTATAGGTTCACCAACTTTTTCTTTGCCCTTAGACCTTGGATCTATCTGCAATTGTGATTTGGCCTTGGTTGCCTCAATATTTTTCGTTTCTTTTATCACAATGTCTTTGGCCTTTGGAAGTTTACCAACAGAAGCTTCAGATTTAGAGTTAACTTTTTCTGACTTAATTTTAGCTTCTTCTTCCAATAGACTCTCAAAGTCCATTCCTGGATTTTCCTTGAGAAATAATTATCTTGAAATTTCTTCATCAAGATCCAAAAGTTCATCAGAACTTATCCTTTTACCAGTATCAGAAGTAATTCTTTTTCCAGTAGTAGAACTTGTTATATGACCTATAGCTTCAGCTCTTCTTGATGAGAGACCTCTACCTTGACTATGACCTCCACCCATTCTAGAGTTTTCCTGGTTATCTTTTTCATCATCCTTCCCCTTTAGTGTCTTAACAGTTTTGCATTTGGACTTAAGTACCTTCTCCCCCTTTTTGGCATCAGCAGGTAAGAGAAGAGAGACAAGCAATTCCACTGAGGATTGGATTTCATCGAGTTGAGATTGCTGAGAAGCTTAATTTTTCAAAATTTCATCAATCTGAGATTGTTGCTTCTCTTGGGTCTTCTCAATGTAAGCAACTCTGTTAAAGGTAGGTTTGAAAAAGTTTTTCTTGTCTAGCTTGACAAGTGTATCTTGTTGCATTAAGAGTTCTTGAACCCTGTTCAACTTGTCTTGAGTGACATACTGTTGACCTTGAAGGTGCCTTGTAGTAAGTGCAGTAACTCTTAGCTGTGTCTTGAAATCATCATTAATTAGCATCTCATCAGCTTTGGCCAAGTGCTCGGCAAGAATTTTTTCAGATGGAACAAAGGTAACTGTGTTCCACTCCTTAGTCCACTCATGTCCTCTAGGAGTTTCACTCCAAGGTACTGGTGCTTCCCCTGTAACAATCTTCTTGACTATCTTACTTTTGTGAATAGTTTGTTGAGGTACATGGCCTGATGGACCAGCTGCAGTAACATCTTCATTTATAGCATCATCACCAGTAGTTTCAGCATTTGCAGCATCAGAACTTACAGAGTCAGCATCTTCTGATAAAAGAATAGTATGAGAAGTAATTGAGGCTTCAACATCATCCTCTGCTTCCAAGTTCTAATCAACAGCCATAGTCTGATGCTCACCTATAATCTGATCATTAACATCTAGATGCAAAGAAGGTGTTGTAGAAAATTCTGGAGTTTCATTAGCATCAGTAATTGGCGTTGTTGATGGATTAATTGGAGCTGTTGGAGCTTCTAAGTAGAGAACCTCAGGCACAACCACGTTGTGAATATCAATTTCACCACTTGTGCCTGGGTCTGCAGTAGATAGTGGTTCATGTACAGGAGACACAGGTGGTGTAGATGCTTTATCTTTAGCAGTAGCTTCAGCAAATTCTGGCTCTTGTGAGATCAGAGATTCCTGATATCCTTCCTTAGCTGTTGCTTCCTCATCATCTGAAACTAGCCTGTGAGCTCTCTGTTTCTTTCTTTTCTTTGAAGATGGAGATTCCTTGGGAGTTTCAACATAAGACATTCTTCTAAGCCTTTTGAGAAGCTTAGATCCCCCAATACCAGTATCCTTCTGAGAAGAGACCTTCTCAGCTTCTTTGATAACAGGTTCTGATACAGGAACATGTTTCTCACTGTCTGACTCATCTCTCAGAACAATCCTCCTTCTCTTCTGTGGTGTCTGAGGTACAGTCTTTGTCCTTTTGGGCTTCGAAGATGAAGGCTTCACAGTATATGCTGATGATGAAGATTGAGGTATCTGTGAAGGTTTGAGATATGTTCTGATAGAGGGTTGAGTAGATTGAGGTGTATGTGTGGTATGTTCTGAAGGTTATTGTGGTGTCTGGGATGTGGTGGTGGGTTGAACATCGGGGTAAACAGATCTGTAGGTTAGAGGATCAGCATTTACCAAGATCTGTTTTACAGACTGAGGTATCTGTAGGGATCTAACCACCTTTTTCTTAAGGTCAGCATTTCAAAGTCATTAAACGCCCGTTTTGCAAGTTTAAAGGGTGAAAATAAAGAACTGGCTAGTTGAGGTTCATCAGCACAACAGAAGTTATATATAAGCTGACAAAATCTAGCAAAGTATATTACATTCCTATCCTCTGTCATCCTATCCCCTATAAAGCCTAGTACAGCACTTGCATAATCGAAATGAGTTTGGTGAATAATAGCATACCCGATGTGCTGACTCATAATAGGAATGGCATCAAAGTTGGAACACTTATTGCCGAATGCTTTAGTGATGCAGTCGAAGAAAAAGCTCCATTCCTTTCTGATATGTGCTCGTTTCAACTGTCCAAGCTTGGCCAAACTCTTCTCATACCCCAAATTGGCCATGAGCTGCTGTAGAACTGGTTCCTCCGCTGTTGAGAAAATGCGGCCTTTTGGTAAATGTAGAGCTTTGCGAACTGCTCCAGGAGTTACCACATGCTCAACATCATTGACTTCAAAAATAATGCTTGGAGTACCAGTTTCACCACCATTGTCAAAATGCCCAGTCCGCCAGAACGTCAGAACTTGTTGACTGGAAATGACTGGAGGCTTGGTTAATGCATACCCAGTCTCACTATGTGCTAGAAGATCTTGCACAAAGTGCAAATCAGATGGAGCTTCATCATGGTTTAAGATTGCAGCATAGTTGTTGGGAACAAACTTGGCTCCATCTATAATCAAATCCTTAGGTGCCATGAGAAAAATTGAGAAATAAGTTTGCCTGTAAGGTGTTTGACAAAATGTCTGTATGAAAAAAAACATCAGGAGATGAGATAGAATAGAAGTAAAGAAAAGAGAGATAAAGTGTGAAAGTAAATAATAGATTTTACAATCTTCTCTCTCTTTTACTTATACACGGTAGAAAAAGTAACCGTTGGACACCTGTCAGACATACAGCAGTAAAGAATAATTAATAGGCACGGGAAAACAGTAATCATTACTTATCACATGCAGTTTTTCAAGGAAAAATCGTTCCACTTACCAAGTAATCCCATTAATTAAGGTAGTTCAGTTTTAATTTAAAATTTAAACTGTTCCCACTTAAAAAATTATTTTTACTGCGGGACCAATATTCTGTATATATACACTAAGTGATAGAATGACCAAAAATAAATAAATCAAGTAAACAGGTATTGCCACGTCAGAATCAGAACTTGATTTGTATCAGATAAAAAATGGTCATCAGAATATGGGTAAATCAGGATTTAAAAATGCATCAGAATTTCAAACAACTCAGAGACAAAATCTTGCAAAAATATAAAATTTCATTAATATATTGAGAAAATACATTCATGAAATTGAAATTATAGCACAAAATTACAAGATTGTCCTAAGCTACAAATCCTATTTCTTCTTCCTACTTTCAACAAAAAGAATAGCGAGACGAATTATTCGCTCCTGCTGTCGAAGAGCTTCCAACCGTTCTTCTTCCAGTCGCTCAACATGGCGATGGTAATCCATATAGAAGAACAAGAGGTCTGTCAGAACCTCTTGGGGAACAGAGTCCCAAACCTCATCAGGAATGGCAGTAACATGCCATTCCTGCTGCCATTCTGGACAGCTCATGGTGAGAGAGAAAGTATCATAGTTCAGAGCTAAGTTTTAATTAACCATGATTGTGATGGGTGAAGAAGAAATGAGTTTAAGAGTTTGAGTGTAAACGAGAGATGTACTAGCTAGAATGAAGTGTTGGTTTATATAGGCAATAGAATGCCAGAAGATGCAAGGGAAATTCAATGCTGACAGGTAGAAATAATTCTACCTCATCTCCCTAGACTGAGGAGAATAAGAACAGCCATTGGAAGTGTAAAACAGGGTTTAATGCGCACAAGAAACAAGTAAATATTACTGTGCATGGACGTGTACCACTAACCCTAAGTGTATTGACTGTTAATATCTCACCCGAACATATTCTGATTTAAAATAAGACTGTTTCAAATTTTAACCACAAATAAGTCAAATAAAGGATCAGAATTTAATATCAGAACTTAGTCTTACATCAGAACTTAACAGTCATCAGAACATGGTTCCTTAACTCGAAAAATGAATGCCTATTTCTGTAATTCTTCACACAAATTCTGATTTCGGTTCTTCAGAACTTAATCATCAAAACTTCCATCATAACTTGTCCTCAGAATTTATGCAATCTGACACATAAACTGTTCATCTAAAACAACATTGATCACCACGGTAATTTTCATCATCCATATGGAGTGTAAGTGTGTGCATTAAGCTAAATATCAGACAAAGAGTAAAGTCTGATTCACTTCAGTACATCTTATAAATAAGGCATAACTAAGAACTTTACTTAAAATCTGTCATTATTCTGAAGCCTAATATTGAATGAGTTCATGCATGAGTCCATCTCAACTGTTTTGTGCTTATTTTATGCATCTTTTGAAATTCCATTTTACAGTGGCTTCTCAGTGTAAGTGAGTCACGACTGCTTATCAGAATTTATGCTATTATCAGAGTATTTCTCCAGTATTCATAGAGTGTGAAAAGTCACCAAGAAAAATAATTATTTACTTTTCTGGTGCATATTACTTAATACCAGCAATTCACTTGGGTCGTACCTTCCACATTTTTACTCTAGATCTGAAAGGAGTACCTGATTTTTATTCCTTTTTCTTTTCCTTTTTCTTTTGATAAGTGAGGTTTATCAGCACTTAGTACATTCAGCAGATTTACTAACATCAGAACTTGACAGATGAGACGCATTATTCTAGTTTTTGACTTAGTAATAAGTTAGACAAAGTAAACTTAACTAAGCTCAATATCAGAATTTGCTTGTGTCAATAGATTTCCACATAAATAATTACTTATAACATGGGATCTCTAGTATATTAAAGACTACTAGGTCAGCATCTAGTAACTTATCCTCGCAGGATTGAATAGTCACAGAAACAGTCATATCACTATCAGAGTTTAGAAATTCACATCAGACAACAATCAGTACTTAAGCAATTTTCAATTAGGCACAGAATACACAAAGATAGTAATATATGTAAATACTGATCATAAAGTCTGATGCAGCAGAATAAAAGCTAAGCAGATTTAGTGAAAGAACCTGAAACCATTCCAAGTTCATTTACCAATCTTGTAAAAGTAGCTTCACACAGTGGTTTTCTGAAGATATCTGCTAGTTGTTGATCTGTTGGAACAAAGTGCAATTCTACCGTACCTTCATCCACATGTTCCCTTATGAAGTGGTACCTAATACTGATGTGCTTTGTCATTGAGTGTGGACCTGGATTGCCTGTCATAGCAATAGCACTTTGATTATCACAGTAAATAGGGATTTTAAAATATGTTAACCCATAATCCAGTAACTGATTCTTCATCCAAAGAATCTGTGCACAACAGCTTCCTGCAACAATGTACTCTACTTCTGCAGTTGATGTGGAAATTGACTTTTATTTCTTGCTAAACCAAGAAACCAATCTGCCTCCAAGAAATTGGCAGCTTCCACTTGTGCTTTTCCTGTCAATTTTGAAACCTGCAAAATCTGCATCTGAGTAACCTATTAGTTTAAAATCTGATTCTCTGGGATACCACAATCCCAGATCAGTTGTTCCCTTAAGATACTTGAAGATTCTTTTCACAGCTGTTAAGTGAGGTTCTCTTGGATCTTCTTGAAATCTTGCACAAAGACAGGTAGCATACATGATATCAGGTCTACTAGCAGTTAGATAGAGTAAAAAGCCAATCATACCTCTGTAATCAGTAATATCTACTGATTTACTAGTATCCTTATCCAGTTTTATTGCAGTGGCCATGTGAGTGGATGCACTTGAACAATCTTGCATTCCAAATTTCTTCAGCAAGTTTCTGGTGTACTTGGATTGACAAATAAAGGTGCCTTCTTCATTCTGCTTCACTTGAAGGCCCAGAAAATAGCTAAGTTCTCCCATCATACTCATTTGACATCTTGACTGCATCAATTTGGCAAACTTTTTGCAAAGTCTGTCATTTGTAGAACCAAAGATGATATCATCAACATATATCTGAACCAAAAGTAAGTCATTTCCATGGTTGAGGTATAACAATGTTTTGTCTATAGTTCCTCTGTTAAATCCACTTTCCAGAAGAAACTGAGCTAAAGTCTCATACCATACTCTTGGAGCTTGCTTAAGGCCATAAAGTGCTTTATCAAGCCTGTAGACATGAGTTGGATATTTGGGATCTACAAAGCCTGGAGGTTGTTCAACATATACTTCCTCCTCTAATTCTCCATTGAGAAAAGCACTTTTCACATCCATTTGAAAGACAGTAAACTTTTTGTGAGCAACACAAGCTAAAAATATCCTTATGGCTTCCAATCTAGCAACTAGTGCAAATGTTTCATCATAATCAATTCCCTCCTGTTGAGAATATCCTTTTGCAACCAACCTCGCTTTATTCCTTGTAATTATGCCATGACTATCAGTTTTGTTTCTGAACACCCATTTTGTACCAACAACAGATCTGTTCTTTGGTCTTGGCACTAGGGTCCAAACTTTGTTTCTTTCAAATTCATTTAACTCTTCCTGCATTGCTTGCACCCAATCAGCATCTTGAAGAGCTTCTTCCACTTTCTTTGGTTCAGTCTGAGAAAGAAAAGAATTGTAAAGACATTCACTTGAAGTTGCTGTTCTAGTTCTGACACCTGCATCAGGATTTCCAATTATTAAGTCAGGTGTATGTGATTTAGTCCACTTCCTTGCAGATGGAAGGTTTTCTCTAGAACTGGATGCTCCCCCATGATCCATGCTATCTTCATCAACATTTTCTGATGCTCCCCCTGAAACTATGCTCTCTGAGTTGGATCATTCAGAATTTAAGTTTTCAGAACTATCAGAACTTGGCTTATCAGAACTTGATGAATCAGAACTTGAAGAGCCAGTTGAATGTTCAGATGCTTCTTGAGATGTGGTTGTATCTTCAGTATGCTCCCCCTGCACAGGTGCATTCTCCTTTAACGTAGTCACCACAATGACATCAGAGTTTAATCCATCAGAGTTTGTAGTATCAGGACTTAGACTGTCAGGGTTTTCAGTATCAGAATTTAATTCTTCATTTTCGAATCTCAGCTGATCATGATCATTGAAATCTTCAAGTCCAGTAATCTTCTTATCATCAAAAGAGACATTGATAGATTCCATGACCACCCTTGTTCTCAAGTTGTAGACTCTGAAGGCTTTTGTGGAAAGTGGGTATCCAACAAAGATTCCTTCATCAGCTTTTAGATCAAATTTGGATAGCTGTTCAGGATGAGTCTTAAGAACAAAACACTTACAACCAAATACATGAAAATACTTCAGATTTGGCTTCTTTTTCTTCACCATCTCATATGGTGTCTTTCCTTGCTTGTTAATGAGTGTTGCATTCTGAGTAAAACAAGCAGTCTGCACAGCTTCATCCCAGAAATAGGTTGGAAGCTTTGCTTCATCAAGCATAGTTCGTGCAGCTTCAATGAGAGTTCTATTCTTTCTTTCAACAACTCCATTTTGCTGTGGAGTTCCAGGAGCAGAAAATTCCTGTTGATTCTATGGTTTTTGCAGAAGTCTTCCATTGTAAAATTCTTGAACTCGATGCCATTATCACTTCTTATTATTTTCACAGAGTCTTTAACCAATTTATCCAGTTGCTTGACATGATCAATCAAGATAGATGCAGTTTCATTTTTTGTGTGCAAGAAATACACCCATGTGTATGTGGTGAACTCATCCACTATGACCATAGCATATTTCTTCTTTGCAATAGATATGACATTCACTGGACCAAATAGATCAACATGTAGTAGGTGATAAGGCTCAAGAATTGATGATTCAGTCTTGCTCGTGAATGAAGATTTCCTTTGTTTAGCCTTCTGACAAGAATCACAAAGACCATTAGGAGCACATACTGACTTTGGCAGTCCTCTCACAAGATCTTTCTTGACTAGTTCATTTATATTTTTAAAATTTAAGTGAGAGAGATTCTTGTGCCAGTTCCAGCATTCTTTAATTGATGCTCTACTCATCAAACAGATTGCAGAACCATCAGTACTTGTTGAAAGCTTGGCTTCATAAATGTTACCATGCCTGTATCCTTTCAGAACAACTTTGCCTATAAATTTGCTTACAATTTCACAGTGTTCTTCAAAAAAATCCACATGATAACCTCTGTCACAGATTTGACTAACACTCAGCAGATTGTGTTTAAGTCCTGAGACCAAAGCTACTTCTTTAATGATGATATTCCCAAGATTGATATTGCCATATCCTAATGTTTTTCCAATGTTGCCGTCTCCATAAGAAACACTTGGGCCAGCCTTCTCCACAAAGTCTGATAGCAGGGCTTTATTTCCAGTCATATGTCCTGAACATCCACTGTCCAGAACTAGGATGTTTTTCCTGTTGCCCTGTAATCACAAAGACCACTAATGATTAGTTTTAAGGACCCAGACTTGCTTGGATCCTGTGGCCTTATTAAGTTTGTTAACATTTGCAGCGAATTTAGCATCAGAGTTTATGTTAACATTTTTCTTATCAGAATTTACACTATCAGACTTTGAATCAGAACTTACACTAGAAGGAACAATGCTAACTTTCTTTAAAGAAGGTTTCTAGAAGAAACAATGCTAACTTTCTTTAAAGAAGGTTTTATTTGATAATAATCATAGTACAAACTATGATATTCCTTACAAGTATAAATGGAATGCCATAAACTACCACAATGAAAACAAGGATTTTGTGGCTTATATCTAACAGACTGACTCTTAACTCCTGACTTTGAAGGTAAAGAGTTTATGTTCTTATTCTTCCAGCAAAAAGAAGCCAGATGGTTAGAACTTCCACAGTTATGACACATTTTTCTAGGAGCATCAGGAACAGGGTTATAATCATTGCTTTTATTCACACCTTCCTTTCCATTCCTATTTTTCCTAGGTGATTTTACCTTATTTGCATTCTTAAATTCTTTCAGCTTATGTTTAAGCTGCTTCTTTGTCATTAAGCCTATGTTAACTTCAGTTGTCTTTTCCTGTTTTAGTTTGTCAGAAGTTAATTCCTCTTTAACTTCTGATTTCTCAGTTTCAGACTTTACAGCTACAAACTTAACAGGTTTTAACTTTGGCTTTTGTTTAACAACTATAGGCTTAATATTTACAGTTCCTTTATCATTCTTATCATCTCCATAACCTAAGCCCTCTTTTCAGTTTCCACTACTTAACAAATTCTGAGTTGTTTTGCCAATAATCTCTCTTTCCTTTTCTAACTCAGCTTTTAGAGATTCATTCATTTTAAGTACTTCATCCCTAACATAGAAAGCATCATCTCTATCTTTCTGAGTTTAATGGAACATGACTAACTCTTTTTCTAAATAATCATTCCTCTTCTTACAAGCTAGATTTTCAGAAGTTAATCTTTCACATGTTAAAGTTTGATCTCTATAGCTAATGAACATGGTTTTAAGATATCTTCTCAACTCATTAATATCATTAGTATGAAAGGCATAAGTAGTTTGAGGTACCTGTAACTCAGCAGCTTCAGTACTGCTTTCAGCATTTGCCATTTGTTTAATCTCTTCTGTCAGACTTCCCTCCTTTACCTTCAGATTTTCTAAAATTCTTCTTATCAGAACTTGCACCTTTCCTGGAAAACTTCTTTCCCTTTCTGAACTTCCTGTATGTAATCCTTGTGATTCCTTTCACCATAAGAGCACACAGCTTCATCATCTCTTCATCAACATCCTTCTCAGGCGAGCTTTCAGTTTCTGAGTCACCATCACTATCAGAACTTGATGACTCAGTATCAGACTTTGTGAAGAGCGCTTTACCCTTGCCTTTCCTTGAGGTAGCCGCCTTGGGAGATTCTTCTTCAGCCTTGAGAGCAACTGTCCTTGACTTTCCTCCTTTCCTCTTTCTTCTTTGTTCCATCTCAAGTTCATGAGTCTTGAGCATCCCATAAATTTCATCAAGAGTTATTTCTTTAAGATTATAGTTGTCTCTTACAGTTGTTGCCTTCAAATCCCTGCTTTCAGGAAGAGCTAACAGGAATTTAAGGTTTGAATCTTCAAGATCATACTCCTTATTAACCAGTGAAAAATCATTCAAGAGTTTGACAAATCTGTCATATAAATCAGTCAATGATTCAATTGGCTTTGAGTCAAAGTGTTCATACTCTTGAGTGAGTATTGTCTTTCTGTTCTTCTTAATCGAATCAGTTCCCTGACATCTTGTTTCCAAGGCATCCCATATCTCCTTTGCAATTTTACAATTTATTACCCTGTTTGACATTGCATTACCAATGGCACTATGCAGTAAGTGTCGTACCTTAGCATCCTTAGCAATTGATGCGATATCTTCAGCAGTGTAATCACTCTTCTCTTTTGGTACTGACTTTGCTGCTTCACCTGTAACTGCAACTGCGAGTTTTATTGGATTGTGAGGTCCTTCCTTGATTCTATCAAGATATTCTGGATTTGTAGCTTCCAGAAACATAGTCATCCTCAACTTCCATACGGGATATTCAGACGGTTTCAATATGGGAACTCTACCATCCTCATATCGACTATGGATTTATGTCTTTGGAGGTTCTTCAGTTTTGGTGGGCTTAGTTGGAGTTTCTACTTCAGACATGATTGTTTTTGGATCTTAAACTGTTTGTGTATTAACAGATAGGCTCTAATACCACTTGTTAGGTCACACACACTGTAGAAGGGGGTTGAATACAATGTATAGCACAATCAAATCGAATTCAAATAACACAAGTAACAGAAAACAGACTTTATTCAAAGTAATAAACTCTGTTACAATATAGAACTGTCCTCTCTCAGTGATGAACAAATATCACGAGAGCTGCTAAGGTTACAATAAATAATATTCTCGATAATGATAACACTTATAGTGTAAACCCTATGTATGTGTTTATATACTACACAGTTACAAGATAATCGCTAATTGATAGGGAATATAATTCTGCTTCCTAAAATATATCAATCAGATATCTTTTCTTCCAAGTATTCTATTCTTCATAGAATTCCTTCTTCATGCATATCTCTTCTTACATTTGTCTCGATCTTCTTTCTTTAATCAGCCGCCTTCCTTATCTGAACGTTTCCTTTAAGTCCTGATATTATCTTCTGATAAATATCTCCTGAACCTTAAGTACTGATGACTTAAGTTCTGACTTCAGTATAAGTGCTGATTTCAGTTAAGTACTGATTTGTCCTGTTTAAGTAAGATCTGAAAACTAAACATAAATTATATTAGTCATGACATTATCAAATATATCTAACAAAGAAGAATCAGGAGTGACAATGGAATTGAGTTCAAGAATTCTGTGATGAGATCATTTTGTGAAGATAATTGGATTATGCATGAGTTTTCTACAGGAAGAACTCCACAACAAAATGGAGTATTGGAAAGGATGAACACATCTCTTATTGAAGCTGCAAGGACAATGCTTGAAGAATCAAAGTTACCAACATACATTTGGGCTGAAGCTGTGAATATTGCCTGCTACACTCAGAATATCTCTTTGGTTATTCAAGAAAAGTGCATTACACCCTACCAATTGTTCAAGAATAGGAAGCCAGCTCTAAATTTTCTTCATGTCTTTGGCTGCAAATGTTATATATTAAGGAATCAAACTGATCAACATGGAAAGTTTGATGCTAAAGTAGATGAAGGAATTTTTGTTGGATATACTATGGAAAAGCATATAGAGTCTACAATCTAAGAACCAACATTGTTATGGAATCAGTACATGTTGTGTTTGATGATAAAAAGATTGAAGGAATGCAAGATGGAGATTTCCATGAAAGCCTCAAGTTTGATAATGTGGAGATGGTTAGTGATGACAGTGATGATGAAAGTGATCAAGAAACAGTGACTAAGAATAATGCATAAAAATCTATAACTAATGAAACACATAATTCAACATTCGTCGAGTTACAAAATGCTTCATCCGTCGGGAGACAATCTGTCTTATTCGTCGGGAGACAATTAGCTTCATCCGTCAAGATACAAAGTGCATCATCCGTCAGAACAATGAGAGAAGCTGAGAGTCAGAATAGATCACCTACAGAAAGTACCCCTTTCTCAAATCAAAGATTCACAAACTCAGGGGGACTGTCTCATAATCAAAACTCAGTCACACATCAAGACAACAATGAGGCCTCTTCATCTAGAGCTAATCTACCTCAACAAAAAAAATTGACTAAAGATCACCCTTTTGAGCTAATCATTGGTGATGCATCTTCTAGAGTTCAAACAAGGAAAGAAACTCAAGAAGAATATCTGTATAGCAGCTTCCTTTTTAAAGAAAAACCAAAGAAGGTAGAAGAAGCTTTGTTGGATCTTTATTGGATTTTAGCTATGCAAGAGGAGCTAAACCAATTTGAAAGGAACAAGGTATGGAAGCTGGTACCCAAACCCAAAGGAAAGAATCCAATTGACACCAAGTGGATATTCAGAAACTAGACGGATGAAAATGGCATAGTGGTCAGGAACAAAGCTAGATTGGTTGCTAAGGGCTACTATCAATAAGAAGGAATAGATTTTGATGAAGCTTTTGCTCCTATTACAAGACTTGAAGCCATCATAATCTTCTTAGCCTATGCAACCCATGCCAATTTCAAGGTCTATCAAATGAATGTCAAAAGTACCTTTCTGAATGGAGATTTGGAGGAGGAAGTCTATGTCAGTCAACCTCCTGGTTTTGAAGATCCAAATTTTCCAGAATATGTCTACTATCTTTTGAAAGCACTTTATAGACTGAAGAAAGCACCTAGAGCCTGGTATGACACTTTATCAAAGTTTCTTTTGGAAAATCACTTCATAAGAGGTACTGTTGATAAAACTTTATTCTTCAGAAATGTTAATGGCTCTAGTATACTTATTCAAATCTATGTAGATGATATTATATTTGGCTCTACCGATGAAAAACTTTGGAAAAAGTTTGCCAAATTGATGCAAAGTAAGTATGAAATGAGCATGATGGGAGAACTAACTTACTTTCTTGGTTTACAAGTTAAGCAAGTTATTGATGGAATATTCATTAGTCAAAATAAATATATTTATGATCTTTTAAAGAAGTTTGATCTAATGGATTGCACATCTGCAAAAACTCCCATGGCCACTGCAACTAAACTTGAATTAAACACTACTGAAAAGTCTGTGGATTTTCAAGCTATAGGGGCATGGTTGGCTCACTTCTGTACTTAACAACTAGTTTGCCATATATAATGTTTTCTACTGGTCTTTGTGCTAGATTTTAGGCTGATCCTAGAGAATCTCACTTAGTAGCTATAAAGAAAATTTTCAGATATCTCAAAGGTACACCAAAACTTGGCATTTGGTACCATAGAGATTCTGGTTTTGATCTAAATGGTTATTCAGATGCAGATTATGCAGGTTGTAAAATAGACAGAAAAAGTGTTAGGAATATGTGTATTAGTTTGACGATAAGTTGAACAAAACACTTAAGTAGAAATCTAGTGTCTATAGCCGCAAAAGATAAGACCATCTTGGCTATCCGTTGGTGGAGTAGCTTTACTTAGAAATAAGTTTAGTATTGTAGCACATTTCAGTCTCTGTATTTAAGTTATAATTCTTAGAATTTGTGGGAAATTATAAGTCATGTTGACTACTAGTGGATATGTAAATAGGAGGGCTAATTGTAAATATTTCATGCCTTATAATTTTGTATAAATGAAGTAGTTTCAACTGATAGATTAAAGGCCTTCAACGGATGAGAAACAAAGCTTCAACGGATGTCTCTAAAGCTTCAACGGATAACATCCATCAACGGATGAGTGCATCAACGGATAAAGCTTCAACTGCTAAAGCATCAACGGATAAAGCCATCAACGGATGAAAGCTTCAACGGATGATCAGTTCAATAGCAGTTGATAGTGACAATTCAAAAGCTGACAGAGGCACATGGGTTGACAGAGATAATTGGAATATGGTAGCCTCTTGTAGGAATCAAGAAAAAGCAGCATTTGCATTCTAGTGCAAACAAGGAAGTATTCAAAGATTCACAGATTATCTTAGATTGCATTGGATAGAGAAATGAAGAAGAAACATGTGAAGAACTATTTTATAATTGTATGTTATCTTGTGATATATAAACCAAGTAGCAGCTAGTAATTAGATGTGAATTTTCCAGAGCTGTTTAGAAAAACATAGAGAGAAAATCATCTAGTTTGTACTAGGAAGCAGCTGTGATCAATTCTTTGTATCACAGATTTTCTGAAATACACATCTCTGATGGAACAACAAATCCACCAGAAAAGTTTTAAAGCCTTTTTGTTCTTTACATTCGTGTCTTGAATATACATTTGTATGCATCTGCTCAAAGCAATTCACACACAACTGTTCATCATACACTTAGCTTTTGAAATTGCTCAAAACTTGAAAAAGTTTTGAGATTTACATTCAACCCCCTTCTGTAAATCTCATTGTTAGTTCCTTGGGAATAACAATTGGTATCAGAGCAAGCTCTTGACATACAAAGAGTTTAAAGATCTATTCTACTAACATCATGAGTAAGAAGGATATTGGAGTAAAGATCCCAATCCTGGAAAGAGATAATTATCATCACTGGAAAGTAAAGATGCATCTACATCTTCTCTCTCAAGATGAAAGCTACATCAACTGCATTGAGAATGGTCCTCACATCCCTCACAAAGTGGCCACAACTGCCACTGCCACAGTTACTGTTGGACAGTCTATTCCCAAACCAAAAGCAGAATGGACTGATGAAGATATTGAAGAGGTTCACAAGGACAAGAAGGCCATGAACATTCTGTTTAATGGCCTAGACAAAGATATGTTTGATAATGTCATTAATAGCCAAACTGCTAAGGAAATTTGGGATACTGTGCAACTTATCTGTGATGGTACTGAACAAGTTAGAGAAAACAAAATACAGCTTCTCATTGAACAATATAAATATTTTCATTCTGAAGAAGGAGAATCATTGAATGATACCTTCAATAGATTTCAGAAACTGTTGAATCGATTAAAGCTGTATGGCAGAGTGTACCAAGTCAAGGATTCTAACTTAAAATTTCTGAGGTCTCTACCAAAGGAATGGAAGCCTATGACTGTTTCACTAAGGAATTCTCAAGATTATAAGGACTTCACACTCGAAAGATTTTATGGAATTTTGAAGAACTATAAACTTGCACTTGTAGCTGGAAATGAGAGAACTGAAGCCAGGAATGAAGAAAAGACAATGCCAAGTCTCAAATTGGCACAAGCAAATCAGAATCAAGCAAGGGAAAGGAGCAAGCAGCTGAGGTTGAAGACAATTCTAGTCAAGATGACTCTGATGATGTTGATGAACATCTGGCTTTTCTGTCCAGAAGGTTTGCAAAGATGAAATTCAAGAAAAACACTAGAGCCACTAAGCCAAACAAGAACATGCTCAAATTGGCACAAGCAAATCAGAATCAAGCAAGGGAAAGGAGCAAGCAGCTGAGGTTGAAGACAATTCTAGTCAATATGACTCTGATGATGTTGATGAACATCTGGCTTTTCTGTCCAGAAGGTTTGCAAAGATGAAATTCAAGAAAAACACTAGAGCCACTAAGACAAACAAGAAAATGGTGGACAAATCTAAGTTCAAGTGTTATAACTGTGGCACAAGTGGACACGTTGCAAGTGAGTGCAGAAAGCCAACTTCTGAAAAGAAGAAATTTGAGCAAGTGGATTACAAAAAGAAATATTTTGAATTGCTCAAACAAAATGAAAGGCTTTTCTGACTCAGGAAAATGACTGGGCGGCTGATGGAGCCAATGAAGATGATGATATGGAGTATGTCAACTTAGCCCTGATGGCTAACTCTGATGAAAATAAAATTAGTTCATCAAGCAACCAGGTAATTACTACTGACCTCTCTCAGCTTTCTAAAAATGAATGCAGTGAAGTTATAAATGATATGTCCAATGAATTATATCATTTACGTGTTTCCCTTAAATCACTGACTAAAGAGAACACAAGAATTAAAGAGAATAATTTATTCTTAAGTGATAGGAATGCTGTATTAGAGGGTAAGGTAATTGAGCTTGAAAAGATTAAAATCAAATGCTTATCTATTGAAAGTGAACTAGAAGAGTCTGTTAAGAATGTAGAAGTTCTTTCTAGACAACTAGAACGTGAGCAAGAGGTAATCAAGGCCTGGAAAACATCTAGGGATATTAGTGCTCAAATTGTCAAGGTTCAAGGAATTGAATCACTCTATGAGAATGCCTGGAATAAAAACAAAAAGGAAATAAAATTAATTGATGGACTGTCAACGGATGTGGAATCAACGGATGATGAAAGTCATCCGTTGAAGGAAGAAAAGGGGCATTCGTTGAAGGCTCATCAATTGAAACAGTTAAATGATTCTAAAAGGAATAATTTGAAAAATCTCAGTAAGAAGTTTGGTTCAACTTCCAAGAACTTTGTCAAAGAAGAAGCTAGCACATCCAAAGATGCCAGTAAGGTGAATATAGGACACATGACTTTAGATCAGTTGAAAAATAGGCTTAAGTTGGTTGAGGATAAAAAGGAAACTAAAAGAAAATCTAATAGAATTGGGAAGGTAGGGATTAACAAACACAACAATTACACACCTGATAAGTATGCTCCTAGAAAAAGTTATGTGCATTGTAGCAGTGTTAATCATCTATCTGCTAACTGCAAATATGTTAAGAATGCTCCCATGCCTTTAACTCCTTCCATGCCTAACATATCTATGTCACCACTGCATGCTATGCCTGTTATGTCTCAACAGAATCCATATGCACATTTTGCAAACATGCCATATGTTAATAATCCTTATTTTGCTGCATTTAGTTTGCCTCAAATTCCATACAACATGCCTATGTGGAATAATATGTTTGCACAATCTATGCCTTATCAAATGCAATCAAATGTGCTAAATGATTCTGTGACTAACCTTATACTTCAACCAACTACATCGGAGATCAAGGTTGACTCAAAGTTACCTAAGTCAAAAGGTGCAGGAAGTGTGAAGTCTAGGAAAAAGACTAACAAGGCTGGACCCAAGGAAACTTGGTTACCAAAATCAACTTGATTTGATTTTGTTGTGTGCAGGGAAAAAAAAGGAATCTATGGTACTTGGACAGTAGTTGTTCAAGGCACGTGACAGGAGATTTCACCCTGCTCACAGAGTTCAAGGAGAGAGCTAGCCCTAGCATAACCTTTGGAGATGACAACAAAGGGTTCACTATGGGATATGGCTTGATTTCAAAGGAAAATGTCATCATTGATGAAGTTGCATTAGTTGATGGTCTCAAACACAATCTATTGAGCATCAGTCAACTATGTGACATAGGGAATACTGTTTCCTTCAATTCTGAAGCCTGTGTTGTCACAAGTAAGAAGGACAACAAAGTGGTTCTAACTGGAGTTAGAAAAGGGAATGTGTACTTGGCTGACTTCAACTCCACAGATGTATAATCAATCACTTGCCTTTTCAGCAAAGCAAGTCAAGATGAAAGTTGGCTATGGCACAAGAAGCTGTCCCATTTGAATTTCAAGACAATGAATGATCTAGTCAAAAAGGACTTAGTTAGAGGAATGCCTCTAGTGGAATTCTCAAGGGATGGACTGTGTGATGCTTGTAAGAAAGGAAAGCAAAAGAGAGCATCATTCAGTAAGAAGCTTGAATCAACAATTGATGAACCATTACAACTGCTACACATGGATATTTTTGGACCAGTCAATGTATTGTCAATTTCGAGGAAAAGATATTGCCTAGTGATTGTAGATGATTTCTCAAAGTTTTCATGGACCTATTTTCTTGTATCAAAGGATGAAGCTAGTGAAATCATTATCAATCATATCAAGCAAGTCAACAACCATCCAGATTTCAAAGTAAGGAATATCAGGAGTGACAATGAAACTGAGTTCAGGAATACTACCATGAGGTTGTTCTGTGAAGAAAATGGGATCATGCATGAGTTCTCAGCTGCAAGGACTCCACAACAAAATTGTGTGGTGGAAAGGAAGAACATATTACTAATTGAAGCTGCAAGAACAATGCTTGAAGAGTCAAAACTCCCAACATATTTTTGGGCTGAGACTGTTAACTATGCATGTTACACTGAGAATATTTCTCTAATCAATCAGGCAAAAGGCATGACTCCCTATCAATTGTTCAAGAGAAAAAAACCAACCTTAAACTTCCTTCATGTCTTTGGTTGCAAATGCTACATTCTAAGGAACCAACCTGATCATAAAGGAAAGTTTGATGGACAGGCTGATGAAGGGATATTTGTTGGTTATTCTGCTGGAAAATCATATAGGGTCTACAATCTAAGAACCAACATTGTTATGGAATCTGTGCATGTTGTGTTTGACGATAAAAAGATTGATGGACTAACAGATGAGGGACATTATGAAGGACTCAAATTTGACAATATTGAGATATATTGTGATGATAGTGAAGATGAGAATGATGGAGAAGACACTTCAAAAATGATTCAAAATCTGCCTTTGGATAATGCACAAAATGCTGCATCAGTTGAAAGTCATAATTCAGCATCCGTTGACAGAAGTAATGCAGTATCCGTTGAAAGACAAAGTGCATCAATCGTTGAAGTACATAATGGAGCATCCGTTGATCATAGTTCATCAACGGATAATCAATTTACAACATCAGTTGATAGAACTCCCAGTTCCTTGCAAAGGACCAATAACTCAGGGGGAGTTTCAACCAATCAACACTCTATCTCACATCATGACAATACTGAGGCAACCTCATCTAGAGCTAATCTACTACCTCAAAGGAAATGGACCAAGAATCATCCTTTTGAACTAATCATTGGTGATGCAACATCTAAGGTGCAAACTAGAAGGGCTACTCAAGATGAATGTCTATACAGTAGTTTTCTATCACATGAGTAACCTAAAAGACTGAAAGAAGCTCTATTGGATCCAGATTGGATTTTAGCAATGCAAGAGGAGCTAAACCAATTTGAGAGGAACAAAGTATGGAAGCTGGTACCCAAGCCAAAGAACAAAAGTTCTATTGACACAAAATGGGTATTCAGAAACAAGATGGATGAAAATGGCATTGTCATAAGGAATAAAGCTAGATTGGTTGCCAAGGGCTACTCTCAACAAGAGGGAATAGATTTTGATGAGACATTTGCTCCTGTTGCAAGACTTGAAGCCATCAGAATTTTTCTAGCCTATGCAGCCCATGCCAATTTCAAAGTCTATCAAATGGATGTTAAAAGTGCATTTATGAATGGAGAATTAGAGGAAGAAGTTTATGTGAGCCAACCTCCAGGGTTTGAAGATCCAAATTTTCCAGACCATGTGTATTATCTGTTGAAAGCACTCTATGGACTAAAGCAAGCACCTAGAGCATGGTATGAGACTTTGTCAAAATTTCTCTTAGATAATTACTTCACAAGAGGTACTGTTGACAGAACTCTTTTCCTTAAAAATGTTAATGGCTCTACAATACTTGTTCAAATTTATGCAAATAATATTATATTTGGCTCTACAGATGATAAACTTTGTAAAATATTTGCTAAGTTAATGCAAAGTAAATATGAAATGAGCATGATGGGAGAGCTAACTTATTTTTTTGGTTTACAAGTTAAACAAGTTAGTGGTGGAATTTTCATTAGTCAAACTAAATATATTTTTGATCTTGTAAAGAAGTTTGACTTAATGGAATGTTCATCTGCAAAAACTCCCATGGCCACTGCCACCAGGCTTGAATTAAACAAGGCTGAAAAGTCTGTGGACATTACAAGCTATAGAGGCATGGTTCGTTCACTTTTATATTTAACTGCTAGTAGACCTGATATAATGTTTTCTACATATCTTTGTGCTAGATTTTAAGCTGATCCTAGAGAATCTCACTTAGTTGCTATTAAAAGAATTTTTAGATATCTCAAAGGGACTCCAAATCTAGGAATTTGGTACCCTAGAGAGTATGGTTTTGATCTAATTGGCTACTCAGATGCATATTATGCAGGTTGCAAAATAGACAGGAAAAGTACAATTGGCACCTGCCAATTTCTAGGGAATAAGCTTGTGTTATGGTTCAGTAAGAAGCAAAATTCTGTTTCTGCATCAATAGCTGAGGTTGAGTACATTGCTGCTGGTAGTTGTTGTGCACAGATATTATGGAAGAGGAATCAACTATTTGACTATGGGTTAAATGTTGACAAAATTCCAATATTCTGTGACAACACAAGTGCCATTGCCATTACTGAAAATCCAGTACAGCATTCAAGAACCAAGCACATTGACATCAAGTACAACTTCATAAGGGAACATGTGATGAATGGTACAGTGGAACTTCATTTTGTTCCAAGTGAAAAACAAATTGCAAACATATTTACCAAGCCACTTAATGAATCAACATTCACAAGATTGGTAAGTGAGCTAGGTATGCTTAATTATTCCTAAATTCATGTTCTAATTGCAATTTGTTTTGTAGCCTGAAATGAATTTGTTGCAAGAACAAAGTTGAATTTAAGTAAAGTGTATTCTATCAATGGATATTCCCTATCCATTAAAAGTCAAAATTGTTCTATCAACGGATGTCCATTATCCGTTGAAAGACAAATACATTTCTGGTAATTTTATCCTTGAACGGATAAAATTTTGTTAATCTTCAACGGATAACTATTTACCTCATCCGTTGAAGTGTCACATCAGTCGTTTTGAGTGAGTCACAGCCGTTGATTCTATTTACTTAACCGTTGATACATATATATATACACAGTTATATGTATTAAAGGCATTTTTTAGAATATATACAGTTTTTCTTTTATTCTCAAACGGCTGTAATTCACTTAAAAATATTGTTTAATCATTCTCTTTATGTTTTAATTTGAGAAAGTATAAAAGCCCCGTTGAATTCTTATTTTCACTTTACGCTTTCTTGCAATTTTCAAAAGCTTTTACTCTCTTACTCTCCCAAAACTCTCAACCTTTCTCTGCAACTTCTACTCACAACAATGGCACCAGTAGTAAAGATAATGTCCCAATCTGGATTTGTCTATGAGAAAAACAATTTCGTAGCTTTGGTGGAAAAGAATGAAGCCCACTCAGATTATCACAAGATGATGGACTTCATCAAAAACTGCAAACTAAGCTATGCAATGCTGGAAGCCCCAATGATTTTCAATGAGGTAGTTGAGGAAATGTGGACAACTGCAGAGTTCAACCCCACTGATATGACCATCTCTTTCTCTCTCAAAGGTAAGGATTACTGTATTAACTGTGATGATATACAGTCCTATTTTAAATTACCTGAAAATAATGCCATGACACCACACACTGATAATGGTGTATCTAGCATGTTAGATTCCATAGGCTATTCCCTTAATTCTACTAGTTTAGGCAGTATTAAGAGAAAAGGCCTTAAGAAAGAATGGAGTTTTCTTAGTGATGCCTTTATCAAGGTTTTCTCTGGGAAAATTAGTAATTTTGATGCCATAACTTCATCTCTTGTTAATATGCTCTATATGCTAGTTTCTGATATGTACTTTAATTTTAGCAATTATGTTATGCTGGAATTGGGTACTAGGTTAGGTAACTAGGCTAATAGACGTCATAACATCTACTATGATAGATTCTTTATGTTATTGGCTAACCATGTAACTGAAGGTTTGGTCATAACTAATGAGAGTAATAAACTCAACTGGGCACAAGAGAAGAGGGTCCTTCCAGACATTTTGAGAATTAACCTCAACAGTCAGGTGTCATTGGTATACTTACCAATCATGAATGCACCTCAGGTAAGTGAGGTAAATACTTCTTCAACTCCTACTTCTTCCAACCCCATCACTTCTTTACCTTTAAGTGTGGCCATGAGATCTGTGTCAATGCCCCAACAGATTCCTACCAAGGCCACCAAACCTAAAGTTTCAAAACCCAAATCAAAGAAAGCCACCTCTGTTGTCTCTCAAAAGACAACAGTTGCAAAACCTACCATGAACCTTGAGGGGAGTGTACAGGGTGTTAGTGGTGAGGGGAGGGGTGAACATCAAGAAAACCCCCAGAATAAGGTAGGAGAGGTGAGTGGTACCCAAGCTAGCCAAGCCATAATTTCTCAAAAGACTGTGGTGGTTGAAAATGATTCAAACTCATCCCTAGTTGCATCCTCCCAAAAGGGTGCAGCTATTGAAAATAGTCCCCAACCAGGGACACAAAACAAAAGAGGGAGGGACACTGAAGCCATACACTCACATGTAAAAGCCTTCACAGGAAGAAAGAGGGTCAAAACCCTAGTTTCCACACAGGGTGCACACACTGCACAAATACAACCACCTGTATCTATGCCTTCTCAAATTCAGCTTGATGTGACTCCAACAAGTATGGAGTCATAGCCCCATTCTCTCAAAATTGACACACATCAATCACCAAACTCTCCATCACCATCTCTGGATGTGGACATGATATTAAAATCAATTCCTGATTCTCCCTCTTTACAACTCAGGGAGGAGCCCCACTCAAATACTGGTGATCATCATCTTTTAGATGATTTGTTGGATCATCAACCAATTCTTTCAGACTTAGTTGAAGAATCTGTGTCACCTAAATTAAAATCAATCCACATAGATTCAACAATTATGTCACTTTAAATTTTTACTTCTTTTCCTTCTTCAACGGATATTCCTCATCCGTTGACAAGTGGTTGTTCTTCAACAGATAAGCTTAATAGCAATTATCCATTGATACCATCAGTTTCAACTTCAACGGATATTTCCTATCCGTTGATAGTCTCTACACAAACAACTGAATTAATTCCAAGTGTAGAAGACATGGTTACTATACAATCACTTCTAGGATTGAGGGAAGAGAGTGAAAACTTGAGTGAGAGGCTGGGTTGCTCCCAGGCAAAAGGAGAGCTTGAGAGTCTAAATATGCATGCTATTTCTTCCAGCATGGCAAAAGAAAGTGAGAGGAGTACCATCTTAGTAGGTGAAGGTGAGGGTGTGAGGAGTGTGAGCCAGGGGGAGCCCCTAATGCAAGAAAAGAGAGAAATTGAGAGAAAAGCAGGTACATGAGGTATAAGGGTGGATCCAACCATTGCTAGTGAGTCAATGATTGTGGATGATGCTGAAAAGGAAAGACAATTTCAGCAACATTACAAAGCTGTAATTGATAACATTTCCTTGGATGCTGACACTTTTACTCATCCCGTGTCAGCCTATCAACTGTTGGCTATTCAGGGAAATGATGAGTGTAATTGATAACATTTCCTTGGATTCTTTGGATGGAAGTACGAACCTAGGGGGAGATGAAGGCCCAAGTTCTATTCCAGAATTACCAGAATGGGCATTGACAAAGGAGTCTACACCAGGGCATTTCAATGTATCCTTAGTCAAACAAGTTATGTATATCCAAAAGGCCATTCAGGAAACTTCAAATGCTGGTACCAAGGCTATTCTTCAAGCCCACCTAGATTCTCTTCATCTCATTAAGCTACAACAATTAAGACAGAATCTAAGTGTGGATGAACTCAAGAAGGATATAGCTGACTTGAAGTCCTACAATTCTGAGAAGCTGGATTCAATCATGCCCTTTGGTACCATGCAGGAACTATTACTGAGACTGAGAAGAGAATCAGATGCTGAAAAGAAGATGGCCAAGTCGGAGGACAGAGTTCAAGCTATTGAAAACTATGTGGTCACCATTCTTCAAAATCAACAGTCTCATACTAGTCTTCTAATGCAACTGGCTAAAGCACAGGGCTTGACCCCTCTCCTTGATGATAACAAAAAGGGGGAGAATAAAAGGGAAGGGGAAGGGGAGCCATCTACACATATACAAATATCAAAAGTGCTAGTTCCAGCCATCACTACTTCTCCAATACTTCAAATCAAAGGAAAGCTTGATGGAATTGATCTAATCCAGCTAGCAGCAACTGAGATGAAGGTGAAAGAGCACAGGAGAAAAATTGATGAAAGGATATAACAAATGTTTGGCTCTTCAACTACAAAATCCTTATCTGTGAAACATAGCACAAAAGCTGAGCCAATCATTATGGAGCACAAGCTAGTAAGGAGGAATAAGTTTGGAGAAACTTCTTTCAGGAACCTGAAGCCCATAGTACTCAAGCCAACCACTAGATTCAACAAGGACTGTACAAAGAACCCTCTAAGCTTTGCTCAACTAAAAGAGGTGGATTTTCCTCTTCCAAAGCCTGATGAAGACAAAGTTTTGGGTGGTAACATCATAAAGCACAAAGAGACCAAGGATGTAGTGGAAAGAATGAATATGGCTATCATCTATAAAGAGGGAAAGAGCATCTGTGCGATGCAAGGACATCCCAAATTCTCAATAGCCAAGAGGGAAGAGACCAAAAGGCTAAAGGAAGAAGCTAAAAAGCTGAAGGCTGACAAAAGAGCACAAGCAAAGCTTGAAAAACAGCTAAAGTCAAGTCAAATTGAAGAAAAGAAGAAAATTGAAGACAAGAGTGAAGGAGACAAGACTGAAAGCATAAATGTGGATATGGGGAATATGGTTGGTGAGAGTGTGGAGGAAATGAGTGAGGAAAGAAAGGAATGGCAGAAAGGGAACATAGAGAAGGTCAAGGCAAAAAGGAAGAGTGAAGATGACACTGAGGAAACCCAATAAAAATCTAAACCACTACCCTCTATTCATGAACCTGTTGTTGCTCATCCCAGTATAAATATTCATGGTGAAACAATCATCCCTAAAGAGGAACCTATTGATTGGGACACCATCAAATTGCCTACCTTTCTAACTACTTCTCCACCACCAAAGAAACTGGAAAGAAAATCCAAATCAACACCTCCCCTAACCTCAAGTAAATTGACTCAGAAACATAAACCTAAACCTAAGCCACAAGCCTCAAAGGATGATTATTGAACTCTTCCTGGATGAGCTGGAGGAAGTAAGGGGAATAAGTGCCTATAGACAGCTACCAGAAAGGCTAGTGTTCAAATATAAAGGAAGTGTGGAAAGGACTTGGCCTCTTCAAAGAATTCTAAGTGAGGGCTATTCTACCTTGGTTAGAGTCTACTCAGCTATAAAAAGGGATACTGGCTTTACCAGGATTTCCAAAACTGAGATTCTCAACAAGATTGCCAGCATAAGGAAGAATTGGTGGGAGTCAAATTCCTTGACTAGAACATTACTCATTCCTGAGCATGGAATCACAATTCATAAATCACCTCATTGGTTGATGGAGTTCAGAGACAATAAAGGAGTCAGAAGATTTTTCAGGCTTGAAGACCAGCTTAAAATTGCCAGTAATGAAACTCTCAAGGACATGCAATCTAAGTTGGATATCAGTGAAGAAGATGAAGCTGAATTCTACAGACAAATCCAACTCCAAGTAGAGGAAAATGACAGGAGGCTAGGGAAGAAAACAAGGGAACAAACGAAAAGAAAATGATTTGCTCAAACTAAAGGAGCACCCTTGGAAACACTGTAAATCTTCAATTCTATCTCAGTACATACACTTTTGCAGCACTTTTGGATTTCTACTTGATTTCAATTCATATATTCGTTAAGTGTTTTGTTATCATCAAGTTAACCCTGAATTTATGCCTACAACTCTAGTAGACATAAATAGGGGGATATTGTTTTGAATATGTGTATTAGTTTGATGATAAGTTAAACAAAACATTTTGTAGAAATCTAGTGTTTGTAGCCTCAACGGATAAGACCATCTTGGCTATCCGTTGATGGAGTAGCTTTACTTAGAAATAAGCTTAGTATTGTAGCACATTTCAGTCTCTGCATTTAAGTTATAATTCTTAGAAGTTGTGGGAAATTATAAGTCATGTTGACTACTAGTGGATATGCAAATAGGAGGGCTAATTGTAAATATTTCATGCCTTATAATTTTGTATAAATGAAGTAGTTTCAACTGATAGATTAAAGGCCTTTAACGGATGAGAAACAAAGCTTCAATGGATGTCTCTAAAGCTTCAACGGATAACATCCATCAACGGATGAGTGCATCAACGGAGAAAGCTTCCACTGCTAAATCATCAATAGATAAAGCCATCAACAGATGAAAGCTTCAACGGATGCTCAGTTCAATAGCAGTTGATAATAACAATTCAAAAGCTGACAGAGGCACATGGGTTGACAGAGACAATTGGAATGTGTTAGCCACTTGTAGGAATCAAGAAAAAGCAGCATTTGCATTCTGGTGCAAACAAGGAAGTATTCAAAGATTCACAGATTATCTTAGATTGCATTGGATAGAGAAATGAAGAAGAAACATGTGAAGAACTATTTTATAATTGTATGTTATCTTATGATATATAAACCAAGTAGCAACTAGTAATTAGATGTGAATTTTCCAGAGCTGTTTAGAAAAACATAGAGAGAAAATCATCTAGTTTGTACTAGGAAGCAGCTGTGATCAATTCTTTGTATCACAGATTTTCTGAAATACACATCTCTGATGGAAAAACAAATCCACCAGAAAAGTTTTTAAAGCCTTTTTGTTCTTTACATTCGTGTCTTGAATATACATTTGTATGCACCTGCTCAAAGCAATTCACACACAATTGTTCATCATACACTTAGCTTTTGAAATAGCTCAAAACTTGAAAAAAATTTGAGATTTACATTCAACCCCCCTTTTGTAAATCTCATTGTTAGTTCCTTGGGAATAACAAAAAGTACAACAGGAACCTGTCAATTTCTAGGGAACAAGCTTGTGTCATGGTTCAGTAAAAAGTGAAATTCAGTTTCTACTTCTACAGCTGAAGCTGAATATATTGCTGCTAGTAGTTGTTGTGCATAGATTTTGTGGATGAAAATTCAATTGTTGGACTATGGTCTCTGAGTGGACCGAATTCCTATTTTATGTGATAACACAAGTGCAATTGTCATCACTGAAAATCCAGTACAGTATTCAAGAACAAAGCACATAGACATCAAGTACTACTTCATTAGGGAACATGTGATGAATGGTACTGTGGAACTTCATTTTGTTCCAAGTGAAAAGCAGCTTGCAGATATCTTTACCAAGCAACTTGATGAATCCACCTTTTCAAGGTTGGTAAGTGAGTTAGGTATGCTTAATTATTCTTGAATCATTTCAGATATTTTTGCAAGTTATAATGCAGCCAGAAACTTAATTGATTTTTCTGTTTTGAATGAAATTTTGGCTAAGTAAAAATTTACATCCCAATGGATGCTAATTATCCATCGAGTTTGATCATTCTTCGGAATAACATTTATTAATAAAAATCAATTACTTTTCTGAATTATTATATAACCCGACGGATAATTGTTTTATTCTCATCCGTCGAATTGTCTCAATCTTAGCCGTTAAAACTCTGAACATCATCCATCGGGTATACTTACAGTTTGTAAGTATAACACGACGAATAATAGACAGATTTTTGACAGTTTATATATTTTAAACGGCTATTTTGGGCTATTTTGATTGGTTACTTTATTTCACTTTATTATTTTTGACAGTTTATTTCTGAGATAGTATAAAAGCAGAATTCATTTTTATTCTATTCTTTTATCATTCTCAAATCAATTGCTCTAACTCCTTTCTTCTCCAAAGCAAATACTCTCTCTGCAAATTTCCATACTTTAATAGTGGCACCAGTAGTCAAAATCATGTCCCAGTCTAGATTTATCTATGAAAAGAACAACTTCGTAGCTCTTGTGAACAAGGAGATTCCACAATCTGGAGATTTTCACAAAATGATGGACTTTGTGAAGGGCTGTAAACTCAATTATGTTATGCTGGAATTACCCACAATCTATTGTGAAGTTGTGGAGGAGACGTGGACAACTACTATTTACCAGTCTTCAGACAAAACCATAACTCTCACCATTAAAGGTATGGAGCATTGCATTAATAGTGACATTATAAAAGCATGCTTTAAATTCTAGATAACACTACTACTGTTCCACACACAGATACTGATTTAGTTAACATGCTTAATTCTATTGGCTATACTCTCCCTACCTCTAAATTAAGTAAGATTAAGAGACTAGGTCTTAGAAAAGAGTGGAGTTATGTGTGTGATGTAGTTACCAAAGTATTTTCTAGTAAAGTGAGTAATTTTGATTCCGTTAACATTGCCATGCTTAACATGCTTTATATGCTAGTTACTGATAAGTACTTTAATTTCAGTGACTTGATCATGTTTGAGTTAGGTTATAAGTTAGGGGAACTTAATAAGAGAGGTAAAAGTGTCTATTATACTAGATTCTTTATGATGCTTGCTAACCATCTTACTGAGAACATTGCTATTGAGAACCCAACCAAAAAAACTGAATTGTTGGGTTCAAGAAAGGAGAATCATTACAGATCTCAACTGAACAAGTCACCACAGAGAGGTGCCCCTCTTCTACTTTCCAACCATGGAGGACCTTCAGGTAAGTGAGGTAAACACCACTATGTCTACTCTTCCAACCTCACAAGTTTCTTTGCCTTCAAGTGGAGAAATGGCGTCTATGTTAATGACCCAACAGATGCCTACCCAAGCTACCAAAACAACAATTTCAAAATCCAAAGCTAAGAAAGCCCCCTCTGGTTTCTCTCAAAAGAAACTAGTTGCAAAAACTATCAAACACAAAGAGGGGAGTGTGAAGGAGAGTGAGTTAGGTGAGGGACAGGGTGAAAATCAAAGAAATCCTAAGGATAAGGCTGGTGAGATTAGTGTACCCAAGCCTAGCCACACCACAGTTTCCCAACAAACTGTGGTTATTAATAAGGAAATCAGCTCAATTCTAGTTTCATCTTCCCAAAAGGATGTTAATATTGAAACAAGCTCCCAACCAGGAGCACAGGCCAAGAGGGTTAGGGACACAAATTCACCACATATTTATGCCAGAAAGAAAAGATCTAAAACCCTTGGGGATGCACAGGGAACACACATAGTGCAAACTGAAGCTAAAGACTCAATCACTGCACCACCTCAAAGTCAGCTTGATCTGGCTCCAATAAATGTGGAGTCACAGCCAAAATCATTAATAATTAAAACACCTGAAACACCAAATTCACCCACACACTAACATGATGTAGACATGATTCATACATCACTTCCAAATTCTCCATCTTTAACTTTATTGGAGAAGCCAAAAATCCAAGCAAGTGAGCATCATCTTTTAGATGATTTGTTGGCTCACTTGCCAATTCTTTTTGAGTCTATTGAGACATATGTGCCCAAATTTTCATCAATCTGCACAGAGTCTACAATAGTCTCCACTCCAAACATATTAATTTCTTCTATCCCGGTGGATATTGTTCATTTGTCGAGTAGTGAATCCAGACGGATGTGCCTAACAGCAGTCATCCATCGGCTAGCCAAACTACTATCCCGATGGATGTTCCTCATCCATCGGTACTCTCTGCACAACTTTAAATCCCAATAATTGTCACAAGTGTAGATGGCCTAGCAGTAGTATAATCACTCTTAAGACTGAGGGCATGGAGTAAATTGAGTGAGAAGCTGGGTTGCTCCCAGGAAAAACGAGAGGATAGGAGTGAACCAATGCAAACCATTTCTTCAGGTCTGGAAAAAGTGAGTGAGGGGAGTCCCACCTTAGATGGTGAAGGTGAGGGTGAGAAGCCAAGGGGAGCCCTTGATGCAAAAACAGATAGGCATTGAGAGAAAATCAGGTACATCTGAATGGAAAGAGCCAATTGTATGTGAGTTAATGGATGTCAATGAGGCTGACAAGAAATAGCTAATTTATCAAGAATATCAAGCTGTTATAGACTCTGTTTCTTTTGAAGCTGAGGCGTTTCCTCACCCTGTGTCAGCATATCAAGTTCTAGCTGAACAGGGCAATGTGGCTACAGAAAAGATGCTTAATGATAAGTGAATTTTATATCCACTCGGAACGCTTCATTACAAGCTTAAATTGGTGTTTTGAACTCAAGTTGTTGGTATTTTGATGTATTTTTGTGTTATTGCATTTCAGGTATCAGTTAAAGGAAAAAAGGAGCTTTTAAAGAAAATATGATAAAAAGTGATCAGATTTGGAAGCCAAGGCTATTTTCAAGTTGTAGAGAATCTCGTTAGCTTCGCCTGGGCAATTGAATCGCCTAATTCTGACGAGTAGAACTCAAGTTATGGCGAAAACAAGATTCATCAGAAGTTTTTCCAGACAGGTTCCAGGCACCCGCCTGGGATGTGGGGCGGCCGCTTGGGAGCTGAGGCACCCGCCCGGAGAGCTGAGGCGGCCGCCTGAGGCGCGGCTGGTCGCTGATTTCGTTGAAAAAAAAAAATTTGAGTGGAATTTAACGATTTTAAGGGTCCAGGTCCACTAGGGGCGTATATATACTTAAAAAAAAGGGTTTTTATCATCCGGGAAGATTCAGATACCAAGGAGAAGACCTAGAAGCACAGAACAACTACGAAAAAGAAGATCTTATTTTTAACTTGTGATTCTTTGAATTAGTTGTAATTTTGGATGCTCATTTTCGTTCTTGTTGAACCTAGATCTCGTTTATTTATACTTTAATTATTATTATGTTTATTAAGACCTTGTTTATACCATGCTTTCATTGAAACCCATGGTGACGATGAGTTCAATTATGAACCAATCGTTATCATGGGATTCTAGCGGATTTACTTATGGATTTCAATAGTTAATTGTTTTGATATCTTGGTGTGTGGTGATTGTATGATATCCTAGTATTGGGTGTGCTTATTCGTCTTATGTGCGTAGCTAACATATAAGATAGCGTGTTAATCTGTATTGAAGCGACAGTGAATATAGAGGTTTAGAACTTGCCATGCTAGCATAGGTTCATATATTTGTTATGCATGATTCGTAAGTAACTCTAACTGTTTTACTTGCCCTATGTAATCAAGATAGATACCTTGTGCTTAAACCGTTATGTTGTCAAATTCTATAGACATATAGGGTCTCAATATAATTGGTGCCTATTCAGCTTCTATCTCTTTTGTGGATGTCTAGTAGAATGGTACTCGTGCAACGAAAGTTGGCATTTATCAGTTTCGTGTTATCTAATTAGTGTCATCACCATCACATGCTAAGGTTAAGAACGAAAAGGCTATTGAATGAAGTATTTAATGAAGTTAGAATCCCATGTTTGTCATATATAGTAATTCAACCTCAATTCTCTTAGTTAATGTTATTTAGTTTAATCTCTTAGTTTAATAAAAACCCAATTTGTTATTTGTCTTAGCATTGAGCGATAACCATACATTGTTGCATAGGTGAATAAATTGAACTTAACCTAAACCAGTCTCTGTGGGAACGAATCTGATTTATATCTTATACTACTTGCGAACGCGTATACTTGCGTGAATATTAGAGCGTGTTTTCGCCCTAACAAGTTTTTGCCGCCCCGGCCGGGGACTCGGTGTTAATTTTTAGTTTATGTGCTTGTCATCAGTGGTCATTAAAGTTCACTGACTCATATTCTTTTACTTTTACGGTTTACTTGTTGTGTTTTACGTACTCATTTACAACGGGAGATCCAGCAGCCCGAATGAGAGCCTTGATGGATTTTTCTCAACCCAAGATCAATGACATTCAATCTAGCATTGTCCGTCCAGCTATTACAGCTAATACCTTTGAGATCAAGCCTGGCATAATTCAATGAGTGCAGAATTCAGTCCAGTTTGGGGGTTCTCCAACGGAAGATCCCAATATGCACATTAAGGATTTCATAGAGATCTGCGACACCTTTAAGTTCAACGGTGTTTCTGAAGATGCTGTGAAGCTGAGACTGTTCCCATTCTCTTTGAGGGACAAGGCTAAGAGCTGGTTACACTCTCTACCAGCTGGTTCGATTACTACTTGGGAAGATCTTTCTCAGAAGTTTTTTACTAAATTCTTCCCTATGGCGAAGACAGCTGCAATCAGGAATGCTCTTACTCAATTTGCGCAGCATTCATGAGAATCTTTATATGAAGCTTGGGAGCGCTACAAGGAGATGCTTAGGAAGTGTCCTTATTATGGAATGCCTGATTGGATGATCATCACTTGTTTTTATAATGGGCGGGGAGCACAGTCCAGACCCATGCTCGATGCAGCATCAGGTGGAGCCTTATGGGTGAAGAGCTATGAGAGAGCTTATGATCTTATTGAACTGATGGCTGCTAATGAATATCAGTATCCAACCCAGAGATTTCCACAGGGTAAGGTAGCAGGAGTTCTTGAAGTGGATACAGCTACGGCTATCACTACTCAACTGAAGGCGTTGTCTATGTAGATCGATTCTCTGGCTAACTATGGTGTTAAGCAGATAACCAATGTTTGTGAGCTGTGTGCAGGTCCGCATGCGACAGAGCAATGCGCTATATCTAGTGACTCAGCTCAGTTTGTGAGCAACTTACGAAAATCGCTGGAGCCAGTTCCTGCCACTTATTATCCTGACAACTGGAATTATCCTAACTTCAGCTGGAGCAACAATCAGAATGTGATGCAACAGCCGTTCCAGCAGTTTGGAAATAACTATTCAACCCTCCTGGTTTTCAGCAACAAATTGCACCAAAACAACAACTCCAAATTCGACAACAAAATCATGATGGAGGTCTATCTTCGAATGAAAAATCTGAATTGGAGGAGTTGAGGCTTATGTGCAAAAACCAGGCTCTTATATGCCAAAGCCAGGCTATTTCTATCAAGACTCTGGAGAACCAAATAGGGCAAATTGCTAATGCCTTATTGAATCGACCACCAAGAACGCTTCCTAGTGATACATAAATAAATCCAGGCAAGAGGGAAGTTGAAGAACAGGTGAACGCCATCACCTTAAGGTCTGGAAAGGTCGTAAGCTCCCAAATTCAGGAAGACGAAGAGCCTGAAACATCTCAAGTTTCAGAAAATACAGTTGTGGCTGAAGAAGAAATGTAGAAGGAAGCAGAGGTGGAACCTAGGAAGACTACTGTGGAACACACTCCTCCTGAGTGTAATACAGGGGAGAAACAGATCTATCCTCCACCTCCTTTTCCTAAGAGGCTGCAAAAGAAAAAGCTGGATAAGCAGTTTGAGAAGTTTTTGGAGGTGTTCAAGAAACTTCATATCAACATACCTTTCGCAGAAGCTCTTGAACAGATGCCTAGCTATGCGAGGTTTATGAAAGGTATTCTCTCTCGGAAAGTGAAGCTCGATGACTTAGAGACCGTTGCTCTCACGGAGGAATGCAGTGTTGTGCTGAAACAGAAATTGCCTCTGAAGCTTAAAGATCCTGGAAGCTTCACTATTCCTTGCACCATCAAAAACTTGTCGTTCGACAACTGTTTATGTGATTTAGGAGCTAGCATCAATCTGATGCCCTTATCTATCTTCAAGAAGCTTGGTCTGCCTGATCTGAAACCAACATACATGTCATTACAACTAGCTGACCGTTCCATCGCTTATCCATGAGGTATAGTGGAGGATGTCTTGGTCAAGGTGGATAAACTCATCTTCCATGCTGACTTTGTAATTCTTGATTTCAAGGAAGATAAGAAGATTCCCATTATCTTGGGAAGACCATTCTTGGCTACAGGCCGAACTATGATCGATGTGCAAAAAGGAGAGCTTTCGATGAAGGTTTGTGATCAAAAGGTCACTTTTAATGTGTTCAAGGAAATAAAGTTACCCACAACTAAAGAGGAGTGCTTTAAAGTAGAATAATTACAGGTTTTGAATGTACCTCCGTGGAAGAGGAAGTTAGATATACCATTCAATTCTCTTGGGTTAGCAGAGTTAAAATTTTCTCAGGAGCGTGTTGAACCATCTAGTGAAGAAGCTCCCACACTTGAGCTCAACGGAATGCCAGATCACTTGAGTTATTCATTCTTAGGTGCACCCCATAATAAGGGGTTGGGATATATTTTTGATGATATAGAGAGTGGCTGGACGGATCTTTCAGTGCCTACAGAGGGTTCTTCTCATGCGCCACAGACAGTTGATAGGTTTGGTCTTGGTAATGAGCAGTACAGGCAAGTGACTAGGCGTATTGAGGCCATGCATGACATTCACCATCATTTTGCTGATGATTTGACACACGCTTTCGGTCCTGTTGTCTGAGACACTGGTGGCGAGGTTGATTGGCCACCTGATCCTCCACCCGAAGAGGGTGACTCTCCTGCTAATTAGGTGTGCCTGAAATCCTTATTATTACCTTCAATGAGGACATTGAAAATTTTAAGTTTGGGGGTGATAATGTAAGGATTAGTAGTGTGTGTGTCCATATAAATTCATATAGATTCATATTGCATGTTTAGTTGTAGTTCATTCATATTTTTGCATGATTGTTCATATAGGACATATTTGTTGTTTTAATGTGATTTCATATAGTTGCATTTGCATGCATATTTAGCATGACCCCTTAAGAAGGTGATGTTGATTTGAGTGTGGTGATGACGAATAAAGGGATGTTTAAGTCCTAATGAATTGATTTGCATGCCAGAAACAAATATTTTCACAAAGTCTTATAGGGTTGCTTTTGATCTAGATCATGATCATACTTATTTGTTGTTGAGATTTAATCACTTGGTTATATTTAGAATTTATGATATTCTCGTAATGACGTAAAAATGCTGATTTTTTTATCTGGAGAAAAACTTGGATTTCATTGCTAGTTGTTGTAAGGCTAGGCATCAAATGGCTAGTAGCCGGCTCATATTTTTATGAATAGTCTAGGGTTGAATGAGATGGAACGAAACGCACTCATTCAGAAATTATTGAAAAAAAGCAAAAAAAAGAAAAAAGAGAAAAAAAACAAAGAAAAAAAGTATGTGTTTATGCATAATTGATCAAGAGTGAGCTCTTTATTACTCGAGTTATTAAGTTCTAGGGGACTTTGTGCCTAGTGACCTAAGGCTTTTATAGTCTGGGATCCGCTAACCTAACGCTCGCTACATAGGTATTATTGCATAAGTCTTTTAGGACCTCATTCTTTGCACGGTCAAATAAGCATCCATGTTATGTGTTCAATAATAGCATGAATCCTTGTATAACTCTAGTAGAAATGAGGTGTTGTGAGTCATAATGCGTTTATTGTCTATTATGTTTATAAACTTTTGATTGTTTCGATGATAGATATGTTATGGTTATTGATCTAGTATCGAGGGATATCTGTTAAGCATTCTACACACGCATGTTTCTGGTTTGTGAGTTGGTTTGTGGGATTTATTCGAGCTCTGTTTAAAGTCATTGCATTCTTAGAGGCATTGTTTTATTCATTAGGTTATGGTTATTCTGAGGGGATCGATTGCATTATCATTTAGTTGCATTCATGCATTAGGTTTGTTTTGTAGTTTTGAGTCTGTTTATGCTTGAGGACAAGCATCGATTCAAGTTTGGGGGTGTGATAAGTGGATTTTATATCCACTTGGAACGCTTCATTACAAGCTTAAATTGGTGTTTTGGACTCAAGTTGTTGGTATTTTGATGTGTTTTTATGTTAATGCATTTCAGGTATCAGTTAAAGGAAGAAATGACCTTTTAATAGTAATATGATTAAAAGTGATCAGATTTAGAATCCAAGGCCATTGTCAACTTGTAGAGAATCTCGTTAGCTTCGCGTGGGCAGTTGAATCGCCTAATTTTGACGAGTAGAACTCAAGTTATGGCCAAAGCAGGATTCATCAGAATTATTTCCAGACAGGCTCCAGGCGCCCGCCTGGGATGTGGGGCGGCCGCTTGGGAGCTGAGGCGCCTGCCCAGAGAGTTGAGGCAGCCGCCTGAGGCGCGGCTGGTCGCTGATTTCGCTGAAAATGACTTTTTTGAGTGGAATTTGACGATTTTAAGGGTCCAGGTCCACTAAGGGCATATATACTTAAAAAAAAGGTTTTCATCATCCGGGAAGATTGGGATACCAAGGAGAAGACCTAGAAGCACAGAACAACTCCGAAAAAGAAGATCTTGTTTTCAACTTGTGATTCTTTGAATTAGTTATAACTTTGGATGCTTGTTTTCGTTCTTGTTGAACCTAGATCTCGTTTATTCATACTTTAATTATTATTCAGTTTATTAAGACCTTGTTTATACCATGCTTTCATTGGAACCCATGGTGACGATGAGTTCAATTATGAACTAATCGTTATCATGGGATTCTACCGAATTTACTTATGGATTTCAATAGTTAATTGTTTTGATATCTTGGTATGTGGTGATTGTATGATATTCTAGTATTGGTTGTGCTTATTCGTCTTATGTGTGTAGCTAATATATAAGATAGCATGTTAATCTTTATTGAAGTGATAGTGAATATAGAGGTTTAGAACTTGCCATGCTAGCATAGGTTCATGTATTTGTTATGGATGATTCGTAGGTAACTCTAACCATTTTACTTGTCCTATGTAATCAAGATAGATAACTTTTGCTTAAACCGTTATGTTGTCAAATTCTATAGACATATAGGTTATCAATATAATTGGTGCATATTCAGCTTCTATCTCTTTTGTGGATGTCTGGTAGAATGGTACTCGTGCAAAAGTTGGCGTTTATCAGTTTCTTGTTATCTAATTAGTGTCATCACCATCACATGCTAAGGTTAAGAACGAAAAGGATATTGAATGAAGTATTTAATGAAATTAGAATCCCATGTTTGTCATATATAGTAATTCAACCTCAATTCTCTTAGTTAATGTTATTTAGTTTAATCTCTTAGTTTAATAAAAACACAATTTGTTATTTATCTTAGCATTGAGCGATAACCATACATTGTTGCATAGGTGCATAAATTGAACTTAACCTAAACTAGTCTCTGTGGGAATGAATCTGATTTATATCTTATACTACTTGCGAACGCTTATACTTGCATGAATATTAGCGCATGTTTTCGCCCTAACACTTAACTTGGTCCATACAACTGAATCCATGCAGAGAGCCCAGGATGTTATCACCTCCATGCCTTCTACAGCTGGTGATGACATTGACTATGAAGCTGGTGGGTCTGAAGAGTTCTTTGGAGATGAAGATGATGATGAAGGAGAATCAATGAACATAGGGGGAGAAGAAGGCCCCAGCTCCAGATCTGGCCTGCCTTCCTGGGAATTTTGCAAGGAATGTGATGTTCAACACTTCAAGACCACTCTCATCCATCAAATTCAAGAGACACATAATGTTCTTCAATCCACTACAAATGCTAGCACCAGGAAGCTCTTACAGGCACATCTCAACTCTCTACAATTACATTAAATCCAAGCTCTTTAACACAATCAGGATGTCACTTCTATCAAAACTGAGATTGACCATGTAAAGAAGGATGTCTCTTAAAGATTGGATGCTAAACTTCCAGATGCAACAATGTTTGACATTAAAAGACAGCTAAGGAAGAATTCTGCTCTTGTCACTAAAATGGATTCCTGGATGCAAGGCTAACTGCAACAGAATCATCTCTCACATGTATCCAGCTATATCAAGCACATCAAACTCGGTTGCTGCAAAAGCTGGTGGCTGCACAAACTTCTACCTCCACTCTACTTGATGATAAAAAAAGGGGAAGAAAGATTCAACAATCCAAGTCAATCAAGCAGAGCCAACCAATGAGGGGGAGCATGTGGTAAATGTTTAAATTAGTCAAGTAATTTTTCCAGAAATTACTCTACAAAAGCCACCAATATTGGATAACATTGATCTGATCCAAATAGCAGCTGCTAAACTTGACTCAAAGACAAATCCAAAGATGCTTGATGTTGCAGCTGTTGAGAAGGAACTAGATGAAAAATGGAAAAAGATTGATGCAGATATTTAGAAGAAATTTGGTCAGTTACAGAAGCCAGACAAGACTTTTCATCACCATTCTCAAGTCAAACACATCTCAGTGCATGAAATGAGTTTAGGCAGCTTGGAAAAAGGTCAAGCTTCTTGCATCAAATCTCCAAAAGCAAATCTAATCTTGAAGCCTAAAAGAAACTACTCAAAATTCTCAGACAAAAATCCTGTGGACCTTGTGTTTGAGACACCTAGGCCAGATGAGAAGAAGCTGTTGGCTAGGTCAATTGCATTTTTTAAAGATCCCACTGATTCAGTACTTAAAAGAAGGATTGCCAAAATCTACATAAATGGTAAGGAAATCTGTGTGGCGGCTGGACACCCTCAGTTTGTAGAAGCTAAGAAGGAAGAGAAGGAAAGAATCAGGAAATAAAAGAAGCAGGTTGTCTTAGATGCTAAGAAGCTCAAACAAAAGAAGGAGCAAGCTGCTATCTTGGCCAAACTTCAAGCTATGAAGACTACAACTGAGATTTTTGCACAACCATCTGTGATTACTGAACCTCAAGATCAGGAAATACAAGATGCACCTCAACATATAAAGAAACCAAGATACAAGCAAAGAATCAAGAGAAAATTAAATTTTAGTGATGAGGAAATGGAAGACTACATTTCCAAACATCAACATCTACAACTCAGTCATCCAAGCCACATGTGGTAAATGAAGAATTCAAGGTAGATCCTACAAAGGACTTTCATGGTGAGCCCATAGTTCCCTAGGATGATCCAATAGACTGGGAAAGTTTGCCAATTCCTGAACTCAACTTACCTATCTTCAACAAGCCAAAGAAAATAAAGACTAAAGCAATCAAGAAAAGCAAGCCTGTAACTCTCAGAACCAAGACCTTAGATAAATCTAAACCTACAGTCAACAAGGGAGATCTTTTGTATATCTTTGATATTAAGGAGTTTTCAGATTTAAACCTCTACTTGGATGAACTGGAAGAAGTAAGAGGAGTTGATGCTCACAGAAATCTTCCTGAAAGATTGGTGTTTAAGTACAAGGTAGAGAGAGAAATCACATGGTCTCTTCACAGGATTCTTGAAGAAAATTGTTCTGTACTAATAAAGATCTACTCATCCTTCAATCAGAAGTTTGGATTTAATGTGACTGCAAGGAGATTAGTTCTAAAGAAGATTGAAGAGCTAAGGAGTAATAGAGCCAAAGATGCACTACCAAAAACTCTATCAATACCCTTCACAGTAAAAAGAGTGCATTTGAGGCCTTATTGGTTGATGGAATTCATGGATGATAAGGGAGTTAGAAGATTCTTCAGACTGGATGACCAATTGAGTATCTCTAGCAATGAGACTCTATTGGAAATGCAAGAAATGCTGGATCTATCTGAAGCTGATGAAATTGAATTCCACAGACAACTCCAGAACCAAATAGAAGAAAACAACAGGAATCTTGGGAAGAAATCAAGACAATCAAGGAAATAGAATTTTTTGCTCAGACTAGAGGAGCACCTTGATAATGATTGTGAGAACTCTTTGTACACTTTGCTTTGTTCAATTTTCAATAAACTTTGCCGCACTTATCAGTTTTATCTACTACTTTTTAATCTGTATTTTTAGGGTATTTTATTATCATCAAGTTTCTCTTAATTTATGGCTACAATTCCAGTAGACATAAATTGGGGGAGATTGTTAGGAATATGTTGTGAACTTGATGATAAGTTAAACAAAACACCTTAGTAGATTTAACTTAGTGAATTTTGTAGCACTCGACGGATGATCTAATATAGTCCCGATGGATGAACTTTAAAGTCCCGACGGATGACAGATTAACATCCATCGAGTGAGTAGCTTATGTAAAAAATAAGTTCTATAGCACATTTCTGCAAACAACATGTTTTAGTCAAGTAGATTGTGTAGGGTTCCCTAAGTCATGTTGACTACTAGATTGATATGCAGAATAGGTTGACTAATTGTAAATATGAGATGTCTTGTAATTATGTATAAGTGAAATAGAGTCAAGTGGTAGATAGACTCCCGACGGATTATCTACAAGACTCCCGACGGATGACCAATAAAGCTCCTGACGGATGACAAACATAGTCCAGACGGATGATCAAATTCAAATAGTTGTTGATAGTGACAACGCAGTCATATGCGTTGGGTGTTTACAAAAGGAATGTGGCAGCCTGTTAAGCAGGAATTTGAGAACCAAGAAGCATTACCATTTCCATGCAATTGTGAAGACAGTCAAAGATATTGGAAAGCGTAATGAAGCGGGATAATTTAAGACTACATAAATTTTGTTTTATTGTCTTGTCTTATTGTCATGTAACTTGGTGATATATAAACCAAGTGTAGCAAGTAGAACAATTAACTAAGCAGGCTTATTTTTCAGAGAAACATATCAAGCTGTATTTTGTAAGCATTTCTCTGAAGTTTAGTTGTTCAAACTTGTAAGCAGCTGTGAGCTATTCAAAGCTTTACAGAGTTCTCAATTTGATATATATATATATATATATATGGTGTATACTTTCAAATCCACTAGAAAGTTTTAAAAGCTTGTGTTTTTATTACTTATTATTTTGATTTTTATCTCTCTTTAGTCCGCACCATTGCTAATCAAACACTGTTATATGTATTAAGTTAGAACATTTTAAAATCAAGAAAAAGTAGCCAGAATTACATTCAAACCCCCTTTTGTAATTCTTCTTGTATTGTTGGGGAATAACAGAAGCATATTGGGCTCATGTAGTGGACACTAAGAAAGAAACCCCTACCTTGGATGGGATTCCCATAGTAAAATAGTATCCCGACATCTTCCCAGAAGAATTTCCAGGATTACCACCTGATCGAGAAATAGAGTTCTCCATTGATTTGATACTAGGAGCCGAACCAGTTTCCAAAGCTCCATATCGAATGGCTCCAGTGGAAATGAAAGAATTGGCCAACCAACTTCAGGAACTATTAGAAAAAAGGAGTTATCTGACCAAGTGTTTCTCCTTGGGGTGCTCCAGTGTTATTCGTAAAGAAGAAGGATGGAAGTATGAGGTTATACATTGATTATAGAGAGCTGAACAAGTTGACTATGAAGAATAAGTATCCTTTGCCGAGGATTGATGATTTATTAAATCAGCTTAAGGGGGCGTGCTATTTTTCAAAGATTGATTTAAGATCTGGCTACCATCAGCTGCAGATAAAGCCTAAAGATATCCCCAAGACTGCATTCAGAACAAGGTATGGCCATTATGAGTTCTTAGTGATGTCATTTGGATTGACCAATGCACCAGCGACTTTTATGGATTTAATGAACCGGGTATCTAAGGAGTACTTGGATAAGTTTGTTATTATATTTATTGATGACATCCTCATCTACTTAAAGACTCCAGAAGATCACGCAACACATCTAAGGATTGTCTTTTAAAGGTTCAGAGAAAAACAACTGTATGTGAAGTTTTTCAAGTGTGATTTTTGGTCAACGGAGGTACAGTTTCTTGGACATGTGGTAAGTAAGGAAGGTATCAAGGTAGACCCTATAAAGATTGGAGCTGTATCCAAATGGGAGCAACCAAAGACTCTGATGAAAGTAAGAAGTTTTCTTGGGCTGGCAGGATACTATCGAAGATTTGTGAATGATTTCTATAAGATCGTATCACCATTAACTAAGCTAACCAGGAAGAATGAGAAATTCATTTGGATGGAAAAGTGTGAAAAAAGCTTCTAGGAACTGAAGAAGAGACTAGTATCAGCTTTAATACTAGCATTGCCAGATGAGACGGGAAACTTTGTGATTTATAGCGACGCTTCTTTGAAAGGTTTAGGTTGTGTACTAATGCAACACAACAAAGTTATCTCCTATGCCTCTAGATAACCAAAGCCTTACGAGCAGAAGTATCCAGTCCATGATCTTGAGTTGGCAGCTGTAGTATGTGCATTGAAATTATGGAGACACTACCTGTATGGAGAAAACTTTGATATTTACACGGATTATAAGAGCTTAAAGTATATATTCACTCAGAAGGATTTGAACATGAGATAGAGGAGGTGGTTGGAATTAATTAAGGACTGTGATTGTTCAATTAATTATCACCCAGGTAAAGCCAATATGGTGGCTGATGCCTTGAGCAGAAAAGAGAAGTTGAATATGGTTAAGATTGCAGAAGAGCTAGCACGAGACTTGAAAAAGATGGAAATTGAAGTTCGAGTACCACGAGAAAGTAAGGAGCAACTGTACGAGATTACTTTCCAGCCAGCATTAATGGAAAAGATCAAAAGATGTCAAAAGGGAGTTATGGAACAAGAATTGGACACTTTGAATGGAGAAGAATTAGGTACCCAAAAGGATAATCAAGGTATATTTAGATTCTCTTCCAGAATATGGATTCCCAATGTAATGGAACTGAAGAACGAAGTGTTACACGAAGAGCAAAACTCTCGATTTTCTATCCACCCCGGTAGCACTAAGATGTACCAAGATTTGAAGAAAAACTTCTGGTGGCCAGGAATGAAGAAAGATATTGCAAATTGGGTTAGAAAATGTCACGTGTTCCAGACAGTAAAGGTAGAACATCAACGACCAAGTGGATTATTACAACCTTTGGAGATTCCCTAGTGGAAGTGGGAAGAGATTGCAATGGATTTTATGGTGGGATTTCCAAAGATGAGAGCTAATCACGACGCTATTTGGGTAATCGTTGATAGATTGACAAAGTCAACATATTTCCTCCCGATCAACGAAATATTCTTTGGAAAATCTAGTTAGGTTGTATTTGGATGAGATAGTGACCAAGCATGGAGTTCCTGTGTCCATTGTATCAAATCAAGACCCGAGGTTCAATTCAAGGTTTTGGACCAAGTTTCAAGAATGTCTAGGAACCAAGCTGAATATGGGTACTGCCTATCATCCTCAGAAGGACGGTCAAAGTGAGAGAACAATCCAGTCCATAGAAAATATGTTAGATTTTCTGCTTTCGATTTTTAGGGAAATTAGGACAAACACTTATGATTGAGTTCTCATATAATAACAACTATCATTCCAGCATTGGAATGCCACCCTATGAAGCTTTGTATGGACGTAAGTGCAGATCACCATTGTACTGGGATGAAGTAGGAGAGAAGAAAGTGTTAGACTCTGAGCTGGTTCAACAGACTAAAGATGCAGTAGCATTAATTCGGAAAAGGTTAGAAGCAGCCCAGGATAGACAAAGAAAGAAAGCAAATTTGCATTGAAAAGATATGAACTTCGAGGTAGGGTCACTGGTATTACTAAAGGTATCACCTTGGAAAGGAATAGTGCGATCTGGTTAGAAAGGTAAGCTTAGCCCTAGATATATAGGACCATTTGAGGTTTTAAAGAAAATAGGGAAGGTCGCTTACGAGATAGCGTTGCCGCCGCAGATGCAACATATTCATAATATATTCCACGTATCTATGTTAAAGCCATATATTCCCGATTCAAATCAAGTCATAGGGTACGTACCAATTGAGCTTCAACCAGATTTGTCCTATGTGGAACAGCCAATCCAGATTTTAGATCATAAAGAGCGAGTTTTTAGAAATAAGTCAGTCCCCATAGTGAAAGTACTTTGGATAAATCCTCGAGTAGAAGAGTCTACTTGGGAGTTAGAGTTAGACATGCTTAATAAATATCCTCATTTATTTAGTTAAATCAGATTCTGGGAACATAATCTTTTTAAGGGGGGAAGAATATAACGACTCGTGTATTTTCGTATTATTTAATTGTGTAATTATTTAATAATTAATTAAATAAAATATGTGTATTGGTTTTGACAACGGTATGTTGTTTTTATTATTTATGTGTGAGTTATTGGTGTATAGGGGTGAATTTTGTAATTAAATATTGAGTTGTATTATTTATGTTCGCTTTTAAAAGTGATTTTATGGCAGTTTTATTTTTATAAATATTTGAATTGCCTCTAAAATTATTTTTATGATTTTATAATTTCAATAATTATTTTTAGGATTTTATAACATTGAGAAACCAATATTTCATTAATTATTTATCTTTAAATAATTTTCTGATTGCATTTATTTGTAAAATCTGTATTTAATTCAAGGATTCTTCAAAAAATACGTAACTTATATTTTATGAAGTTTATAATATTCTAAGAATTTTAAAATTATTTTGGAAATTTTTGGGCTTAATTTCAACCACGCGTTGTTTCGTTTAATCCTTAAATGCGGATAAAAATTTCGTTCCAAAAATTGTTTAAAAAATCTGAAACTTTTATTTTGTTAATACTTCATTATTCTGATAATTTTAAAACCCGTTTGGTAATTCTTCGGTTTATTTTGGCGGCAATTCTGTCCGATAAATTGCAAAGTTCGAGATTAAAGTTGGCTTGGGGTATTCAGGGATATGTGTTAACATCTAATAAAAGAAGTTAACACGTATCCATTTAATGGACACGTGTGAACTACAGATTAACTCCCCCAAACATCAATCTCTTTCTCCTCGGACTCAATCTCAATCTCTCTTTCATCTCAATCTCTCTATCTCGCTGTATTCCATGTTCCTCCACTTTTCTTCTTCTTTTCTTCCGTTTTCTTCTTCCAGTCGCGGCTATCTTCCTGTTCTTCAATTTTTTTGGTCGATTTTCTGGTGTTCAGGTCGCCGCCTTATTCCTTGTTCTTCCGGTTTCATCTCAAATGGCTTCTTATTGTTTTATATGCATATGTGCATCTATAGTGTAGTGCGTGTGTGTATGTTGTGTAGTGTGTGTGTGTATATTGTGCAGTGTGTGTTCGTGTGAGTGTGTTTGTGCACGTGAGCCACGCGTATGTGCTGCTGTATTATGATGTTCCTGCTGTGTAGTTCGTGTGAGTGTGAGTGTGTTTGTACACAGGCGGGAACACTGAAATTGGGGATGGCGGGATACCAAAAATTATTTTACACTTTTATTTTGGCACCAAAAATTGAATACACTTTTATTTTGGCACCAAAAATTGAATACACTTTTATTTGGACAAAAATTCACCCCCAAATCTATTACACAGAAATTCACCTCATCTCTCTCTCTCTCACCTCCCTCGCATCTCTCTCTCTCTCAGACCTCCCTCGAATCTCTCTCTCGCACACCTCTCTCACACCTATCGCACATCTCTCCTTCACACACCTCTCCCACATCTCTCTGTTGCAACTCGAAGCTCATCTCGAAGGCTTTCTCACATCTCGAAGGCTTGAAGCTCATCTCTCTCACTTGAAGCTCGATTGAAGCGCGATTAAACTCGATTAAAGCTTGATATAAGGTGAAACTTATCTCTCTCACTCTTCAAACACTCCTCTCTCTGATTATTTGTGAATGCATGTAAAACTTTTGTGTATTTTTTGTGCTTTTTGTGTTCTTTTGTATTTTGTTTTTGTTTTGTATTTTTGTAAAATTAGTAGATTCTTGGTCTGACTATTTCTGAGAATTTTGTTTTAATTTTTTGATGTTTTAAAGTCAAAATACCCTGGGGGGATGACGCAAGGAAATTTTATCGCTTTGTTAAGGGGGGTGGACAACCGTTATATCCCGAGTGCAAAAAATTTAGTCGATTAAGTTTCTTAGTTAGGCTTTATCAACTAAAGTGCATTCATGGATTTAGCGAATCAGGATTTAGTGACTTACTTGAATTGATAAAGGAGGTTTTCTCTCATGTAAATCTTCCATCTTCTTTTAGTGCGGCAAAGGGTATGATTAAAGACCTAGGACTTGATTACCAAAAGATACATGCATGTCCAAATGACTGCATGCTCTTTTGGGCAGAAAACGAGAGGCTGGAGAATTGTGCTAAGTGTGGAACATCAAGATGGAGAGTAGTTGAAAAGAAGGCAAATGCCAGGTCTGATGCAAACATAGAACAAGCATCAAATCCTAAAATCCCGGCTAAAGTGATGAGATACTTCCCTTTAAAGCCAACGCTGCAGAGAATGTTCTTGAGCTCTGATTTCTCGAGCTCAATGTCATGGCATGCTTTATCACGAAAGAAAGATGGACGGTTAAGGCATCCGGCTGATGGAAAGGGTTGGAAGTCGATGGACAGTAAATATCCTGAATTTGCTGCCGAAATGCAAAATGTACGATTGGGTTTAGCGGCAGACGGTTTCAATCCATATGGATCAATAAACATATCTCATAGCACCTGGCCAGTAGTGCTCGTAAATTATAACCTCCCCCCTGATTAATCATGAAACCCGAAAATCTAATTCTTTTAACCTTAATCCCTGGTCCAGTTTATCTCGGTAATGAAATTGACGTGTATATGCAACCAATAATTGCAGAGTTGAAGGAGTTATGGGCTGTTGGAATAGAAACTTATGATGCCAGGTTAGACAACACGTTTAAGCTACACGCAAGCCTATTATGGACGATAAGTGATTTCCCTGGATATGGGATTTTATCCGATTGGAGCATGAAAGGAAAGCTGGCTTGTCCTTCATGTCACTAGGAGATCTCATCGACATATTTGAAACATAGTAAGAAGGTTGTGTATTTAAACCATCGAAAGTTCTCCCTCCAGATCATAAGTGGAGGTCCGATAGGCGCAGATTTAATGGAGATGTGGAAATGCTATCATGTCCTGATATATTAAGCGGAGCAGAGGTTGAAGAACTATTGCGTGGTTACGAAAATGATTTTGGGAAGCCGCTAAAAAGAAATAGAGGAATATCAGATTGCCCATGAAAGAAGAAGTCCATTTTTTTCGAGCTACCATATTGGAGCAATAATATGGTTAGGCATAACTTAGATGTTATGCACATTGAGAAGAACATTTGTGACAAGATTTTGGGGACTTTGTTAAATATCGGAGGCAGGACAAAGGACCATCTTAATGTTCATCAAGATTTGGAAGAAATGGGGATTAGAAAAGACCTTCACCCTGTCAAATGTGATGATAAACATGTTGAAATTAGGGCATCTAGTTTTGATATGACCAAAAAAGAGAAAGAGATCTTCAGTTCAGTTCTAATGAATGCTAAGCTACCATACGGATCTGCATCAAATATCAGCCGGTGCATTCAAATGAAGGAGCGAAAGATATCGGGTTACAAAAGTCATGACGCACATTTGATTCTGCAATTCCTATTACAATTTGCTGTCATAAGAACTCTGAAACCTGAGGTAGCAATTCCATTAATGAGGCTGGGAGCATTCTTTAGAGGCATATGTGGAAAAGTCATTGAATTAGAAGATGTTGAAAAATTGCAGAAGTAAATAATCGAGATACTTTGTGAGCTTGAAATGATTTTTCCACCTGCATTTTTTGATATAATGGTTCACTTACCAATTCATTTATGCAAGGAAATAGAATTTGGTGGATCGGTGCACTTAAGGTGGATGTTTGGAATTGAACGGTATTTGTGCAAATTGAAGTCATACGTTCAGAATCGGAGTAAACCTAAAGGGTGCGTAGCAGAGGGCTACTTGGTAGAAGAATGCCTTACATTTTGCTCTAGATTTTTTGATGAGCAGTCTAAGAGTGGGACCGATACCAAGGACAGTCATACAGATGGTGGATATCCTATCGGGTCTCGGAGAAGCAGAGAAGGAAAGTCTATACATCTGGACAACAAGACATGGATAAATGCTCATCGGTACATATTATTCAACTGTGAAAACGTGGAAATCGAAAAGCTAAAAGAGTAAGTTCTAATTAACAACCAAAAATCAAGATTAATTAAAAAAAAACTTTAAGACATTATAATATTGTGCTAACTTGCTGCTAATCCAATTGTAGTGAACACCATACCCTTATTCACAAAGATGACAAATTAAAGAGGTATAAGCGCGAAAGAATGCATACAACTGACTTTCAAAAGTGGTTGAAAGATGTGGTTCAAAAAAGAGATGGAATTTCACTGGAATTGTCCTCGTTGGCAAGGGGCCCTCTTCGTTCGGCAAAGAGATTTATATGTTACAATGTGAATGGATATAGATTTCACACCAAGCTCAGAGATAGTAGGTGTACGACGCAAAACTCTGGTGTGTTCCTCACTGCCTTAACCACCAGTTTTGCGAGTACAAAAGATAAGAACCCAAGTTCTATTTCTTGATTTTGGCTTAATTATATTGTTAATTTTTTTCTTGATTTAATTGGCATTCAACTATTAATTAAGTGTTTTGTAATATATTTAGGTGCACCCAAGAATAGAAAGCGTCGAGGACCTACACTCATGAATGACGTTTACAGAAGAAGGCCTGATGAAAGAAAGGTCATTAAACTGAATTGCGAGCTTCAGGCCATCGCTGATGATGACAAGGTCCTCTCTGAATTTACCAACTTTTTAGGTACGTTGGCTAGGCAGTCTGTCCCACTTGATTGCCTCTCTTGGCATAAATTTCCTGAACAGCTGAAGGAAGAGCTCTGGAGTTTTGTTAAGGTAAACCGGAAACATAAACACGATAATTTACTATGGTATTTTGTACTATCTTTAGGTTTAGATCGAGTTGCACTAATTTTAATAAATTTTGCTAGTCAAAATATGATATTCCTGAGGAAGGAAGGACGTACACATTGCGAATAATTTATGCTTTGTGGAGGCTGCACAAAAGCTGATTTAAGAAGAACCATTATCTTAAGTATGATAATGACGAGGACATACTCAAAATAGGCCAAATGTTGTTTCAGGCGAAGAATTTAAGATTTTACTTAAATACTGGGGGGATAAAGATGTGAAGGTATGTATTTTAAATATTGAACAGCTAGCCAGTACTCTACATCATGTTGGAAATTAATTATTTGTTTGCACATTATTGAATGATCAGGATCGAGCTCAGAAAAATGCTAAAAATCGCAAGTTAATTGTCGAAACGCACACTGCTGGTCATAAAAGCTTTGCACAAATTGGGGAGAAAATTGTATGTCCATAATTTATAAAATCGATGTTTTTTATTATCTATTTACGATTTCATAGGTTCACTTTTTCTTGTGAATTTTTCTTGAGTTCTTGGTTTATCTTTGTAGAAAGCAAAGAAAAAAATGTCACCTAAGCAACTAGCTCCCATGGATGAAATATATGTGAAAACCCGTAAACGAAAAGAAGGACGCAAATACATGGTAATTTAAATTACTCATTTTTAGTTACAGCGAGCAAGTCATTTTAATTTTCATTTTTAAGCTACGGAACATGATACTAATGTTTTATACCTGTTAATTTGGTTGACTACATTGGTTGCTGAAGATGGCAGTAGGGACCAAGCTGGTAAAAAACCAAGTCATGGACCGAGTTGGCTTCTTGGCAGATCGGGGAAATGCAGAAAAACAAAGAAGGCTCAGCAGCTAAAAGATCTAGGCAGTACTGTCCCTACTGATGTCACTGACTTGAAAAACACAATAAGGGAGGAACTCATGGCTGAAATGCAAGAGATGATAGAAAGAAAGGTGTTTGATAAAATGACCAAAGTGGTGGCAAGACTTGGAGAAATCAATCCAGATTTCAGCGACATTGATGTTCAAGAGCTTTGTGCTGCTGCTACGGATGAAAGCGAGGATAGTGATCATGGTGATGAGAATTTGGAGGATGACAATCAGGTGGACGGCGAACAGGATGATACTGAAACTGCAATTTTTGATGAATGATGCTCAGTAGTTTTATTTCTATGTGCATACTTTTGGTACTTGGTCTTTTGATATTTTGGTCCAACAATATTATTGCTGATGTTTAGACTATTATCAGTACTTGGTTTGATATTTAGACTATTATCAGTACTTGGTTTGATGTTTAGACTATGATGCCGTATGTGGTTTGTTGCCACTTGTTATTGTTGGATTTGCTAAATTGCAAACTGGAATATATTTTCAGGATTTTGACAAGTATAATTTGTCAGGTTATTGTAATCACAAATAGCATTGCAGTTTTACCATATAAAAGTGTTGCACAAAAATGTTGCCATATACATTTAAAGTATTACACTAGGAGATAAAAATGTTGCAAGCACATGTTACTGAAAACCCAAAATTTGTTACAAATATAAAATGTTGCAAAAAATGTTACAATAACTCGATTTTGTAACATTTTAAATATAAAAATGTTACACTAAAGTGTTGCAAAGTTCTATTGTAACACCCTTAAATGTTACAAAAACAGAAATAAGTGTTACTAAAACTCCATTTTGTAACATATTTACATATTAAAATGTTACACAAAAGTGTTACAAGATCTATTTTAACAATTTAAAAATGTTACAACAACAGCAAAAAGTGTTACATAAAAGCTCTATTGTAATAACCAAGAAAGTGTTACAACAGACTAAAATTCGTTACAAAAAGGGTCTATGGCAACGGCCGCAAACGCAATGCTGGTTTTTGGCAAATATGTTACTATAGATTCTATTGTAACATATATTGGGTCTACCACAACACTTTTTTTGTCTTGCAATAGGCCATATTTGGTGTAGTGAGATAAAGTATTGAATAACATTCACGATATAAAAATTTTGTGCGGGAATTAAATTCGAAATCGGTGGAATTTTCGTGTTGGAACCTGAATAATCGGGTGCCCTGAAAATTTAGCCGCCGTCCGCGATAAATTTTTGCGAGCGGATAGTGGACGGTGATGAACTAATTTCGAGTCCTAAAATTATAAAATATATAAATAAAGTGATTCATAGAACTATATTTCGAGCAAAAGTGAATTGTTGTTTTAAAAGCCATGCTGGAATTTGTGAATTATTGATTGTGATTGTTGGTTTCACGTCGATTATGTTTCGACGGTTACGATTATAAACATAAGAGTCGCTGTCAAAAATTTTCTAATTTTTTTTAAAATACGAGAAATGTACTTTACAAACTAAAACATTTTACCCTTATATAAATTCGGATTACGTGATTATGTGTATAATCGTTATACGAGTGGGTTATCGAGTTGGGTTATTAGGATTCGAGGATATCAAGCATGTCGGTATAACTAATTCGGGTATTCTGTTCATGTAGATCCCAGTCGAGTTTCGCAAGAACTAAAGTCAGCGTGAAAGCTACATAGGGTTTTGTAAAGCGTTGCAAGGCAAGTACCCCTGACCATTCTTTTATGGTTCAGTATGTATGAATAGACTTTTGTTTTAATCTTGTAAAGGAACAAAAATGTTTTAAGTTACGTATCCCCTGTAGTTATAAATAATTATTTTAAATCTGTTTTGGGGAAAAGTAACTTTGAAAGGTACCTATCCCGAACGAAACAATTTGTAAACTAGTTTCTACGTGTGCTGTTAAATGAATGATTTTAAGAAGGGGATATGTGACGGCCTCAATCCCGGGGTCAGGAGCTGACATCATCAATAACAACAATAACAACTTAATATAATCCAACTCAACATTATTATATAAACACAACCCCATTTTTCCAAGATCTTTTCCAAGTTTAAGTATGACTTAGGTTACAATCCTCACAATACTATCTTTGTATAGCAACTCAACAGACCCGCTTGGGTCCAGCACAACCACCTCAAAGGAGCATGACTCGGAAGGAACTGGAACTCTGCCCTGACCAGCACGGAAAGATCCCCTAGGCATCTGCAATACATATGTAAAACATTTTGCAAGGGTGAGCAATAGATTGCTCAGCAGCACCACTATATGAATAATAATCAAAAACAGTATATGATAAACAACTATAGGAACAGAAATCATAACTTGCTAGAAAACAAGTAAAACATGTATGAACTGGATATCAAAACTAGCATGCTCTGTAAAACATAACATCCGTAGTTGTGTGTTGTGCATAATTATCAATTTCAATTTTAGCATGCTTCTTTCATTTTCAAATCTTCTATCCCATCGCAGGACCCATAAAACCATTTATCCCGTTACGGGGACCCAAAATCATTTGTTCCATTACGGGAACCATGAAACTTATCCCATCACAGAATCTATAAAACTTGTCCCATCACAGGACCTATAACACTTGTCCCATCACAGGACCTATAAAACTTGTCCCATCACAGGACCTATAAAACTTGCTCAGATATAAAAGTATTGGATGATCCCTGGTGGGACTGCTGATCAGGCTATGCTATGAAACTTGTTCCGGAACTCAGAGACTAGCTAGGTCTCTGTCACGCTGGGCTGGTGGTTATAACAGGGTGCGCAACCACTTCGCCTCTTACGCTAACTTCCAGGCCGTTACGGGCCTTCTGCGCACACTCATCCAATTATCTGGTTATTTTTATCCAGTTTTCCAAATCACTAACCTATCTCTTGTCAAAACAATTATAACACAGCACATTTTCCAAAACATTTTCATTTTATTCAAAACATAGAGATAGGTATTTTCAGAAGTTACTTTTCCCCCAAAACACAAGTTAATAAAACAATTTGAAACCTAGGGGATACGTAACTTAAATCGTTATGTTCCAGTACGTAAATGTAAATCAATAATTATTCATATTGTACAGAACTGTAAAAGATTTGTTCTGGGGTAATTGCCTTGCAGAACTTTACAACTAATACCGATTGACCTTGAGCCGACACGGACGCTCAGGCTTTAACATCTAACCACTAGATTACCCTGGCTTCGACTTCAACACTCAGGCCCTTCGATTGGAACCTTACTGAGCTCGTCGACTGTCCACTAGGCTATCCAACGCCAACTCTTGGGCTTCCCGACTAGCACCTACAAAGTCGAAACACCCTAACTTAGACCTTCGATTATGCTTGACATATCCTCGCTAACCATCTACCCGAACGTTAACAAAACCCGACTCGTAATACTTCATATAATAATACACGTACCAATTAGGGCTCACGCCTTCGAAAGTCGGTTCGGTGTTCGTTTTCGGAAAATAGTTATATTTATCCTTTTATGAAACTAGGGTCATCGATTTTCGTAAAATATTTCATCACAACACATAATCAGATTTCGTACAAAATAGTTACATATAATCGATCGACGTTCCGATAGTCATTGGGTACAGCTTCGTATTTCCGTAATTAAATTTTTCCGGAAATCGGGCAGCACCTCCTTTGATTATCGGCTAACCCGTCGAACATCCTGACGTCAAATCAATCACAACACCCAACCCAATCCAAATTCCAACTACCGACTTCAGTCAACAACAATAATTCGCAAATTCACCAACACCACTTAAATACAATTATTAATTATCAATCCCATTTTATAATTTTAATCGCATTTTATAGTTTTATTCGCGATTCGTATTTTAAATCATATTTTATATTTTAAATTGTAGGACTCAGATCGAATCATCATAGTCCACTGTCGGCTCGCCGAAGCTCATCGCCGACGGCGATAAAATTTATGGGTTCCCGTAATTACCGGGCATCCTTCATAAATTTCATCAATTTATTACACTATTTCTCGTAATAACATATTTTATTTCACGAATCACCAATCACATAACTAATTTATTCCAGAAATTAATTAAGTAATTATATAATTAATGACTCGAAATATACCAGCATTAGTTCGAATTTCTCATAATCCTCAAGGAATCAATTCACAAAAACATAACAACATGCAACAGGGTAACCGCGCGTGTATCACACGCACGCCGGCCACCTCGTCGGAGATGAACACAGCGACGGCCGGAAAGTAACAAGAACGGTAACACAGCAAGGCAACACAGCTATACACACCCACACAACACGATACACACACAGAAACATATACATACAACATATATATAAGACGAAATCAACCACAATCGGGACAAAAATAAGAGGATGACCAGACTAATTTCTGGAAAAGAAACAGGACCATCAGAGGTACAGCACCGAAAACAAGAGACAGGGAGGAAGGAGATTATACGGGGAAAAAATAAAAAGGAAGATTGAGAGAGGGAATAGAGACGAAAGGGAGAGATGACAGAGAGATTGGGGAGAGATATCGAAAGAGAGATTAGAGAAGACAGTGTCGGGTTATATCCGATGGAACAGCCCCCCCCCCCATTTTTGTTTGTTTGTTTTGTTTGTTTTTTTTTCAAATAAACCCTGCAACGAAATTTATCTAACCACATTTTAGCTATAACGAGAAATTCACAGGTAACTAAAACTCGAGCACTATTTAAATATTTTATAAAATATCACAAATAATTAAAAGTTAATAAAAATAGGATTTTTCGAAATTTTAAAATAATTTTTGAAACACAATTTATACCCGTTTTTAACGAATAAACGAAATAACACGTGGGTGAAATTAATCTCAAAAATTCCCAAAATAATTTTAAAATCCCTGGAATATTCCAAACTTGAATAAATATAAGTTTCATAATTTTTAAAGAATTTTGGGATTAAATACAGATTTAACAAATAATTACAATCAAAAAATCATATATGGCTAAATAATTGATGAAATGATGATTGCTCAATTTTAAAAACTCCTAAAAATAATTAATAAAATTATGAAGCCATACAAATGATTTTAGAGATAACCCAAGTATTTATGAAAATAAATCCTGAATAAAATCACCTTTAAATACAAAAGTGACACAACACAACTCCACAATGAATTACACAATTAATACATGAACACCAACAATCTCACATAATTAATTAAAATATTAACAAAAATAATATCCAGCTGACAGAACCCACAGACCTATTTTATTTATGCAATTATTTAATAATTACATATTGAAACAATATATAAAACTATACGAGTCGTTATAATCTCCCCCCCTTAAAAAGATTATGTCCTCAGAATCTGATTTTTTTTTTAATTTAACTAAACAAGTGAGGATATTTGTCAAGCATATCTAACTTTAACTCCCAAGTAGATTCTTCTACTCGAGGATTCATTCAAAGCACACTCACTAAGGATATAGACTCATTCCTAAAGACTCACTCATAACGATCTAGGTTTTGGGTTGATCATTCCACGCAAAACAATTTGGATGAGAGGCCATTGGCTCCTACTCCATGACTTGGTTCAAATCAAGAACATATCATTTGAATAATGACATGCAGAATACATTATAAATGTCTGCAACGGTAATGACAATGCTAACTCATGAGCACTTAATCTATTTTCCTCGATACCTCCAACGGGTACATATACTTAGGGCTTAACTCGCCTCTTCTAATCAAACCTAACCAATCTCTTTCAAGGTTCCTACTTTAATATCCATACTCTTTCGATGTAAATCCATCTTCTTTCTTTGTCCATCCCAAGCTGCTTCAACTCTTTTCCGAATCAACACCACTACGTCCTTGGTGCACTGAATTTACTCAGGATCTAACAACATTTCTACTCCCACTTTCTCTCAATAGAGGGGAACTCACACTTATGTTCACACGGGGCTTCGCAAGGTAGCATTCCCTGCTAACCTGATAATTATTAACATAGAAGACACACTCAATGATAGGTAGTTACCATAGTTTCTTCTTAGATTCAAACTATATATTCTCAACATAGCTTATATTGCCTGAATCGTCCTTTCACTTTGACCCTTCGTCTATAAATGATAGGTGGTGCTTATTTTCACTTTAGTTTCCAAACATTCGAACACCTCTTGCTTCTCACCATCAGTTAAGACTGGAAAGTAATCTCATATCTTCACTTCTTCTCACCTTCATATATTTGCACTTCACATTTCACCCTTTCCCTATTTCTTTATTAATTCCTTAGCAATTTTAATCACATTCAATCCTTTCCTTCTATACAGGGCATCTATTACTACACCGGCCTTGCTTAAATGTTCATTAATGGAATAATCAGAATCATTTGTTACTCTCAGCCAAAATTCATATTTGAAACTTAATATATGGTTGCCTTCCTTCTGATCTTTGTAGGGAAATCCTTGGGCTTTTCACATGGACATTTGTGGTCCTTGGATACTTGAGGATGTTATCAATAAATACCATCATGCTTATTCAAACACTCCTTATACACCATGTTCACTAACTGATACATTTGTTAATCCAAATAACATTATCAAAAATTGTGATGCCCATATTTCACTTTAAATGCAGTCTTTGATACGTTCTCAGGCTGGATCTTAAGTCAATCCCCGAGAAATAACACACTCCTTGAACTAGGTTATATAATTAATCAATTCTTGACAGGGTTACTGATTCTTGTTCACCATTTTATTAAACTTTCGATAATCATTAGACATTCTTATCATTTCATCTTTCTTTTTAGCAACATCTCTGGTGTAAACCAAGGGACGATATCCGGTATGCTCATTTTCCTGACTAATATCTTTTACATTTATCGAACTAATTATTTCGCCCCACTGGCCTACAAGGAAATTCCAAGACAATTACATATTACTCAACTTCATTTAACTTAAGTATTTTATTCCTCGCATCCTTACACAAGGTGGATCTACTTTATCTCCTTAGCTTATAAACTCTTTTCTTCGCACAATTGGAAGAGTTTCTTATCTTGCTCATTCCTTTAGCAATTCACCCTACTACTGACTTCCATACGCTTTACTACTAACCTGTCCCGAATTAATCTTTGTCTTATGACAGGTCAACCAATTCGTTACTAAAATCATATCAAACTCCTCTAGCTTTAAGGGCGTCAGATCAACTACACTACGTCTGAATTTCTAAACACTTGATCTTTTGGTCACTCTGGAACTTCTGCCCCTGGCCGTGCTGGATATTGGCCCTTAGGATGTATTACCTAGAGTAACTGTTCCACAATTCCTCGCAATATGTCCAACCTTCCTACAATGGTAGCGAATAACTCCTGGATTTTCTAGATTACCCTCCAATGCAGCATGACCCTTATGACCACATTTGAAACATTGAACATTCTTTGTTTTCCAGATCTGAAAGTCACATCAGAATCTAACCTTCCACCACTCCACTCCACAGTTCACAATACTGTGACACATAATATATTAATAACCCTATGTATCACTAACCAACATAATAAAATGGGTTGGCTATTTCAGTCACAACTACCGACAAACAATCTCACAAACTAGGTCAACTTAAGGACCTTTACTAGGCCTACTAGTCCAAGTTTCAGCCAACCATTCTTCTAAAGGCGGTTCCCTATCATTTTCCATGGGCTCGACAATCACTGAATTAACTTTTCTAAGACAACAATCTTTTCCAATGGATCACAAATCCTTACTATTTCCATCATTCCAAAATAACAACTGGATACATAACTCTTATTTCTCCTGACGGTCAACTCTTCGTTTACTTCCCACAACTAGGACGATCTAACCACAGTGGTTACCAAAGGAAATTCATTGAAATAAAATGCCAAATAAAATTTCAAAATCAAGATAATCCATTCTAAAAGAAAAGTGAAAAAGATGCGGATATGACTGGGAGCAACCATACAAGTACGTAAGATGGCCAATCTTAGTACCATACAGTTTACAACACATAATTCAGTGGTATCCTACCAGACCCTTTGTCACAGAGACAAATAGTCACATCATATGTATTGTATGCCCCCAATCAACCAATAGAACCTCTGAGGAAAGAAATATAAGGGCTCAAGGTATAAACCTCAGTACTAATCCATATTCACTATGGGACTCGGCTGTCAGGGCGGGCACTGACTATTACCCTTCCACCTGAACTTTCATGATCAGATTCGCTCTCTTGAGAAAAGAAACTAAAAACCTCAACTAGACATTGCCAATGATACCTATATATATAGGGAGACTTACTAAAATCTAGGGCAGTTCCAGCCAATCCCCAATAGACATCAGGGTTACGCCTTCGAACCCTTGACTAAACTCACGGACTCGCTCCTCTGGTTGAGTTGCTGGCTCATATCTATATATAATAAACCTTCTCGCACTCTTCTGACTCTATTCCTAACCTAAATCAGGGACTCAAACCTGTAGCTCTGATACCAACTATGACAGCCTCAATCACGGGGTCAGGAGTTGACGTCATCAATAACAACAACAACTTAATATAATCCAACTCAACATTATTATATAAACACAACCCCATTTTTCCAAGATCTTTTCCAGGTTTAAGTATGACTTAGGTTACAATCCTCACAATACTATCTTTTTATAGCAACTCCATAGACCCGCTTGGGTCCAACACAACCACCTCAGAGGAGCATGACACAGAAGGAACTGGAACTCTGCCCTGATCACCACGGAAAGATCCCCTAGGCATCTGCAATACATATGTAAAACATTTTGCAAGGGTGAGAAATAGATTGCTCAGCAGCACCACTGTAATAACCCCAAAATTTTCAACTTTTTGTAACCCTTGTGAATAGTGTTTTAGCTGAATGAGAAAACTTTTCACGCCACACTATGTAGGGGTTCTGTTATGGATATTCTGGGATATTATTAGTACTCTATGAACTATATAAGTGTATGTAAAGATCGTCAGAATCCAATTCCGAACACTTTGGTTTTTCCCGGAAATCCACAAGATACGGAGAGAATTGAGTATAAGATAACAAGATAAAAAGGATTTAAATTAAAGGATTATAATAGAGGATCATAAAAAGGAATATAATGTATTGAGAAAGGTTAAGGGAACCTAAGTAATAAGATCCCGGGTATGATCCTTCAAACGATAAACGAGAACGAAAGTTAAGCGAACCGTATAACAGATCAGCGGTCATTAGGAAAACGATTAGGAAGTTAATCAAAGGGATTAGTGGGAACGATGTCATCCAACCAATAGAAAGAGGACAAGGAAGGGAGGATGACATCATGAGGATGACATAAGCATGACATGGGAAGGAAGGAGGTGTGGTAGCTTTGTAACCACACAATTTCAAGGGCAAGAAGGTAATTGACTAAATCAAATACAAAACAAGTCAACCAAGCCAAGTAAAAATCATTCTCATCAAAAATCAAAAAGCAACCAAGGCATTAGTTCTTCATTGCTCTCGGCTTTCTTACTTTTTAAAGGCAAGATTTTTCAAAATCCAAGATCCAAGCTTCCTAAATTGGTAAGATAATTCCCTAATCATCTTCATGCTTAGTTAGGACTATATCATGAGTTTAAGCCATTAATTCTTTCTCAATCTTCTTCATTTAATCAAAGAAGAAGACAATGAATAGTGTTTTCAAGTTTTTAACTTGAACTTTTTCTTGTTTTTCTTGAAGATCCAAGCATTCTTAAGACTTCTCAAAGCTTCTTAAGGCTTCCTAGCTCCACCCACCACTTCAAGGAAGGTATACCATCTCCAAACCCTAGATTCCTATATATTATAAGATGATTTTTATTAGTGGGTTGATATTGTAGCTTGTTGTTATGATTTAGAGTTTGGGATTTGGAATGGTAGTGAAATGGAATGGTAATTGTTGTGGTTTTGATTTAAAGGAACTTAAGTATGATTAAAGTTAAGTTTAGGCATAAGTATGAATGATTAAATTGAATTGGTTGGGGTTGTTATGATGTGATAAGGATGGATGTTGGTTGTATGTTGGATTTGAGGTTGGTTTGTGGTTGGTTTTGTATGGTTTAAAATTTGGAAATCGCGTAAACATAGCCGTCGTAACGTCCGATTTTCTTTGGACTGTTTTTGTGCATAGCATTAGGACCCGAGGACCCCCTGCTAGATTATGACCACTGCCATGTTTAGATAGCTCATGTTACGAGCTTCGTTTTGATATGTAGTTCGTTCGATTCTGATGCACGGTTTAGGAGAAACGACCGTTTCAAGTAACGGCGTTTCACGAATGAAACTTTTTCCCTCGCCTTACTTTGAAATGTAGGTTAAAGACCAAAAAGGGTTAATTAATGTATGAAACATTTATGGTAAGTGTGTTAGGCAGTTGGTAAGACATTCGCGAAGGAATCGCTTTAAAACTCGTAAAGGTTAAATTATTAAAAATGGTGGAGTCGCGGGTACCCGAGTGACTTAAGCAAATCAGTGAGCGCAAAACAAGCGTTAGAGTCTAAGTTAGTTAAAGTATAGATTTACAAGTGATTTTGGTTTAATTCCAACTTACTTGTTGTTTATAGGTTATCAGACTCCTCCCGAGCCTTTCTCACCCCCAAGTCGCTCAGGCAAGTATTCTATCCGTTATACTGTTGTTGTGATGTATACATTTGTATATGCATGATCTTGCGATAAATGCATATTGGTTATTTAGCAAATTCTTGCGATATATTGTAGCATGTGATATGGTATATATGCATGCCTGTTTCATATTCTTGAAATATATATCTGTTGGTTCAGTTGATAATACCTATGCTAGAGAATAGCGGTAACTTGCATATACCCTTAGTATAGGGACCCAAAAGGTGAAAATATTTTCTAAAAACCGGGAGTCGAGGATCCCGAGTAATCTTGTATATATGGATATGGATATATATATATATATATATATATTTATATTTATATATATATATATATATTTATATATATATATGGTTATAGTTTTCCAAACTATTAATCGAATAAGATTTATTCGATAACTTTAACTTTATTTATTTATCTGAATATTATTTGAATATTCATTCGAGGGCTTATGACTCTTTTATATATTATTATTGAATATTATTTGAATATTCATTTGAGGATCTATGACTCCGATTATTTGCTGAAATATATTCTTTATTTTATTAAAGAATAAGGTGTTAATAATCAAACTTATTTTCGATTATTCAAATAAAGATAATACTTTCATATAAGTATATCTTTGGTTATTTAATACTCGTTTCAAGTATAAATTTTAATACTTCTTCTTCAATTATTTTTATAAAGACTATTCTTTATGGGAATATTATTTAAATAATAATATTCGGTCAATTTCTAAATATTCTGGGGACTAATTTACTTCATTAAATCAGCTTTACTCCAAACACTCTTTAAAGTGTTTTCGAGTCTTCAAAATGATTTTTAAAAGTCAGAGTGGATCCCAAAACTCTTTTTTTTTTATATTTAAGATCTTCCTTTTAAGGGGATTTAAATACTCGCTCAAAACCTGGGGAATCCGGCTCTGTGGTGTATTTTATATTCGCAACGAGGTTGCAGTTTTGGTAAATGAATTGATTACTTGCCCAACGTTCGGGAAGTAAGCCCATCTAATTGAGTCGGCATAAGCGACAGGCCGGGGTACGGTCTATTATTGTGTAAGTGGCTGGGTGGCAGTCCATCAACGCGTGAGGGGCCGGGTAACGGTCTAGCGCGAGGTCCTAATGCGGCCAGGGTGATGACCGGTGAGGAATTCATCCATCTACAGTAGAAAAGGTTACTTATTGGTATCTTTGCCTAATCAGCAAGATATCTGGTTTATGCCAAAATTCTTTTCCTTTCCAAAATTCATTGGATGTTTCAAACTCTGTTCATACTTTATATAACAGAGGTTCCAGGAAATGTTTAAAGAGATATATATATGTGGATATATATATATCGAGACTAAATAAAGTATCTCATAACTTTTTCATTCAATAATATTTCAAAGATTGAATCTATTCAATTCTTAACTTGTGATCTCATCTATGGGATGTTTTTCTTAAAACTTATAATACTTTGAACGGTGGTAGTTCAAGTAGCTTTATAAATAATATAAGTGTGGTGAAGTATTGGTAACTTCATTCCTTGTTTTACTTATATCTAGTAAGTAATTATCTTGCGCATGATAGAGATTCTATTAAGTATCCATTTAGATACTTATATTATTGTTATCACTATGTATTATCTTGCGAGCTGTAAGGCTCACTCTTGCTTTATTTCTTCATCACACAACAACAGTTAGGAGAGATGGCCAGACTCCAGCAGACCCAGCGCAAGCGCGTGGGAAGCGTCCCGCGTCTTCCCGTTGATGTTGTAGCTGCTATAGCTGCAGAGGTAGATCCATTGTAGTTCAGACCATCTACTTTTGAGAATCAAATTATGTATAATTATAACTTGTGGCAGATAATGGCAATTAACTGTAAATTTATCAAGTAATCATTTTGGGTTGTAATAACTTTTAAATGGTGGATTCAAAGACTTGTACTTATTTCAATTTCATCTCTGAGACTATAACGGGTTGTGGTGTGTGTTAGTATGGGGTCACAGCATGAGGTTATTTATTATTAATTAAGTGAAGTGATATTGTGGAAAGAAAGACCGTGACAACCCGGATCCCCGACCCCGGATCTGGGGGTGTTACAGAAATGGTATCAGAGCTAAGCGTTATAAACCTCAGAGATGATGCGACGATATAATAACAAACTCACAAAGATAATAAGAACTCTTGCCAAGTTCATGGTCGGACTACTTAAAGTAGTGCTGACAGTTAAAACCCTTACGGGAACCCTTATAAGTATCATGATAGTAACTTAGCTCGTTTAATGTGTAGGCGCCTGAGATAGAGGACCCTGAGATGTTCGAGCGTGAGCACGATGAGGCATTGCTAGATATTGAGGATCAGGAGGAGCCTGAGATGGAGGAGGATGAGGAGGACCCCTCAGAGGAGCCTGAGACGAAGGTCATTGCTGTTTCAGATGAGGAGGACCCCTCAGAGGAGTCAGAGACAGAGGTTATTGCTATTCCCGATGAGGAGGACCCGGATGAGGTCCCAGTAGCTGAGGAGCGTGTTGGATCTATGGTAGTGTATGCTGGTATCCCTTTACCCACACTTCCGGTGGTCAGAGCCCCTACCCCTCCACCACTATCTTGGATTCCTGATGATGACAGCTCAGAGACCCATACTTCCGAGCCTAGGCAGACCGAGGAGGCACCCTCAGCGGCTCCGGATTCACCACCTCTTGACCCTGTCCACAGGCAGTCTTCGTTAGCTCATGGATATGTTCAGGATGTATTGAGGACCCGAGTGGCTGTTGCCGAGGGCCGACTAGATGAGGCCAGGAGGGAGTTGGATGCAGAGAGGGCGGGTAGGCGTACCCGAGCTTATGAGACTAGGGCTTCTATACCCCGATCCTTGAGGAGGGAGCTTACGGGGATAGAGCTCACGTCCCGAGCGAGACTCAGATCTCTCCAGGGGGACAGGCATGGTAGGATCTCCAGGCGGCAGGCCGACTATATCTTCCGTCGTGCGATGGAAAGGGTTTGGGAGCTGACCCGCTCCGGTGTGTGATTCAGGATTGATGATGGAATAGTCTAGTTGTCTAGTTAGCCGAGGCCTTAGTAAGAGCCAATTTTCCGGGATAGTTGACTTGTATATAGCATCCCTTTTTCTGACTAGACAGATAGACTCTTGTGTATCACTTTTGGGACAGATGACTGTAGCACTGTTGTACTTTTGACCAGATCAAACTATGTATTCTCGCATTATGTATATATTTGTTTCCTTTCGGTTCAGTTCCATAGTGACGGGATCACTGTTTTATCATTATTATTACTGCACTTCGTATTAGAACTTTCTGAAAATAATAGAATTGCGATATACGTTCTCCCCATTATAAGAGCTGTGCAAGGCACAATGTTGTATATGATTGTGACCTAACGTTGAATTTTCCCAATAATTTTTTTTATTATTATCAGAATCATGCCGCCAAGAAAGATTGGAACTAGGGCGAACCCTGGATCTGAGGACCAGGGAAGCCATAATCAGGACAATAGAAACCAAGAACACAGTGAAGAGGAAGATGAGGATTATGTGGAACAGGATGACTCCCTGTATGAAGAGGAAGAGGAAACATATGATGTCGAGGGATTTGAGATAGAGGCTGAAGAAGGAGAAACCGAGGTTGAGCAACCAGTACCAAACCCAGGCATGGATCCCATGAGCCAGTTCATGCAACTCCTAAGGCAGAATTTGGAACGTCAACCCAACCCACCCCCTCAAGGAAGTAACAATGCAGTGGCAAACTCTTTCAGGGCTTTTAAGTCCCTTAAGCCCCCTGAGTTCCACGGATCAGCCGACCCAGTTGAGGCAAGGGCATGGTTAAAGGAAATGGAGAAATCTTTTGAGATTTTGAGTATCGATGAGGCACAGAAAACTGTATTTGCTACCTACCTTCTAAAAGGAGAAGCTAACTACTGGTGGGAGGCCAAGAAAAACATGGAGACAGATGCTATTATAACCTGGGAGAGATTTAGTCAGTTGTTTCTGGGAAAGTATTTCCCGAGGTTTATGGAAAACCAGATGGAGCTCAAGTTCTTGGAGCTAAAGCAGAATAACTTGTCTGTAGCAGAGTATGAGGCGAAATTTACTGAGTTATGAAGGTTTGTGCCGGAGTTTGTGAGCACCGAGGAAAAGAAAGCTAGGAGGTTTCAGCAGGGACTGAAACCGTGGATTCAGAATAGGGTGGCAATCCTTGAGCTTACGGACTATGCCACTCTGGTGCAAAAGGCAACGATTGTAGAAGTTGGAAGTGAACAGATGCAGAAGGAAAGAGAGAAGAAAGGAATAAAGAGGAAAAGTATGAGCATGGGTGGAGGTTCCGCAGGAAGGAGCTTCCCAACTAGATTTAATCGAGGAGCAGTGTCCCTACCAGGAAGGAACACTGGGTTTAAGCGGCCAATGAGTGTGAGTGTGAGTGTGAGCCAGGGCGGCCGGAAGTCAAGAATGTCCTATTCCAACCAGTCTCGACCCCCATTGCCAGCCTGTAACATATGTGGAAGGAATCACACTGGGGAGTGTAAAGAAAGGCCAGTAACCTGTTTTAAGTGCGGTCGGGAAGGCCACTACTCAAATAAATGCCCTTCGTCAGCCCCTGCCGTCGTTCCAACCACCAATTGTCATCGGTGTGGACGCCCGGGTCATTGGAAGAGGGAATGCCCAATGAACAAACCAGCAGCTTCGGGAGCAAGCAGGGCTGCTTCTAATAAGCCACCTACTGCGAGGACTTTCAACATGACAGTCCAGAATGCTATGAAAGATTCAGATGTGATAGCAGGTACCCTTTCTCTAAATTCAGTCAGTGCAAATGTTTTATTTGATTCGGGAGCAACTAAATCTTTTATATCAAAGGACCTTGCACGTAAGTTAAGACTTAAGGCTGAACCCTTGATAGAACCCTTACAAGTAGAAATAGCCAATCATGAAATTATTCCTGTTAACCAGATTCACCCCGCCTGTGAGATAGGCATAGGGGAGCAATCTTTCAGTGTTGATCTAATTCCTTTTAAATTAGGGGAGTTTGATGTGATTTTGAGAATGGACTGGCTATCTAGCAACGATGCTCAGATAGACTGTAAAGGGAAGAAAGTTAAGTTAAATATCCCCGGGAAGAAAGAAGTTATATTTAGAGGAAAGAGGCAAACGCAGAAATTTTTGACTATGGCCCAGGCCAAAAGGATGCTACGAAAAGGAAGTGAGGCTTACCTAGCCTATGTGGTGGACACGCAGAAGGAGGTGCCCAACTTACAAGATATTCCAGTAGTCAACGAATTTGAAGATGTATTCCCACAAGACCTTCCGGGATTACCACCCGATAGAGTGATTGAATTTGCTATTGAGTTGGCCCCAGGGACGGCGCCAGTTTCAAAAGCACCTTACCGGTTAGCCCCGTTAGAAATGAAGGAATTAGCTATCCAATTGCAGGAACTCTTGGATAAGGGTATGATAAGACCCAGTGTGTCTCCGTGGGGAGCACCAGTTTTATTTGTTAAGAAGAAAGATGGGAGCATGAGGTTGTGCATAGACTATCGAGAGTTGAACAAGCTAACCATAAAGAACAGGTACCCATTGCCTAGAATAGACGATCTGTTCGACCAGCTAAAGGATGCTGTTTATTTTTCCAAGATCGACCTGAGAACTGGATATCACCAACTAAAGATTAAACCCGAAGATATTTCCAAGACAGCGTTCCGTACCAGGTATGGGCATTATGAGTTCTTGGTAATGTCCTTTGGATTAACCAACGCCCCAGCGGCTTTCATGGATTTAATGAATAGAGTATTTAAGAAGTACTTGGACAAGTGTGTGATAGTTTTTATCGATGATATTTTGATCTACTCAAGGACTGAGGCAGAACATGCAGAGCATTTGAGGATAGCTCTAGGAATACTCAGAGAGGAGCAGTTATATGCCAAATTCTCGAAGTGTGAATTCTGGCGGAATGAAGTACAGTTTTTAGGACATGTGATCAATAAAGAAGGAGTATTGGTCGACCCCTCCAAGATAGAGGCGGTCTCAAATTGGGAAAGGCCAACCACACCCACAGAGGTAAGGAGTTTCATAGGATTGGCCGGCTACTATCGTAGATTTGTACAGGACTTTGCGAAGATCGCAGCCCCTTTGACACGACTTACTCGTAAGACAGAGAAGTTTGAATGGACGGAGAAATGCGAGAACAATTTTCAGGAATTAAAGAAAAGGTTGATAACGGCTCCGGTATTGGCATTGCCGGACGGAAAAGGAGATTTTGTGATATATAGTGACGCGTCGCACAAAGGATTAGGATGTGTGCTTATGCAGCACGGTAGAGTTATTGCGTATGCGTCGAGACAATTGAAGGAATACGAGGTTAGATATCCTACTCATGACCTTGAGCTCGCGGCAATAGTATTTGCTTTAAAAATTTGGAGGCACTACTTGTATGGAGAGAAGTGCGAGATTTTCACAGACCATAAGAGCCTCAAGTACATATTTACGCAGAAAGAGCTCAACATGCGCCAGAGGAGATGGTTAGAACTAATCAAGGACTATGATTGTGAGATTCTCTATCATCCAGGGAAAGCCAATGTGGTGGCTGATGCCCTTAGTAGAAAGGAAAGACTCAGAATGATAACGACTTCGGAAGAGTTGATAAGGGATTTTGAGAAAATGGAAATAGAAGTAAAGGTAACCGGAACCGGAACTGAAAAGCTTTTTGAGATCTCAATGCAGCCAGAGTTATTGGAAAAGATCAGATTGTGCCAGGAGAAAATAATGAATGAAGACAGAGAGTCAATGACTGGAGAGGAGATCCATACTGAGAAAGATGATAAAGGGATAATGAGGTACTCCTACCGAATTTGGGTTCCGAATGTTCAAGAACTTAAAGATGAGATTTTAGATGAAAGCCATAGTTCCAGGTATTCCATTCACCCAGGAAGTACCAAGATGTATAGGGATTTGAAGGAATATTACTGGTGGCCTAACATGAAGAGGGACGTAGCAGAATGGGTAAACAAGTGTTTGACTTGCCAAAGAGTGAAGGCAGAGCACCAGAGACCCAGTGGACTTTTGCGACCCCTGGAGATTCCCGAATGGAAATGGGAACAGATAGCGATGGATTTTGTTGTAGGCTTGCCAAGGACGAAAGCCAATCACGACGCCATTTGGGTAATTATAGACCGACTGACAAAGTCAGCTCATTTCATTCCTATCAATGAGAGATACACAGTCGATAGACTGGTGGACATTTACCTTAAGGAAATAGTGACGCGACATGGAGTCCCAGCGTCCATTGTCTCAGACCGAGACCCTAGGTTCAACTCCAGATTTTGGAGGAGCTTTCAGGAGTGTGCGGGGACCAAGTTAAATATGAGTACCGCGTACCATCCCCAAACGGATGGACAGAGTGAAAGGACCATCCAGACACTAGAGGATATGTTGAGAGTCTGTGCAATAGACCTTAAAGGAAGTTGGGATGATCACCTGCCGTTGATCGAGTTTTCTTATAACAATAGCTTTCATGCTAGCATCGGAATGCCGCCTTATGAGGCCCTGTACGGAAGAAGGTGTCGATCTCCCTTATACTGGGATGAAGTAGGAGAGCGGAAGATGCTCGGACCCGAAGTGGTCCAAAGGACCAAAGATATAGTGGATCTTATCAGAGGGCGACTTGTAGCAGCCCAAGACAGACAAAAGAAATATGCAGACCTAGCCCGAAAGGACAAGGAATATGAAGTAGGGGACTTAGTACTGCTGAAAGTATCCCCTTGGAAGGGATTAATGAGGTTCGGAAAGAAAGGAAAACTAAGCCCAAGATACATTGGACCTTTTGAGATATTAAGACGGATTGGAAAGTTAGCTTACGAGCTAGCCCTACCCCCTAATTTGCAACAAGTTCATAATGTGTTCCATGTGTCAATGCTAAGGAGGTATCATCGGGATGCCAGGCACATAGTGGAGTACGAGCAGGTGGATATGCAGCCAGATCTAACTTACGTGGAGAAGCCAGTAAGGATTATGGATAAGAAGGAGCAGGTGCTTCGGAACAAAGTGATCAAGCTAGTCAGAGTACTATGGCAGAATCATAATGTGGAAGAATCAACTTGGGAACTAGAGAGCACAATGCTAGAAAAGTACCCCCATTTGTTTTCTGTTTGATTCCGGGACGGAATCCTTTTAAGGAGGGGAGACTGTAATAACCCCAAAATTTTCAACTTTTTGTAACCCTTATGAATAGTGTTTTAGCTGAATGAGAAAACTTTTCACGCCACACTATGTAGGGGTTCTGTTATGGATATTCTGGGATATTATTAGTACTCTATGAAGTATATAAGTGTATGTAAAGATCGTCAGAATCCAATTCCGAACACTTTGGTTTTTCCCGGAAATCCACAAGATACGGAGAGAATTGAGTATAAGATAACAGGATAAAAAGGATTTAAATTAAAGGATTATAATAGAGGATCATAAAAAGGAATATAATGTATTGAGAAAGGTTAAGGGAACCTAAGTAATAAGATCCCGGGTATGATCCTTCAAACGATAAACGAGAACGAAAGTTAAGCGAACCGTATAACAGATCAGCGGTCATTAGGCAAACGATTAGGAAGTTAATCAAAGGGATTAGTGGGAACGATGTCATCCAACCAATAGAAAGAGGACAAGGAAGGGAGGATGACATCATGAGGATGACATAAGCATGACATGGGAAGGAAGGAGGTGTGGTAGCTTTGTAACCACACAATTTCAAGGGCAAGAAGGTAATTGACTAAATCAAATACAAAACAAGTCAACCAAGCCAAGTAAAAATCATTCTCATCAAAAATCAAAAAGCAACCAAGGCATTAGTTCTTCATTGCTCTCGGCTTTCTTACTTTTTAAAGGCAAGATTTTTCAAAATCCAAGATCCAAGCTTCCTAAATTGGTAAGATAATTCCCTAATCATCTTCATGCTTAGTTAGGACTATATCATGAGTTTAAGCCATTAATTCTTTCTCAATCTTCTTCATTTAATCAAAGAAGAAGACAATGAATAGTGTTTTCAAGTTTTTAACTTGAACTTTTTCTTGTTTTTCTTGAAGATCCAAGCATTCTTAAGACTTCTCAAAGCTTCTTAAGGCTTCCTAGCTCCACCCACCACTTCAAGGAAGGTATACCATCTCCAAACCCTAGATTCCTATATATTATAAGATGATTTTTATTAGTGGGTTGATATTGTAGCTTGTTGTTATGATTTAGAGTTTGGGATTTGGAATGGTAGTGAAATGGAATGGTAATTGTTGTGGTTTTGATTTAAAGGAACTTAAGTATGATTAAAGTTAAGTTTAGGCATAAGTATGAATGATTAAATTGAATTGGTTGGGGTTGTTATGATGTGATAAGGATGGATGTTGGTTGTATGTTGGATTTGAGGTTGGTTTGTGGTTGGTTTTGTATGGTTTAAAATTTGGAAATCGCGTAAACATAGCCGTCGTAACGTCCGATTTTCTTTGGACTGTTTTTGTGCATAGCATTAGGACCCGAGGACCCCCTGCTAGATTATGACCACTGCCATGTTTAGATAGCTCATGTTACGAGCTTCGGTTTGATATGTAGTTCGTTCGATTCTGATGCTCGGTTTAGGAGAAACGACCATTTCAAGTAACGGCATTTCGCGAACGAAACTTTTTCCCTCGCCTTACTTTGAAATGTAGGTTAAAGACCAAAAAGGGTTAATTAATGTATGAAACATTTATGGTAAGTGTGTTAGGCAGTTGGTAAGACATTCGCGAAGGAATCGCTTTAAAACTCGTAAAGGTTAAATTATTAAAAATGGTGGAGCCGCGGGTACCCGAGTGACTTAAGCAAATCAGTGAGCGCAAAACAAGCGTTAGAGTCTAAGTTAGTTAATGTATAGATTTACAAGTGATTTTGGTTTAATTCCAACTTACTTGTTGTTTATAGGTTATCAGACTCGTCCCGAGCCTTTCTTACCCCCAACTCGCTCAGGCAAGTATTCTATCCGTTATACTGTTGTTGTGATGTATACATTTGTATATGCATGATCTTGCGATAAATGCATATTGGTTATTTAGCAAATTCTTGCGATATATTGTAGCATGTGATATGGTATATATGCATGCCTGTTTCATATTCTTGAAATATATATCTGTTGGTTCAGTTGATAATACCTATGCTAGAGAATAGCGGTAACTTGCATATACCCTTAGTATAGGGACCCAAAAGGTGAAAATATTTTCTAAAAACCGGGAGTCGAGGATCCCGAGTAATCTTGTATATATGGATATGGATATATATATATATATATATATATTTATATATATATATATGGTTATAGTTTTCCAAACTATTAATCGAATAAGATTTATTCGATAACTTTAACTTTATTTATTTATCTGAATATTATTTGAATATTCATTCGAGGGCTTATGACTCTTTTATATATTATTATTGAATATTATTTGAATATTCATTTGAGGATCTATGACTCCGATTATTTGCTAAAATATATTCTTTATTTTATTAAAGAATAAGGTGTTAATAATCAAACTTATTTTCGATTATTCAAATAAAGATAATACTTTCATATAAGTATATCTTTGGTTATTTAATACTCGTTTCAAGTATAAATTTTAATACTTCTACTTCAATTATTTTTATAAAGACTATTCTTTATGGGAATATTATTTAAATAATAATATTCGGTCAATTTCTAAATATTCTGGGGACTAATTTACTTCATTAAATCAGCTTTACTCCAAACACTCTTTAAAGTGTTTTCGAGTCTTCAAAATGATTTTTAAAAGTCAGAGTGGATCCCAAAACTCTTTTTTTTTTATATTTAAGATCTTCCTTTTAAGGGGATTTAAATACTCGCTCAAAACCTGGGGAATCCGGCTCTGTGGTGTATTTTATATTCGCAAAGAGGTTGCAGTTTTGGTAAATGAATTGATTACTTGCCCAACGTTCGGGAAGTAAGCCCATCTAATTGAGTTGGCATAAGCGACAGGCCGGGGTACGGTCTATTATTGTGTAAGTGGCTGGGTGGCAGTCCATCAACGCGTGAGGGGCCGGGTAACGGTCTAGCGCGAGGTCCTAATGCGGCCAGGGTGATGACCGGTGAGGAATTCATCCCTCTACAGTAGAAAAGGTTACTTATTGGTATCTTTGCCTGATCAGCAAGATATCTGGTTTATGCCAAAATTCTTTTCCTTTCCAAAATTCATTGGATGTTTCAAACTCTGTTCATACTTTATATAACAGAGGTTCCAGGAAATGTTTAAAGAGATATATATATGTGGATATATATATATCGGGACTAAATAAAGTATCTCATAACTTTTTCATTCAATAATATTTCAAAGATTGAATCTATTCAATTCTTAACTTGTGATCTCATCTATGGGATGTTTTTCTTAAAACTTATAATACTTTGAACGGTGGTAGTTCAAGTAGCTTTATAAATAATATAAGTGTGGTGAAGTATTGGTAACTTCATTCCTTGTTTTACTTATATCTAGTAAGTAATTATCTTGCGCATGATAGAGATTCTATTAAGTATCCATTTAGATACTTATATTATTGTTATCACTATGTATTATCTTGCGAGCTGTAAGGCTCACTCTTGCTTTATTTCTTCATCACACAACAACAGTTAGGAGAGATGGCCAGACTCCAGCAGACCCAGCGCAAGCGCGTGGGAAGCGTCCCGCGTCTTCCCGTTGATGTTGTAGCTGCTATAGCTGCAGAGGTAGATCCATTGTAGTTCAGACCATCTACTTTTGAGAATCAAATTATGTATAATTATAACTTGTGGCAGATAATGGCAATTAACTGTAAATTTATCAAGTAATCATTTTGGGTTGTAATAACTTTTAAATGGTGGATTCAAAGACTTGTACTTATTTCAATTTCATCTCTGAGACTATAACGGGTTGTGGTGTGTGTTAGTATGGGGTCACAGCATGAGGTTATTTATTATTAATTAAGTGAAGTGATATTGTGGAAAGAAAGACCGTGACAACCCGGATCCCCGACCCCGGATCTGGGGGTGTTACAACCACTATATGAATAATAATCAAAAACAGTATATGATAAACAACTATAGAAACAGAAATCTTAACTTGCTAGAAAACAAGTAAAACATGTATGAACTGGATATCAAAACTAGCATGCTCTGTAAAACATAACATCCGTAGTTGTGTGCTGTGCATAAATATCAATTTCAATTTTAGCATGCTTCTTTCGTTTTCAAATCTTTTGTCCCATCGCAGGACCCATAAAACCATTTGTCCCGTTACAGGGACCCAAAATCATTTGTTCCATTACGGGAACCATGAAACTTATCCCATCACAGAATCTATAAAACTTGTCCCATCATAGGACCTATAACACTTGTCCCATCACAGGACCTATAAAACTTGTCCCATCACATGACCTATAAAACTTGCTCAGATATAAAAGCATTGGATGATCCCTGGTGGGACAGCTGATCAGGCTATTTTAAAAAACTTGTTCCGAAACTCAGAGACTAGCTAGGTCTCTATCACGCTGGGCTGGTTGTTATAACAGGGTGCGCAACCACTTCGCCTCTTACGCTAACTTCCAGGCCGTTACGGGCCTTCTGCGCACACTCATCCAATTATCTGGTCATTTTTATCCAGTTTTCCAAATCACTTACATATCTCTTGTCAAAACAATTATAACACAGCACATTTTCCAAAACATTTTCATTTTATTCAAAACATAGAGATAGGTATTTTCAGAAGTTACTTTTCCCCCAAAACACAAGTTAATAAAACAATTTGAAACCTAGGGGATACGTAACTTAAATCGTTATGTTCCAGTACGTAAATGTAAATCAATAATTATTCATATTATACAGAACTGTAAAAGATTTGTTCAGGGGTAATTGCCTTGCAGAGCTTTACAACTAATACCGATTGACCTTGAGCCGACACGGACGCTCAGGCTTTAACATCTAACCACTAGATTACCCTGGCTTCGACTTCAACACTCAGGTCCTTCGATTGGAACCTTACTGAGCTCGTCGACTGTCCACTAGGCTATCCAACACCAACTCTTAGGCTTCCCGACTAGCACCTACAAAGTCGAAACACCCTAACTTAGAACTTCGATTATGCTTGACATATCCTCGCTAACCATCTACCCGAACGTTAACAAAACCCGACTCGTAATACTTCATATAATAATACACGTACCAATTAGGGCTCACGCCTTCGAAAGTCGGTTCGGTGTTCATTTTCGGAAAATAGTTATATTTATCCTTTTATGAAACTAGGGTCATCGATTTTCGTAAAATATTTTATCACAACACATAATCAGATTTCGTACAAAATAGTTACATATAATCGATCGACGTTCCGATAGTCATTGGGTACGGCTTCGTATTTCCGTAATTAAATTTTTCCGAAAATCGGGCAGCACCTCCTTTGATTATCGGCTAACCCGTCGAACATCCCGACGTCAAATCAATCACAACACCCAACCCAATCCAAATTCCAACTACCGACTTCAGTCAACAACAATAATTCGCAAATTCACCAACACCACTTAAATACAATTATTATTTATCAATCTCATTTTATAATTTTAATCGCATTTTATAGTTTTATTCGCGATTCGTATTTTAAATCATATTTTATATTTTAAATTGTAGGACTCAGATCGAATCATCATAGTCCACTGTCGGCTCGCCAAGCTCATCGCCGACAGCGATAAAATTTACGGGTTCCCGTAATTACCGGGCATCCTTCATAAATTTCATCAATTTATTACACTATTTCTCGTAATAACATATTTTATTTCATGAATCACCAATCACATAACTAATTTATTCCAGAAATTAATTAAGTAATTATATGATTAATGACTCGAAATATACCAGCATCAGTTCGAATTTCTCATAATCCTCAAGGAATCAATTCAAAAAAACACAACAGCATGCAGCAGGGTAACCGCGCGTGTATCACACGCACGCCGGCCACCTCGCCGGAGATGAACACGGCGGCGGCCAGAAATTAATAAGAACGGTAACACAGCAAGGCAACACAACTATACACACCCACACAACACGATACACACACAGAAACATATACATACAACATATATATATATATATATATGTATAAGACGAAATCAACCACAATCGGGACAAAAATAAGAGGATGATCGGACTAATTACTGGAAAAGAAACAGGATAATCAGAGGTACAGCGCCGAAAACAAGAGACAGGGAGGAAGGAGATTATACGGGGAAAGAATAAAAAGGAAGATTGAGAGAGGGAATAGAGACGAAAGGGAGAGATGACAGAGAGATAGGGGAGAGATATCGAAAGAGAGATTAGAGAAGACAGCGTCGGGTTATACCCGATGGAACAGCCCCCCCCCCATTTTTGTTTGTTTGTTTTGTTTCTTTTTTTTTCAAATAAACCCTGCAACGAAATTTATCTAACCACATTTTAGCTATAACGAGAAATTCACAGGTAAATAAAACCCGAGCACTATTTAAATATTTTATAAAATATCACAAATAATTAAAAGTTAATAAAAATAGAATTTTTCAAAATTTTAAGATAATTTTTTAAACACAATTTATACCCATTTTTAACGAATAAACGAAACAACACGTGGGTGAAATTAATCTCAAAAATTCCCAAAATAATTTTAAAATCCCTGGAATATTCCAAACTTGAATAAATATAAGTTTCATAATTTTTAAAGAATTTTGGGATTAAATACGGATTTAACAAATAATTACAATCAAAAAATCATATATGGCTAAATAATTGATGAAATGTTGATTTCTCAATTTTAAAAACTCCTAAAAATAATTAATAAAATTATGAAGCCATAAAAATGATTTTAGAGATAACCCAAGTATTTATGAAAATAAATCCTGAATAAAATCACCTTTAAATACAAAAGTGACACAACACAACTCCACAACGAATTACACAATTAATACACGAACACCAACAATCTCACATAATTAATTAAAATATTAACAAAAATAATATCCAGCTGACAGAACCCACAGACCTATTTTATTTATGCAATTATTTAATAATTACACATTTAAACAATATATAAAAATATACGAGTCGTTATAGGATAGGTACAAATGATTTTGAAAACTGGATGAAATGATCAGATATGGGATACATAGGGGCCAGAGTGGCCTAGTGAGGTTGCATAAAAGGCTAATTCCGTTGCGCGCATTACATAACCGATTAGTCCAGCATGTAAGAGACCTAGCTAGTCTCTAAGTTCTGGAACAGGTTTATGGGATGGCAGTTGGAGCCGTATGGTGTTGATACCCTGATCAGCTGTCTTCTCATATCCGTTACGAATATGATTTGGCTTTGTGATTCCCGTAAGGGAATAATTGATTGATACAGTTGAATAACAAATGTGAATAGCATGCTAAAATTGGACTCTGGTACTTGCACAGCACACAACTATGTTTGTTTTGTTAAGAGCATGCTAGTCAGTGATATCCAGTTTTCTTTATTTACTATTGTTCGAAATGATTTACGGATTTCATGTTGATTTATAGTTCTGTTCCAAAAACTGTTTACTTTACTATTTTTATCTTGATATTCATATGTTGGTACTGTTGAGAAATTATGCTCACCCTTACAACCTGTTATATATATATATTGCATATGCCTAGAAGACCAGTCAAACCTTGGCAGAACCGTGTCTCAGCCCCTTCAGGTCCAGGCTCCTCAGAGGTAGTTAGTATCTGACCATGTGCGGTCAGATGAGTTGCTGAATAAGTTTAGTGTGTCAGACTTTTTGAATAATGGTTTGTATGATGTGTAACTTGGATCATACTTGAACCTGGATCGGATCTTGGTTTGGTCTCGTGTTAGTATATAATAATAATCTCTTAGTTTATATTTCTCTTTGTTGTGTTTAGTGACGTCAACTATGACGTCAACTCTTGACCCCGGGGTTGAGGCCGTCACATTATCTACTATTAATTAGTCTGTATTCATAGGGTGTTTTGTTATCATCAAGTTTCTCTTAATTTGTGCCTACATTTCCAGTAGACATAAATTAAGGGAGATTGGTAGGAATATGTCATAGGCTTGATGATAAGTTCACCAAAATACCTTAGTAGATTTTATTTAGTATTTTTGTAGCTCTCAACGGATGATCACCTTAACATCCGTTGAGAGAGTAGTTTATGTATTAATAAGTTTTGTAGCATATTTCTGCATACTACGATACCTTAGAGATATAGAAGTTGTAGGATATTCAAAGTCATGTTGACTACTAGATTGATATGCAAAGTAGGTTGGCTAATTGTAAATATTAGATGCCTTGTAATTTTACATCAGTGAAATAGAGTTAACTGCTATAGAAGACTTTCAACGGATGATTCTACAAGGTTTTGACGGATCATCCAAGTCACATTCAACTAATAATCTAATAAAGCTTCGACAGACGATTCAACACAGTTTCAACGGATGATCCAATGAAGTTTCAACGAATGTTCAAATTCAAATTGAAGTTGATAGTGACTTGACAATCACATCCGTTGATTTTATGCAAATGGAATGTGGCAGCCTATTTACAAGTTTTAGAGAACAAAGAAGCATTTCCATTTCTATGCTAACTTGAAGATATTCAAATATGCTGGATAGAGAAATGAAGAAGCATGAAATTAGCCTAAGAAACTCTTATCTTATTAGTTTTTCTTTTTATCATGTAACTTGGTGATATATAAACCAAGGGTAGAAAGTAGAATAATAACAAGCAAGTAAGCAATCAACTAGAGAAATAGATAAAGCTGTATCTGTGAAGAACTTCTCAGTTCTTTGTAGTTTCTACTTGTAAGCACATGTGTACAATCTTTGAATTATAGAGTTCCCGATCTTATATATATTTCTGGTGGAAAAGTTCAATACACCGGAAAGTTTTTAAATACTTGTGTTTAATTACTTTGTATTTGATTACTTCAATAATTTCATTCCGCACTTTAGCTTAATCGAACACAGTTATATATTTGAGTTAGAATAGTTCTTGAAATAAAAAAGGAACCAGAATTACATTCAACCCCCCCTTCTGTAATTCTTTGTTAGATTGTTTGGGAATAACATTAACATATAAGTCAAATTGTCAAAAGATAGGGCTCTGTACTTTTAGAATTGAAATCGGGTCAAAAATAGTAGTTATCGATCAATAATCGACTCAGAATGACTCGCAAAACAAACGACCTTTCGATACAAAAGAATTTAGGTCTCGAAAGTATTTTTAATAGAAGCGAAATATTTTTCTGAGTCTAGACGCATTCGTTTCGTATTAAACGGACGAACGGTTGATTTATTATGAACAAAATAAGAATAAATCATTAAATAATAATATTAATTAATTTTAAAATACTTAATATAATTTTTAAAATCTCAAAAGATTTTTAGGAATGATTTGAATTAATTATAAATAAATATATTTTATTTAACTATTTATAAATAAAAATTATTGATTAAGTGAATTAATCAATTAATTAGATACATAAATAATTAATTAAAATAAATTATAAATAATTAAATCAAATACTAATTATTGAAAATAATAAAAGGAAATAATTTTGGAATTTAAAATAATTTAGGTAATTATTTAAAATAATTAACTAAATTATATTTGGAATTTAAAAAAAATTAGAATTAAAAATGAATTTTTGATTTAAATAATAAAAAGAAAACTTGGAAACAGGTTTTAGGAAAGGAAATTAGGAATTTTGAAATCAAAACCGGGACTTTTAAATCAGAAAACGGGTCAAGACCGGGTCAAACCCGGGTCACCAAGAACACGTTACCGGAAAGCTCAAATTCTGGCAACAATGTCATGCCACCGAACTTCCTTTTCGGCCTCAAACAACATCCTCGTTTCGGGGTTAAAACACTGTAAACAATCCCGATTCTAACTCTAAATTGTTCAAGGAACTTAATTTAAGTAACAACTCCAACGAACGACGATATAATCGTCTTATCCGGCTAAAAATGAATCAAAATCCGGCAAAGTCGAAGCTTCCCCGTCCAAAAACCAAAATCGAGTAATCCTTAACTAAAAAACACGATTCTGGTATTAAAATGAAGACAATAACATGTATAATCTATTCATATGATCCATATTAACACCCAACATCTCGAATGGCCAGAAAATCAAAATTTAAAAAAAATACTCGAAACTCAACTTAACTCTTCCGGGAATCGCTTGCTACAATTAATTATATGAATCAATTCTAAATCCCAATAGGAAGCTATCCAAATCATCAAAAAAACCAGATAACCCCAGAATCAAAAACCCCCAACTTTGAATATAAACCCTAAAAAATTGAATTAGAAATTGCCTATCGTTTGATGATTTTGATGATGGATATAGGTAGTATGGATTGTGGGCTTCAAATTGGTTACCCATACTTCGATTTCTGAGATCCACATCACCTTCGAATGATCGATTGATCCTCAAGAACACCAAGAACAATTTTCATAAAATTTTCAAAATTTTTATTTATATTGGATATATTTTAGATGTCATGTCTAATATGTTTCATGTTTAGTTTTCAGATCTTAACAAATAGGAAATATCAGTTCTTACTGGAATGAGGACTTACCGGAAGTCATGACTTAATGATATCAGGACTTAGATTATCAGAAGATAATATCAGAAGATGGATATCAGAACTTAAGTTGTAATAACTCATATTTTTGAGACCTTGTAAAACGTTTAATGAAAAGTAACCCTGACGGACGGGAAAAACTTTTGAGCCCACACTATGTAGTACATGAGAAAATGAGTTTCGGAGTTGATATTATGATTATACGTACCAAATGAGTGTATGTAAACGCTATTAGTTTTCGAAGAAAACGAACTTTGAAAAATGACCAAATTTACGACTCATCGAGGATTACAGGAATCACAATATAATTACAAGATTAAAACCCTACGGATTTCTATCCAAGTATGATAATTCAAAACATAAGGAATAAAAGTGAAAGGAATTACATCGCGAACCATTTACGAGTAAGTATTACGAAAACGTTTAAGCGACCGAGCGAATGCGTAAACGATTAAATAAACGTAACGCACTAACTAACCATGGTAAAAAGTAACCATGGTTACTTTATCAAATAGTGAGCTAGATATAGGATGATCAACCAAGGCTAATAAAATAGTAAGCTAAGGAAGCTAAAACAAGTAACTTAGCTTGTAAACTAGGAAGCTAGTTAGATTTGTCCATGGATTTGCCAACAAGAATAAACCTAGGATCCTAAACTAGGAGAATATCAAATCAATATAAGATATCACCAACATAATTTCCAAGAAGCAACCAAGGAAGCAAGCATAAAACTCTCTCCCCACTTCTTCATCAAGCCATTTGGCTTCTTCTTCTTCACCAAGGAAGTCAAAATCAAATCTTTAAGTTCTAGCCATGGATAAATCCTCCCATTAATTCTCAAGCTTCCTAACAACCAAACTAAGGTAAGTTAATTCTTTGATCTCTTTTTATCAAGTTTTGATGGGTGAAATAAAATCAAGAAAGTTGCGAGTGAATAGTATGAATAGTAACTTTTCTTTGGTTTCTTGATTTCAATGGTGGTTTTAGGTTCCAAAAACCATAGCAAGCACTCCCAAGACTCCACCATCCTCAAGAACACATCTCAAGATTTCATAAAAGGTAAAAATCTTTGACCCAACTTTATTTAAGATTCAAATCCAAGATCCTTTTAGTATGTAGTTATAAACCGAGTTTTAGAGGTGATATTGTTGAAATCTTGATGTTTAGCTAAGTAGATTTAAGATTGATTGTTGTTGCCTCAATAACATGATATTCTTGAGAGGAGTTAGTGGATTGATGATTATATGGTGATTTTTGGCGGTAGTATAAAGATTTAAGGCGTAAACGAAACTCCGATCATGAACGTAATTTCGTTAAAACGAACAAAATCTAACTTTAAGTTTCTGCAGAAAGTCCCGAAGATGTAAAATTTAGTTTCTTGAAAAATAACCCTTGATTATGATAGAAAATTTTATAAGGATCTTTTAGGCACTTGAATCGCTTGATTCTGATTTACAGATCAAAAGTTATGACCGTTTTACTAAAAGTGATTGAAGCGACAAAAACTGCTACGAATCACTAACTTTGAAAATATAAAGGATCGACTTAAAAGTGTTCATAAATCATGAAATTTTTACAAAGAGTAGAATATTTAGTTTCCTAACTTCCATAAAAATTTCAAGTGAAAATAATTAATTTTCAGTTTTATAAAACTATCGGAGCCGAGAGCGCACGATTAGAAACCGTAGAATCCATAAGCGGAGCTGACGGCGAGAATGAAAATGAACTTAAGATTCTTTGAAAAATGAAGCGACCATGATGTGAATAAGGACTTGAAGGAATAATAAGGATAAAATAAGTTGAGAGGGTGCATAATAATTAGCGCATGAGTGCGGGTAACCGTAAATTAGAACGGGACCTAACGAAGTGAATTATGTTATGATTATCTATTTCCGAGCGGAACCTGGAGCATCCTCCATCTCGAAATACCCAGGAAAGTTTACGAACCCAACTCCACTTACCGTTGTGTTGTAAAAGGATTGTTTTATTATCATTGGATAAATACCATGTTTGCCATGATACATAGTTATTGAATTTTTGTATAATATAGCAATGTTGTACGATAAATATATGTATCGTAAAATATTTATTTCCTCTTTAAGCATGATGTATAATTATAAGGCCGAGAGTCGGTCGGGATTTTCGGATGAAAATCCGGGAATCATTCCGGTGATATTAGGACAATCACAAGTCCATAAAAGTACGTTTTAAAGGGACTCAACGTCCACTTACGAAACATTAAAACACCTCAAACTTTTATTAAAACAATTTCCCAACGATCATATTCCCTCAACTATATTTTATTATTAGAACAATAAATATTATATACCTATTCCTTTATTATAGAAGAAGTATACTCCAATGATTATTTATTTTAAACCCGATTAAACATTAAAGATTATTGATTTCGTAGACACAGACTAGTTGAGGAATAGTATTTTAAATATTCTTTCAAAGAGTAAACTCATTCGAGGTTAATTATTTATCGATTATCATTTTATTATTTATTAAAGGGTTTATTATGATTTAAAAATCATGGAACCTGATTTAAAATACTTTCTGATTTTCGGAAAAATCATTCGAATAATTTCAAAACATCGGAGAATATTATCTCGACTTAATTAAATATTTTGAATATAGTTTCAAAAGAAACTCCCCCTTATATAACAAATATGTTGACAACGGTCAACTCACATCCTTAGTACTTCCTTCGAAAATTCTCGGAAGTACATATATACACGTACATATCCAAGTGTACCTATCAACAAGCAATATGCTTGGGGAACAATATAAGTTCCATAAATATGATGGGATTCTTACAAGGACAAGGAGAGGTAGACTCCAGTACTTCGTGGACTGGGGAGACTACCAATTTACTACCACATGAGAAAGCATTTTATATACTGATGAACATGTGGAGTATGCGTACCTGAGAGGGATGGGCGCAAAACCGTTTCTTGAGAGGGATAGACGCGAAGTGTGTACCTGAGAGGGACGGACACAGAAAAGGCCCGAATGCAGCCAGGGTGATAACCAATAATAAAAGAGAATCATCCATCTACATGTAGAAAATGTTATTTTTATCGCAGTACGACTGATCATCGTATGCGGTGGCTCCAACGAATGTCCTATTCTTCCAGTTGGAATTGTGATGCAATACCGTAACCCAAGCCTAGGTGTTGGGTTTACGATTAAGGTATTCGCAGGATAATAAAATCCACTAAAGAATTGTTTTTATATAAGAAGGTGTGTGTCACCAAGGAAAAACTAAATTCGAATAAAACATAATTATCATCTATGATGTTTTATGCAAGTTATCATACAGTCATTTTCATGCTGTACATTATTATGTTGGGCATTATAGCTCACACTTGTTTTCTTAAATTGACACAACACAACAGTGAATCAAGATGCCTACCCTGAGAACCACAGCCAGGAAACGGGTAGGAAATGGCGAGTTGTTCCGTAGATTGTTTGGTGTTGTACCACAGGTAGTCCGAATAAGCTGGATTGGTTTTCGGTTGTTTTTAGTTTGGCTTATTTATAAGTATGACTTATGTAAGGTAATAAACAAGAAACGTATATTTGACCGACGGACTAGCCTTACTTAAAGGTTACTCCCCGGTAAGACTTAACTACTTTTGGGTTGTAATAATTATCACTTTATGGTTGAACTACTCTAGCTATGAATGGTTCGTCTCCAAGACAATAACCTGTAAGTATGTGTGTGTGATAAGTATGGGGTCGTAAAGTGTGAGTATTTATATATTGTAGTGTGAGGTATGTGGTTTGTAGTAGTTTAGATGGTGTGGCCTCCGAGATTCCTAACCCCGGATTTTGGGGCGCCACAGAAATGGTATCAGAGCCTTAGGTCATCAAATCTTGGAAATGATAGGATATAACTAATCAATTAGAGCTCAAGTCGAGTTCGTCGTCGGGCTACACGGGTAGTCTCGACAGTTTTTACCCTCAAGGGAATTCCGACTCTAAGTTAGTAACACATTGCCTATTGTATTAGGTACCAGTGGAGCCTATGAGGGAGGTTGACCCTGTTGATGATGTTATAGTTCCTGAGCATGACCCTACTCCCGAGCCAGAGGACCCACCCATTGATGACTCAGATGATGACCCTACTGAAGATGTCCCGGAAGAGGAGACCGACCTTCCTGTCCCCATAGCTGATGACGTTGAGATGACCCAGGGAGATGGCGTAGGCTGGAGGGATGTAGAGATGTACCCTTACCCGACCATTCGCTCTCCTACCCCACCCCCAGGGATTCAGAACCCTATGCCCTATGCTGATGATGATGATGAGGATGGGATATATGCACAGGTCTACGAGGCTTACGACATATCCTCTAGCGACCCAGACTCACCTCTACCACCCCCGGCGACCATACATGTAGTTGTACACGATTAGATGGTGGCTCAGCTTAACGCTGAGATCACTACGGCATCTGCTCGTATTGTGGAGTTATGCCAGGCACTGACAGCTGAGAGAGCCATCAGACTAGGATACCCAGGGGACTTCAAAGCTGTTTCCCCAGCCATAGCCCGCAGAGAGATTGATTGGATCGAGCTCCGTACCCGGGTTCAGATGAGGATGACAACGATTGGATGATACATCCCAGTAGTTGATGCAGAGCTGATGTTGGTAAAAGAGATGAGGAGGGTGCGTGACCTTACATGCAGTGACAATGACTGAGAGACTAGTGACTAGATATGGACCTTGAAGAAGGCTGGGTGACTTGTCACCAATTTTGATAGGATAGCTAGTAATAGATAGCGTTCCTAGCCCTTCAGGGTATACGGCTTATGTATTTACATTTCAGTATTTAGGATAAGTAATGATGTATTATAATCAGGCATGTATGAACTCGACTAGTTGTTTTGTCTCCCAGATATAAGTGGGAGACCTTATGAAATATATATCTAGAAGTTATTAAGAAATTGATGTCCATATTATTGCACTTTATTAAAACATGCTAGACAATAAATGACATGCTTACACATGAATAATTAATCCAACTGTAATAATTGTAACTATATTGACAAATCTTCATTATCAGAACAATGCCACCTCGTAGAAGAGGAACCGGGGCACAACCCGCAGAATTGGTTAACCAACAACGGAATGAACCTAACCCTGTAGTAAATGAAGAAAGTGAAAAAGACCTAGACTATAATGAATATGATGAGGAAGAATATGTAGAAGAAGAGGTTGAGGATACCCATGAGGGACGTGTTGGATTTTTAACACAGCGGGGGCATGGCAAAATACTTTTACACATACAAAATCCAAATAAAAGCATATAAATCGTGAATAAAAATTCGAGGGATCGAATCTAACCTTTTAAATAATTCGGAGACAACGATCAGAGATCCTTAGCAGTTGCTCCTCAAGTGTGAAGCACTCCACCGGTATCCACCAAGAAAACGATGTTAAGGAGGAGGAAGGAGGTGGAGAGTATTGGGTTTTCCAAACTTTTTGGGTTTTCGGGTTCTTTGTGGGTTAGAATAAAATAGGGTCTATAATAGTGTATTTATAGGCAAAATTTTCAGCTGGAATTTTCCCATAAATATTATTATTATTATCCCATTTATTATTCTCATTAATAATTAAAACACCTTTTAATCATTAATCCTTTTTCTAAACACTTTAGAAATAATTCTCTCTCTTGATTTAATTTCCAAAAATTAAATCCTTTAATTAATAATATTAAGAACTTTTCTTAATTAATTTATAATCAATTAAATCTCATTTAATCAATTATTAAATTTGCCAATTAATTATTTATTTCACAAATAAATAATTATTAGCCATTATTAATTAATTCCTCCACCATTAAATCATTCTCTTTTTATGGTGTGATCCTGTAGGTTCAATATTAAGCCGGTAATAGAAATAAATAATAATAAAACTATTTTATCATTATTTATATAACTTCTCTAATTTATTAAATATGATTAATTAATTAATCATATTTATTCTACATCGTGAGGGATACTTCTCAGCATATCGTGACTATCCGGATAATATGAATTCACTGCTTAGAATACCAAGAACTTATTCAGTGAATAGTTACCATACAATAAACTCCTTCTACCCTACAATATCCCGATTAAATACAAGGCATGGATCTCGTGTCAAGCCTATCTAATTCAATCACTTGCTTACCATTTACTATGCGTAGTTCTATGCAAATTAGAAACTCCTTTCTAATTTCATTCACTCTGGCCAGAGATTCCTGAAGTAGCATAAGTGGATCAGCCTTGAACATTTGCTTCCTTCACTGGAAGGGGTAGATCCTTTATTGATCATACACTATCTTCGTGTACAAATTCCTATACCCAGAAGAGCCCTAATAATTGTCCCTGGAGACTAAGAACTAAACCAAAGCATAGTTCAGTGTACACAAGATGACTATGATGACCTCAAGTCTAAGGATACTTGTACAACTATCACTATGTGAACAACTGCTGACACGTGAGTGAACTCCATCAGTTGTTCAGCTGTGCGAGTCATGTTCAGTGAACTTATTCTATAATAAGCACCTACATACTAGCTATAGTGTCACCACACAAGTGTCTATGAGAACAGACATCCTTCATAATGAAGCTAGCATAGTATGTACCAATCTTTGCGGATTATTAATTACCAGTTAGTAATCCTATGACCAGGAACTATTTAAGTTTAGAGTTATCATCTTTTTAGGTCTCACTATTATGATCTCATCATAATCCATAAAAAGCTTTACTCTAAACTATGGTATATCTTATTTAAACACTTAAATAGATAAAGCCCGTAATAAAAACAAAACAAGTCTTTTATTAATATCAATGAAATTAAAACAGATTACATAAAAGTTATTCCTAAATCCTTATACATGATTGGACTTAGGACATATTCCTTTTAATCTCCCACTTGTACTAAAGCCAATCACTCTGGTATCTAATACCCATCTTGTCTTTATAACGATCAAAGTGACTTTCATAAAGTAGCTTTGTGAGTGGGTCTGCTATGTTGTTATGTGTGTCAACTCTAATTCAATACAATACAAGAAATGTTACCGCGCTCCCACTAACCCTTTTGTAGACGCATGGTTCATCTACGTTTTTGATAAAATCAAACTATTTGATTGTCTCATCAAAACGAATGTTCCATCTTTCGAGAAGCCTGCTTTAAACCACATATGGTTCGCAACAGCTTACACACTAGGTTTCCATTTCTCTTGGAAAGAAAACCATCTGGCTATATGCCAGATCTCATAGTCGTAGTAAGCAGCAATCGCAAGCAAAATCCGAACCGATTTTAACAGGGCTACAGGTAAAAGGTTTCATCAAAGTCAATACATTGCCTTTGTTTGAATCCTTTTGCCAAAAGCCTGGCCTTAAAAGTCTCCACCTGGCCATCTGCTCTAATCATTCTTACGTATACCGTATACATAAGTTCCATTCCGGATTTCATGGCACTATGCCATTTCTCTGAGTCAACACTACTCATAGCCTCATTATAGGTCACAGGGTCGTCATCATCAATGATCGACAACTCATTGTCATTCTCAATGACAAGGCCATATTTCCTCTCAGGTTGGCGAGACACTCTCCCTGACCTATGAATGGGCTGTTCCACAAAAGGTTGTTCAGTCAGAACAGGTGTTTCCACTCGATCTGTAGTAGTTTGTGCTTCTTGAACTTCATCAAGTTCAATTTTGCTCCCACTGTTTCCTTCAAGGATAAACTCCTTTTCCAAGAAGGTAGCATGTCTGGAGATAAACACCTGATGATCGGTGTAAAAGTAATACCCTAAAGTCTCTTTAGGATATCCCACAAAACTACATTTTACGGATCGATGTTCCAGCTTATCTGGGTCAACTTTCTTGACATAAGCTGGACATCCCCAAATCTTAACGTGTTTAAGACTCGGTTTTCTTTCTTTCCATATCTCATACGGAGTTTGAGGAACAGATTTGGAAGGCACCTTATTCAGTAAATATGTTGAGGTTTCCAATGCATAACCCCATAGGAATATTGGAAGATTTGCATAGCTCATCATGGACCGAACTATGTCTAAAAAAGTTCGATTTCTCCTTTCAGATACCAATCTGGAGGAGTCTACTGGGAGACTATACAATTTACTTTGAGATAATCTAGAAACACTCCATTAAAGTATTCACTACCTCGATCTTATTGAAGAATTATAATCCTATGTTTGGTTTGTTTCTCCACTTCATACTTATGTTCTTTGAACTTTTCAAAGGCCTCAGACTTGTGTTTCATCAAACACATATCCGAATCTAGATCTATCATCTATGAAAGTAATGAAGTATGAAAATCCACCCATGGCTTGCTGAGACATTGGTCCACAAACATCTGTGTGTACCATTCCTAGCAAATTTGCAGTCATCTCTCCATGTCTACTAAATGGAGACTGCAGTGCCACTATGAAGTGAGATTTTCATCATCCCTTTTCTTTTATTAGTTTCTTCAATCTGAAGTAAATTATGTCACATATATACAGACCATTATTTAAAGCACCACGTCCATAAAGAATATTATTTCTAAGAATAGAACATTCATTATTCTCAGTAATAAATGAAAATCCAGCCAAGTCTAACATGGGAATAATATTCCTCACAATCGAGGCAACAAAATAATAATTATATAAAACAATAGTCTAGCCCGTAGGCATATGTAAATGAAATGATTCTACATCTTCAGCAGCAACTCTTGCTCCATTTCCCATCAGTAGAATCACCTCCTCTTCCTCAAGAGTCCTACTTCTCCTTGGTCCCTGCAACAAATTGCAGATTTGAGAACCACTGGCGGTATCTAATACCCAAGTAGAAATTTGATTTAATGACATATTCACTTCTATCATGAACATACCTGAATCAGAAGCGGTAGTCTCACTACCCTTCCTCTTCTTCAATTCTGCAAGGTAAACCTTGCAGTTCCTCTTCCAGTGCCCCACCTTGTTACAGTGAAAGCAAACAACTTTGCTCTTGGGGTCTTCAGCTTTTGGTGGAACCGGCATTTTTTCACCTACTTTCTTCTTCTTGGAAGGGTTCCTCTTCCTTTTCTTAGGATTGAAACCTTCACCAATTAGAAGAACAGAACTCTTCTTAGGGGGAAAATTCGATTCCGCAGTCTTCAACATGTTGTGGAGTTCAGGCAGGCTGACATCCAACTTATTCATGTGAAAGTTCACAATAAACTGCGAGAACGAACTCGGAAGCGATTGCAAGACCAAGTCTTGGCTCAGCTCCCCATCCATTGCAAAACCAAGTTGTCCAAGACGTTCAATCAAATTGATCATCTTAAGTACATGGTCATTCATAGATGATCCCTCAGACATCCTACAACCGAACAACTCCTTCGATATCTCATATCGAGCTGTCCTCCCCGCCACATCATACAACTCTTGTAGATGCATTAGGATAGTGTGAGCATCCATATGCTCATGTTGCTTCTGTAGCTCAATGTTCATGGAAGCTAGCATGATGCATTGAGAAACATTTGCATCATCTATCCACTTACGATACACAACATGTTCATCATTATTTGCATCACTAGCAGGTTCAGTAGGCTTAGGTGAGTCAATCACGTATTCCAGCTTCTCAATCCTGAGAACAATTCTCAAGTTTCGAAGCCAGTCAGCATAATTAGGACCAATCAATTTGTGAGCATCTAGTATGCTCCTGAGTGATAGTGTAGAAGACATAACATACAAAGTAAATCTGTAAATGATAAACACATAACAACACTTAGCAAATATTCGATTTCATTTCAAAACACTATATGAATCGGGTCTTTATTCATAAGTGGCTCCCACTAGTTTTCCTAATTTATTCAACCCCCTACATGAAAAATTAAGCATTCATAATGCTAGTGGAAATAGGGATCCTACATTCCATTACACAACCCTGGTTGTGGCACGAAACGCCATGTAATGTTCAATAGGCAGACAACTCTTGTCAATTACATCTAATGTTATTCCCTAATCAAACTTTAGCCTCTTGAATAATTGAGTCACGGCTGTGGCACGACAAACTCAATATTCTAAGTCAAGTCTAACCCAACATTCCGTATAATTGAATCAGTCCCCAAAGGCCCACGGCTGTGGCACGTAACGACCTTTAGATTCTTATTCAATGTACACATCTCTATGTAATAGACAAGTATTTCTTACTTCGAAATCAAAGCCCTCGGCTGTGGCACGAAATGACAATGATTTAAAAATAAGAACTACTTTTCTATCATGTTGGAAGGCTATGACCGACACAAGCCCGTTGTGTCATTGGCCAATTACTACTTGATATTATTTAATTTTAGAGGGATTATATTACGTTACAATCATAATCATATTATAAAGATATTCTTCCTTTTAAATTAAATATTTCAAATCAATAATCAATAATCAGATGATTCCCAGATCGGGTGGAGCATTGTCAAGAGGCGTCACTTAATAACCCTTTCTTACAGATAAAAATCTGTTGTTGACAAAATCATCCTTTCTCTCATATCGAAAATTCATATTCAATTATGTGTTTCATAAACACAAGAATCTCATGATTGTATTCATAATATTGTTCTTAAGGTTATGAAACAATTTCACTATACTAGGTTGTCTAACAAACGCCTTATGTTCATTTAAGTTCACCTAAATCTATCATCGCATGATAAACTAAGCATATATCACATATATCAACATGAATAAACATCAAGGTAGGCATTTTATATCATCTAGCACATTAGTCTAAGCATTATACATCTATATGTATCACATGAAGCATTTAAAAGCAACTAAAACAGTCAAAAACAGCTTTAAAACACTTCATAGAAATATAAACAGTTCAAAACTTTTATATAAACTAAAATTGATCACTTCATTAGATCCGTCTCGGAAAAAGGAATCCAACGGTATATTGCACGCCCAAAACGGAGTTACGAAACTCCCAGAAAATCAATTTTAATATGGACAGTCGGGCTGTAACGCATTACAGGAACGCGTTACAAGCCCTGTAACGCATTCCGGTGATGCGTTACACACCTTTTAAGCCATTTAAGGGTGTAACGCATTCCGTGAATGCGTCACAGGTGTGTAACGCATTCCCAGAATGCGTGACACCCCTATTTTTTTTTAATTTTTCTGCAGCAGCCGCCGTCTTCTCTCCTCGGTTGCCGTGCATGTCAGACCCGTACCTTGCTTTTCTCTGTGCATTCAACAGACATAACAACAGAGCAGATATATGCAGATGTACAGATATATATACATACTTATAAACAATTTATATATATATGATTTATTTAATTATGAATTTTAATTACAATAGCTTCAAAAATTCATAATAAAAAATCTATACATCATAAAATTATAAAAAAATACCCAGACGATCTACAACACTTGTAGAACCCAGATCAACATTCAAAATTAATCTGAGAAACGATTTTTCATCAGATAAAATTAATCCAAGATTTAACTTGTAAAATTCATAATTAATTCATACAAGCACATAAAATTCTGAAATTTTTACCACAGATCTATATGCATACAACCTATGCTCTGATACCAATGTTGGATTTTTAACGCAGCGGGGGCATGGCAAAACACTTTTACACATAAAACATCCAAATAAAAGCATATAAATCGTGAATAAAAATTCGAGGGATCGAATCTAACCTTTTAAAATAATTCGGAGACAACGATCAGAGATCCTTAGCAGTTGCCCCTCAAGTGTGAAGCACTCCACCGGTATCCACCAAGAAAACGATGTTAAGGAGGAGGAAGGAGGTGGAGAGAATTGGGTTTTCCAAACTTTTTGGGTTTTCGGGTTCTTTGTGGGTTAGAATAAAATAGGGTCTATAATAGTGTATTTATAGGCAAAATTTTCAGCTGAAATTTTCCCATAAATATTATTATTATTATCCCATTTATTATTCTCATTAATAATTAAAACACCTTTTAATCATTAATCCTTTTTCTAAACACTTTAGAAATAATTCTCTCTCTTGATTTAATCTCCAAAAATTAAATCCTTTAATTAATAATATTAAGAACTTTTCTTAATTAATTTATAATCAATTAAATCTCATTTAATCAATTATTAAATTTGCCAATTAATTATTTATTTCACAAATAAATAATTATTAGCCATTATTAATTAATTCCTCCACCATTAAATCATTCTCTTTTTATGGTGTGACCTTGTAGGTTCAATATTAAGCCGGTAGTAGAAACAAATAATAATAAAACTATTTTATCATTATTTATATAACTTCTCTAATTTATTAAATATGATTAATTAATTAATCATATTTATTCTACATCGTGAGGGATACTTCTCAGCATATCGCGACTATCCGGATAATATGAATTCACTGCTTAGAATACCAAGAACCTATTCAGTGAATAGTTACCGTACAATAAACTCCTTCTACCCTACAATGTCCCAATTAAATACAAGGCATGGATCTCGTGTCCAGCCTATCTAATTCAATCACTTGCTTACCATTTACTATGCCTAGTTCTATGCAAATTAGAAACTCCTTTCTAATTTCATTCACTCTGGCCAGAGATTCATGAACTAGCATAAGTGGATCGGCCTTGAACATTCGCTTCCTTCACTGGAAGGGGTAGATCCTTTATTGATCATACACTATCTTCGTGTACAAATTCCTATACCCAGAAGAGCCCTAATAATTGTCCCTAGAGACTAAGAACTAAACCAAAGCATAGTTCAGTGTACACAAGATGACTATGATGACCTCAAGTCTAAGGATACTTGTACAACTATCACTATGTGAACAACTGCTGACACGTGAGTGAACTCCATCAGTTGTTCAGCTGTGCGAGTCATGTTCAGTGAACTTATTCTATAATAAGCACCTACATACTAGCTATAGTGTCACCACACAAGTGTCTATGAGAACAGACATCCTTCATAATGAAGCTAGCATAGTATGTACCAATCTTTGCGGATTATTAATTACCAGTTAGTAATCCTATGACCAGGAACTATTTAAGTTTAGAGTTATCATCTTTTTAGGTCTCACTATTATGATCTCATCATAATCCATAAAAAGCTTTACTCTAAACTATGGTATATCTTATTTAAACACTTAAATAGATAAAGCCCGTAATAAAAACAAAACAAGTCTTTTATTAATATCAATGAAATCAAAAAAGATTACATAAAAGTTATTCCTAAATCCTTATACATGATTGGACTTAGGACATATTCCTTTCAGGAGGGAACCCCATGAATGAATTTATGGAACTGTTAAAAGCAAATATGGACCAACAGCCTATTCCACTACAGCCACATGCTGCCCAACAGACTGCAGCCACTGCCTTTAGGGCCTTCAAATCTCTCAAACCCCCAGAGTTTCTAGGATCTGCCGACCCCATTGAAGTACGGGCCTGGCTCAAAGAGATAGAACAGTCCTTCGAGATACTAGGTGTAGAGGAACGACACAAGACCATTTTTGCTTCTTACATGCTGAAAGGAGAAGCTAACTACTGGTGGGAGTCCAAACGAAACCTAGAGACTGATGCTGTGATCCCATGGGATAGATTTACCCCACGGTTCTTAGAAAAGTATTTCCCTAGGTTTATGGAGACCCAGATGGAGATTAAGTTTCTAGAGTTGAAACAGGATAAGATGATTGTGGCAGAATATGAGGCCAAGTTTACTGAGTTGTCGAGATTTGTGCCTGAGTTCGTGAATACTGAAGAGAAGGAAGCGCGAAGGTTTCAGCTTGGTTTGAAACAATGGACCCAAAACCGAGTGACAGTGTTAGAGCTGACAGACTATGCCACCTTAGTGCAGAAAGCCTCGATTATTGAAGCTGACAGTGAGCAGAGTGTGAAGGAAAAGGAAAATATGAAGAGGAAGATAGGAAGCCAAGGAATAGGAACCGGGAACAGGAGCCTTCCAAGCAGGTTCGTCAGGGGAGTGGTGTCCTAACCTGCACGAGGCCCCGGATTCAGAAAGCCCCAAGTGAAAGTGTTGGACAGGGCGGCGGACAATCTAGGGCAACATTTCATAGCCAACCCCGCGCCCCAATACCGGAATGTCAAACCTGTAAGAGAAGACACCTTGGAGTGTGCATCCAGGCGAGAGCCCCTTTGAAATGCTATAGGTGTGGTCAAATCGGACACCTTGCCAACAACTGCAACCAACCCAGCGTAACATATTTCCAATGTGGGAAAGTAGGACACATGAGGAAGGATTTCCCAACACTGAAGCCCCCAGCCTCAGGGATGAGCAGAGCCGCATCCAACCGACCCCCAGCTGCTAGGACCTTTAACATGGCTGTTCAAGATGCTGTCTGAAATAGTGATGTGATAGCAGGTACCCTTTTGTTAAATTCCAAGCATGCAAATGTCCTATTTGATTCTGGAGCAACCAAGTCATTTATATCTCAAGATTTTGCTAAAAAGTTAAAACTTAACGCCATACCCTTACGTGAGGTATTACAAGTGGAAATAGCAAACAAAGAAATAATTCTTGTGAATCAAGTACACCCTAAGTGCAAGTTGAAATTAGAAGGGAAGGTCTTCGAGGTTGACCTAATCCCATTTGCGTTAGGAGAATTTGATGTAATCTTAGGAATGGATTGGTTATCCAGTAATGGAGCGCAAATAGATTGTGAACGGAAGAGGGTAAAGATAAGAGTACAAAATGAAAAAGAAGTAGTGTTTAAAGGTCAACGACAGAACTAGAAATTTCTGACCATGCTACAAGCAAAAAGATTGTTAAGGAAAGGTAACGAGGCCTATTTGGCTTATGTGGTAGATACCAAGAAGGAAGTCCCTATTATACAGGACATACCCGTAGTGAACGAATTCGAGGATGTGTTTCCAGAGAACTTACCAGGGTTGCCACCTGACAGGGAAATAGAATTCGCTATAAAATTAGCACCAGGAACGGCACCAGTATCCAAGTCCCCATATAGACTAGCCCCAGTTGAGATGAAGGAATTAGCTTCTCAACTTCAAGAATTATTGGATAATGGAATGATAAGACCCAGTGTGTCGCCATGGGGAGCGCCAGTACTGCTCGTAAAGAAAAAGGACGGCAGTATGAGATTATGCATAGACTATCGAGAATTGAATAAGCTGACTATTAAGAATGGGTACCCTCTCCCCAGGATTGATGACCTATTCGACCAATTCAAGGGAGCTGTACATTTTTCCAAAATAGATTTGAGAAAAGGATATCACCAATTAAAAATCAAACCTAAGGATATACCGATGACTGCTTTTTGCACTAGGTATGGGCACTATGAATTCTTAGTAATGTCGTTTGGGCTGACCAATGCACCCGCAGCCTTTATGGATTTGATGAACAAAGTGTTCAAAAAGTACCTAGATATATGTGTGATAGCTTTTAAAGATGATATTCTGAACTACTAAAAGACAGAGCAAGAACATGCAGAATAATTAAGGATAGTCTTAGAAATCTTGAGGAATGAGATATAATATTCCAAGTTCTCGAAGTGCGAGTTTTGGTTAAGGGAAGTTTAGTTCTTAGGACATATGGTGAGTAGCAAAGGAGTTTTAGTTGACCCTGCCAAAATAGAGGCCGTATCCAACTGGGAAAGACCAACTTCCCCAACAGAAGTTAGGAGTTTTGTGGGTTTAGCAGGATATTACTGAAGATTCGTGCAAGATTTTGCTAAGAAAGCCGGTCCATTGACTAGACTTACCCGGAAGACAGAAAAATTCGTATGTACAGAGAAATGTGAGGAAAGCTTCCAGGAACTGAAAAGGAGGCCGGTGTCGGCACCAGTGCTCGCTCTTCCTGATGGAAAGGGAGAGTTTGTGATATACAGTGATGCATCGCTTAAAGGATTAGGATGTGTACTGATGCAGCACGGCAAAGTTATAGCGTATGCCTCTCGATAATTGAAGGATTCTGAGAGCAGATACCCGACGCATGCTCTAGAATTAGCAGCCATAGTGTTTGCCCTAAAATTTGGAGACACTACCTATACGGTGAGAAATGCGAGATCTACACAGACCATAAAAGCCTCAAATATATTTTCACTCAGAAGGAACTGAACATGAGACATAGGAGATGGTTAGAGTTGATAAAGGACTACGACTGTGAAATTTTGTATCACCCGGGTAAAGCCAATGTGGTGGCTGACGCCCTTAGTAGGAAGGAAAGACTCAAGATGATGATTACATCAGAGGAGTTAATGAAAGAATTTGAGAAAATAGAAATTGACGTGAGAATGACCGTAAAGGAACAAAAGGATTATTTGAGATTAAGCTAGTGTCGGAACTGACTGAAAAGATACGAGTATGTCAGGAAAAGAAGATGAGCGAAGAAAGAGGAACATTGACCGGTGAGGAACTGAGGTGCGAGAAGAACGAGAAAGGGATCATGAGATACGCGTCCCCAATTTGGATATTAAATGTGCAAGAGTTAAAGGATGAGCTGCTGCACGAAGGGCACAACTCCAGATATTCAATCCACCCAGGAAGTACGAAGATGTACCGTGACCTTAAGGAATATTATTGGTGACCTAACATGAAGAGAGAAGTAGAAGAATGGGTCAGCAAGTGCTTGACATGCCAGAGAGTGAAGGCTGAACATCAGCGACCCAGTGGACTATTACAGCCCCTGGAAATTCCGGAATGGAAATGGGGGCATATAGCCATGGATTTTGTGACATGCCTACCAAGGAAGAAGACCAATCACGACACCATATGGGTTATCATAGAAAAATTGACCAAGTCTGCACATTTCCTACCGATCAATGAAAGGTACACCGTAGACAAGTTGATGGATATTTACTTGAAGGAAATCGTAGTGAGACACGGCGTTCCTGTAGCCATAGTGTCAGATAGAGACCCAAGGTTTAATTCCCGATTTTGGAGAAGCTTCCAGGAATGCGTAGGTACCAAACTAAACATGAGTACCACTTACCACCCCAGACTGATGGACAAAGCGAAAGGACTATTCAGACCCTAGAAGATATGCTACGAGTATGTGCCATTAATCTCAAAGGAAATTGGGATGACCACTTACCCCTGATCAAATTTGCTTACAACAATAGCTATCATGCTAGCATAGGAATGCCTTCGTATGAAGCTCTTTATGGATGGAGATGTCGCTCTCCCCTATGTTGGGATGAAGTTGGAGAACACAAGATATTAGGACCAGAGTTAGTTCAACAGACCAGGGAAATGGTGAGACTCATCAGGAAAAGACTGGTAGCAGCTTAGGACAGACAAAAGAAGTACGCCGACCAGACCAGGAAGGATAGGGAATATGAAGTAGGAGAGTTTGTGCTATTAAAGGTATCTCCGTGGAAAGGAGTGATGAGATTTGGGAAGAAAGGGAAACTGAGTCCCAGATTCATAGGACCCTTTGAAATTTTGAGGAGAATAGGACCTCTAGCTTACGAGCTCGCCTTGCCTCCTAATCTGCAAAAAGTGCACAAAGTGTTCCATGTGTCCATGTTAAGAAAGTACCATATAGATGCACGACATGTAATAGAATACGAGCAGGTAGATTTACAACCAGACCTGACCTACATCGAACAACCAGTAAGGATAATGGACCAAAAAGAACAAGTGCTGAAGAACAAGACTGTGAAGCTGGTTAGAATCTTGTGGAGGAATCAAAATGTCGAGGAGTCAGCTTGGGAACTTGAAGACGCAATGAGGAATAGATACCTCCACTTATTTTCTAATTGATTCCGGGACGGAATCCTTGTTAGATGGGAAGACTGTAATAACTCGAATTTTTGAGACCTTGTAAAATATTTAATGAATAGTAACCCTGACGGACAGGAAATACTTTTGAGCCCACACTATATAGTACATGAGAAAATGAGTTTCGGATTTGATATTATGATTATACGTACCAAGAGAGTGTATGTAAACGCTATTAGTTTTCGAAGAAAACGAACTTTAAAAAATGACCAAATTTACGACTTATCGAGGATTACGGGAATCACATTATAATTACAAGATTAAAACCCTACGGATTTATATCCAAGTATGATAATTCAAAATATAAGGAATAAATGCGAAAGGAATTATATCGCGAACCATTTACGAGTTAGTATTACGAAAACGTTTAAGCGACCGAGCGAACGCGTAAACGATTAAATAAACGTAACACACTAACTAACCATGCTAAAAAAGTAACCATGGTTACTTTATCAAATAGTGAGCTAGATATAGGATGATCAACCAAGGTTAATGAAATAGTAAGCTAAGGAAGCTAAAACAAGTGGCTTAGCTTGTAAACTAGGAAGCTACTTAGATTTGTCCATGGATTTGGCAACAGGAATAAACCTAGGATCCTAAACTAGGAGAATATCAAATCAATATAAGATATCACCAACATAATTTCCAAGAAGCAACCAAGGAAGCAAGCATAAAACTCTCTCCCCAGTTCTTCATCAAGCCATTCGGCTTCTTCTTCTTCACCAAGGAATTCAAAATCAAATCTCCAAGTTCTAGCCATGGATAAATCCTCCCATTAATTCTCAAGCTTCCTAACAACCAAACTAAGATAAGAAAATTCTTTGATCTCTTTTTATCAAGGTTTGATGGGTGAAATAAAATCAAGAAGGTTGCTAGTGAATAGTATGAATAGTAACTCTTCTTTGGTTTCTTGATTTCAATGGTGGTTTTAGGTTCCAAAAACCATACCAAGCACTTCCAAGACTCCATCATCCTCAAGAACACATATCAAGCTTTGAATAAAGGTAAAAATCTTTGGCCCAACTTTATTTAAGATTCAAATCCAAGATCCTTTTAGTATGTAGTTATAAACCTAGTTTTAAAGGTGATATTGTTGAAATTTTGATGTTTAGATAAGTAGATTTAAGGTTGATTGTTGTTTCCTCAAGAACATGATGTTATTGAGAGGAGTTAGTGGATTTATGATGATATGGTGATTGTTGGTGGTAGTATAAAGATTTAAGGCGTAAACGAAACTCCGATCATGAACGTAATTTCGATAAAACGAACAAAACGTAACTTTAAGTTTCTGCAGAAAGTACCGAAGATGTAAACTTTAGTTTCTTGAAAATAACCCTTTATTATGATAGAAAATTTTATAAGGATCGTTTAGGCGCTTGAATTGCTTGATTCCAATTTAAGGATCAAAAGTTATGACCGTTTTACTAAAAGTGATTTACGCGACAAAAAATGCTACGAATTACGAACTTTGAAAATATAAAGGATCGACTTAAAAGTGTTCATAAATCATAAAATTTTTAAAGAGACTATCATATTGAGTTTCCTAACTTCCATAAAAATTTCAAGTGAAAATAATGATTTTTCAGTTTTATAAAACTATCGGAGCCGAGACCGCGCGATTAGAAACCGTAGAATCCATAAGCGAAGCCAACGGCGAAAATGAAAATGAACTTAAGATTCTTTGAAAAATGTAGCGACCATGATGTGAATAAGGACTTGAAGAAATAATAAGGATAAAATAAGTTGAGAGGGTGCATAATAATTAGTGCATGAGTGCGGGTAGCCGTAAATTGGAACGGGACCTAACGAAGTGAATTATGTTATGATTATAGATTTCCGAGCGGAACCTAGAGAATCCTCCATCTTGAGATACCCAGGCAAGGTTACGAACCCAAATCCACTTCCTGTTATGTTGTGAAAGGATTGTTTTATTATCATTGCCTAAATACCATATTTGCCATGATACATAGTTATTGAACTTTTACATAATATAGCAATGTTGTACGATAAGTATATGTATCATAAAATATTTATTTCCGCTTTAAGCGTGATGTATAATTATATGGACGAGAGTCGGTCGGGATTTTCTGATGAAAATTCGGGAATCATTCTGGTGATATGAGGACAATCACAAGTCCATAAAAGTACGTTTTCAAGGGACTCAATGTCCACTTACGAAACATTAAAACACCTCGAACTTTTATTAAAATGATTTCCCAACGATCATATTCCCTCAACTATATTTTATTATTCGAACAATAAATATTATGTACCTATTCCTTTATTATAAGAGAAGTATACTCCAACGATTATTTATTTTAAACCCGATTAAACATTAAAAATTATTGATTTCATAGATATAGACTGGTTGAGGAATAGTATTTTAAATATTCTTTCAAAGAGTAAACTCATTCGAGGTTAATTATTTATCGATTATCATTTTATTATTTATTTACGGGTTTATTATGATTTAAAAATCATGGATCTTGATTTAAAATACTTTCTGATTTTCGGAAAAATCATTCGAATAATTTCAGAATGTCGTAGAATATTATCTCGACTTAATTAAATATTTTGAATATAGGTTCAAAAGAAACTCCCCCTTATATAACAAATATGTTGACAACGGTCAACTCACATCCTTAGTACTTCCTCCAAAAATTCTCGAAAGTACATATATATAAGTACATATCCAAGTGTACCGATCAACAAGCAATATGCTTGGGGAACAATATAAGTTCCATAAATATGATGGGATTCTTACAAGGACAAGGAGGGGTAGACTCCAGTACTTCGTGGACTGGGGAGACTACCAATTTACTACCACATGAGAAAGCATTTTATATACTGATGAACATGTGAAGTATGCATACCTGAGAGGGATGGGCGCAAAACCGTGTCTTGAGAGGGATAGACGGGAAGTGTGTACCTGAGAGGGACGGAAACAAAAAAGGCCCGAATGTGGCCAGGATGATAACCAATAATAAAAGGGAATCATCCATCTACATGTAGAAAAGGTTACTTTTATCGCAGTACGACTGATCATCGTATGCGGTGGCTCCAACGAATGTCCTATTCTTCCAGTTGGAATTATGATGCAATATCGTAACCCAAGCCTAGGTGTTGGGTTTACTATTAAGGTATTCGCAGGATAATAAAATCCACTAAAGAATTGTTTTTATATAAGAAGGTGTGTGTCACCAAGGAAAAACTAAATTCGAATAAAACTTAATTATCATCTATGATGTTTTACATAAGTTATCATACAGTCATTTTCATGCTGTACATTATTATGTTGGGCATTATAGCTCACACTTGTTTTCTTAAATTGACACAACACAACAGTGAATCAAGATGCCTACCATGAGAACCACAGCCAGGAAACGGGTAGGAAATGGAGAGCTGTTTCGTAGATTATTTGGTGTTGTACCACAGGTAGTCTGAATAAGCTGAATTGGTTTTCAGTTGTCTTTAGTTCGTCTTATATATAAGTATGACTTATGTAAGGTCATAAACAAGAAATGTATATTTGACCGACAGACTAGCCTTACTTAAAGGTTACTCCCCGGTAAGACTTAACTACTTGTGGGTTATAATAATTCTCACTTTTTGGTTGAACTACTCTTGCTATGAATGGTTCGTTTCCAAGATAATAACCTGTAAGTGTGTGTGTGTGATAAGTGTGGGGTCCTAAATTGTGAGTATTTATATATTTTAGTATGAGGTATGTGGTTTATAGTAGTTTAGATGGCGTGGCCTCCGAGATTCCTGACCCCGGATTTTGGGGCGCCACATAAGTACTGGAGGACTAATAGTTAAAGAAGGAAGCTGATTTATAGGAAAGAAGATCGAGACTAATACAGAAGAAGATATGCATGGAAAATGTTAGAGGACTAGAAGAATTGTATAAGATATCTGATTGATATATTTTAGAAGACAGAGTTATATTCCATATCAATTAAAAGTTATCTTGTAACTGTGTGTCTATATAAACACAGATATAGGTTTACACTATATGTGTTACGATCATCGAGAAGATCATACATTGTAACCTAGCAGCTCTCGTGATATTTGTTCATCACTAAGAGAGGACAGTTCCATTGTAACAGAGTTTATTATATCGAATACATCATTTTTCTATTACTTGTATTCTAAATCAATTTGATTATATTCTACACTGTATTCAACCCCCTTCTACAGTGTTGTGTGACCTAACAAGTGGTATCAGAGCCTATCTGTTAACATACATACAGTAAAGATCCAAAACAATCATGTCTGAAGAAGCAGAAAATCCAACCAAGCCCGCAAAAACTGAAGAAACTCCAAAGACTCAAACCCACAGTCGATATGAGACTATCAGGGTTCCCATGCTGAGACCTTCTGGGTATCCCATATGGAAAGTAAAGATGGCTATGTTTCTGGAAGCTGCAGATCCAGAATACCTTGAAAGAATTTATGAAGGACCGCATAAACCAACCAAGCTCTCTGTTGTAGTTGCAGATCAGCCAGCAAAGACCATACCAAAGGAGAAAAGTGAATACACAGCTGGAGATATCTCATCTATTGCCAAGGATGCAAAGGTAAGACATTTGTTGCATAGTGCCATTGATAATGTCATGTCAAACCGGGTAATTCAATGCAAGATTGCAAAGGAGATATGGGATGCTTTGGAAACAAGATGTCAGGGAACTGATGCAATCAAGAATAACAGGAGGACTATACTTACTCAAGAGTATGAGTACTTTGACTCAAAAAGTGATGAGTCATTAACTGACTTATATGACAGGTTTGTCAAACTCTTGAATGATCTGTCATTGGTGGACAAGGAATATGATATTGAAGATTCAAATCTAAAATTCCTTTTAGCTCTTCCTGAAAATTGGGATTTGAAAGCTACTATTATAAGAGAAAACTATGCTCTTGATGAAACTACTCTTGATGAAATTTATGGTATGCTCAAGACTTATGAACTTGAGATGGATCAAAGAAGCAAGAGACATGGGAGAAAGTCAAGGACATTTACTCTTAAGGCTGAGGGGGAATCCCCCAAAGTGGCTGTCTCAAAAAAAGGAAAATGAAAGGCTCTCATCATAAAATCTGATTCAGAATTATCAAGTTCTGATGATGATGATTCAGAAACTGAAAGTCTAACTGAAGTAGATGCTGATGAGGAGATGATGAAGTTGTGTGCTCTAATGGTGAAGGGTATCACAAAGATTGCCTACAGGAAATTCAGAAAGGGAAAGAAGTTTTTCAGGAAATGTAGAAGTTCTGATAAGAAGGGCTTCAGAAAATCTGAAGGCAAAGGAGGAAAGTATGACAGAGGAGATTACTCAAATGTCAAATGCTACAATTGTGGTGAGAAATGCCACATATCTCCTGACTGTAAGAAAGGAAAGAGTGACAAAGGCAAGGCTCTTGTCACAAAGAAGAAAAGCTGGACAGACACTTCAGATTCTGAAGATGAGGAGAACTATGCCTTGATGGTAAATGGTGATAGCAGTTCTGATGTTGTTGAGTTAAAGTACCTCAAACAACTTATGCGTTTCATACTGATGATATTATTGAGTTGAGATTATATCTTAAAACCATGTTTATTAGTTATAGAGATCAAACTTTAGCATATGAAAGATTAACTTCTAAAAATCTTGGTTTTAAAAAGACGAATGATTATTTAGAAAAAGAGTTAGTCATGTTCCATCAAACTCAGAAAGAAAGAGATGATGCCTTTTATGTTAGAGATGAATTACTCAAAATGAATAAATCTCTAAAAACTGAGTTAGAAAAGGAGAGAGAGATTATCAGGACATGGACTAACTCTGGTAGAGCAACTCAGGATATACTAAGTAGTGGAAACTGGAAAGAGGGCTTAGGTTATGGTGATGATAAAAGTGAAAAAGGAACGGAACAATTTAATCCAATTATTGTTAAACAGACTACTAAGCCAAAGGTAAATCCTGTTAAATTTGTAGCTAAAACTGTAAAGTCTGATTCTGAAAAGATGAAAGATTTTGAGACAGAATTGATAGCAGAGTCAACTTCTGACAAATTAGAACAGGATAAACCAACTGAAATTAACATAGGCTTAATGACAAAGAAGTAGCTTAAACACAAGCTGAAAGAAATTACCAGTGTGAACAAGGTAAATGAAGCTAGTAAAAATAGGAATGGAAAGGAAAGTGTGAATAAAAGCAACAATTATATGCCTGTTCCTAATGCTCCTAGAAAGAAATGCTATAGCTGTGGAAACTCTAACCATCTTGCTTCTTTTTGCAGGAAGAATAAGAATATACACTCTTTACCTCCTAAGTTAGGAATTAAGAGTCAGTCTGTTAGGTTTAAACTACAAAATCCTTGTTTACATTGTGGTAGTATATGGCATTCCATTTATACTTGTAAGGAATATCATAGTTTGTACTATGATTATTATCAGATAAAACCTTCTTTGAAGAAAGTTGCTTTAATTCCTTCTAGTGTAAAGTATGATGCAAAGTCTGATACTATAAAATCTGATAAGAAAAATGTTATAATAAACTATGATGTTAAATTCGCTGCAAATGTTAACAAACATAATAAGGCCAAAGGATCCAAGCAAGTCTGGGTCCTTAAAACTAATCATTAGTGGTCTTTGTGATTGCAGGGCAACAGGGAGAACCTCCTAGTTATGGATAGTGGATATTCAGGACATATGACTGGAAATAAAGCCCTGCTATCAGACTTTGTGGAGAAAGCTGGCCTAGGAGTTTCTTATGGATATGGCAACATTGGAAAAAATCTGGGATATGGCAAGATCAATCTTGGGAATGTCATCATTGAAACAGTAGCTCTAGTCTCAGGACTTAAACACAATCTATTGAGTATAAGTCAAATCGGTGACAGAGGTTATTATGTGGATTTCTTTGAAGAACACTGTGAAGTTATAAGTAATTCTACAGGCAAAGTGGTTCTGAAAGGTTAAAGGCATGGTAACATTTATGAAGCCAGACTTTCAACAAGTACTGATGGTTCTACTATATGTCTATTGAGTAGAGCATCAATTGAAGAAAGATGGAATTGGCACAAGAAACTCTCTCATTTAAATTTCAACAATATAAATGATCTTGTAAAGAAAGATCTTGTGAAAGGACTGCCAAAAATAGTATTTGCTCCTAATGGCCTTTGTGATTCATATCAGAAGGAAAAACAAAGAAAATCTTCTTTCAAGAGCAAAACTGAGTCATCAATTCTTAAGCCTTATCACATACTGCATGTTGATCTATTTGGTCCAGTCAATGTCATGTCTATTGCAAAGAATAAATATTCTATAGTTATAGTGGATGAGTTCACAAGGTACACTTGGGTGTACTTCTTGTACAAGAAGAATGAAACTGCATTTACTCTAACTGATCATGTCAGACAGCTGGATAAGTTGGTCAAAGATTATGTTAAAATAATAAGAAGTGATAATGGCTCTGAGTTCAAGAATTCAATCATGGAAGAGTTCTGCAAAGAGTATGGAATCAAACAGGAATTTTCTGCACCTGGAACTCCACAGCAAAATGGAGTTGTAGAAAGAAAGAACAGGACGCTGATTAAAGCTGCACGAACTGTGCTTGATGAAGCAAAGTTGCCAACCTATATTTGGGCTGAAGCTGTGCAGACTGCTTCTTTTACTCAAAATGCTACACTCATAAACAAGCATGGAAAAACAACGCATGAGATGGTGAAGAAAAAGAAGCCAAATCAGAAATACTTTCATGAATTTGGTTGCAAGGGTTTTGTTCTTAAGACTCATCCCGAATAGCTGTCAAAATTTGATCTAAAAGCTGATGAAGGAATCTTTGTTGGATATCCACTTTCCACAAAAGCCTTCAGAGTCTACAATTTAAGAACAAGGGTTGTCATGGAATCTATCAATGTCTCTTTTGATGATAAGAAGATTATTGGACTTCAAGATTTCGATGATCATGATCAGCTGAGATTTGAGAATGAAGATTTAAATTCTGATTCTGGAAATTGTGATGACATAAATCCTGATCCTGTAAGTTCTACTGGATTAAGTTCTAATGTCATTGAAACTGTGGTAACAACTCCAAAGGAAAATGCAGTTGTCTAGGGGGAGCAAGCTGAAGATCATAGGGGAGGATCCAGTACTAGAGATCAACTTCCATCTACAAGGAAATGGACTAAAGCACACACACCTGATTTAATCACTGTAGATCCTGAAGCAGGTGTCAGAACTAGAACTGTAACTTCAAATGAATGTCTCTATCATTCTTTTCTATCTCAGACTGAACCAAAGAAAGTGGAAGAAGCTCTCCAAGATGCTGATTGGGTGCAAACAATGCAGGAAGAGTTAAATGAATTTGAAAGAACTATAGTCTGGACCCTAGTGCCAAGACCAAATAACAGATCTGTTGTAGGCACAAATTGGGTATTCAGAAATAAAACTGACAGTGATGGCATAATTACAAGGAATAAAGCAAAACTGGTTGCTAAAGGCTACTCTCAACAAGAGGGTATTGATTATGATGAAACATTTGCACCAGTTGCTAGATTAGAATCCATAAGGATCTTTTTGGCTTATGCTGCTCACAAGAAGTTTAAAGTCTTTCAAATGGATGTGAAAAGTGCTTTTCTCAATGGAGAATTGGAAGAAGATGTATATGTTGAACAACCTCCAAGCTTTATAGATCCTAAATTTCCCAATCATGTCTGCAGGCTTGACAAAGCACTTTATGGCCTTAAGCAAGTTCCTAGAGCATGGTATGAGACTTTAGCTCAATTCCTTCTGGAAAGTGGATTTCACAGAGGCACAATTGACAAGACTTTATTCTACCTCAACCATGGAAAGGACTTACTTTTGGTACAGATATATGTTGATGATATCATATTTGGTTCTACAAATTCCAAACTTCATGAAAAGTTTGCAAAGCTAATGCAGTCAAGATATCAAATGAGTATGATGGGAGAACTCGGCTATTTTATGGGCCTTCAAGTCAAGCAAAATGATGAAGGCACTTTTATCTGTCAATCCAAGTACAACAAAAATTTACTGAAGAAATTTGGAATGCAAGATTATTCAACTGCATCCACTCCCATGGCCACTGCAACCAAGTTAGATAAGGATACTGGTAAATCAGTAGTTATTACTAACTACAGAGGTATGATTGGCTCCTTACTCTATCTAACTGCTAGTAGACCTGATATCATGTATGCTACCTGTCTTTGTGCGAGATTTCAGGCTGATCCAAGAGAACCTCACTTAATAGTTGTGAAAAGAATTTTCAAGTACCTTAAGGGTACAACTGATCTAGGATTGTGGTATCCTAGGGAATCAGATTTTAAGCTAATTGGTTACTCAGATGCAGATTTTGCAGGATGCAAAATAGACTGGAAAAACACTAGTGGAAGCTGCCAATTTCTTGGAGGCAGATTGGTTTCTTGGTTTAGCAAGAAACAGAAGTCAATTTCCACATCAACTGCAGAAGCAGAATATATAGCTGTAGGAAGTTGTTGTGCACAGATTCTTTGGATGAAGAATCAGTTACTGGATTATGTGTTAGAGTTTTCTAAAATCCCTATTTACTGTGATAATCAAAGTGCAATTGCTATGATAGGTAATCCAGTTCAACACTCAATGATAAAGCACATCAGCATTATGTACCATTTCATAAGAGAACATGTGGATGAAGGTACAATGGAATTGCATTTTGTTCCAATAGATCAACAGCTAGCAGATATCTTCACAAAACCCCTATGTGAAGCTACTTTTATAAGATTTGTAAATAAACTTGGAATGATTTTGGGTTCTTTTTCTAAATCTGCTTAGTTTTTATTCTCATGTATCAGACTTTATGACCAGTGTTTACAGATTGTATTATCTATATGTAATATGTGCTTAATTTGAAAATTCATCAAATGTTGATTATTATCTGATGTGGATCTATATACTCTGATAAGTGTTTTTGAATGTTCTGTGACTATTCAATCCAATGAGGATAACTATGCTAGATGCTGACCTAGTATTCTTTAACATACTAGAAATCCCATGTTTGAATTAGTTGTTTATGTGGAAACTCATTAACACAAGCAGATTCTGATATTGAGCTTAGTCAAGTTTACTTTGTGTATCTTATTACTAAGTCAAAAATTAGATTCTTGTTTCTTATCTGTCAAATTCTGATGTGAGTAAATCTTAAGAATGAACTAAGTGCTAATAAGCCTCACTTATCAAAAGAAAAGAAAAGAAAAGAATAAAAGTCAGGTACTCCTTTGAGATCTAGAGTAAATATGTTGAAGGAAAGACTCAAATGCATTGCTTGTATTAAGTGATATACATTAGAAAAGCAATTTTTCTCTTGGTGACATTTTATCCTCTATGATTACTGGAGAAATACTCTGATAACAACATAAATTCTGATAAGCAGTCGTGACTCAGTTACACTAAGAAGCCACTGTAAAAAGGAATTTCAAAAGATTCATTAAATGAGCACAGACAGTTGAGGTGGGCTCTTGCATAAATTTGTTCTATAGTAGACATCATGACTGATGACAGATTTTAAGCATTTTTCTCAATTATGCTTTATTTCTAAGATAACTGAAGTTTATCAGACTTTAATCTTTATCTGATATTTTGCTGAATGCACACACACTTTCACTCCATATGAATGCTGAAAATTACTGTGGTGATTAAGTTGTTGTTGAAAAACAGTTAAATGTCATTTGCATAAATTCTGAGGACAAGCTCTGATGGAAGTTCAGATGATTAAATTCTGAAGAAAACAAGTCAGTATTTGTATGAAGAATTACTGAACAAGATATTCACTTTTTGAGTACAGAAGCCATGTTCTGATGACTGTTAACATCTGATATAAGTTAAGTTCTGATATTAAATCTTGATGGAATCATTGATGCTTACGTGGCATTATTCTTTACTTGACTTATTTGTGGTAAAATATGAAACAGTCATATTTAAATCAGAATATATTTGGGTAAGATAAAAACAGTCATAATCATTTTGGGTTAGTGGTAAACGTGTATGTCTTGAAAACCTGCATGTGCACAATAATTATTGCCTATTTTACGTGCCCATTAACTCCTGCTCTAACCGTTTATTGACTGTTCACACGTTGCCAGGTGTAAAGTGTATCCTATGCTTCAAAAATATAACTGTTAAGTGGAGAGAGTATATATATGGGAGTTAAAAGATTTTCTAATCTTTTACTTACTTTTCTATTCTTATCTCTTTTATTCTCTCTCTTTCTAATATTCTCTGAAGCGTTTTCTTTCAGGAATTTTAAAAAACACTTTGCAAACACCCTCTTTCTCACTTAATTTCCTACAGTGATGGCACCAAAAGATATGATTTTCAATGGAGCTAAGTTTGTTCCTAACAACTACTCCACCATTCATAGTAAGGCTGAAGCTCCATCGGAACTTCACTTCATTCAGGGTTTTCTCGCTAATTCTGATATTGGGTTCGCTCTGACCCAACCTGATGCAGTCTCTGGAACTCAAGTGCTGAAGTTCTGGAGAAGTGGAGTATATGATGATGGTGGTGCTCAAGGGTCCCCAAGTATAATCTTTACAATATGGAAGGATGAGCATGTCGTAACCTTGGCTATAGTATGCCAAGCACTTTCAGTTGCCTGAAAATAGAGCCTATACAACTGTTGAGGAGACCATTCTTCAAAATATGATGGCCCGTCTGGGGTATGAAAAGACATTGGCAAAGCTGGGTCAATTGAAGAGACCTTACATAAGGAGGGAATGGAGTTTTTTCTTTGACTGCATTGCCAAGGCTTTTTCCAACAAATGTTCTAACTTCGATGCAATCCCTATATTCAGTCAACAAATTGGGTATGCTCTCATTAATCAAACTGATTTTGATTATGCAAGTGCTGTTTAAGGTTTCATTGGGGATAGGTTGACAGAAGATAGGAATACTGTCTATTTTGCTAGATTCTGTCAGCTTATTTATAGTTTTTGTTATGATGATAAGCCCCAATCAGGTAGTGAATTAATTCCATCATTTAGACTAGCTAAAAGAGCTTTTAATGACTTATTATCTATAGACAAACAAACAACCAGACCTTCATCTTCCAAACCTTCTAAGAGGACAAAGTCTGTTCCTCAACCTCCAAAAAAGAGAAGGAAGATGATTCTCAGAGATGAGTCTGAGAGTGAAGAGGAAACAATGGAAGCACGGGTTCATGCATCTGAACTTGTGACAAATGTAGCTGAGAATGTTACTTCTCAGAAAGAAATAGCAGCTCTAAGTTCTGCTACTTTGAAAGAAAGAAATCTGTAAGTTCTATTGCTCCTCAAGTAACTCCTTCATTGGCAAGGAGATTGAAGAAAATGAAGGCTAGGAGGTATTTGGATAAGGCTCCATCAGAAGACACTGAAGAAGCTGAGGAAGGGGATCAGGAATCTCTGATCTCACAAGAACCAGTTATCATTGAAGCCCTTCCAGTTCAAGCCAAATATACTGCTAATGCTACAATTGTTACCCCTCCTGTCTCTCCTATTAAAGCTACAAATGATACTAAAGAACAAACTGAAAATTCTGAAATAGATATTCATAATTTGAATATACCTGAAGTTCTTTATCTGGAAGCTCCATCTACATCAAAGACACCAGCTCTAGAGATAAATTCCGATCCTCAGAATTTAGATGATGTTATTCCTGAATCTCTAGTTACTTCACACGCTGTTGAGCTATCAGAACAACATGAGTCTTCCTCAAGTTCTGATGACAGTATTTTTGCTGAGCATCCGGTTCCTAATCTGGGCAAGGAAGAATTGGTGAAGAAATTTGTTGAAAAGGAAGCACCTATTCCTTGGGAGGATACTCACAGAGGTGTTGAGTGGACCAAGAAGTGGAATGAATTAGATTTTATTCCATGTTCTAAAGCTCTAACAGAGCATATTGCAAAAGCTGATGAGTTGCTCATAAATGCTGATTTTAAGACACAACTCAAGATCACAACTCTGTCTACAAAACATCTTCAAGGTCTACATAATTCTACTTATGAAAAGGTTGATTCACTCAAAGCAAAAGCTGATAAGCTTGATCTACAGCTCAAGCTTGATAAGAACAGGTATATCAGACCTATTTCTGAAAAAGTTGAAGCCATTGAGAAAAATCAAGAGGAGCAACAGGCCCAAATTGCCGAGGTCCTGGCTAATCAAGATTCTCAGAAAGCTCAATTGGATGAAATCCAATCTTCAGTTGAACTTCTTCTTTATCTCTTACTTCCTGATGATGCCAAAAAGGGGGAGAAGGTAGTTAAGTCCAAATGCTCACCTACTTATGAACTAAAGAAAAAGGATGATAAAGGTGATGACCAGGGAAACTCTGAAAATAGCAGAGGTCAAAGAAAAGTTCAAGGAAAATCTTCTATTCAAAACAAGTCAAGTTCTGATGTTGTGAATGCTCAAAGACTGAAGTCAAGTGCTGATAAACAAAGTCTGATGTCAAGTTCTGATATTCTGATTCAGTCGGGATCTGAAGACTCTCAGAAGGTTTTGCAAACTCTGAAGTTAAAGGGGAAGCAGACTACTGTTTATTACAAAAATCCTAAAATCCAGACACTTGATGAGGAGATAGCTAGAAGATTATTTCTGAAACACAATCCAGGAACGGATTTAGAAACTTTCAAGGAGGAAGAAGCTAGATTTGTTGCTAAGAAGACAAATCTTAAGTCTAAAGCTTCTGAAGCAAAGAAACCTCCAAGGCCTAAGGAAAAAGGCATTGTGATCAAGGAAAAGTCAAATTCTGAAACTTCAAAGTTCAAGACTAGATCACAGACTGAGAGTGATCCCAAAGACAAAGGGAAAGGAAAAGTTGATGAACCAACCAAGTCACTGGACTTGAAAACTTCTCAAGATCTGATGAAACCAGTGTGCAAAATGGTTCAAGTAACTGATGATAATCTTGTTAAAGATGAAACTGTTCAAATTCTTAAGAGAAGAAAGATAATTGAAGAATCTAAAATAACCTCTGACACTGCTCAAGTTGTTGTTCATAATAAAGGATAGCAAGGTACAGAAGAAACAACAAATTCTGATCAAGCTATCAAGACATCAACTACTGACAATGCTCAAGTTGATTTGAAGAAAATGACAATTGCTGATAAGAAGAAGCTATTATGGAAGAAAGCTACTCCAGTTGAACCAAAATCCAAACTCATGATTAATCAACTCGCTACATTTGGGTTGAGAGCCAAGCAACCTAGAGATAGAGCTGGATTAGCTTCTGACTAAGAGAAGATTCAAACAGGAGTAGAGGTTACTCTAAGAGATCCTTGCATGTTGACAGATAAACCATATGAACAAATCAAACAAAGGCACCTTGACAAGGTGTTGTCTACTAAAATTGTGATAGATACTCATGACAAGGAGAATTTGAAAGAGAAATTGATCTTATTTCTCAATGATGGAAGGACTTATAGACTAGCTGATACTGATGTACTAAAGAAGCCTGTCAGAGACCTTCAACATATTCACTATCTTCTGGAAGTAAAATATGATGTTACAAGAAGATGGACATAATAAATTTTGAATGCTATAAGAGATCTATTCAGAATCTCTGGTACAAAGACTTTTCATTACAGTCCAATGATTATTGAAGGTGATGGAAGAGAAATTCCTATGCTGAAGAATTCTGCTAAGGTGGAAGTTATTCTGAAAGGAAGATGCTTATGTTATAATGAAAACTCTTCACATCCTAAAGTTATCAGACTTGGTGATGGATTTGAAAGAACATCCATTCAAGCTCGCAGAACAACCATTTATTAAATTGGTGATAGTAAAGAAGAAGAACTGATGCAGGTCAAAACACGGTTAGCTGATGTTCTGAAGAAAGCTGAAGATAATCTGATAAATGATTTTGTTAAGGATCATTATGGATTCAGATTGATTCAGTGATGTTGGTAAAGCTGGATGTTTTGTAAGTGATAGTTAATAGTCTTACTAAACTCTTATTGCATTTGAACTTAAATATTTTTGACATCATCAAATCTATTAACTTGTACATTCTTGCATAATTTACAAGTTGGGGGAGATTGTTGGATATATTTGAGATGTCATGTCTAATATGTTTCATGTTTAGTTTTCAAATCTTAACAAACAGGAAATATCAGTTCTTACTGGAATCAGGACTTACTGGAAGTCAGGGCTTACTGGAAGTACTGGAGGACTAATAGTTAAGGAAGGAAGCTGATTTACGGGAAAGAAGATCGAGACTAATACAGAAGAAGATATGCATGGAAAGAGTTAGAGGACTAAAAGAATTATATAAGATATCTGATTGATATATTTTAGAAGACAGAATTATATTCCATATCAATTAGAAGTTATCTTGTAACTGTGTCTCTATATAAACACAGACATAGGTTTACACTATATGTGCTACGATCATCGAGAAGATCATACATTGTAACCTAGCAGCTCTCGTGATATTTGTTCATCATTGAGAGATGACAGTTCTATTGTAACAGAGTTTATTATATCGAATACATCTATTTTCTGTTGTGTTCTAAATCGATTTAATTATATTCTACACTGTATTCAACCCCTTCTACAGTGTTGTGTGTCCTAACAATTTATATTTCTGATTTTTTTATAATTAGATAATAGATAAATTGTATTTATAAATATTAAGCTTTAATCCAATAAATACAAAAATTATGTCAAAATTTCTAAAAAATTATGGATAATCCAAAAATACAAAAATATCGAATATTTAATAGTTCCACAATTTTATAAAAATAAAAATACGATATTTGTGGGCTTTGACGTCCCAATAGGGCCCCGGAAAAATCATTTTTCACGAAACAAAACAGTTTCTAAATTAACTGGATGTACTGAATATCAATATGGTAAAATAAGGTCAATTACTCTATACGAAATATCAGATATCAAAATGAAACCTGGACATTATAACTTTTGATATAAAACATTTAACACGTAATAAAATACCCATAAAATAACTCAAACCACATAGAAAACATATAGCACATAACAAATAACCTTGTATGATCAATCATAATTTATAACATCCTAAATCACATAATACTTATTTAATATAATATATAGTAGTCGTAATTTCCCGGTTGTTACATCCTTCCCTCCTTTAAAAGGATTCGGTCATCAGAATCACGCTAAGGAAAATATAATGATACTTTTTAAGTATCTCACTTACAATTTCTTGGGTTGACCTCTCAACCTTACAACTTTTTCATAACCTTTAACTCACAACATCAATCATTACTTAACAGCCTCTTGCTGACATAATATCCTATCAGTTGTTCATACCATCCAACTTGAATTTCCATCATAACTATTACGAAACTAAACTACACTTCCTGAGTACAAACAGATAGACATACTATGAACATGCTATTTACATGGAGGTAAAGCCAGCTTATATACAATCTTGCTCACACATTTTACTATCTCAACGGGACTACATAATACAAACTAAAATTTCTTTTCTTACTAATTTTAATCGATCGTGTTTATGAACGCTTTCAACACTTATTGGTTCTTTAACTTCATTCTCCACGTATTTCTTTCTTTAATCAGCCTAGCTTGTGATAGCTTTTAAAAGAATTTGAGGCTCTTTAATTGTTCCCTTACTTTCCTCATCCATCCGTGAATGATAAATTAAGTCCAAGGTGCACTTGGTTCCTAAACATTTCTGAAATTATCATCCAGAATTTAGAATTAAAGAGAAAATCTCGGCTGGATATGATTGACGCACAGATTTATTATCATACCATAATTTCCTCTGATCGCACCCGCATATTCTAAATCGCGTTATCATTTATTTTGGTTCCAGTAATTTCTCATACGGAAGTTATTGTTATGCTCTTCCTTGGCGTTCAGTCACATATAACGTTTATTCATGTCTTCATGTTATATTATCAACAAGTCTTCTTTTACCTCTATGTCTGATATCATTATTCTCAGAATAACTTAAATCTCTCGAGTGATCGATGTTTTGACAAATTCCTAACTTTTAGTGTTACCTCACCTGGTGGCTGTTCATCCATGAATGGTATTTCCTATTCCGGTTCAGCCCGGTTCACAACATTCTCAATGCCTCAGCCAAAATCTTAATTCGATTAATAATATCGATCAATTACAATACATACTTGAATATGATGACGTACCCCAATCTCCTTTAAGCAATATCGAACTTAGTTATCGGATAAAGTATTCATTAATCAGAGAATTGTAACGCCCCCAAATCCGGGGTCAGAGGATTTGGTCGTCACTATAAAACTTCAATCCAAATTAACCTGTTTAATCAATAAATAAATGCCAGCGGAAGATAATTATCATAAATGACCCCAAACTATTCCAAGATCTTTTAAGGTTACAGTTCTAGAAACAAGATATCCAAATTCCATCAATAAACTTTTCACTTTCTTTTAAAACTCTTTTCAATAAATTCCAACTCAAAACTAAACCCACTAGTATAACTTCGAATTGAAGTACACTAGGCCCAATTAAAATACACAACTATAATATAATATAATATAAACAACTTTATATAATACAACTTACACTAGCCCGCAACCCTGGACCAACCACTTTCCAAGAGCTTCTTCTTTGCTTCCTCGAATTACGCAGCTAAATAGCGCAAGCTAGTCCTCACTGGAGGTTAAATTTGAAAAAAGGCAAGTATGAGTGGAAGAAATGCTCAGCAAGATCATTATAGCATATATATAGGGTCGTTTTGATATAAAACCAACATCTGCATCAGAGCAGAACATTTAAAATCATAATTACTGAATCATAAAACTCTTTTTGATATTTTCAAGCGAAAGGCTTCAGCAATACTTTGAATCTTGACGAGAGCAAAGCTCGAAAAACAGTGTTTACGGAAATATCGTAAACAATAACAACAAGAAGCAATGATTATGGAATGTATCATAAACTTTACTCAAAACCGAACTCTTGAAATTAATACTTATTTTGCTGTCATATCAAATTAGATATCAATACGAACTTTGATGCTCACAACATCCCATACTGAAGTCAACATCAATCATCTATACTAATACCACCTTTGATATTTAACAATAAAGTAAGTATCAGCATAAATCAGAATCTGAATCAAAACTGCATTTTACCATTATTCCAAAACAGAAACAGTTGATAAATCATTTATTCTATGAATATCAAAAATGATATGATAATTTAGATTAGGATCATCCTCCGACGGACGTAGTATCACATGCTGATCAGCCCGTGTGATAGCACAAGGTCGTGATTCATAGAAACGTGACCCCAAAAACACGAGTACTCAAACAAAAAGGCAATATACCTTCCTGTGGAAAAAGTTGTGTCATAATATTCCATATGGCACTTAGAAATAGCCCTCCGCTGGACCGTCCGTCCCAGTCACTTACGCAATTATGATCCAATCTTAAAACCTTTTATTGAAATGGGGTCATAATAATCGACACCCGAAATAATTTTATTCCCCCAATTCTTGGGTAGGAATATTCACAACCAAATCACTTTTCTCAAAATCCAAAACATTTGTAAATCCGATAATTGGATAAGTAAAATCACTTAGCTACTCTCAACATAGAATAGCGGAAGAATACTTGCATAAACAGAATTATTTAATTCAGCGATATAAAACATTTATCTATTTTGAGCTGAGAATAGGGAAATCAATACTTGCATAATAGGATTCAGAATAAATATCACTTAAACAAAAAGTGATGATAGGGATACTTGCCTTTGGGTTTTAGTAGTTAGTCACACTCGCAACGACACATTTATTCTGACATTCTGTCTCAAAACGTCACCGTCTTTCTTTTCAACACTTGACCGATATGCTGCTCCTGCGATTGTTAGAAGCCAAATATCCAATACCATTCCATTTCATTCTTTATCCAACACCTTGTCCTGATCAACTCGAGAGATCCGCATCTATAATTAAAATATAGAACTTTAATCTTCTAATCGATAATCACTCGATGAACTACGCGTCAAAAGCATATCGTCTACCCATACGATAGCCCACACATCAATATAACAGACAAACACAGGACTCTTGATCCACATATGCACATAATTCACATAACACATAAACACATAGCTCACATATCACATAACTCATATCACATATGACTCGATTTATCAAAAGGTTCGACTCGGTATGTTTAAAACTGAAATCGGGTCAAAATACATTTTTTTGTTAAATACGCGACTCAGAATTAATTTGCCAAACAAGCGACCTTTCGAAACAAAAAGGATTTGGGTCTCGAAAGTATTTTCAATGAAAGCGAAATATTTTTCTATGTCTTTACGCGTTCGTTTCGTATTAAACAGACGAACGTTTATTTATTATGAATAAAATAAGAATAAATTATTTAATAATATTTATCGAGCCTTGAAAATAATTTCAAATAATATTTTAAAGCTTCGAAACTATTTTTCGGAATTTTTAAATCATAAGAAATAATTAACTTGAATTCAATAATCAATTAAAATTCATTAACTAAATAATTTGGATTTACTTTCGAATAATAATAAAAATAATAAATCTTCAGAACTAACAATAATATTTTCTTGGAAATCGGACAGCACCTCCTCTATTTTTCGGACTGCCAGTCGATATCATATCGACACAACCAACAACAATCAACACAATACTTTATATTTACGCGTATAAACACTCCAGAAATGAATAACACGACCACCTAAACCAAAACTCAGACCAAAAGTGACTTCTCCAACAATTTCTAAAAATTATGAAATAAATATATAAACACTAACATGCTATAATATACAAAAGTACGAAGGCGGAATTTCAGAATCGTTACCCAAAATAAATTCTGATCACCCCGAAGAGAAAATCTGATGTCCAGAAAATATCTTCAGAAAAATCCGAAATTAATGGCCATAGACATATACACGCTGAGATGCTATGTGGAGTAATCAAAATCGTCAAACTCCTTTTGTACGTCTCGAGAATAAATTAAAACAGAAATATAACGGATATATGCCCCGCAAATTATTTCCTCAAAATCTTGCAAAATATATACCTATGCGTAGGCATCGAAGCGCTGATTGTTTATATATATAATAATTGAAATTTGGATATACGGTTGAGATGATATGAATTTTTGAAAATTAAAAGGATATAAATATACGATAGAGAGGAGAGACAGAGAGAAGAGGGGGTAGTCTGTTAAACAGATAAAAGGAAATGGGGGAGGGGTATACTCGGGGGGTGGGTGGCAGGTTTTTGTTTACATTTTTTTTAACAACCACGCGTGGCAGGCAAGCTAAATAGCTGCCACGCATCCTTTCTGTAATTACAAGCCTAATTTTGTCCCGAAATTTAGAATTTCACGAGCAGACTTACGGGTAGAATTAACCCAAAAATTACCAAATAAGTTCTAAAATTCTCGGAATAATTAAAAACTAATAAAATAAAGTTTTCATAATTTTTATAGCATTTTTGACTTGCGCGTTATACCCGCATTTTACAATTAATGAACCGAGCTACACTTGAAACAAATTCAGAAAATTACGAAAATAGTCTTTAAATGTTACAAATATCCCGAAGTTTATAAAAACATAAATTTTGAAATTTTAAAACAATTTTTGAAATGCAATTTATTCCCGCTTTTATCAATTAAACGAATCAATGCGCGGGTGAAATTAATCCCAAAATTTTCCAAAATAATTTTAAAATTCTCAGAATATTCCAAACTTAATTAAATATGAGTTTCATAATTTTTGAAGAATTTTGGAATTAAATATGAATTTTACAAATAAATGAAATCGGAAAATCATACAGGCTAAATAATTGATGAAATATTGATTTCTAAATTTTATAAAATCTCAAAAATAATTATTGTAATTATAAAGTCATAAAATTTTTTTTAAAGATAATTTAAATATTTACGAAATTAATTTTTTTTAATAAAATCACTTTTAAAGACAAAAACAAAACGATATGACTCAGTAATTAATAATACAAATAATCCTCAATCACAACTGAGTCCCACCCAATTAATATTACATACAACACATAGCAGACAGAATATCCATCCAATCCCTAATATTACTAAACGAACTCAATTTACCGATATCAATAAAATGATCGGTTTTCAAATAACTTTTGAAAATAATACATTTAAATGAATATTTTCAGAAATTAATAAGGATCGATATAACACTTAACATTTAGCACATTACCATTTAATAACACCAACTCGTCAAACAAGAATAAAATATCCACCATTTTATTCCTTCCTAATCAGAAAATCACCTAAACATATTCAAATAATAATAATAATAATTCTGAAAATACGGGATATCACAATCTACCCCCTTATAAGGATTCCTTCCTCGGAATCAGCAGAAGAGAACACTAGGGGTTTTCTTTTCAACTTTCAATCTTGCATACGTAACCTTTCTCAAAATTTCTAATAACACTGCAATTCCTTATACCACACAGTTACCACGTGAGCTTCACTCCGCATTATTGTTCCATCCACATCCTTTGACCAATTTCTCAATAGAATCGCTTTTACTGATTACGAGAAAGAAGAATAGAGAGAAAGATAAAGAGAAAGAAAAAGAAAGAGAGAGGGAGAGATAAATAGAGAGAGAAGTAAAGAAACAGACTGGTTTCATTATACGCCACTGATATCTTAATCGCATCGCAGTCCACTGTTGCTCTTGGTAATCCCATCACATAACCCTGCTTTAATTTGACCAGGATAACTCAGCTTAACTTGATTGGCATACCTTCGAATATTTGAGATGATAAAATCATTGACTTATAAAGAGAAAAAAAAATTCATATTATAACAGGACAAAATCTGAATTTCAGAAAAAGTATTGTTGAAATAAAAGAATAATTGAGAGATCAATATGATCAAATGAACTTGGTATTGCGTGTCCAAATTAAGACACTACTAAAGGTTGCTAACCTTCTTGTAGTCACAACACACAGAAGTGATAGCGTCCCATCCAACTCCTATCACACAGACAGGTATACCTTGTGTCCTTTATATTTAAGGTTGTTCATCTCAGTCAGAATAAAAGAATATCAAAGGAATTCAAAATCAAATGAATAAAACTGGAAAGATTTCAAAGCTGATATTTCTGAAGGAAATGAAATCCAGAGAACAAAATTCTGGCACCAAATGAGCAAGTGGTGTCGCATCACCAAGAAAATATCCATCAAATTAGAAAAACGGAATTAAATTATCATAACTTGTCAGAGCTATCAAAACCTGAAAAATAGGCTTCATGACAACCTCTGGCACATTTGAAACACAGATATAATTGAAAATGAGTGTTAGGGAATATATCTTCTAACAATTACTTCTGTTTGAGAGATGTCAAAAGGAATTATAGAAAGAGAAGGTATTGCCAAGGTCTTAATACTTATCTTCTATTTGAACCCTTTTATTGACTCGTCATCCAATTCTAGACACTTCTTCATGTTCCAAGGATATCGATAATCTTCATCATCATCAAACCGTAGTAGCCTTGGAAGATTCCACAATAGATATTCGCAGCTGACAGGAGTTCTATCCAGCTCAACACAACCATCTGAAACGAATACGCCAATCTTAGCTTACTCATTGGTACTATATCCAATAGTCCAACAGGAACTCGATATGAGCTCAAAGGTCCTCACATAGCTATACACACTCCTGCACACTCTCATTTCTAGTTTACTATAACCTCAGCTCTGATACCAACCTGTAACGCCCCAAAATCCGGGGTCAGAGGATTTGGTCGTCACTATAAAACTTCAATCCAAATTAACATGTTTAATCAATAAATAAATGCCAGCGGAAGATAATTATCATAAATGACCCCAAACTATTCCAAGATCTTTTAAGATTACAGTTCTAGAAACAAGATATCCAAATTCCATCAATAAATTTTTCACTTTCTTTTAAAACTCTTTTCAATAAATTCCAACTCAAAACTAAACCCACTAGTATAACTTCGAATCGAAGTACACTAGCCCCAAATAAAATACACAACTATAATATAATATAATATAAACAACTTTATAAAATACAACTTACACTAGCCCGCAATCCTGGACCAACCACTTTCCAAGAGTTTCTTCTTTTCTTCCTCGAATTACGCAGCTAAATAGCGCAAGCTAATCCTCACTGGAGGTTAAATTTGAAAACAGGCAAGTATGAGCGGAAGAAATGCTAAGCTAGATCATTATAGCATATATATAGGGTCATTTTGATATAAAACCGACATCTGCATCAGAGCAGAACATTTAAAATCATAATTGCTGAATCATAAAACTCTTTTTGATATTTCCAAGCGAAAGGCTTCAGCAATACTTTGAATCTTGACGAGAGCAAAGCTCGAAAAATAGTGTTTACATAAATATCATAAACAATAACAACAAGAAGCAATGATTATGGAATGTATCATAAACTTTACTCAAAACCGAACTCTTGAAATTAATACTTATTTTGCTGTCATATCAAATTAGATATCAATACGAACTTTGATGCTCACAACATCCCATACTGAAGTCAACATCAATCATCTATACTAATACCACCTTTGATATTTAACAACAACTTAAGTATCAGCATAAATTAGAATCTAAATCAAAACTGCATTTTACCATTATTCCAAAACAGAAACAGTTGATAAATCATTTATTCTATGAATATCAAAAATGATATGATAATTTAGATTAGGATCATCCTCCGACGGACGTACTATCACATGCTGATCAACCCGTGTGATAACACAAGGTCATGATTCATAGAAACGGGACCCCAAAAACACGAGTACTCAAACAAAAAGGCAATATACCTGCCTGTGGCAAAAGTTGTGTCATAATATTCCATATGGCACTTAGAAATAGCCCTCCGCTGGACCGTCCGTCCCGGTCACTTACGCAATTTTGATCCAATCTTAAAACCTTTTATTGAAATGGGGTCATAATAATCGACACCCGAAATAATTTTATTCCCCCAATTCTTGGGTAGGAATATTCACAACCAAATCACTTTTCTCAAAATCCAAAACATTTGTAAATCCGATAATTGGATAAGTAAAATCACTCAACTACTCTCAACATAGAATAGTGGAAGAATACTTGCATAAACAGAATTATTTAATTCAGCGATATATAAAACATTTATCTATTTTGAGCTGAGAATAGGGAAATCAATACTTGCATAATAGGATTCAGAATAAATATCACTTAAACAAAAAGTGATGATAGGGATACTTGCCTTTGGGTTTTAGTAGTTAGTCACACTCGTAATGACACATTTATTATGACATTCTGTCTCAAAACGTCATCGTCTTTCTTTTCAACACTTCACCGATATGTTGCTCCTGCGATTGTTAGAAGCCAAATATCCAATACCATTCCATTTCATTCTTTATCCAACACCTTGTCCTGATCAACTCGAGAGATCCGCATCTATAATTAAAATATAGAACTTTATACGTCTAATCGATAATCACTCGATGAACTACGCGTTAAAAGCCTATCGTCTACCCATACGATAGCCCACACATCAATATAACAGACAAACACAGGACTCTTGATCCACATATGCACATAATTCACATAACACATAAACACATAGCTCACATATCACATAACTCATATCACATATGACTCGATTTGTCAAAAGGTTCGACTCGGTATGTTTAAAACTGAAATCGGGTCAAAATACGTCTTTTTGGTAAATACGCGACTCAGAATTAATTTTCCAAACAAGTGACCTTTCGAAACAAAAAGGATTTGGGTCTCGAAAGTATTTTCAATGAAAGCGAAATATTTTTCTGAGTCTATACGCGTTCGTTTCGTATTAAACAGACGAACAGTTTATTTATTATGAATAAAATAAGAATAAATTATTTAATAATATTTATCGAGCCTTGAAAATAATTTCAAATAATATTTTAAAGCTTCGAAACTATTTTTCGGAATTTTTAAATCATAAGAAATAATTAACTCGAATTCAATAATCAATTAAAATTCATTAACTAAATAATTTGGATTTATTTTCGAATAATAATAAAAATAATAAATCTTCAGAACTAACAATAATATTTTCTTGGAAATCGGACAGCACCTCCTCTATTTCTCGGACTGCCAGTCGATATCATATCGACACAACCAACAACAATCAACACAATACTTTATATTTACGCGTATAAACACTCCAGAAATGAATAACAGGGCCACCTGAACCAAAACTCGGACCAAAAGTGACTTCTCCAACAATTTCTAAAAATTATGAAATAAATATATAAACACTAACATGCTATAATATACAAAAGTACGAAGGCGGAATTTCAGAATCGTTACCCAAAATAAATTTTGATCACCCCGAAGAGAAAATCTGATGTCCGGAAAATATCTTCAGAAAAATCCGAAATTAATGGCCATAGACATATACACGCTGAGATGCCATGTGGAGTAATCAAAACCGTCAAACTCCTTTTGTACGTCTCGAGAATAAATTAAAACAGAAATATAATGGAAATATGCCCCGCAAATTATTTCCTCAAAATCTTGCAAAATATATACCAATGCGTAGGTATCGAAGCGCTGATCGTTTATATACATAATAATTGAAATTTGGATATACGGTTGAGAAGATATGAATTTTTGAAAATTAAAAGTATATAAATATACGATAGAGAGGAGAGACAGAGAGAAGAGGGGGTAGTATGTTAAACAGATAAAAGGAAATGGGGGAGGGGTATACTCGGGGGGTGGGTGGCAGGTTTTTGTTTACATTTTTTTTAACAACCACGCGTGGCAGACAAGCTAAATAGCTGCCACGCATCCTTTCTGTAATTACAAGCCTAATTTTATCCCGAAATTTAGAATTTAACGAGCAGACTTACAGGTAGAATTAACCCGAAAATTACCAAATAAGTTTTGAAATTCTCGGAATAATTAAAAACTAATAAAATAAAATTTTCATAATTTTTAAAGCATTTTTGACTTGCGCGTTATACCCGCATTTTACAATTAATGAACCGAGCTGCACTTGAAACAAATTCAAAAAATTATGAAAATAGTCTTAAAATGTTACAAATATCCCGAAATTTATAAAAACATAAATTTTGAAATTTGAAAACAATTTTTGAAACGCAATTTATACCTACTTTTATCAATTAAACGAATCAACGCGCTAGTGAAATTAATCCCAAAAATTTCCAAAATAATTTTAAAATTCTGAGAATATTCCAAACTTAAAGAAATATGAGTTTCATAATTTTTGAAGAATTTTGGAATTAAATACGGATTTTACAAATAAATGAAATCGGAAAATCATACAGGCTAAATAATTGATGAAATATTGATTTCTAAATTTTATAAAATCTCAAAAATAATTATTGTAATTATAAAGTCATAAAAATAATTTTAAAGATAATTTAAATATTTATGAAATTAATTTTTTTTAATAAAATCACTTTTAAAGACAAAAATAAAATGATACGACTCAGTAATTAATAATACAAATAATCCTCAATCACAACCGAGTCCCACACAATAATATTACATACAACACATAGCAGACAGAATATCCATCCAATCCCTAATATTACTAAACGAACTCAATTTACCGTTATCAATAAAATGATCGGTTTTCAAATAAATTTTGAAAATAATACATTTAAGTGAATATTTTCAGAAATTAATGAGAATCGATATAACACTTAACAATTAGCATATTACCATTTAGTAACACCAACTCGTCAAACAAGAATAAAATATCCATCATTTTATTCCTTCCTAATCTATAAAATCACCTAAACATATTCAAATAATAATAATAATAATTCTGAAAATACGGGATATCACAAGAATGATTAGGTTTGGTTAACTTACCAATAATTAGTCAAATAACATTTCCCCCATCTTCTTTCTCATACCAAGTCAATCAATATTTTCTTTTAACTCTCAGTATTTAATCTTATTCTCAGAATGAATTCATTATCTCAAGTGGTAGATGTTTCATTAAATTCTTTACTTTCGATCTGTCATCCTGGAAATCTTATAGAATCTTATTATCATCCTTTTGATTCCACTTCCTTTCTTAGTTAAGTTCTCCATTATCCTAGCTCATTATTTTTTCTTAGCATATGCAAATCCTTCTTCCCAATAGTATTGATTGGTTCATCATTAGATTAACCATTTCTGTGGCTAACTCTGGAATGAAAGCTTTCAATTCATAAATATTTGAACTCTTTTATTATTCTTGCTAATAAAACTACCAAAGTCCATATTTCCTTTTTGCTGAATTTAAAACTACCACATTAGCCTTGCTCAAATAATTTCTAATCGTGCAACTATCATTTCTAACCAGTAACAACTATCCTCTATCTCATATCTGTCTTTCTCGAAATGAAGATATGTTTCAAATTATTGGAGTCTGTGTAAATTATATACCATCTTCCCCTAAATAACAATGCCTCCCCATCTTTAGTTCATATGTTATCATTGCCAACTTCTACCATACATCAGATACTTGTATTCGTGAGTTTTCTGGTATTTCGATGTATTTCTCATTACTTTGTCATTTTTTATTGGTCTACATTCGAGTCCTTCATGAAACATTATTGCAGATGATAAAATCTCTTTGACCATCTAATAACATCCATATTGGTGTAGTTACCAATTCCTTTTTTATTCCTTCTTTCTTCTTTGTTATTCCCAAGGAACTAACAATGAGATTTACAGAAGGGGGGTTGAATGTAAATCTCAAAACTTTTTCAATTTTTTGAGTTGTTTCAAAAGCTAAGTGTTATGATGAACAGATGTGTGTGAATTGCTTTGAGCAGGTGCAGACAAATGTATATTCAAAACACAATTGTAAAGAACACAAAGGCTTTAAAAACTTTTCTGGTGGATTTATTGTTCCACCAGAGAATCTGTGATACAAAGAATTGATCATAGCTGCTTCCTAGTACGAACTAGATGATTTTCTCTCTATATTTTTCTAAACAGCTCTGGAAAATTCACACCTCATTGCTAGCTGCAACTTGGTTTATATATCACCAAGTTTACAAGTGAAGAAAAAGATAAAATACAATTATAAAATAGTTCTTCACATGTTTCTTCTTCATTTCTCTATCCAATGCAATCTAAGATAATATGTGAATCTTTGAATACTTCCTTGTTTGTACCCGAATGGAAATGCTGCTTTTTCTTGATTCCTCCAATAGGCTACCACATTCCAATTGTCTCTGTCAACCCATGTGCCTCTGTCAGCTTATGAATTGTCACTATCAACTGCTATTGAACTGAGCATCCGTTGAAGCTTTTATTCGTTGATGGCTTCATCCGTTGATGCTTTAGCAGTTGAAGCTTTATCCGTTGATGCACTCATCCGTTGATGGATGTTATCCGTTGAAGCTTTAGAGACATCCGTTGAAGCTTTGTTTCTCATCCGTTGAAGGCCTTTAATCTATCAGTTGATACTACTTCATTTACACAAAATTACAAGGCATGAAATATTTACAATTAATCCTCCTATTTGCATATCCACTAGTAGTCAACATGACTTACATTTTCCCACAACTTCTAAGAATTATAACTCAAATACAGAGACTGAAATGTGCAACAATACTAAACTTATTTCTAAGTAAAGCTACTCCATCAACGGATAGCCAAGATGGTCTTATCCGTTGAGGCTACAAACAATAGATTTCTACTTAAGTGTTTTGTTTAACTTATCATCAAACTAATACACATATTCCTAACAATCTCCCCCTATTTATGTCTACTAGAATTGTAGGCATAAATTCAGGGTTAACCTGATGATAACAAAACACTTAACAAATATATGAGTTGAAATCAAGTAGAAATTCAAAAGTGCTGCAAAAGTGAATGTACTAAGATAGAATTGAAGATTTACAGTGTTTCCAAGGGTGCTCCTTTGGTCTAAGCAAATCATTTTCTTTTCCTCTGTTCCCTTGTTTTCTTCCCTAGTCTCCTGTCATTTTCATCTACTTGAAGTTGGAGTTGTCTGTAGAATTCAGCTTCATCTTCTTCACTGATATCCAACTTAGATTGCATGTCCTTGAGAGTTTCATTACTGGCAATTTTAAGCTGGTCTTCAAGTCTGAAAAATCTTCTAACTCCTTTGTTGTCTCTGAACTCCATCAACCAATGAGGTGATTTATGAATTTTGATTCCATGCTCAGGGATGAGTAATGTTCTAGGCAAGGAATTTGACTCCCACCAATTCTTCCTTATGCTGGCAATCTTGTTGAGAATCTCAGTTTTGGCAGTCCTGGTAAAGCCAGTATCCCTTTTGATAGCTGAGTAGACTCTAACCAAGGTAGAATAGCCCTCATTTAGAATTCTTTGAAGAGGCCAAGTCCTTTCCACATTTCCTTTATATTTGAACAATAGCCTTTCTGGTAGCTGTTTATAGGCACTTATTCCCCTTACTTCCTCCAGCTCATCCAGAAAGAGTTCAATATCTGTATATTCTTTTATGTCACAAATGTGAACATAATCATCCTTTGAGGCTTGTGTCTTAGGCTTAGGTTTTTATTTCTGAATGAATTTACTTGAGGTTAGAGGAGGTGTTGATTTTGATTTTCTTTTCTGTTTCTTTGGTGGTGGAGAGGTAGTTAGGAAGGTAGGCAATTTGATGGTGTCCCAATCAATAGGTTCCTCTTTAGGGATGATTGTTTCACCATGAATGTTTATACTGGGATTAGCCACAACAGGTTCAGGAATAGAGGGTAGTGGTTTAGATTTTGATTGGGTTTCCTCAGTGTCATCTTCACTCTTCCTTTTTGCTTTGACCTTCTTTCTGTTCCCTTTCTGCCATTCCTTTCTTTCCTCACTCCTTTCCTCAACACTCTCACCAACCATATTCCCCATATCCACATTTATGCTTTCAGTCTTATCTCCTTCACTCTTGTCTTCAATTTTCTTCTTTTCTTCAATTTGACTTGACTCTAGCTGTTTTTCAAGCTTTGCTTGTGCTCTTTTGTCAGCCTTCAGCTTTTTAGCTTCTTCCTTTAGCCTTTTGGTCTCTTCCCTCTTGACAATTGAGAAATTGGGATGTCCTTGCATCACACAGATTCTCTTTCCCTCTCTATAGATGATAGCCATATTCATTCTTTCCACTATATCCTTGGTCTCTTTGTGCTTTATGATGTTACCACCCAAAACTTTGTCTTCATCAGGCTTTGGAAGAGGAAAATCCACTTCTTTTAGTTAAGCAAAGCTTAGAGGGTTCGTTGTAGAGTCCTTGTTGAATCTAGTGGTTGGCTTGAGTACCATAGGCTTCACGTTCCTGAAAGAAGTTTCTCCAACCTTATTCATCCTTACTGGCTTGTGCTCCATCGTGATTGGCTCAACTTTTGTGCTATATTTCACAGATAAGGATTTTGTAGTTGAAGATCCAAACACTTGTTGCATCCTTTTATCAATTTTTCTCCTTTTCTCTTTCACCTTCATCTCAGCTGCTACTAGCTGGATTAGATCAATTCCATCAAGCTTTCCTTTGATTTGAAGTGTTGGAGAAGTAGTGATGGCTGGAACTAGCACTTTTGATATTTATATATGTTTAGATGGCCCCCCTTCCCCTTCCCCTTTATTCTCCCCCTTTTTATTATCATCAAAGAGAGGAGTGAAGCCCTGTGCTTTAGCCAGTTGCATGAGAAGACTAGTCTGAGACTGTTGATTTTGAAGAATGGTGACCATAGAGTTTTCAATAGCTTGAACTCTTTCCTCCAATTTGGTCATCTTCTTTTCAGCATCTGATTATCTTCTCAGTTTCAGTAATAGTTCCCTCATGGTACCAAAGAGCATGATTGAATCCAGCTTCTGAGAATTGTAGGACTTCAAGTCAGCTATATCCTTCTTGAGCTCATCCATACTCAGATTCTGTCTTAATTGTTGTAGCTTAATGAGATGTAGAGAATCTAGCTGGGCTTAAAGAATAGCCTTGGTACCAGCATTTGAAATTTCCTGAATGGCCTTTTGGATAGGCATGACTTGTTTGACTAAGGATACATTGAAATGCCCTGGTATAAACTCCTTTGTCAATGCCCATTCAGGTAATTCTGGAATAGAACTTGGGCCTTCAGCTCCCCCTAAGTTCATGCTTCCATCAAAAGAATCAGAGTCATCATCATTAGAATTTACCCCAAATTCTTCAGATGGCTCACCAGCTGTAGAAGACATCCTATTGACAGCAGCTTTATCCCTTTGTAGAGATCTTGAAGTATGTACTAGATTTAAGGTCTTTTCTGCCTCCTCATTGCCCTGAATAGCCAACAGTTGATAGGTTGACACAGGATGAGTAAAAGTGTCAGCATCCAAGGAAATGTTATCAATTACAGCTTTGTAATATTGCTGAAATTGTCTTTCCTTTTCAGCATCATCCACAATCATTGACTCACTAGCAATGGTTGGATCCACCCTTATACCTCATGTACATGCTTTTCTCTCAATTTCTCTCTTTCCTTACATCAGGGGCTCCCCCTGGCTCACACTCCTCACACCCTCACCTTCACCTAATAAGGTGGTACTCCTCTCACTTTCTTTTGCCATGATGGAAGAAATAGCATGCATATTTGGACTCTCAAGCTCTCCTTTTGCCTAGGAGCAACCCAGCCTCTCATTCAAATTTTCATTCCCTGCCCTCAATCCTAGAAGTGATTGTACAGTAACCATGTCTTCTACATTTGGAATTAATTCAGTTGTTTGTGTAGAGACCATCAACGGATAATGAGTATCCGTTGAAGTTGAAACTGATGGTATCAAAGGATAATTGTTGTGAAGCTTATCCGTTGAAGAACAACCACTTGTCAACGGATGAGGAATATTCGTTGAAGAAGGAAAAGAAGTAGAAATTGAAAGTGACATAATTGTTGAATTTGTGTTGATTGATTTTAATTTAGGTGACAGATTCTTCAACTAAGTCTGAAAGAATTGGCTGATGATCCAACAAATCATCTAAAAGATGATGATCACCAGTATTTGAGTGGGGCTCCTCCCTGAGTTGTAAAGAGGGAGAATCAGGAATTGATGTGAATATCATGTCCACATCCAGAGATGGTGATGGAGAATTTGGTGATTGATGTGTGTCAATTGTGAGAGAATGGGGTTGTGACTCCACATTTGTTGGAGTCACATCAAGCTGAATTTGAGAAGGCATAGATACAGGTGGTTGTATCTGTGCAGTGTGTGCACCCTGTGTGGAAACTAGGGTTTTGACCCTCTTTCTTCTTGTGAAGGCTTTTACAGGTGAGTGTGTGGTTTCAGTGTCCCTCCCTCTTTTGTTCTGTGTCCCTGGTTGGGGACTATTTTCAATAGCTGCACCCTTTTGGGAGGATGCAACTAGGGGTGAGTTTGAATCCTTTTCGACCACCACATTCTTTTGAGAAACTGTGGCTTGGCTAGCTTGGGTACCACTCACCTCTCCTACCTTATTCTGGGGGTTTTCTTGATGTTCACCCCTCCCCTCACCACTAACACCCTGTACACTCCCCTCAAGGTTCATGGTAGGTGTTATAACTGTTGTCTTTTGAGAGACAACATAGGTGGCTTTCTTTGACTTGGGTTTTGAAACTTTAGGTTTGGTGGCCTTGGTAGGAATCTGTTGGGGCATTGACATAGATTCCATGGCCACACTTGAAGGCAAAGAAATGATGGGGTTGGAAGTAGTAGGAGTTGAAGAAGTATTTACCTCACTTACCTGAGGTGCATCCATGATTGGTAAGTATACCAATGGCACCTGACTGTTGAGGTTAATTCTCAAAAGGTCTGCAAGGACCCTCTTCTCTTGTGCCCAACATTTAAGCTTATTACTCTCATTAGTTATGACCAAACCTTCAGCAACATGGTTAGCCAATAACATAAAGAATCTAGCATAGTAGATGTTATGAGGTCTATTTGCCTTGTTACCTAACCTAGTACCCAATTCTAGCATAACATAATTGCTAAAATTAAAGTACCTATCAGAAACCAGCATATAGAGCATATTAACAAGAGATGAAGTTATTGCATCAAAATTACTAATTTTCCCAGAGAAAACCTTGATAAAGGCATCACTAAGAAAACTCCATTCTTTCCTAAGGCCTTTTCTCCTAATACTGCCTAAACTAGTAGAATCAAAGGAATAGCCTATGGAATCTAACATGCTAGATACATCATTATCAGTGTGTGGTGTCATAGCATTGTTTTCAGGTAATTTAAAATAGGACTGTATATCATCACAGTTAATAGAGTAATCCTTACCTTTAAGAGAGAAAGTGATGGTCATATCAGTGGGGTTGAACTCTGCAGTTGTCCACATTTCCTCAACTACCTCACAGTAAATCATTGGGGCTTCCAGCATTGCATAGCTTAGTTTGCAGTTTTTGATGAAGTCCATCATCTTGTGATAATCTGAGTGGGCTTCATTCTTTTCCACTAAAGCTATGAAATTGTTTTTCTCATAGACATATCCAGATTGGGACATTATCTATATTATTGGTGCCATTGTTGTGAGTAGAAGTTGCAGAGAAAGATTGAGAGTTTTGGGAGAGAAAGAGAGTAAAAGCTTTTGAAAATTGTAAGAAAGCGTAAAGTGAAAATAAGAATTCAAAGGGGCTTTTATACTTTCTCAAATTAAAACATAAAGAGAATGATTAAACAATATTTTAAGTGAATTACAGCCGTTTGAGAATAAAAGAAAAACTGTAAGTATTCTAAAAACTACCTTTAATACATAAAACTGTGTATATATGTATGTATCAACGGTTAAGTAAATAGAATCAGCGGTTGTGACTCACTCAAAACGACTGATGTGACACTTCAACGAATGAGGTAAACAATTATCCGTTGAAGATTAGCACAATTTTATCCGTTGAAGGATAAAATTACCAGAAATGTATTTGTCTTTAAATTGATAATGGACATCCATTGATAGAACAATTTTGGCTTTCAATGGATATTGGCTTTCAATGGATAGGGAATATCCATTGATAGAATAATCTTTACTAAAAGCCAACTTTGTTCTTGCAACAAATTCATTTCAGGCTACAAAACAAATTACAATTAGAACATGAATTTAGGAATAGTTAAGCATACTTAGCTCACTTACTAATCTTGTGAATGTTGATTCATCAAGTGGCTTGGTGAATATGTCTGCAATTTGTTTTTCACTTGGAACAAAATGAAGTTCCACTGTACCATTCATCACATGTTCCCTTATGAAGTGATATTTGATGTCAATGTGCTTGGTTCTTGAATGCTGCACTGGATTCTCAGCAATGGCAATGGCACTTGTATTGTCACAGAATATTGGTATTTTGTCAATATTTAGCCCATAGTCAAATAGTTGATTCCTCATCCATAATATATGTGCACAGCAACTACCAACAGTAATGTACTCAGCCTCAGATGTTGATGTAGAAACATAATTTTGCTTATTACTGAACCATGACACAAGCTTATGCCCTAGTATATTGACAAGTGTCATTTGTACTTTTCCTGTCTATTTTGCAACCTGCATAATCTGCATCTGAGTAGCCAATTAGATCAAAACCAGACTCTCTAGGGTACCAAATTCCTAGATTTGGAGTCCCTTTGAGATATCTGAAAATTCTTTTGATAGCAACTAAGTGAGATTCTCTAGGATCAGCTTGAAATCTAGCACAAAGACATGTAGAAAACATTATATCAGGTCTACTAGCAGTTAAATATAGAAGTGAACCAACCATGCCTCTATAGTTTGTAATGTCCACAGACTTTTCAACCTTGTTTAATTCAAGCTTGGTGGCAGTGGCCATGGGAGTTTTTGCAGATGAACATTCCATTAAGTCAAACTTCTTTAAAAGATCATAAATATATTTAGTTTGACATTTTTGCAGATGAACATTCCATTAAGTCAAACTTCTTTAAAAGATCACAAATATATTTAGTTTGACTAATGAAAATTCCACCACTAACTTGTTTAACTTGTAAACCAAGAAAATAAGTTAGCTCTCCCATCATGCTCATTTCATATTTACTTTGCATTAACTTAGCAAACTTTTTGCAAAGTTTATCATCTATAGAGCCAAATATAATATCATCTACATAAATTTAAACAAGTATTGTAGAGCCATTAACATTTCTAAAGAAAAGAGTTTTGTTAACAGTACCTCTTGTGAAGTAATTATCTAGGAGAAATTTTGACAAAGTCTCATACCAGGCTCTAGGTGCTTGCTTTAGTCCATAGAGTTCTTTCAACAGATAATACACATGGTCTGGAAAATTTGGATCTTCAAACCTTGGAGGTTGGCTCACTTAAACTTCTTCCTCCAATTCTCCATTCAGAAATGCACTCTTGACATCCATTTGATAGACTTTGAAATTGGCATGGGCTGCATAGGCTAAAAAATTTCTGATGGCTTCAAGTCTTGCAACAGGAGCAAATGTCTCATCAAAATCTATTCCCTCTTGTTGAGAGTAGCCCTTGGCAACCAAGCTAGCTTTATTCCTTATGACAATGCCATTTTCATCCATCTTGTTTCAGAATACCCATTTTGTGTCAATAGAACTTTTGTTCTTTGGCTTGGGTACCAGCTTCCATACTTTGTTCCTCTCAAATTGGTTTAGCTCCTCTTGCATTGCTAAAATCCAATCTGGATCCAATAGAACTTCTTCCACTCTCTTAGGTTCCTCTTGTGATAGAAAACTACTGTATAGACATTCATCTTGAGTAGCCCTTCTAGTTTACACCTTAGATGTTGCATCACCAATGATTAGTTCAAAAGGATGATTCTTGGTCCATTTCCTTTGAGGTGGTAGATTAGCTCTGGATGAGGTTTCCTCATTATTGTCATGATGTGAGATAGAGTGTTGATTGGTGGAAACTCCCCCTGTGTTATTGGTCCTTTACAAGGAACTGAGAGTTCTATCAACTGATGATGTAAATTTATTATCCCTTGAAGAATTATGATCAATGAATGCTTCATTATGTACTTCAATGGATGATGCACATTGTCTTTCAACGGATGCTGCATTACTTCTGTCAACGGATGCTGAATTAAGACTTTCAACTGATGCAGCATTTTGTGCATTATCCAAAGGCAGATTTTGAATCATTTTTGAAGTGTCTTCTCCATCATTCTCATCTTCACTATCATCACAATATATCTCAATGTTGTCAAATTTGAGTCCTTCGTGATGTCCCTCATCTGTTAGTCCATCAATCTTTTTATCATCAAACACAACATGCATAGATTCCATAACAATGTTGGTTCTTAGATTGTAGACCCTATATGATTTTCCAGTAAAATAACCAACAAAAATCCCTTCATCGGCCTTTGCATCAAACTTTCCTTTATGATCAGGTTGGTTCTTTAGAGTGTAGCATTTGCAACCAAAGACATGAAGGAAGTTTAAGGTTGGTTTTCTTCTCTTGAACAATAGATAGGGAGTCATGCCTTTTGCCTGATTGATTAGAGAAATATTCCGAGTGTAACATGCACAGTTAACAGCCTCAGCCCAAAAATATGTTGGGAGTTTTGACTCTTCAAGCATTGTTCTTGCAGCTTCAATTAATGATATGTTCTTCCTTTTCACCACATCATTCTGTTGTGGAGTCCTTGGAGCTGAGAACTCATGCATGATCCCATTTTCTTCACAGAACAACCTCATGGTAGAATTCCTGAACTCAGTTCCATTGTCACTCATGATATTCCTTACTTTGAAATCTGGATGATTGTTGACTTGCTTGATATGATTGATAATGATTTCACTAGCTTCATCCTTTGATCCAAGAAAATAGGTCCATGAAAACTTTGAGAAATCATCTACAATCACTAGGCAATATCTTTTCCTTGAAATTGACAATACATTGACTGGTCCAAAAAGATTCATGTGTAGCATTTGTAATGGTTCATCAATTGCTGATTCAAGCTTCTTACTGAATGATGCTCTCTTTTGCTTTCCTTTCTGACAAGCATCACACAGTCCATCCCTTGAGAATTCCACTAGAGGCATTCCTCTAACTAAGTCCTTTTTGAGTAGATCATTCATTGTCTTGAAATTCAAATGGGACAACTTATTGTGCCATAGCCAACTTTCATCTTGACTTGCTTTGCTGAAAAGACAAGTAATTGATTCTGCATCTGTAGAGTTGAAGTTAGCCAAGTACACATTCCCTTTTCTAACTCCAGTTAGAACCACTTTGTTTTCCTTCTTATTGGTGACAACACAGGCTTCAGAATTGAAGGAAACAGTATTCCCTCTGTAACATAGTTGACTGATGCTCAATAAATTATGTTTGAGACCATCAACTAATGCAACTTCATCAATGATGACATTTTCCTTTGAAATCAAGCCATATCCCATAGTGAACCCTTTACTGTCATCTCCAAAGGTTATGCTAGGGCCATCTCTCTCCTTGAACTCTGTGAGCAGGATAAAATCTCCTATTATGTGCCTTTAACAACCACTGTCCAAGTACCATAGATTCCTTCTTTTTCCCTACACACAACATAATCAAATCAAGTTGATTTTGGTACCCAAGTTTCCTTGGGTCCAGCCTTGTTAGTCTTTTTCCTAGACATCACATTTCCTGCACCTTTTGACTTAGGTAACTTTGAGTTAACCTTGATCTCAGATGTAGTTGGTTGAAGTGTAGGGTTAGTCACAGAATCATTTAGCATATTTGATTGAATTTGATAAGTCATAGATTGTGTAAACATATTATTCCACATAGGCAGGTTGTATGGCATTTGAGGCATACTAAATGCAGCAAAATAAGGATTATTAACATATGACATGTTTACAAAATGTGCATGTGGATTCTGTTGAGACATAACAGGCATAACATGCAGTGGTGACATAGACATGTTAGGCATGGAAGGAGTTAAAGGCAGGGGAGCATTCTTAACAGATTTGCAGTTAGCAGATAGATGATTAACACTACTACAATGCACACAACTTTTTCTAGGAGCATACTTATCAGGTGTGTAATTGTTGTGTTTGTTAATCCCTACCTTCCCATTTCTATTAGATTTTCTTTTAGTTTCCATTTTATCCTCAACCAACTTAATCCTATTTTTCAACTGATCTAAAGTCATGTGTCCTATATTCACCTTACTGTCATCTTTGGATGTGCTAGCTTCTTCTTTGACAAAGTTCTTGGAAGTTAAACCAAACCTCTTACTGAGATTTTTCAAATTATTCATTTCAGAATCATTTTCCTGTTTAAATTGATGAGCCTTCAACGGATGATCCTTTTCTTCCTTCAATGGATGACTTTCATCATCCGTTGATTCCACATCTGTTGACAGTCCATCAATTAATTCTATTTCCTTTTTGTTTTTCTTCCAGGCATTCTCACAGAGTGATTCAATTCCTTGAACCTTGACAATTTGAGCACTAACATCCCTAGATGTTTTCTAGGCCTTGATTACCTCTTGCTCACATTCTAGTAGTCTGGAAAGAACTTCTACTTTCTTAACAGACTCTTCTAGTTCACTCTCAACAGATAAGCATTTGATTTTAATCTTTTCAAGCTCAATTACCTTACCCTCTAACACAACATTCCTATCACTTAAAAACAAATTATTCCCTTTAATGCTTGTGTTCTCTTTAGCCAGTGATTTAAGGGAAACACGTAAATGATATAATTCATTGGACATATCATTTATAGCTTCATTGCGTTCATTTTTAGAAAGCTGAGAGAGGTCAGTAGTAATTACCTGGTTGCTTGATGAACTAGTTTCATTTTCATCAAAATTAGCCATCAGGGCTAAGTTGACATACTCCATATCATCATCTTCATTGACTCCATCAGCTGCCCGATCATTTTCCTGAGTCAGAAAAGCCCTTTTCTTTTGTTTGAGCAATTTGAAATATTTCTTTTTGTAATCCACTTGCTCAAATTTCTTCTTTTCAGAAGTTGGCTTTCTGCACTCACTTGCAAAGTGTCCACTTATGCCACAGTTATAATACTTGAACTTAGATTTGTCCACCATGTTCTTGTTTGGCTTAGTGGCTCTAATGTTTTTCTTGAATTTCATCTTTGCAAACCTTCTGGACAGAAAAGCCAGATGTTCATCAACATCATCAGAGTCATCTTGACTGGAATTGTCTTCAACTTCAGCTGCTTGCGCCTTTCCCTTGCTTGATTCTAATTTGCTTGTGCCAATTTTGACACTTGGCATTATCTTTTCTTCATTCCTGGCTTCAGTTCTCTCATTGTCAGCTACAAGTGCAACTGATCCACCGTTTCTCTTTTCCTTTTCCAATAGCTCATCTTGCTCCATCTCAAGTTCATAGGTCTTCAAAATTCCATATATTCTTTCAAGTGTGAAGTCCTTATAATCTTGAGAATTCCTTAGTGAAACAGTCATAGGCTTCCATTCCTTTGGTAGAGACCTCATAAATTTTAGGTTAGAATCCTTGACTTGGTACACTCTGCCATATAGCTTCAATACATTCAACAGTTTCTGAAATCTATTGAAGGTATCATTCAATGATTCTCCTTCTTCCGAATGAAATATTCATATTATTGAATGAGAAGCTGCATTTTGTTTTCTCTAACTTGTTCAGTACCTTCACAGATAAGTTGCACAGTATCCCAAATTTCCTTAGCAGTTTGGCTGTTAATGACTTTATCAAACATATCTTTGTCTAGGCCATTAAACAGAATGTTCATGGCCTTCTTCTCCTTTTGAACCTCTTCAATATCTTCATCAGTCCATTCTGCTTTTGGCTTGGAAATAGACTGTCCAACAACAACTGTGGCAGTGGAAGCTGTGGCCACTTTGTGAGGGATGTGAGGACCATTCTCAATGCAGTTGATGTAACTTTCATCTTGAGAAAGAAGATGTAGATGCATCTTCACTTTCCAGTGATGATAATTATCTCTTTCCAAGATTGGAATCTTCACTCTAATATCCTTCTTACTCATGATGTTAGTAGAATAGATCTTTAAACTCTTTGTATGTCAAGAGCTTGCTTTGATACCCGTTGTTATTCCCAAGGAACTAACAATGAGATTTACAGAAGGGGGTTGAGTGTAATTCTCAAAACTTTTTCAAGATTTGAGTTGTTTCAAAAGCTAAGTGTTATGATGAACAGATGTGTGTGAATTGCTTTGAGCAGGTGCATACAAATGTATATTTAAAACACAAATGTAAAGAACACTAAGGCTTTGAAAACTTTTCTGGTGGATTTGTTGTTCCACCAAAGATGTGTATTTAAGAAAATCTGTGATACAAAGAATTGATCACAGCTGCTTCCTAGTACAAACTAGATGATTTTCTCTCTATATTTTTCTAAACAGCTCTGGAAAATTCACACCTCATTACTAGCTGCAACTTGGTTTATATATCACCAAGTTTATAAGTGAAGACAAAGATAAAATACAATTATAAAATAGTTCTTCACATGTTTCTTCTTCATTTTTCTATCCAATGCAATTTAAGATAATCTGTGAATCTTTGAATACTTCCTTGTTTGCACCAGAATGGAAATGCTGCTTTTTCTTGATTCCTCCAATAGGCTACCACATTCCAATTGTCTCTGTCAACCCATGTGCCTCTGTCAGCTTATGAATTGTCACTATCAACTGCAATTGAACTGAGCATCCGTTGAAGCTTTCATTCGTTGATGGCTTTATCCGTTGATGCTTTAGCAGTTGAAGCTTTATCCGTTGATGCACTCATCTGTTGATGGATGTTATCCGTTGAAGCTTTAGAGACATCCGTTGAAGCTTTGTTTCTCATCCGTTGAAGGCCTTTAATCTATTAGTTGATACTACTTCATTTACACAAAATTATAAGGCATGAAATATTTATAATTAGCCCTCCTATTTGCATATCCACTAGTAGTCAACATGACTTACATTTTTCCACAACTTCTAAGAAGTATAACTCAAATACAGAGACTGAAATGTGCTATAATACTAAACTTATTTCTAAGTAAAGCCACTCCATCAACGGATAGCCAATATGGTCTTATCCATTGATGCTACAAACACTAGATTTCTACTTAAGTGTTTTGTTTAACTTATAATCAAACTAATACATATATTCCTAACATTCTCTTTGCTCTATCTTGAACCTTCAGTTCTTCAAAACGTTCTTCTCACTTGCATGTATAAATAACTTTCTAGATCTCTTATATATCACAAAAGGGCATATTCATCTAGATAAAGTCTCATACAAACTTACAGTAACATCGCGCTAATTCCACTAAACTTCTGAATTCTACCAGTGTCCTTACTTCCTCCAGATTCCTAATTGCTTTGATTTTGGATCTTAAAATCACATCAGAATTTGACTTAATCTAATTGGAATCGATTTCCATCTAACTGATCATTAGTTGGTAAAATTAACCGATTAACTCTTTTAATTGATCAAGTAAACCAAGTGATGACTAGCAAAATGAAATTAAAAACCAATTATATAAAGTTGGTTTGGCTATAACAACCTCTTTTAAGAACCGAGATAGCAATCATTTGGAGTATCAACGGGAATATCAATAACAGATGGAAGTATACTTTCTTCCTTTAAAAGTAGGGTATTTTCTGAAAATTTGGGCAGCATCTCCTCTATATTATTGATTACCAGTCGGACTCAAGCCGACACCAACAATCAACCAAACAATCAACAACCATATCAATCCACCAACATCATCATTTCTTCATACTTCAGAACATATCATGCTAATAACCATATATATTATTAACTGACATGGCACACATCTTTTAATTGAACTAAGGTCATAAACAAACAGTTAATATATATATCCATACATTTCCTCAATTCTTTCAGAATATCGCAGAATATCACTAATGAATATAAAATTATTCTACTATTTCTCAAAAACTTTATTCATTTATTCCAGCATTCTTCTAGTTCATTTTTTTTCCAATCCAAGCTCTCTAATTAACAATTCATATTACTTTGACCTGTTCATAAATTCATTTTAAGGACATCTTTTAATCTCACTTTCCACTATTAATACTTGTATGCAGTTACTTTTTAGGAACTATACTGCATCTTTCAACTGATCCAGCAATTCATTTATTCTGGACAATATGTATTTTTTCTCAGTAGTTAACTTGTTTAACTTCTGGTAACGAACATATGGTCTCAACCAACATTATCATAATCTTGCGAAAATTCAATTGGTTTTAAAACATTACTTATTAAAAGATTTCCCAGTTGGATCACTATTTCTTCATCTCCACATCTGTGTTTCATACAGAACCTTCGTCGTTGGCTCAGTTATGAGTGTCAAATTCACCATAACTCACTTATTTGAGTTGGAAAGCCTAACAATTCCTTAAAGAATATGCTCATAATTTATTCGTAATTAGAATTTCTTCAATCCGGAACCTTTATGACAAGTATCTTCCACATGATTAAAGTATGCTTCGCCTTCTTACGTATTAATCGCTTGTCTGAGTTATTAATAAGAATTTTTAAGCTCCCGTAAGATGGCTATATTAAGTTAAAAAGGGGGTTGAATAGCTTAATTAAATATTTAAAAATTATTATGGCGTTTAAAAATATTTTATCCTTTTTTAAAACTTTACCGAGTAGTTATGCAGTTTATATGTGCGGAAAATAAAGTGCAAGGAAAGAAAATACCACGGTAATTTTATCATGGTTCGCGATGGAGCAACCTCTAATAGATTCACTCACCCCTACGTCCAGTCCCCGAGCTCCTATCCCGGACTCGGGATTTTCCCTTTTAATAAACTCGCTTCTTTACTAGGCGGAGAAGCTTTTACACCCTTACTGTAATAACCCCAATTTTTGGATTTTTTGAAACATTGATGAATAGTAACTTTTTGCTGATGATGCTGATTAAGGAAAATTATCAGACCACGCTATATAGGGTACTGTTATGGAATTTCTAAGATCGTATTAATATTCCATAAAGTAAATGAGTGTATGTAAAGGTCGTTAGAATTCGAATTCAGACACTTTGATTTTTCCCGAAAATCCACCAGATACTGAAAGAATTGAGTATAAGGTGACATGATTAAAATGATTTAAATTCAAGGATTCTAAGAGAGGATCATAAAAGGAATATAAAATATTAAGAAAGGTAAAACCCAAGTAATAAGATCCCGGATATGATCCCTCAAACGACGAACGAAAACGAAAGTTAAGGAACCGTATAACAGATTAACGGTCATTAGCCAAGTAATTAAGCACTAATCAAGGAATTAGCACAAGATGAGATCATCAAGCCTTAGGGAATTAACATGTGGTAAGTTGATAACATAAGGAAGGTGATGTAAGCATGGTTAATAGATATTTGTGCAAGTTGACAAGTAACCAAGCTAAACACCACACAAATCACCAAGACAAATCAAAGAAGCATTCTCCTTCATTCTTCTTCTCTTGCTCACGGTATTTCTTCAAAAAAGTAAGGAGAAATTTCCAAAGTTCATCATCCAAGCAAGTATAAATTCCTAGGTTGGTTTGGTTGGATTCTATAATTATAAACTTAGTTATACCATAAACCTAAGCTCTTGATTTCAAGGATTTCATGGCTAATCGATTCTCTAAAGTTTTGAGTGAATAGTGATTTCAAAACTTTAACTTTGTGTTCTTGAATTATTTTACAAGATCAAGCTTGTAGGAGGTTAGATCAAGGCTTCCTAGCAACTTATCACCCACCAAGGAAGGTATAAACTTCAGACCCTAGCCTTTACTTTATTTGATTAGTAAGTTTAATGGTTGGTTTTTTTTTGAATGCGAAGCATGAATTATGATTATTAGTAGTTTGGTTTGATTTGGAAGTGATTTGGTGATTGAAGCTTGGTTTTTGGTTAATGAATCTTGATTATAGTTCATAGGTCTTGTTTGTGGTTAAATGAGTCGGAAAACTTGGGATTAGGGACTGACTTTTCCTTGATCTAAGTTTTGTTTGATGTATTGTTGATGGTTGGGTGGTTGTAGTGAATTGGTAAGGAATTGGAGTAGTATAATTATTGGTAATCGCGTAAACATAGCCGTCGTAATGCCCATTTTCATTCAACTGCTTATACTTAGTGTTCGGGACAGAAATCTCACTAACCAATCTGTAACTTTACCATGTTTAGCTAGATCGTGTCGTAAGCTTCAATTTGGTATGTGGTTCGCTTGGATCCGATGTACGGTTTAGGAGAAACGACCGTTTTAAGTAACGGCGTTTCGCGAGCAAACCATTACCCCTCGCTTTACTTTGAAACCTTGATTAAGGCCCTTGAAAGACTAATTGGATTATGAAACAATTATTTAAGGTGGATTAGGAAGTTGGTAAAGTACTCGCGAAAGAGTCGCCTTAAAATTTGTAATGGTTAATTTATTAAAATTGGTGGAGCCAAGGGTACGCAAGCGATTAATGCAAATCGTTAAGCGTATAAGCGACCGAAAGCGACCGAAAGCGACCGTTAGGGTATGAGTGAGTTTTGACTAGTTTCTTAAGCGACCGTGGTCTAATTCCGGCTTATGTTGTTGTTCATAGGTTACCGGACCCACTCTAAGCTTAAGTCTACCCCGGAACACTCATGGAAGTTTTCTACCCGTTATACTGTTGTTGTGATGTAATATATTGATGCATTATCTTGAGATAAGTGCATGGTTATTATTAGCAAAGTCTTGTGATATATTAGAGCATGTTGATATGATATATATATATATATATGCATGCTTGTTTCGCAATCTTGATATCTCATTGTTGATCCAATTGTTATAAACTGCAAAATATCTATGCTAAATATAGGCATTAATTGCGTATACCCTTAATATAGGGGACCCAGAGTTGAACATTTTCCTAAAACCGGGAGGCGAGGTTCCCGAGTATATATTATATAGTTTTCTATAACTATTAATCGAATAAGGTTTATTCGATGGTTTTGAATAATAATCAAACTTATTTTCAATTATTAAAATAAGGATCGTACTTTCGTATAATTATATCTTTTGTTATTTATTATTCATTTCAAGTATAAGATTTTTTAAAAACTTCTACTTCAATTATATTTATAAACATTATCCTTTATGGGAATATTATTTAAATAATAATATTTAGATTTTTTCTAACATATCGAGAATGATTTATTTTATTAAATCATCATTACTCTAAACATTCTTTAAAAAAATTTCGAGTCTTCAAAAGGATTTTAAAAGTTAGAGCGGATCCCAAAACTCATTTTCAGATTTAAGATCTTCCTTTCGAAGGGGATTTAAATACTCGCTCAAAACCTAAGAGATCCGGCTCCGTGGTGTATTTTTGGAGCAACGAAGTTGCTAACTTGATAAAAGAGTTTGATTACTTGCCCAACATTCGGGAAGTAAGCCCAATCGGAATGCGTCGGCATAAGCAACATGGGCTCGGTGTGTTTCTTGGAAATGATTACTTTAAACATTTTGATGTACATCCAGATCTTATTCTAACTCTGGTTCAATATTATCATGTGGTTCTCGATCTTCATCGAGATGTATTATCCACCCACTGATTTTCTTAGAAAGTAGTTCTCCCTCAAGAAATACAGCGGCTCGAGCAACAAACACTTTGTTCTCGGAAGGATTATAAAAAACTATACCGTAGTCTCACTTGGGTATCCCACAAAATAGCATCTATCTAATTTTGGTCCAAGCTTGTCAGAGGCTAAAAATTTTATAAACGCTTCACGTCCCCAATTTTTAATAAATGACATGCTATGACATTTATCAGTCCATATCTCATACAGAGTATTTTGAACCGCTTTGGTCGGAACTTGGTTAAGTGTATATGCAGTCGTTTCTAGAGCATAACCCTAGAAACTGATTGGAAGATCCGCTTGACTCATTATCGATCGCACCATGTCCAACAAGGTATGATTTCTCCTCTCAGAATCTCTATTCCATTGAGGTATTTCAGAAGGAGTAAGTTGTGATACAATATCACACTCCTTCAAGAAACTCTTGAATTTGAGGCTTAAGTATTCTCCTCCACGATCTGATCGTAAAACTTTTATACTTTTCCCTTGTTTGCTTTTATACTTCGGCCTTATATTCTTTGAACATTTCAAAAGAATCGGATTTGTTCTTCATAAGAACCACATATCCATATCTACTGAAATCATCAGTAAATGTTATAAAGTAGTATAAGCCACCCCATCATACGCATTTGACCATATACATCATTATATATAAGTCCAAGTCGTTCAGTGGCCCTTTCACCTTGCCTGTCTACTTTTCTTTCTACCTTACTTGTCTACTTTTCCAGTCTACCTTGCCTGTCTACTTTTCTTTACCATTTGCATTCCATGTGTACATCATCTATATGGACGTAATTCATGCCTTTACCATGTTATTTTCAGTAGTTCTAAACATGCTTAACAACTCAGTGGGTGTTCTGTCTATCTCATTCCTTTTGTTCTTAACAAACTAAAAATATAAGTTGTTCAAAGATTGTTTGATCAAATCAAGCTGAGTCTCTAGACTATTCTTGAAACCCAAAATATCAAGGTACATATACCTATCATCTTTAGAACATGTGGTTCAACCAGATATCATTCTCCCATTAATGCAAAAGTATGGTGCCTTATTATTGTCAAATCTTTCTAACGAGCCTATCCTTCAAACATCCCTTAAAGGTGCTCAATCATATCATAAGCATCATTATGCTCTTGTTGCTTCTAAAGCTTAGCACTCATAATTAAAAGCATGAGACATGAAACATCAGTTGCATAATTAATTTGCTTCTCGTAGGCATTTTGTTCAGCACATGTTTCATTCTTAGCGAGAAGAAATAAGGGAGAGGTTTGAGTGACATCCTTGAACCTGAGGACAATCCTCAAGTTCTCGTGTCAATTGTGGAAATTATTTAATGTCAGCTTGTCCTTCTTAAGGACTATTACATAGAGAAGTTATTTGTGTTATTTGTCATTTGATATCTACAGTATTAAAGTGCATAAAATGACTTAGTCTACAGATGATCATTAAATTATGTTCAAGTGATTATTCATATATATATATATATATATTCACAATATATATCTCCCACTATTTTTATCAAATCAATAGCCCTAACTATTAATTCGGAAAAAATATCTTTTATATCCTTTCTAGTGAGCAAAGATCCATATTTCACCACGCGTTAGGTCAGCTTTGGCTTTTCTCCTAAAACATGATTATTTAGGTAGACAACATTTGTCAATTATATCAACTATATAACTCTTGGATAGCTTGGTGGAACAACATTTGTTCATATTTATCTAATAAATCTCACCAAACTCTATGCCTCTAAGTTCACAATCCTATTGTGATAACTTAGTTAAGTCAAACTCAATAGTCAAAAAGTATCAATATACTTCAACACATCTCCCACGATAGATAGGAGTACTTCGCTTTGGCGAACCCACTCCTGGTCGATATAGGGGTTAACGCATTGGACTCATTAGAAGGCATCTGATCAACTTAATATTAACTTTAGGGTTTTATTAATTTTAAAACAATCATGATCCCATCATAAAGTGATTCCCAATTTTTCCTTGAATAAAATACTTCAAATCAATATTCTTCAATGGTTTGATTTCCAGGTAGTGAGGGAGTCACAACGGTCTCGCTTAAAACCCAGAACCTTACAAGTTCAAAAACTCGCTTTTGACAAAATCGCCCCATGTCAGAATTAAAGAAAATTTGTATTTTATTCCGTGTTTCATAAACACTAGAATCTCATAATCGTTTGTTCATTTTAAAATCTTGAGTCGTTACAGATTTTATCTTGTTTAGAAAGCATGGCATGGGTATCGTATCTAATACATACATCCTCAATCTAATTAAGCATGCATCTTTATAAACTACTTTACACATACATTCATCATATGCTCATATATATATAAAGTGCAATAAATAAACATGGTTGATTATGGCTTTATCCTATGTGATCTTCATCAAGCTAATGACAAAGATCTAGGTCAATCTAATGTGAAAAATAAATACAGGCTAACTATTACATGTCTTATTTCTTGTATTGCTTCCTTGGATGGCCTCCCTGTGAGATTACCCTTCCTTGATCTTCAAATCTTCATGTCTTCATGTACATTACACGAATGAAAAATAAAAACTAATTTAATGTACTTACAATAAGAACTCAAGTTACATTCGAGATTTAATAATTAAAAGATCAAACGACATGCAAGCCGTATTTAAAAAAACAAAACCATTAATCTAAGGTCATAAGCCATAACCATCCACCATGATCAATTAACACATAAGAACATGTTAAAACACATAATATGATCTTAACATATCATACCCATCATGATCTAATCATAAAAACCAAATATAGCAAAAATCAGAAAATTCGAAATTAAATATGATAACATTAAATCGCAGATTATAGGGTCTAAACGACGTCAAACGTCTTACAGATCAGTCGATGATAGCATAAGCTATCAGTTTTATTCAGACGCTCGATTGCATATGAAATAGTATATTCCTTCGCCAAAATCGGACAACAGGCCCAGATTTCAGCAAATCCGCTGCATCCGATTCAGAATCGTATCAAATACAATTCTCATAATAAGAACAAACACAAAACATGTATATATCAGTATATATACAGATTATATAATCATCATATGATTATACAACTCTAATGAATATCATATATTCAAAACATATATATACATACGCATATATATATACATAACAACATGTAAAACATACAAAATTGCATACATAACAGTCATGGAATATTCTATACATGTTATCATCATAAAACCGGTAAACACATAAACGAATTAAACACTTTTCGCAAGTAGCTCTGATGCCATTGAAGGGTTTCGAGCACATAAACGCAACGGAAACAGTAATTAAAAATGTAAAAAAACAGAATTTTCGAAACCCGCCGCAGGATCCATGCGAAGAATATATATTTAATTCGTAGATCAGATTATTTACCTTAAGAAGCTTTACTAATTGGATGACTAATGGATATCCAAAGCTTGTTCAATCACCACGCATCCCGCTCTCGCGATCTACGCTATACTGGTATCCACATGAATGCATGAACTCAAGGATTGGATGTGTACTAGCACAAACTCGTTTCTTCTTGCGCTCTCCCTTTTCTCTCTTGGTGGCTAGGGTTTTAGTAAAAGTCCTTTTTCATACAAAAATCAGCCACACAAGAGATATTACATATAGAGGAGAAAAACGAATTATAACTCTTAACTAATTAGGAGTTATTATTAATTCGAAAATCCTATTTGTATTATAATTAAGTCTCACTTAATTATTTAACAAATAAATTTCATAATTAATATTAGTAAATTCGAATATCAATATTTATCTAATTAATTAAGTCATACTTAATTAATATTATAAATAATTCGAATTACTTTAATATAATTTAAATCCAATTTAAATTAAATAATCCTTCAAGCATTCTTAGTGTGTGACCCTATAGGTTATTATTACATTGGCAACAAATTTTAAATCTAATTTAAAATCGTAAACAATGAGCGGCATCTAGTAATACATCATTGCTACCCAAGTAATAATAATTGAATCGGTGATCGATTAAACCTTTTGTGAATAATGTACAATGTAATATAATCCCTTTAACCAAATATTATAGATTAAACTAGAGGCATGTAATATGTCATCCTCATCATAGTTTAATCCAAGTTTCCTTGATCAATGAGTAGACTATCATATCAAATTAACATTTGAGCGTGGCCATACATTTCATAGTCTAGCTCACACAAGAGGCCAATAATATCACTCCTAAAATAGAAGGGTTAAATCTCATCTAGATCATTCATATTTCTCATACCATTCATAATATACCCAATGTCCACTTTTATCATTACCCGGTCAAGAATTACTTTTAATGGAATCAATGTATATTAATGTTAGGTCACACACACTGTAGAAGGGGGTTGAATACAGTGTTTAGCACAATCAAATTGAATATAAGAACTCAAGTAACAGAAAATAGATTTTATTCAACATAATAAACTCTGTTACAATATGGAACTGTACTCTCTTAGTGATGAACAAATTATCATGAGAGCTGCTAGAGTTACAAAGAATAATAACTTCGATAATCGTAACACTTATAGTATAAACTCTATGCATGTGTTTATATACTACACAATTACAAGATAATCTTCTAATTGATATGGAACATAATTCTGCTTCCTAAAATATATCAACTAGTTATCTTTTCTTCTAAATATTCTATTCTTCATAGAATTCCTTCTTCATGCACAATTATTTTTGTCTTAGTCTCGATCTTCTTTCCTTTCAATAAGCCGCCTGCCTTATCTGAAAGTCATCTTAAGTCCTCATATTATCTCCTGATAAATATCTTCTGAACCTTAAGTTCTGATAACTTAAGTTCTGATATCTTAAGTTCTGTCTTCAGTATAAGTGCTAATTTCCAGTTAAGTATTCATTTGTCCTGTAAGGTAAGATCTGAAAACTAAACACAAATCATATTACACATGACATTATCAAATATATCTAACAATCTCCCCCAACTTGTAAATTAGCATAATATACAAGTTCAACAGATATTTAATGATGTCAAAAACATTAAGTACAAATGCATGAGAATTTGACTAGATAACTACAACTTACAGTCCTTTCAGCTTTACCAATTTAACTTTTGATAACCGCTTCAGTCTGTATAAACTTCAGAATTTAAGTAATTGTAGATCTTTGACTTGGCTTCAATTTTTCAATTTCTTCTGATCTCTTTGATATTAGGAGTTGTCCTGAGATAGTTCTTCAATAAACATCTCTCTGCATATTCAAGTTCATTGGCCATCCTCCTTTTAGCATTTATCAATTCAGCTGTATCTTCTCCAGTTTAAAAAATAGCTGCTCTGAGATCATTTATCTTAGCTTTTCTTATCTCCTTATCTAGTCTTATCAGATATGCCTTGTCAGACTCTAGATTGAATTCCACAGCCTTATAACCCAGAAAAGTAGTTATAATCCTAGCAGAGTTAGGTTTCATATCGACAATATCACCCTTGTGATCTCTGTACTTGGGACAGTATGTGCTGTCAGACTTTACAGAATAAAGCTTCTTCTATCTTTGAATTTGAGACTTTAAATATCCTGCAACACTATCTGTTAATCTTTCTTTCACTTGAAGTAGGAATAGAACATGTTCCAGTTCTTCAAAATACTTCAGTGGTATAACATTTTTCTTAATCTGGTATACCCTTCCATCTGTCATAAAATATAACAAGATATGTTCTTTCAAGAAGGTATGGTAAACCATTTATACAGATTCAAGTCGATTCAATCTTTCAGGAGTTGCTCCAACACCTGGTTCACTTAAGGAAGTTGGATCATTGTAGTGTTACGTACTCTTCTTTCATCAGAACTACCCAACCCAGATTTATCTCTTACTTCCTTTCCTGTAACAACTCTTGCTTTAAAACCACTTGTTGCTGTCTTCAAAGGTTGAGCCTGTTTAGCTTTGGTGAATCCTGGTAGGAGTATCTTTGAAGGTTTAACATGAGCAATGTCAGAGGTTTCCTTTTCCTTATCTTCTGATATCAAGCCAACTTGAGCTATGTCATAGGTTGCTTGCTTGACTGTCATATCAGAACTTACTATATCTTGACTCTGAACAATATGAGCCATGTCAGAGGTTGTTTGAAAAATCTTCTTATACATCAGAGTAAGATTAGTGTTAGGTCCCAATGTATTTGTAGAAGGGGGTTGAATACAAACAATACCAAATAATCGAATTAAATGCGGAATAAAAAATGTGAAACAAAATTCAAGTTAAATAAAAATATTATTAAACTTGAAAGGTGTTACAACAACTGTATCGATTACAAGGAATTAATCTCAAATTAATTATCACAAATTTAGAATAAATTCGACATGAACTTTTTCTATTTTTGCAATAATTAGAATCAAATGATAAACGCGATTTGAGATTAAGTTCTAGGGATTTTGATCCGCTAGATTGTTACACAAGAACAAGATAAAGATTTCTAGTGGTTTGGATTTAACTTTATAAACTAGAAATTTGATCTTGAAGTTTGCAGATGAAAAGATGAAATATTGCTGCTTGTTTTCTTTTCTGCTTTGTTCTTGACTTGTGTGTTCTGGATAAAATTGTCGAATGGCTGCTTCAGTCTTTTTAATCAATCAACAGAATCGAATGAACTGGAATGACAATCCTATAGCTGGTAGGACTTTCGGTGAGACTATCAAATGAACTAGCAAGACAATCCTCCTCCCAGTGTAACTTTCGGTGAGACTATTGAAAATGGCCTGGCATGACAATCGGTATGACAATGCTGATTGTCATGCTAGTTCATTTTCAATTGTCTTGCTGATTTAATGCAGATTTTAATCCAATTAAAATTCTGAAAAACCTTAATATTAATTCAGAATTAATTAATCAATTAATTCAATTAATCAATAAATTAATCTTTGCAGATATAATTTATTTTCTTAATTAAATTATATGACTTAATTAATTAATAGAGAATTAATACTAATCTTGAGCAACAACCATTCTTCTGAAAATCTTCTGAAAATCACTGTCAATTATGAATCAATTCCACCACTTCAATGTTGACACTCGATGTACTGTCTGGTTCATGAGTGACTAACTTCCGTGACGTTTCTTCAAGCCTTGACCTTGATACTCTTGATTTTCTTCAGACTAAATCCTTGTAATTATTTGATACCTTAACGAGATCTCTGTCACTTGATTAAATCCACAATCTTGATTTATATCACTGAGGCATGATCAATTTCTTGAACTTCTTCCAGTGAATTAATTCCTCAAATCTGTAGATGAACCTTGTTTTTGAATCCTTTGACAGATATTACTTTGCGAGATCTCTTTGACGGTAGATCCACTATTTACTTATTACATTCTTATTTGAGTTGAGTTGAATCCTCAAATATACAAATAGGCTATGACATATGACTTACAATCTCCCCCTATTTGTTTGTTAGACAATAACACACAAATACCTAGAGGATAACTCAACTAACAAATAAGAAAAAGATATAAAAAGAAATGCAAAGTAAATAGTAGAAAAGTTCTGGACTAGATTTAACATTTTCCAGATTCCAAGTAGATGTTCCTCTAGACTGAACATATCTTCAAGTAGTTACATCTTCATTTGTACAACCACATTTCCTGTTGAGAAGCCCATATCTCTCTTGCTTCTCCCCCTATGAGAATCAACTAATTAAAGAAGATCACCTTCGTTTACCACCTCTCCCGTACAATAGGATCCGCAGATAAAAACCAATGGTACTCCCCTTTTGAAAACAGCTTCTTCCCTTACTAGAATATCACCTTGTGCTTACCACCTCTCTCGTACAATAGGATCCGTAGTTACAAACAACAATGGTGTGGTGTAGTGTACGTATGATCTTTTTCTTCCTCCCTGCTATTTCTCCCCCTTAGTTGAGGAATCCTCCAAACTATTACTTAAGCTTTTTTCTCCCCCTTAAAGAAGGAATGTATGCCGTCGTCTGAAGGAGTTCTCATATTTCACTTGGATGGAAAAGAAATAACAAGAAGTTTCTCTTTCTTCCTCACTGTGAGTGTGTGATTCTGTTTAGTGTACCTCACATGTGTTTCACTCTTCTCTCCACTCGTGTTTACACTCATTCTCACAAGTGTATCACTCTTCTCTCATAGCTCCATAATCCAGCTGTACCTGCAAGGAAAATCACCTTAGCCATCCTTAAGGAGGTCACAGGTGGTGCAATGGGAGTTCGCAAATCCCCATCCTTGTTAAACTCGTCAGATGAATCTGAGTCATAATCTACAAGTTGCTAGTTTCCCTTTTAGGGTTCCAGATTTGAATTCTGGGAAGGTACACAATGATCCAACGAATTTAGCATAAAGATCAGAGTTCCCTTCTAATGTCTGTGAAGACATTTCCTTGTGACTCATCAGGTAATATCTGAATCATTGTCAACAAGTTGCCGATCTGCGCCTATGTCAGATCCACTATCCGCAGATGCATCCAGGGGATATAAGCCTGGGGAGGTAGACACTGACCACTGATATATGGCTTTTGGATCAGTATCCTCTCCTAACACCTGTAAAGGCAATTGGTCCATTAACGAACCTTGAACAATCGAATCTGACCTTAAAATGGTCGAAACTCTTGTTTCCGTCAACTCATCCTTTGTGTGTGTAACATTTCCTTGTGCATTAAGAATTGTTTATATTTGAGGTGGTGCCACTACATAGGATACCTTGGCCGACAGGCAAATTTCAATAGACGCACCCTGTTGAGAGAATGAATCTAGTAACTGTTTTTGTGCCTTTTCAACCATTACATCTTTTTGAGAAGATGTATGGGGGTTAGCAGTTGTCACGGTTTAAATACTACTCATCTTTGTAGGAGACAGAGCTACTGGGTTGACTACAGAACCTTCCTTATGTGGTGCACTAAGGCATTATCTCCCTCACGCTTATTCATACTACATTTAGTGGTAAGAGAGTGTTGGTTGGTTCTATTTTTGTGTTTGTCTTTACAGTCTGGGATAGACGTTGTGGGTTTTCAACCTCATGACTGTCAATGAAAGAAAGTCATTGGAGACTGAACCTGTAACACAGAATATATGGCACTATAGAGATAAAATGTATTTAAGATTTATAATGAATGAAAATTATACATTTAATGATTTGAGAGTAATGATGTACAATAGTGATTTCAAAGGATTTTACATGAAATAAGAAATCACTAATGTAGAAAGAAGTTTGATTTTGTTTTTTTTTTTAATATTAATGAGTTTTTGATAAAACATTGATCACTTATGGTAAAGTCTAAGTAATTCTCATTCATGTCAAAAGCTTACAAATATCTGTAACATAATGTTAACAACATATCATTGACCGATACTTGTCAAGTACTTTAGATACTAATTGTTATGTTGCATAATATTTAAAATAAAATAAAAATAAAATAAAATAAAAAATAATACAATACAAATAATAATAATAAAAACAACTATCAATGAATTAAATACCAAATATCTATCAACAAGATATCAACATCCAATTTCATATATCATACAATATTTACTATTACAGAAAATACAAATAAAAACTTATATAAATATAACAAAAATATAGAAACTATTTACAAGTTCAATGATAACATTACCAGCTTGCAAACAGCCATATCCCTCGGATAAACCTTTGCTGTTATCTCCAAAGGTAACCAGGGGCCAGCTTTCTCAACCACATTTGATATCAGGGCTGTATCTCCGGTTATATGTCTTGATGATCCACTATCAAGAATCCACACTACCGGTTACACCTGTTTTATGCCCTGCACTACAAATGGATTAGACCTTCTTCGGAACCGAAACTTGGTTGGGCCCGGCATACTTGTAGAATTGTCCTTTGTCAGGCAAAATAACATTTTTAACTTTAATGGTCTCAACATCCTCAATGACTGAACATTTGACCTTGTAAACAACCTTAACAAATTTATGGTTAGGCTTAGGCACAAATGTCTCCTTTCTAGCCTTAGAAGGACTAGCAGTCTTAGACCTATCATGCTTCTTGTTATTCACATGCTGACGAGGAGTAGTCTTATCATTAGAAACATGTTTACCATTAAAATAAGCATACATCATATTAAAAGCACAAGACATACAATTAGAAACACTACATGCTTTATGAGAGTGATTAATAGCAGGCAATTTATGCATGGTAGACATGGCATTTTTGTTATCCAACTCATGTGTGTCTGAGTTAGTCTTAGTTGCTTTCACAACTTTGACTGGAACTTTCAACTCACTTGACTTGGAAACAATCTTCTCATTAGCATGATCCTCAGCACGTATTTCTTCTTGAATAACGGAAGAGGTCGCATCAAATGGTTCAGCAATTGAAGCTTTATAGAGGGGTTCATCAACACCCTTAAGCACATGTGGTACTTCCCTCCCTTTAGCACATACATGAGGAGGGGAGTTTATGCCTAATTCTCCAATAGCAGCATTGCAATCATAACCTATTCCAGATGTTTGATTAACAGCTTGCTTACTGTAGAACTCTTTAGCCTTCGAACAAGAATTGAAGTAGGCTCTAACCTTAGTCTCAAGACCGGTGATCTTGTCTTTGAGAATAGTTTCGAGTTTTCTATAACAGTCAACTCTATTCTCTAGAAAAGATACTTGTTCTTTTAATTTGTCTTGATTAATGTGCACAAGTCTTAATTCATTGACCTCTTTCTCAAGGTCTGTGATCTGTAAACTTAACAGTTCATTATCACGACGTGCACAATCTAAGTTACCTCTTAAATGATAAACCATTTCAGCATCAGAAAGTTTTACCTCTATTCTTGACGATGAAGCTTTTCCATCAATAGCCATAAGAGCAAGATTTCCTTCTTCTTCATCTTCACTGTCAGTATCATCCCAGCTTCTTCCCTTTGCCAGATAAGCCCTTTCAGAGTTCTTCCTTACTTACTTTGGCTTCCTACATTCTGTGGCAAAGTGTCCCAACTCATTGCAGTTATTGCATCTAATGGTGCTCCGATCAACCATCCCTGTTTTGTATCCACCACTGCTGGTGTTAGAGGATGAAGATCCACCTTTCTGGATTTTTTTGTAGTTGGACTTGTACTTAAGCTTGGGATTCCTCTTGAATCTGACATGGGAGAATCTCTTGACAATTTGGGCCATTGACTCGTCTTCTAATTGCTCCAGCTCTTCCAAGGAATAAAAATCATCACTTGATTGATTTGTAGTAGCAGGATCATATTCTGCTACTAACATATTTTCCTCAGCCTTGGAACACTGTACCATTCTCTCCAATTGTTGAGATTGTTGTTGTTGTTGACCTTCAGCTACAAGTGCAGTAGATGTGCTGACCATTCTATCCTTCCCGTAGACTTCCTTCTGTTGAATCTGCTCCAACTCATAGGTTTTTAACACTCCATAGAGCCTGTCCAAAGAAATCTCACTCAGATCTCTAGCTTCTCTAATGGCAGTGATTCTATGTTCAAGATGAGTTGGCAGTGTTAAAAGGAACTTTTTGTTGACCTCCCTGATTGAATAAAATTTTCCATTTATGTTCAGGTTGTTGATCAACGCATTGTACCTCTCAAACACTTCTGTAATTCCTTCTCCTGGATTTGATTTAAAATGTTCATACTCAGAGGTTAGGATCTCCAACTTGTTCTCCCTAACTTCCTCTGTGCCTTCATTAATCACCTCAATAGTTTCCCACATGTGTTTGGAATTTTTAAAGTTCATCACATGTCTGTTCATCAAGGGAATCAATTAATATTAATTGAAGGCTGGCATCCAAGGAGGCTTCTTCCTTCTCAGCAGGAGTAAAATCTTCAGGCTCTTTTGGATAGGTTCTAGCTTTGGTAATCACAACATCATCTACTATCACCTCTGGTTCAATAACCATCGGAGTTTTTAGACCTTTCTTTAACAAGTTCAGATATTTGGGATTTGCAACTTGTAAAAATAATAACATCTTCTTCTTCCACAAAATATAATTTTCTTTATCAAATAGTGGAATTTTAACGGTTCTACCTTTTTGTGAAGTCATTATGAATTTTTGAATAAATAAAAATTCAAGGAGTTGAAAAATCACAAAAGTCTAGGATCTTGATTTGTTCGTTAATCAGAAGGCTCTGATACCAATTGTTAGGTCCCAATGTGTTTGTAGAAGGGGGGTTGAATACAAACAATACCAAATAATCGAATTAAATGCGGAATAAAAAATGTGAAACAAAATTCAAGTTAAATAAAAATATTATTAAACTTGAAAGGTGTTACAACAACTGTATCGATTACAAGGAATTAATTTCAAATTAATTATCACAAATTTAGAATAAATTCGACATGAACTTTTTCTATTTTTGCAATAATTAGAATCAAATGCTAAACGCGATTTGAGATTAAGTTCTAGGGATTTTGATCCGCTAGATTGTTACACAAGAACAAGATAAAGATTTCTAGTGGTTTGGATTTAACTTTATAAACTAGAAATTTGATCTTGAAGTTTGCATATGAAAAGATGAAATATTGTTGCTTGTTTTCTTTTCTGCTTTGTTCTTGACTTGTGTGTTCTGGATAAAATTGTTGAATGGATGCTTCTGTCTTTTTAATCAATCAACAGAATGGAATGAACTGGAATGACAATCCCATAGCTGGTAGGACTTTCGGTGAGACTATCATTTGAACTAGCAAGACAATCTCAACAGCTAGCAAGACTTTCGGTATGACAATCAAATGAACTAGCAAGACTATCAGAATGAACTAGCAAGACAATCCTCCTCCCAGTGTAACTTTCGGTGAGACTATTGAAAATGGCCTGGCATGACAATCGGTATGACAATCCTGATTGTCATGCTAGTTCATTTTCAATTGTCTTGCTGATTTAATGCAGATTTTAATCCAATTAAAATTCTGAAAAACCTTAATATTAATTTAGAATTAATTAATCAATCAATTCAATTAATCAATAAATTAATCTTTGCAGATATAATTTATTTTCTTAATTAAATTATATGACTTAATTAATTAATAGAGAATTAATACTAATCTTGAGCAGCAACCATTCTTCTGAAAATCTTCTGAAAATCACTGTCAATTATGAATCAATTCCACCACTTCAATGTTGACACTCGATGTACTGTCTGGTTCATGAGTGACTAACTTCCGTGACGTTTCTTCAAGCCTTGACCTTGATACTCTTGATTTTCTTCAGACTAAATCCTTGTAATTAATTGATACCCTGACGAGATCTATGTCACTTGATTAAATCCACAATCTTGATTTATATCACTGAGGCATGATCAATTTCTTGAACTTCTTCCAGTGAATTAATTCCTCAAGTCTGTAGATGAACCTTGTTTCTGAATCCTTTGACAGATATTACTTTGCGAGATCTCTTTGACGGTAGATCCACTATTTACTTATTAGATTCTTATTTGAGTTGAGTTGAATCCTCGAATATATAAATAGGCTATGACATATGACTTACAATTAGCATCTGCTTCTTCATCCATAACTGGCATATAAACCTTTACTGGTTCATCAACTTTTTCTTTGCCCTTGAACCTTGGATCAATTTCCATTTGTGATTTGGCTTTGATTGCCTCAGAACTTGTTCTTTCCTTTATCACAATACCCTTAGGTTTTGGAAATTTCTTTTCAACAACAGAAGCTTCAGATTTTTTCTTGACACCTTCTGCTTTGAGTCTAGCTTCTTCTTCCTTTAGACTCTGAAAGTCCATTCCTAGATTTTCTTTAAGAAATAACTGCTTTGAAATTTCTTCATCAAGTTCTAGATATCCACCAGAACTTATCCTTTTACCAGTATCAGAACTTATTCTTCTCCCAGTATCAGAACTTGTTCCTTGACTTGTAATTCTAGCTTTACTTGATGAAAGTCCTTTGCCTTGACCTTGACCTCTACCCTTATCAGAGTTTCCCTGGTCATCATTTCCATCATCTTTTCCTTTCAGTGTCTGAATAGATTTGCATTTGGACTTAATCACTTTCCCCCCTTTTTGGCATCATCAGGTAATAGAAGAGAGACAAGCAATTCCATTGAGGATTGGATCTCATTGAGTTGACTTTGGTGAGAAGCTTGATTCTTCAGAATATCTTCAATTTGAGCTTGTTGCTTCTCCTGGGTTATCTCAATGTAGGCAATTCTGTCAAAGGCTGGCTTGAAAAATCTGTTATTTTCAAGATTCAGATTCATATCTTGCTGGATCAATTTTTTTTGAATTTTATTCACCTTGTCATGAGTTATTGAGTGTTGACCTTGAAGGTGTGCAGTAACTCTCAGCTGTTCCTTGAAATCATCATTTATCAGCATTTCATCAACTTTTGCAAGATGCTCAGCAAGAATATTTTCAGAAGGAACAAAACTAACTGAGTTCCATTCATTAGTCCACTCTTTTCCTCTAGGAGTTTCACTCCAAGGTACTGGTGCTTCCCCTATAACAAACTTCTTGACTAAATCAGCTTTATGAACAGTTTGTTGAGGTGCATGTCCTGATGGACCAGTTGTATCAGCATCTAAATTACCAGCAACTTCACCAGTAGTTTCTTCATTAGCAGCATCAGAACTTGTAGATTCTGCAGTATCAGCATCCTCTGATAAAATAGCAGTATGTGAGGCTACAGAGGCTTCAACATTTTCCTCTAAATTCTGATATGCAGCCAGGTTCTGATCAACATCCAAAAGTGATGTTATTGGTGGAGTGAGTTGAATTGGTGGAGTGAGTTGAATTGGTGGAGCTTCCAAGTACAAAACCTCAGGCACAATCAAGTTATGATTATTAATTTCAGCACTTGTACCTTGTTTTTTAGTATGTACTGGATCAACTATAGGTGACATAGAAGGTGTAGGAATTTTAGCTTGAGCAGTTCCTGGTTGTGCAGTTTCTGTTTGTGCAGAAGGAAGTAATTCAATAACAACTGGTTCTGTTGAGATCAGAGATTCCTGATCCCCTTCCTTAGTTGCTTCCACTACATCTGAATCTGACTCAACTATGTCCCTATGAGCTCTTTGTTTCTTTAATTTCCTCAAAGGTGGAGACACTATAGGAGTTTTATCATCAGATTTTAATTTTCTAAGCCTTTTTAGGGGCCTAGAACTCAGAGTTTCAGTATCTTTCTGAGAGGACACCTTCTCAGCTTCTATAATAACAGGTTCTGATGTTGGAACCTGTTCCTCAGATGTGTTCTCAAATCATCAAGATTTAATCAAAACATTCATCACAAAAAAAGTTAAAAGTTGATGAAGTAAAGATTTATAACTTTCAATTCAACATGCACAGTCACATAATTTGAGAAACAAAGAACAAATCTTGCAATTTAAATAAAATTTCATTAATATATCAGATGATTACATTCGATGAAATTTATCAATTACATGCAAAAATTACAAGATAGTCCTATTCTACGATTCCTAACATCAACAGCCATAGTCCTAAGCTAAGATGACCTAACGACTAATTCCTTCTGCTGCTGACGAAGAGCACTGTAAGACGTCCGTTCTTGGTGTCGGAGAGCTTCTCTCCTTTCTTCTTCCAACCTATCAAGATGGAGATGATACTCCATTGATAAGAACAAGAGTTCTGTGTGAACCTCTTGTGGAAGTGAGTTCCAAAGTTCGTCAGGAATGGCGGTGACATGCCACTCCTGTTGCCATTCATCACAACTCAACTCGATGTGAAAGGTTTCATAGTTCAGAAACATGTTAAAACGGACCATTTTTGTTGATATGAATGAAAAGAGAGTGAGTTTGTGAGAAAATGAAAGATATTTTGGCTGGAATGAATGGTTGGTTTAAATAGCCAATGGAATACCAAGGGACGCGAGAACTGGTTAAACATTATAAGTAAAAATAATGACCCCTCGACTCCCTAGACTGATGTGTAATAATAACAGTCAGTAAAAAATCTAAAGCCAGAGTTAATGGGCACGAGATATGATAATAATTACTGTGCGCATGCAGTTTTTCAACACAGACAAGCTAACCATTAACCCATAATGATTATGACTGTTTTATCACACATTAACCAATATTCTGTGAAAATATTATCATTCAAGTCATGACAAAAAATAAACCAAGTAAATAAATACTGTCACGACAGCATCAAAACTTGATTATTATCAGGATTTAAAAGTCATCAGAATATGGCTCCTTAACTCGAAAAGTGAATGTGTATTCCTATAATTCTTCACACAAATACTGAAATGGTTTCATCAGAACTTAATCATCAGAACTTGTCCTCAGAACTTATGCAATCTGACACATAAACTGTTCATCTAAAAAACATTGATCACCACAGTAATTTTCATTATTCATATGGAGTGTAAGTGTGTGCATTAAGCTAAATATCAGACAAAGAGTAAAGTCTTACTCACTTCAGTACATCTTAGAAATAAGGCATAACTAAGAACTTTGCTTAAAATCTGTCACTATTCTGAAGTCTACTTTAGAATGAGGACATGCATGAGTCCACCTCAACTGTTTTGTGCTCATTTTATGCATCCTTTGAAATTCTATTTTACAGTGGCTTCTCAGTGTAAGTGAATCACGACTGCTTATTAGAATTTATGCTGTTATCGGAGTATTTCTCCAATAATCCTATAGTGTGAAAAGTCACCAAGAAAATTTTATTTTGCTTTTCTAATACATATTACTTAATACCAGCAATGCACTTGGGTCTTCCCTTCCACATTTTTACTCTAGATCTCAAAGGAGTACCTGATTTTTATTTCTTTTCTTTTCTTTTTCTTTTGATAAATGAGGCTTATCAGCACTTAGTACATTCATCAGATTTACTAATAGCAGAACTTAACAAATAAGAAGCACTATTCTAGTTTTTGACTTAGTAATAAGATACACAAAGTAAACTTAACTAAGCTCAATATCAGAATTTTCTTTTGGTAAAAGATTTCCACATAAATAATTACTTCAAACATGGGATCTTTAGTATATTAAAAATTACTAGGTCAGCATCTAGCACAGTTATCCTCATTGGATTGAATAGTCACAGAAATATTCATATCACTATCAGAGTTTAGAAATTCACATCAGACAACAATCAGCACTTAAGGAATTTTCAATTTAAGCACAGAATACACAAAGATAAGAATATCTGTAAATACTAATCATAAAATCCGATGTATCAGAACATAAACTAAGCGGATTTAGAGAAAGAACCTAAAACTATTCCAAGTTCATTTACCAATCTTGTAAAAGTAGCTTCACACAGTGGTTTTGTGAAGATATCTGCTAGTTGTTGATCTGTAGGAACAAAATACAATTCCAGTGTACCTTCATCCACATGTTCCCTTATGAAGTGGTACCCAATGTTGATGTGCTTTTTCATTGAGTGCTGAACTGGATTACCTGTCATATCAATAGCACTTTAATTATCACAGTAAATAGGGATTTTAGAAAATTCTAACCCATAATCCAGTAACTGATTCTTCATCCAAAGAATTTGTGCACAACAGCTTCCTGCAGCAATGTATTATGTTTCTGCGGTTGATGTGGAAATTGACTTATGTTTCTTGTAATTATGCCATCACTGTCAGTTTTGTTTCTGAACACCCATTTTGTACCAATAACTGATCTGTTCCTTGGTCTTGGCACTACGGTCCAGACTTTAATTCTTTCAAATTCATTTAACTCTTCCTGCATTGCTTGCACCCAATCAGCATCTTGAAGAGCTTCTTCCATTTTCTTTGGTTCAGTCTGAGAGAGAAAAGAATGATAAAGACATTCATTTGATGTAGCTGTTCTAGTTCTGACACCTACATCAGGATTTCCAATAATTAAGTCAAGTGTATATGCTTTAGTCCACTTCCTTATAGATGGAAGGTTTTCTCTAGAACTGGATACTCCCCTATGATCCATGTTGTCTCCATCAACATTTTCTGATGCTCCCCCTGAAATTATTCTCTTTTAGTTGAATCCCTCATTATTTGAGTTTCCAGAAATATCAGAACACGAGTTTCCAGAATTATCAGAACTTGGCCCATCAGAACTTGAAGAGCTTGTTGTAGGTTCTGATGCTTCTTGAGATATGGTTGGTTCTTCAGTATGCTCCCTCTGTATAGGTGCATATTCCTTAGCCGTAGTCACCACAATTTCAATGACATCAGAGTTTAATCCATCAGAGTTTGCAGTATCAGGATTTACAGAATCAGAATTTAAAACTTCATTTTCGAATCTCAGCTGATCATGATCATTGAAATCTTCAAGTCCAGTAATCTTCTTATCATCAAAAGAGACATTGCTAGATTCCATGATAACCCTTGTTCTTAAATTATAGACTCTGAAGGCTTTTGTAGAAAGTAGATATCCAACAAAAATTCCTTCATCAACTTTTAGATCAAATTTGGATAGCTGTTCGGGATGAGTCTTAAGAACAAAACACTTGAATCCAAATACATTAAAATACTTCAGATTTGGCTTCTTTTTCTTCACCATCTCATATGGTGTTTTACCATGCTTGTTAATGAGTGTTACATTCTGAGTGAAATAAGCAGTCTGCACAGCTTCAGCCCAAAAGTAGGTTGGAAACTTTACTTCATCAAGCATAGTTCATGCAGCTTCAATAAGAGTTCTATTCTTTCTTTCAACAACTCCATTTTGTTGTGGAGTCCCAGGAGCAGAAAATTCCTGCTTTATTCCATGGTCTTTGCAGAACTCTTCCATAATCAAATTCTTAAACTCAGTGCCATTATCACTCCTTATGATCTTCACAGAATCTTTGACCAATTTATCCAGTTGCTTGACATGATCAATCAAGATAGATGCAGTTTTACTTTTTTGTGTGCAAGAAATACACCCATGTGTATCTGGTGAACTCATCCACTATGACCATAGCATATTTCTTCTTTGCAATAGACATAACATTAACTGGACCAAATAGATCAACATGTAGTAGGTGATAAGGCTCAAGAATTGATGATTCGGTCTTGCTCTTGAATGAAGATTTTCTTTATTTTTCCTTCTGACATGAATCACAAAGGCCATCAGGAGCAAATACTGATTTTGGCAATCCTCTCACAAGATCTTTCTTGACTAGTTCATTTATATTGTTGAAATTTAAATGAGAGAGTTTCTTGTGCCAATCCCAGCTTTCTTCAATTGATGCTCTACTCAACAGACAGATTGCAGAACCATCAGTACTTGTTCATAGCTTAGCTTCATAAATGTTACCATGCCTGTATCCTTTTAGAACAACTTTGCCTGTAGATTTGCTTACAACTTCACAGTGTTCTTCAAAGAAATCTGCATGATAACCTCTGTCATAGATTTGACTCACACTCAGCAGATTGTGTTTAAGTCCTGAGACCAGAGCTACTTTTTCAATGATGACATTCCCAAGATTGATATTGCCATATCCCAGAGTTTTTCCAATGTTGCCATCTCCATAAGAAACACCCGGGCCAACTTTCTCCACAAAGTCTGATAACAAGGCTTTATTTCCAGTCATATGTCCTGAACATCCACTGTCCAGAACTAGGATGTTCTTCCTATTGCCCTGCAATGACAAAGACCACTAATGATTAGTTTTAAGGACCCAGACTTGCTTGGATCCTTTGACCTTTTTAAGTTTGTTAACATTTGCAGCGGATTTAGCATCAGAGTTTATGTTAACAGTTTTATTATCAGAATTTGCAATATCAGACTTTGCATCAGAACTTACGCTAGAAGGAATAATGCTAACTTTCTTTACAGAAGGTTTTATTTGATAATAATCATATTACAAACTATGATATTCCTTACAAGTATAAATAGAATGCCATAAACTACCACAATGAAACCAAGGATTTTGTGCCTTATATCTAACAGACTGACTCTTAACTCCTGATTTTGAAGGTAATGAGTTTATATTCTTATTCTTCCTGCAAAAAGAAGCCAGATGGTTAGAATTTCCACAGTTATGACATGTTTTTCTAGGAGCATTAGGAACAGGCTTATAATTGTTACTTTTGTTCACACCTTCCTTTCCATTCGTATTTTTCCTAGGTGGCTTTACCTTGTTTATATTCTTAACATCTTTCAGCTTATGCTTAAGCTGATTCTTAGTCATTAAGCCTATGTTAACTTTGGTTGGCTTATCCTGTTTAGGTTTGTCAGAAGTTATTTTCTCCTTAACTTCTGATTTATCAATATCAGACTTTGCAGTTACAAACTTAACAGGATTTACCTTTGGTTTTTGTTTAACAACTATAGACTCAGTTTCTACAGTTCCCTTACTGTTCTTATCATCTTCATAACCTAAGCCCTCTTTCTAGTTTCCACTACTAAGAATATCCTGAGTTGCTTTACCAGAGTTAGTCCAAGTCCTAATAATCTCTCTTTCCTTTTCTAACTCAGTTTTTAGAGATTATTCATTTTTAACACTTCATCCCGAACATAAAAGGCATCATTGAAAGAGATATGTCCTAAGTCCAATCATGTATGAGGATTTAGAAATAACTTTTATGTAATCTGTTTTGATTTCATTGATATTAATAAAAGATTTGTTTTGTTTTTATTGCGGGCTCTATCTATTTAAATGTTTAAATAAGATATACCATAGTTTAGAGTAATGCTTTTTATGGATTGTGATGAGATCATAATAATGAGACCTAAAGGATGATAACTCTAAACTAAAATAGTTCTTGGTTGTAGGATTACTAACTGGTAATTAATAATCCACAAAGATCGGTACATACTATGCTTGCTTCATTATGAAGGATGTCTGTTCTCATAGACATTTGTGTGGTGACACTATAGCTAGTATGTAGGTGCTTATTATAGAATAAGTTCACTGAACATGACTCACACAGCTGAACAACAGATGGAGTTCACTCACGTGTCAGCAGTTGTTAACATAGTGATAGTTGTACAAGTATCCTTAGACTTGAGGTCATCAAAGTCATCTTGTGTACACTGAACTATGCTTTGGTTTAGTTCTTAGTCTCAAGGGAAAATTATAAGGGCTCTTCTGGCTATAGGAATTTGTACACGAAGATAGTGTATGATCAATAAAGGATCTACCCCTTCCAGTGTAGGAAGAGAATGTTCAATGCTGATCCACTTATGTTAGTTCAGGAATCTCTGGCCAGAGTGAATGAAATTAGAAAGGAGTTTCTAATTTACATTAAATAGAACTAAGCATAGTGAATGGGAAAACAAGTGATTAAATAAGATAGGCTTGACACAAGTTCCATGCCTTGTATTTAATCGTGACATTGCAGGGTAGAAGGAATTAATTGTACGGTAACTATTCACTGAATAGGTTCTTGGTATTCTAAGCAGTGAATTCGTGTTATCCGGATAGTCGTGATATGCTGAGAAGTATCCCTCACGATGTAGAATAAATATGATTAATTAATTAATCATATTTAATGAATTAGAGAATTTATAGAAATAATGATAAAATAGTTTTATTATTATTTATTTCTACTACCGGCTTAATATTGAACCTACAGGGTCACACCATAAAAGAGAATGATTTAATGGTGGAGGAATTAATTAATAATGGCTGATAATTATTTATTTATGAAATAAATAATTAATTGGAAAATTTAATAATTGATTAAATGAGATTTAATTGATTATAAATTAATTAAGAAAAGTTCTTAATATTATTAACTAAGAATTTAATTTTTGGAAATTAAATTAAGAGAGGGAATTATTTCTAAATTGTTTAAAAAAAGAATTAATAATAAAAAGGTGTTTTAATTATTAGTGAGAATAATAAAGGGTTAATAATAATAATATTTTATAGGAAAATTTTCAGCTGAAAATTTTGCCTATAAATATACTATTATAAACCCCATTTTTGCCTCAACCCAAAAGATTTACAAAACCCTAATTCTCTCCACCTCCTCCTCCTTCATTACATCGTTTTGTTGGTGGATACCGGTGGAGTGCTTCACACTTGAGGAACAGCTGCTAAGGATCTCCGCTCGTTGTTCTTGGATCGCTTTTAAAGGTTAGAAATCGATCCCTCGATTTTATTTACGATCTGTATGCATATTATATGGATTTTATATGTGTAAAATTGTTTTACCATGCTTCTGTGATAGATAAAATCCTACAATCATCTCCATAACCTAAGCCCTCTTTCTAGTTTCCACTACTAAGAATATCGTGAGTTATTTTACCAGAGTTAGTCCAAGTCCTAATAATCTCTCTTTCCTTTTCTAACTCAGTTTTTAGAGATTATTCATTTTTAACACTTCATCCCGAACATAAAAGGCATCATTGAAAGAGATATGTCCTATGTCCAATCATGTATGAGGATTTAGGAATAACTTTTATGTAATCTGTTTTGATTTCATTGATATTAATAAAAGACTTGTTTTGTTTTTATTGCGGGATCTATCTATTTAAATATTGAAATAAGATATACCACAGTTTAGAGTAAAGCTTTTTATAGATTGTGATGAGATCATAATAATGAGACCTAAAAGATGATAACTCTAAACTTAAATAATTCCTGGTCGTAGATTTACTAACTGGTAATTAACAATCCGCAAAGATCGGTACATACTATGCTTGCTTCATTATGAAGGATGTCTGTTCTCATAGACATTTGTGTGGTGACACTATAGCTAGTATGTAGGTGCTTATTATAGAATAAGTTCACTGAACATGACTCACACAGCTGAACAACTGATGGAGTTCACTCACGTGTCAGCAGTTGTTCACATAGTGATATTTGTACAAGTATCCTTAGACTTGAGGTCATCATAGTCATCTTGTGTACACTGAACTATGCTTTGGTTTAGTTCTTAGTCTCAAGGGACAATTATAAGGGCTCTATTGGGTATAGGAATTTGTACACGAAGATAGTGTATGATCAATAAAGGATCTACCCCTTCCAATGTAGGAAGAGAATGTTCAATGCTGATCCACTTATCTTAGTTCAGGAATCTCTGGCCAGAGTGAATGAAATTAGAAAGGAATTTCTAATTTACATTAAATAGAACTAAGCATAGTGAAGGGGAAAGCAAGTGATTAAATAAGATAGGCTTGACACAAGTTCCATGCCTTGTATTTAATCGTGACATTGCAGGGTAGAAGGAATTAATTGTACGGTAACTATTCACTGAATAGGTGCTTGGTATTCTAAGCAGTGAATTCGTGTTATCTGGATAGTCACGATATGCTGAGAAGTATCCCTCACGATGTAGAATAAATATGATTAATTAATTAATCATATTTAATGAATTAGAGAATTTATATAAATATTGATAAAATAGTTTTATTATTATTTATTTCTACTATCGGCTTAATATTGAACCTAAAGGGTCACACCATAAAAGAGAATGATTTAATGGTGGAGGAATTAATTAATAATGGCTGATAATTATTTATTTATGATTAAATAATTAATTGGAAAATTTAATAATTGATTAAATGAGATTTAATTGATTATAAATTAATTAAGAAAAGTTCTTAATATTATTAATTAAGAATTTGATTTTTGGAAATTAAATCAAGAGAGAGAATTATTTCTAGAGTGTTTAGAAAAAGAGTTAATAATTAAAAGGTGTTTTAATTATTAGTGAGAATAATAAAGGGTTAATAATAATAATATTTTATGGGAAAATTTTCAGCTGAAAATTTTGCCTATAAATATACTATTATAAACCCTATTTTTGCCTCAACCCAAAAGATTTACAAAACCCTAATTCTCTCCACATCCTCCTCCTTCATTACATCGTTTTCTTGGTGGATACCGGTGGAGTGCTTCACACTTGAGGAGCAGTTGTTAAGGATCTCCGCTCGTTGTTCTTGGATCGCTTTTAATGGTTAAAAATCGATCCCTCGATTTTATTTACGATCTGTATGCATATTATATGGATTTTATATGTGTAAAATTGTTTTATCATGCTTCCGCGATAGATAAAATCCTACAATGGAATTTGAGCATAGGTTATATGCATATAGATCTGTGGTAAAAATTTCAGAATTTTATGTCCTTGCATGAATTAATTATGATTTTTACAAGTTATATCATGGATTAATTATGACTGATTAGAAATTGTTTCTCAGAATTATTTTGACTGTAGATCTGCGTTCTACAAGTGTTGTAGATCGTCTGGGTATTTTTTTCATAATTTTATGATTTATGGATTAATTGTTATGAATTTTTGAAGTTGTTTCAATTAAATTCGTAATTAAATATATATATATATATATAATCTATTAGTATACATATATATATATTTTCTGGTTGTTTGTGTTGTTGTAATGGTGGCACGAAAAAGAGAAAAGGCAGCAGTAATCACAGTACGGTGGCGCAGAAGCTGATAGGCAGGAAAGAGAGGAACAGGCGCGTGCAGCGCACGCAGAAGAGAGGGTGTCGCGCATTCTGGGAATGCGTTACACCCTGTGGCTCAATGACGGAATGCGTTACACCTTTTAATGGCTTAAAAGGGTTGTAACGCATTACCGGAATGCGTTACAGGGCTTGTAACGCGTTCCTATAATGCGTTATAGCCCATCTGTTATTTTTAAATTTGATTTCTGGGAGTTTCGTAACTCCGTTTTGGGCGTACAATATATCGTTGGAATCGTTTTTCCGAGACGGATCTAATGGAGTTGTCAAATATTTTTTATATAAAAGTTTGAACTGTTTATATTCCTGAAAGTGTTTTAAAGCATGTTTTAATTATTTTAATTACTTTTAAATGCTATAATAAATTCATACATCATTATATCAATGTGTGACATGATAATTGCTTTCATGCTTACTTGTTTATTTATTTATTTTTATATATGAGATATATGCCTGTGTTTACCATGCGATGATAGATTTAGGTGAACTTAAATCAATATATGGCGTGCTCTAGAAAATCTAGAATAGGAATCGGTTCTTGCCTTAATATAAATATTATGAATACGATCATGAGATTCTTGTGTTTATGAAATGCGTAATTGAATATGAATTTTCAATATTGAGAGAAAGGATGATTCTGTCAACAACAGATTTCTATCTGTAAGAAAGGGTTATTAAGTGACGCCTCTTGACAATGCTCCACCCGATCTGGGAATCATCTGATTATCGATTATTGATTTGAAATATTTAGTTTAGTAGGAAGAATTTCTTTATAATATGATTATGATTGTAACGTAATATAATCCCTGTAAAATTAAATAATATCAAGTAGTAATTGGCCAATGACACAACGGGCTTGTGTCGGTCATAGCCTTCCAACATGATAGAAAGTGGTTCTTATTTTTAAATCATTGTCGTTTCGTGCTACAGTCGAGGGCTTTGATTTCGAAATAAGAAATACTTGTCTATTACATAGAGATGTGTACATTGAATTAGAATCTAAAGGTCGGTACGTGCTACAGCCGTGGGCCGTTGGAGACTGATTCAATTGTACGAAATGTTGGGTTAGACTTGACTTAGAATATTGAGTTTGTCGTGCCACAGCCGTGACTCAATTATTCAAGAGGCTAAAGTTATATTAGGGAATAACATAAGATGTAATTGACAAGAGTTGTCTGCCTATTGAACATCACATGACGTTTCGTGCCACAACCGAGGTTGTGTGATGGAATGTAGGATCCCTATTCCCACTAGCATTATGAATGCTTAATTTTCACTTAGGGGGTTGAATAAATTAGATAAACTAGTGGGAGACACTTATGAATAAAGACTCGATTCATATAGTATTTTGAAATGAAATTGAATATTTGCTAAGTGTTGTTATGTGTTTATCATTTACAGATTTACTATATTCATCATGTCTTCTGCACTATCACTCCGGAGCATACTAGATGCTCACAATTTGACTGGTCCTAATTTAGCTATTTGTTTTCACTGTAACAAGTTGGGGCACTGTTAGGGCGAAAATACGCGCTAATATTCCGCAAGTATATGCGTTCGAAAGTAATATAGAATATTTTCTAGTTCGTTCCCTCAGAGACTCAGACTAAATTATTGTCTAATTAAACTCACTCACCAATGTATGATTACTTCTCAATGTTAAGACACTAACACTTAAAATTGTTGATTAAATATTAACTATAATTAACTACTTAATTAATCACTTAACTAACACTTCAATTTATCAATAATAAAACACTCATGAGATCACAACTTCATTATTACTTCCTTCTATAGCCATTGTTATTACCTTTAGCATGTGACATTGATGATATTAATCGAATAACACGAAACTGATAAAAGCCAACTTTCATTGTACTAATACCATTCTACCAAGTATCCACAATTAAGATAGGAGTTGAATAGTCATCAATTATGTTGAGTTCCTATATGTCTACAGAAATTGACAACACAACGATTTAAGCACAAGTTATTCCTTTTGATTACATAGGGCAAATAAAACTGTTAGAGTTACCCACTAATCATGCACAACGTACATGAACCTATGCTAGCATGGCAAGTTCTAAATCTCAAGATCCACCGTCGCTTCACAAGAGATTAACACCCTATCTTATATGTTCGCGACGCACATAAGACGAATACGCACAACCAATACTAGATATCATGCAATCATCACACACTAAAGTATTAAACGATTAACTAAAGAATTCCATAATAAATCCGTTGCAACCCCATGATCACGATTAGCCCATAATAGAACTTATCGTCATCATGGGTTCATATGAAATCATGATAAACAAACATAAGAAAATAATAACTAAACAAATTATATTAAAACAGAGTACGTCACAAGAGTAAATAAGTTCAAAGCAAGAAAACTAGCATCCAACGTTACAACGAAACAAGAATCACAAGAAGATATGATTCCTCTTCGTTGCAGTGTGCTAAATCGGTCTTCTTCCTTATCTCCTTCGCTTCTTGCGTAAAAACACAATCTTCTTTTTAATCCACACTTGTGAAAATGTCTCAAATCCACTTATATAATAGTCCCATAAAACTCAGATTACATAGAAGTGGAAACCAAACAGAAGTAGAAGTCCTAAAATAATTTGTCTTTTTTCCCGACCCTGCGCGGTCGCTCAGCATAGCTGAGCGGGCGCTCAACTTGCTGCGCGGCCGCTCAGCAATGCTGAGCGGGCGCTCAGACCTCTACTGGAAAAAATCTGATTTTGCTCCGTTTCTTCGCCGTAATCTGCCCGTTTCTTTCCTCTCGCAATGGTGAACACATGCCAAGGCTTATTCTTGATGATTCCTCCCCTGAAATGCAACTAAAACCCTGAAATGCATAAACACTAGAAAAACGCATCAAATACACAAAATACTTGATTTCAAGACACCAATTTAAGCCATTTTAAGACGTTCTAAGTGGTATAAAATGCCACTTATCACACCCCCAAACTTAAATCGATGCTTGCCCTCAAGCGTTACAGACTCAAAAACAAATAAAAACATGCATGAATGCAATCTATATGAAAATGCAGCGATCCCCCTTACTACAATTAACCAACCAAATTGCCACATCTCAACGAATGCAGTTAGACAACTAAAGATCAATAAAATTATGCAAACGGACATACAGCCAGAAATATGGTGTGTGCAAATGCTTAACAGATATGCTTCGAAACTAGACCAATTACTATGACTAGACTATCCTCAAGGCAATCCTACTATTATACAAAGAATAAAAAAAATTCTAGGCACAAAGTGATATACAACACTACAAGAACTCTGGAGCTTATTATGGAATCGTGCTATTTATTTACAACTCAAATGCTTATTTGACCGTGCAATGAGTGAGGTCCACAAAAGACTTATACAATGGTATCCATGTAACGAGCGTTAGGTTAGCGGATCCCAGACTCTAAAAGCCTTAAGTCACTAGGCACAAAGTACCCTAAGAACTTAATAACTCGAATACCAAAGAGCACACTCTTGATCAATTATGCATAAACTAAATTGTTTTTTTTAATAACTTCTGAGCAAGTGCGTTTCATTCCATCTTGCTCAACCCTAGACTACTCGCACCATATGCGAGCCGGCTACTAGCCATTTGACGCCTAGCCACAACTAGCAACAACTTCCATATTTTTTTCTCCAAATTTTTTTTTTCTTTTTCATGCCTTTATCACTAAGAACCTATAATCGAATTCTAAGCATAATAAGTAGATTGACCTTGAAAACAACCAAATCATAACAACAATCTAGCCCTTACGCATTCTCTAAGACTTAGTGGACTTACAATTGTTTCTAGCATGCATATCAACCTACACGACTTAATATCCCTTTAATGCTATCACTACACTCGCATCAATATCACAATTCAGTCGATAAATCATTACAAAAGGGATCATGGTAAATGCATGAGCTACATGCCATTCATAACAAAAAAAACTATATGGCATAAATTATGCAACTATATGAGCTAAACTATCATGAATATGCAACTATATGACACACACACAATATTCCTTAACTACCAGCCCCAAACTAAAAATCTTCACTGTCCTCAGTGAAAGTAGTAGAAAGGAACACAGGGTATACCTACTCGGAGTCATCATCATCATCACCCTCAGTGGGTGGAGTATCAGGCGGCGGGTATGCAGAGTCCTCACCAAAACTGGCCACTGGATATCAGCTCCAAGGCCTCGAAAAGCAGTCCCTAATGCAAGGGTGAGCTCCTGAGCAAACCTGCTCTGCGTCTCATACATGGCATCCATCCGACGTGAAAGCCTCCTATACAGGGCATCAACCATCCCAGCACCCTCCTGAGCTCTCGAAGAACCAGCCTCATCACGCCCTGGCCTAGCCATAGTAGCACCTCGTGCTGGACGCCCTCCTGGAAGACGATAACCCAGCCCATGCTCCTCAGGCTCACCACCGGTCCACTCTTGCATCCCATTCAGAGTGCCAGAATCAATCGGAGCTGCTGGCAACTGCAACTGCTCATGAGCCGGCCAGTTCACTCCCACTGCTCGGCATAGCTTCGTAACCGTGGATGCATAAGGGATGTTCATATGCTTCGCTCCCCTCAAAAACTTCAGAATTCCTTGGTAGATAAACTCACCAAGGTCCACATAGTATTCCTCATTCAGAATTCCCCACAACAACTGTGCTCTCTCAACTGTGACCTCGTGTGCATGCGAAGAAGGCAAAATATTAGCACAAATAAATGCATTCCATGCACGGGCATACCTGTTCATGGCGATCGTCGGAAAGTGACGATACTCATTAGTGCCGGTCCTGAAGGTCCAAACTGTGCCCGGTCGACAGAGAGTCGCACAAATTAAATCCAAGTCAAAATCCTCAGTAGTCTTTTCATTCCAGTTCTCCTCCTCGGGCTTCCTCTCTCGCTGTCCAATCACACGGCGAATCGCCGCAGGATGATAATCAACCGTCAGCCCACGGACCACAGAAAACCCATTCTTTTCGGCCTTCGCGTTCGCGTAGAACTCGCGAATAACGCTCATCGGTACCGTTTCGGGTGACTCACAAAAAGCTATCCACCCCTTCTCTGCAATCATGGGAAGCAACTCACCATCCCTCCCCGATGGTAAAAACCCCCTCTCCTTCAGAATCGGCTTCCCCAACAGCCTAGTGTACTCCTCCTCCGCGACTCTGTCAGTTAACCGAGGCCTTGCAGCAGTACCCCTCGATGAATCAGCAGTAGGAACTATTTTTTGATGTTTGTGAGAGGGTTTAAGTGTAGGAAGTTTTGTGGGAGATATGTAGGATAAGTGTATGTATATATAGGGTGTGGATTAGATTAGGGTTTGGGAATTAAGGGGTAAAATGATGGGGTAGTGGGAACAAATCGTGGGTTTATGGGCTAAAACTGTTTTTGTGTTTTTTTTTTCTGAACTGTAAAAAAAATTCTGGTACTCGACCCCTGAGCGGTCGTTCAGCAAAACTGAGCGGGCGCTCAGCTTGCTGCGCGGTCGCTCAGCAAAGCTGAGCGGGCGCTCAGGGGGTCACTGGAAAAAAAATTTGCAGCCCTTGTTTTCTGATTTTTTTGTGTTTTTGGATAGGTTATTAACTTCTAAGGGTTCCTGTAACAACAATTCATGGGTTGCCTCCTACGCAGCGCTTCTTTTTTGTCATTAGCTTGACGTTTCATACCCTTCTCAAGTAGTCAACAAAATGGCACTAACCACTTCTCGGTTTGCCATGTCCCCATAGTAGTGCTTCAACCGCTGACCGTTAACCTTGAATGCTTGGTCCAGATCATTCTCAAAAATTTCCACCGCTCCATGTGGAAACACAGTTTTGACAATAAAACGTCCAGACCACCTTGATTTCAACTTCCCAGGAAAAAGTCGGAGCCGAGAGTTAAATAAAAGAACTTGTTGCCCTGGCACAAATAACTTAGGACGTAGCTTCCTATCGTGCAACCTCTTCACCTTTTCCTTATACATTTTGTTATTCTCGTACGCTTGAAGTCAAAATTCATCAAGTTCATTAAGATGAAGCATTCTTTTCTTACCAGCTGCATCTAAATCCAGGTTCAACTTCTTCAATGCCCAGTAGGCCTTATGCTCAAACTCCGCAGGTAGATGACATCCCTTACCGTACACCAACTGAAACGGTGACATCCCAAGTGGAGTTTTGTATGCTGTTCTGTAAGCCCAAATAGCTTCATCGAGCTTTAAAGACCAATCCTTCCTTGACGGACAAACAACCTTCTCTAGAATGCGCTTTATCTCTCTGTTAGACACTTCCGCTTGACCATTTGTTTGCGGATGATATGCAGTAGCTAGTCGATGATTCACATTATAACGCTGCATCATAGAAGTGAACTTACGGTTGCAAAAATGCGATCCTTCATCACTTATGATTACCCGAGGTGTTCCAAACCTTGTGAAAATTTGCTTATGAAGAAAATTTAGCACTGCCTTTGCATCATTTTTCGGTAAAGCTTTAACTTCGACCCATTTTGAGACATAATCGACTGCCAACAAGATGTACTGATTATTGCAAGATGAGATAAAAGGCCCCATGAAATCGACTCCCCACACATCAAAGACCTCGACTTCACGTATAACATTTAATGGCATCTCATCCTTCCTTGACAAATTTCCCACTCTTTGGCAACTATCACACCTTAAAATAAACTGATGAGCATCCTTGAACAAAGTAGGCCAGAAAAAACCTGCTTGCAGAATACGAGCTGCCGTCTTCTCACCACCATAGTGTCCACCATAAACCGTGGAATGGCAGTCTCGTAATATCCCCTCCGTCTCACAGAATGGGATACATCTCCTGATGATCTGGTCAGCTCCCTGTCTAAACAAATATGGTTCATCCCACATATACCACTTCACCTCATGCAGAAACTTCTTCTTTTGAACAGATGTCAAATTAGGAGGCATTATATTGCTGACGAGATAGTTTACAATATCTACAAACCATGGTTCTTCCTCCTGAATTGCAAACAACTGCTCATCCGGAAAAGATTCATTGATTAACGTCCTATCCTGTGAAGTAGAATCGGGATTCTCCAATCTAGAGAGATGGTCAGCTACTTGATTCTCAGTACCTTTTCTATCTTTGATCTCTAACTCAAATTCCTGAAGTAAAAGCACCCAACGAATGAGTCTCGGCTTCGAATCCTTCTTGGAAACTAGATAGCGAATAGCTGCATGATCAGTGAATACTGTTACTTTCGTACCAAGTAGATACGATCGAATTTCTCAAAACCAAAGACTATAGCCAAAAGCTCCTTCTCAGTAGTGGTGTAGTTCAATTGGGCACCATTTAAAGTCTTACTCGCATAGTAGACCACATGGAAGAGGTTTTTCTTGCGCTGTCCCAGAACTGCACCTACCGCATAATCACTCGCATCACACATCATCTCAAACGGTTCTGTCCAATCTGGTGCTGTAATAACTGGTGCAGTGATCAAACTCTTCTTGAGAGTCTCGAATGCTGCCAAACATTCATCATCAAATTTGAAAGGCATATCTTTCTCAAGCAAATTGCACAACGGCTTAGATATCTTTGAAAAGTCCTTGATGAATCGCCGATAAAAACCCGCATGACCAAGAAAACTACGGATTCCTTTCACAGAATTAGGTGGGGGAAGATTTTCAATGACTCCCACCTTGGCCTTGTCCACCTCCAGACCCTTGCTAGAGACCTTATGCCCAAGGATAATGCCTTCACGCACCATAAAATGACATTTCTCCCAATTGAGCACCAAATTAGTTTCCATGCATCTTTTGAGTACGGCGCACAGATTATTCAAACATTCATCATATGAGTGTCCAAAGACGGAGAAGTCATCCATGAACACTTCGACGTTATTTCCAATCATGTCAGAGAATATAGCCATCATACATCTCTGAAAAGTGGTCGGGGCGCCACATAACCCAAACGAAACTCTGCGAAAAGCAAACGTGCCAAATGGACAAGTGAAGGTAGTCTTTTCCTGATCCTCTGGTGCAATACAAATCTGATTATACCCGGAATAACCATCCAGAAGACAAAAATACTCATGACCCGCCAATCTGTCAAGCATCTGATCAATAAATGGAAGAGGGAAGTGATCCTTCCTTGTGGCTTTGTTCAATTTTCTATAATCTATGCATACTCTCCATCCTGTAACTGTTCGAGTAGGGATGAGCTCATTCTTTTCATTTACGACCACAGTGATACCTCCTTTCTTAGGTACACATTGTACGGGGCTAACCCACGAGCTGTCAGAAATAGGATAAATGATGCCTGCATCCAGCCATTTCAGAATTTCTTTCTTCACCACTTCCTTCATGATGGGATTCAGTCTTCGCTGCTGTTCCACAGTTGGCTTACTACCTTCCTCTAGCAGAATTTTATGCATACAATATGAAGGACTTATCCCCTTGATGTCTGCTATGGTCCATCCTATAGCCGATTTGAATTCTCTCAAAATCCTTAAGAGCTTGTCTTCCTCACTACCTGAAAGGTCAGATGAAATAATAATAGGTAACATAGATGAATCACCTAAAAAAGCATACCTCAAGTGTTCAGGTAATGGCTTGAGCTCCAAGGTAGGTGCTTCCTCTATTGATGGTTTGAGCTTCCCTTCAACATTCTTAAGGTCAGAAATACCAAGAGATTCAAATGGTATGTCCAGCTTTCGCTTCCAGGGAGAAACGTTCAGATATTGTAATTGCTCGTTGCCATCTTCATCATTGCTGTCAAAATCCCCCACTAAGGCCTTTTCCAATGCATCAGACATTAGCATGTGATCGAGTTCCGAAGTAACCACAGAATCAATCACATCCAATTTTAAGCACTCCTCATCTTCTGTAGGGAATTTCATTGCCTTGAATACGTTGAAGGTCATATCCTGATCTTGGACCGGCATAGTAAGTTCACCTTTTTGCACATCTATCAAGGTACGGCCAGTAGCCAAGAAAGGCCTTCCCAAGATTATGGGAATCTTCTTATCTTCCTCAAAATCCAGAATAACAAAATCTGCAGGAAAGAAGAGCTTATCCACCTTGACAAGCACATCCTCAACTATGCCCCTTGAGTAAGTAATGGAATGGTCAGCCAATTGTAGTGACATGTATGTGGGTTTTGGATCAGGCAGATCCAGCTTTTTAAAGATCGACAACGGCATCAGATTAATGCTTGCTCCCAAATCACAAAGGCACTTGTCAAAAGTCAGATTGCCAATGGTGCAAGGAATGGTGAAGCTTCCTGGATCTTTCAGTTTTGGTGGTAACTTTTGCTGCAGAACAGCGCTGCATTCTTTCGTGAGAGCAACGGTTTCAAGGTCATCCAGTTTCACCTTCCTTGAAAGAATAGTCTTCATAAACTTCGCATAACTAGGCATTTGTTCCAGAGCCTCAGCGAAAGGTATATTGATGTGAAGTTTCTTGAACACCTCCAGAAACTTCCCGAACTGTCTATCCAGCTTTTGTTGCTGCAATCTCTTAGGAAAAGGTGGTGGAGGATAGAGCTGTTTCTCCCCTGTATTAGCCTCAGGAAGAGTGTGTTCAACAGTAGTCTTCCTTGGTTCCGCCGCTTTCTCCTTTTGCTTAGATTCTTCATCTCTAATTTTAGCTTCTACTTCTTTTGCCTTTTCAGCATCAGCCACTTTTCCAGACCTTAAGGTAATAGCCTTGACTTGCTCTTTAGCTTCCTTCCTGCCTGGTACTTCCGTGTCACTGGGAAGAGTGCCAGGTTGACGATTGAGCACTGCATTGGCTAATTGACCGATTTGATTTTCCAAGGTCTTGATAGAAACCGCCTGACTCTTGCACAATAGCTTATGTTCCTCAAAATCAGCACTAGTAGGTGCAGCTGTACTTCCCTGTTGAGGATATGGTTGCCTTGTAGCATACTGTTGTGGTTGCTGGAATCCGGGTGGGTTAAACTGTTTACTCACTCCTTGCTGATATGGTGGCTGAATAGCATTCTGATTATTCCCCCAGCTGAAATTTGGATGATTTCTGTTGTTAGGATGATAGGTCGCTGGCACAGGCTGCTGTTATCACTGATAATTATTCACATACTGAACAGATTCATTGACAAGAGAACACTGATCCGTAGCATGAGAACCTGCACAAAGCTCACAAACCATAGCTATTTGATTAACTCCATATGTAGCCAGAGAATCAACCTTCATTGATAGCGCTTGGAGCTGGGCTGCAATAGCGGTGGCTGCATCAACTTCCAGAATACCTGCTACCTTGCCTGACGTCATCCTCTGAGTTGGGTTTGGATGCTCATTTGCAGCCATCGTCTCTATAAGATTATACGCCTCAGTATAGCTTTTAGCCCATAAGGCGCCTCCAGCTGCTGCATCGAGCATGGGCCGAGATTGGGCCCCCAAACCATTATAGAAACCAGTGATCACCATCCAATCCGGCATTCCATTATGTGGACATTTTCTCAACATTTCCTTGTAGCGTTCCCAAGCCTCGCACATAGATTCTGTAGGTTGCTGCGCAAACTGAGTAAGAGCACTCCTCATAGCAGCAGTCTTTGCCATAGGATAAAACTTGACCAGAAACTTTTGTGCAAGATCTTGCCACATAGTGATGGACCCAGCTGGTTCAGAATGTAACCAGTCTTTAGCCTTGTCCCTCAGTGAGAATGGGAAAAGCCTCAACTTGATAGCCTCATCAGTCACGCCATTATACTTAAAAGTGCTACAGATCTCGACAAAATTCCTTATGTGCAAGTTGGGGTCTTCAGTTGCCGCTCCTCCAAAAGAAACAGAATTCTGCACCATCTGAATAGTGCCCGGCTTGATTTCAAAGGTGTTAGCTTGAATAGCCGGATGAAGGATGCTTGACTAATGTCATCAATTTTAGGCCGAGAAAAATCCATAAGAGCTGGATCAGCTTGAACAATACGATCTCCCATGTTTACTGGTTTTTTCTGCTCAGTTCCTGAATCCGAATCCTCAAAATCTAACTTCTCCGGAATATCAAGAACTTCGTCTGTCTCCTCAGCTGTATCTAAAGTCCTCTTGCGAGCACGAGAACGAGTTTGCATAAATGCTTGCTAAAGTACCTGAAACACAACGGGAAAAAATAAGTAACTACTACGTCCTAATCACTGAGTCCTAATGACCAATGATGGTAAGTACATAAACTAAACAAATACGCCGAGTCCGCGGCAGCGGCGCCAAAAACTTGTTAGGGCGAAAATACGCGCTAATATTCACGCAAGTATACGCGTTCGCAAATAATATAGAATATTTTCTAGTTCGTTCCCTCAGAGACTCAGACTAAATTATTGTCTAATTAAACTCACTCACCAATGTATGATTACTTCTCAATGTTAAGACACTAACACTTAAAATTGTTGATTAAATATTAACTATAATTAACTACTTAATTAATCACTTAACTAACACTTCAATTTATCAATAATAAAACACTCATGAGATCACAACTTCATTATTACTTCCTTCTATAGCCATTGTTATTACCTTTAGCATGTGACATTGATGATATTAATCGAATAACACGAAACTGATAAAAGCCAACTTTCATTGTACTAATACCATTCTACCAAGTATCCACAATTAAGATAGAAGTTGAATAGTCATCAATTATGTTGAGTTCCTATATGTCTACAGAAATTGACAACACAACGATTTAAGCACAAGTTATTCCTTTTGATTACATAGGGCAAATAAAACTGTTAGAGTTACCCACTAATCATGCACAACGTACATGAACCTATGCTAGCATGGCAAGTTCTAAATCTCAAGATCTACCGTCGCTTCACAAGAGATTAACACCCTATCTTATATGTTCGCGACGCACATAAGACGAATTCGCACAACCAATACTAGATATCATGCAATCATCACACACTAAAGTATTAAACGATTAACCAAAGAATTCCATAATAAATCCGTTGCAACCCCATGATCATGATTAGCCCATAATAGAACTTATCGTCATCATGGGTTCATATGAAATCATGATAAACAAACACAAGAAAATAATAACTAAACTAATTATATTAAAACAGAGTACGTCACAAGAGTAAATAAGTTCAAAGCAAGAAAACTAGCATCCAACGTTACAACGAAACAAGAATCACAAGAAGATATGCTTCCTCTTCGTTGCAGTGTGCTAAATTGGTCTTCTTCCTTATCTCCTTCGCTTCTTGCGTAAAAACACAATCTTCTTTTTAATCCACACTTGTGAAAACATCTCAAATCCACTTATATAATAGTCCCATAAAACTTAGATTACATAGAAGTGGAAACCAAACAGAAGTAGAAGTCCTAAAATAATTTGTCTTTTTTCCCGACCCTGCGCGGCCGCTCAGCATAGCTGAGCGGGCGCTCAGTTTGCTGCGCGGCCGCTCAGCAATGCTGAGCGGGCGCTCAGACCTCTACTGGAAAAAATCTGATTTTGCTCCGTTTCTTCGCCGTAATCTGCCCGTTTCTTTCCTCTTGCAATGGTGAACACATGCCAAGGCTTATTCTTGATGATTCCTCCCCCGAAATGCAACTAAAACCCTGATATGCATAAACACTAGAAAAACGCATCAAATACACAAAATACTTGATTTCAAGACACCAATTTAAGCCATTTTAAGACGTTCTAAGTGGTATAAAATGCCACTTATCAGGCACTGGAAGAGGAACTGCAAGGTTTACCTTGCAGAATTGAAAAAGAAGAAGAAGGGTAGTAAGGCTACCGCTTCTGATTCAGGCATGTTCATGATCGAAGTTAATATGTCACTAGGTCAAATTTCTACTTGGGTATTAGATACCGCCTATGGTTCTCATATTTGCAATTCGTTGCAAGGACTAAAGGGAAGTAGAACTCTTGAAAAAGATGAGGTGATTCTACGTATGGGCAATGAAGCAAGGGTTACGGCCATATCTGTAGGATCATTTAGTTTACATATGCCTACGTGCAAGACTATTATTTTGAATAATGGTTATTACGTTCCCTCAATTGTGAGGAATATTGTTTCTATTCCTATGTTGGATTTGGATGGTTTTTCATTTATTATTAAGAATAATGAATGTTCTATCCTTAGAGATAATATTCTTTATGGATGTGGCATTTTAAATAATGGTCTGTATGTATGTGACGTAGAGCATGATTTACTTCAGATTGAACAAACTAATAAAAGAAAACTAGAAGATGAAAATCTGACCTATTTATGGCACTGTATGCTAGGTCATATTAGTGAAAATAGACTGTGGACATTGCATAAGGAAGGGTTACTTGACCCCTTTGATTTTGAATCATATCCTACATGCGAGTCTTGTCTATTGGGTAAAATGACCAAATCTCCATTTAGTGGACATGGAGAGAGGGCTGCAGATTTGCTAGGATTGGTACACACAGATGTATGTAGACCAATGTCTACGCAAGCCATGGGTGGATTTTCGTACTTCATTACTTTCATAGATGATAGATCTAGATTCAAATATGTGTATTTGATGAAACACAAGTTTGAAGCCTTTGAAAAGTTCAAAGAATATAAACATAAAGTGGAGAAACAAACCAAACACAGTATTATAACTCTTCGATCAGATCGAGGTGGTGAATACTTGAATGGAGAGTTTCTAGATTATCTCAAGGAAAAAGGTATAGTCTCCCAGTGGACTCCTTCATATACTTCATAGTTAAATGGGGTATCTGAAAGGAGAAATCGAACTTTGTTTGACATGGTTCGGTCCATGATGAGCTATGCAAATCTTCCAGTATTCCTATGGGGTTATGCATTGGAAACCTCAGCATATTTACTGAATAAGGTGTCTTCCAAATCTGTTCCTCAAACACCATATGAGATATGGAAAGAAAGGAAACCGAGTCTTAAAGACGTTAAGATTTGGGAATGTCCAGCTTATGTCAAGAAAGTTGACCCAGATAAGCTAGAATCTCGATCCGTAAAATGTAATTTTGTGGGATATCTTAGAGAGACTTTGGGGTATTACTTTTACACCGATCATCGGGTGTTTATCTCCAGACATGCTACCTTCTTGGAAAAGGAGTTTATCCTTGAAGGAAACTTTTTTGCCTGTAGCCCTGTTAAAATCAATTCGGATTTTGCTTGCGATTGCTGCTTACTACGACTATGAGATCTGGAAAATGGACGTGAAAACAGCCTTCCTCAATGGGGAACTTGAGGAGGAAGTGTATATGACACAGCCAGAGGGTTTTCTTTCCAAGGGAAATGAACACCTAGTGTGTAAGCTGCTGCGAACTATATATGGTTTATGGCAAGCTTCTCTTAGATGGAACATCCGTTTTGATGAGACAATCAAAGAGTTTGGTTTTATCAAAAACATAGATGAACCATGTGTGTACAAGAAGGTTAGTGGGAGTGCGGTAACATTTCTTGTATTGTATGTGGATGACATACTTCTTATAGGAAATGATATACCGATGCTACAATCAGTCAAAGTATGGCTATCAAAGAACTTCACCATGAAGGACTTGGGAGAAGCATCCTACATTCTCGGTACGAAGATCTATAGAGATAGATCTAGAAGAATGATAGGTCTTACCCAGGGTACATACATCCAGAAAGTGCTTAAAAGGTTTAGCATGGAAAATCCAAAAGAGGTCTCATACCGATGAGCCATGGAGTGTCCCTTTCCGAAAAAATGTCTCCTAAGATACTTGAAGAAAGAGAGCGTGTTAGGTCACACTTTCACTGTAGAGGGGGTGAATACAGTGTTTATTACAATCAAATCAAACTTCAAGAACTTATGTAACAGAAAACAAACTTTATTGAAACAATAAACTCTGTTACAATCTGAAACTGTTATCTCTCAGTGATGAACAAAATATCACGAGAGCTGCTAGGGTTATAGTAAATAATATTCTCGATAATGATAACACTTCTAGTGTAAACCCTATGTCTGTGTTTATATACTACACAGTTACAAGATAATCGCTAATTGATATGGAATATAATTCTGCTTCCTAAAATATATCAATCAGATATCTTTTATTCCAAGTATTCCATTCTTCACGGAATTCCTTCTTCATGCATATCTCTTCTTATGTTTATCTTGATCTTCTTAACTTTAATCAGCTACTGTCCTTATCTGATCGTCCTTCAGCACTTAAGTTCTGATATCTATCTCCTGATGACATAAGTACTGATATCCCTTAAGTTCTGACTTCCAGTATAAGTACTGATCAGTTAAGTACTGATTTGTTCTGTTCAAATAAGATCTGAAATCTAAACATAAAACATATTAGCCATGACATTATCAAATATATCTAACAATCTCCCCAACTTGTAAATTAGCAAAATATACAAGTTTAACAGATATTTGATGATGTCAAAAACATTAAGTACAAATGCATGAGAAATAGACAAGATAACTACAACTTACAGTCCTTAAAGCTTTTACCAATTCAACTTCTGATAACAACTTTAATCTGTATAAATATCAGAATTTAAGCAGTTGTAGATCTTCGACTTGGCTTCATCATTTTCTGATCTCTCTGATGTCAGGAGTAGTTCTGAGATAATTCTTCAACAAACATTTCTCAGCATATCTGAGTTCATCAATCATTCTCCGTTTGACATCTTTAAGCTCTGCAGTATCTTCACCAGTTTGAAATATTGCAGCTCTGAGATCATTAATCTTTGCTTTTCTCAACTCCCGATCTAGTCTTATGACATAAGCTTTGTTAGACTCTAGATTGAATTCAAGCCCCTTAATACCAAGATATGTTCTGATCTGTGCAGTATTAGGCTTCATATCAACAATATCACCATTGTGATTTCTGTACTTTGGAACATATATGCTGTCAAACTTAACAGAATAAAGCCTTTTCTGTCTCTGAATCTGTTCTTTTAAGTAGTTTGCAGCAGTCTCTGTTATTCTGTCATCCACTTGAAGTAAGAAAAGTACATGTTCCAATTCTTCAAAATACTTCAAAGGAATGGCATTTTGTCTTATATGATAAACCCTACCATCTGTCATGAAATACAACATGATGTATTCTTTCAAGTAGGTATGGTAAACCATCTGTACAGATTCTAGTTGATTCAATCTTTCAGGAGTTGCTCCAATACCTGGTTCACTCAAGGAAGTTGGATCATCGGTAGTGTTGTGTACTCTTCTTTCATCAGCACTTCCCAATCCAGTTTTATCTCTAGCTTCCTTTCCAGTAACTACTCTTGCTTCAAAACCACTTGGAGTAGTCTTCAAAGATTGAGTCTGTTTTGCTTTAGTGAATCCTGGTAGGAGTGTTTTAGATTTATTTTCTGATATCAAGTTAACTTGAGCACTGTCAGAGGTTACTTGCTTCTTCTGAATATCAGAACTTACAATTTCTTGACTCTGAACAACTTGAGCCATGTCAGAGGTTGTTTTAAGAATTTTTCTTGAAGTTAGAGCAAGATCATCTTTTCCATCAGTAATTTCTTCTTCCTCAGGAGGTACATAAGGCTTGATAGGTTCACCAACCTTTTCTTTACCCTTGGATCTTGGATCTATCTGTGGTTGTGATCTAGCCAAAGTTTCTTCAGTATGTATCCTTTCTTTGATCACAATGCCTTTAGGTTTTGGAAGTAACTTTTTACCAGAAGCTTCAGATTTAGATGTGACTTTCTCTGATTTAAGTCTGGCTTCTTCTTCCTTTAAACTTTCCAAGTCCATCCCTGGATTTTCTTGAAGAAATAACTGTCTTGACATTTCCTCATCAAGATCTAGAAGTTCATCAGAACTTATCCTTTTACCAGCAGCAGAACTTATTCTTTTCCCAGTATCAGAACTTGTTCTGTGACTAGCTTGTCTTGATGTAAACCTTCTACCTTGACTATGACCACTACCCATTCCAGAGTTTCCTTGGTCATCTTTTCCATCATCCTTTCCTTGCAGTGACTTGTTGGTTTTGCATTTGGACTTAATTACCTTCTCCCCCTTTTTGGCATCAGCAGGTAATAAAAGAGAGATAAGTAATTCCACTGAGGTCTGGATTTCAGTAAGTTGCGATTGCTGAGAAGCTTGATTTGTCAGAATTTGATCAATCTGAGCTTGTTGCTTCTCTTGAGTTTTCTCAATATAAGCAACCCTGTCAATGGTAGGTTGGAAGAACTTTTTCTTATCAATTTTCCAAACTTGTTCCTGTTTGATAAAGTTCTCCTGAATCTTGTGTAGCTCTGCATGAGTGTTGGAATGAAGACCTTGTAGATGTTTAGTACTCAATGCAGTGACTCTAAGCTGGGTTTTAAAATCATCAGAATGTAACATTTCATCAGCTTTAGTCAAGTGCTCAGCAAGATGTAAAGCATTTGGAACACATGAAACTGAGTTCCATTCCTTAGTCCACTCCTGACCTGCAGGAGTTTCACTCCAAGGTACTGGTGCATCCCTGATAACAAACTCCTTTAACAGTTCAGACTTAGGAAGAGTCAGTGGAGGAGTATGTCCTGAAGGACCTGCTTCATCAGCATCTACAGTTGTAGCAGCCTCACCAGTATCTCCAACATTTGCAGCATCAGAACTTAGAGAATCAGTATCTTCTGATAAGATAACTGTGTGAGTAGCAATGGAGGCTTCAACATCCTCTAATTGCTGATCTGATACTAAGTTCTGATCAACAGCCATATCCTGATGCTCACCTAAAATCTGATCATCAGCATCTTGATGCAGAGAAGGTGTTAGTGATAACTCAGGAGTTTGAACAGCATCAGTAACAGGTGTTGTGGAAGGATTATTTGTTGTTGGAGCTTCTAAGAAAAGTATTTCAGGCACAACCAGGTTCTGAATATCAATTTCAGCACTTGTGCCTGGATCAACAAGAGACATAGAAGGTGAATTAGCCTTGTCAGATACAGGTTCCTGAGATGGAGTTGATGGAGAAGAAGTGACTGGAGCAAATTCCTTGTCTTGTGAGATCAGAGATTCCTGATCCCCTTCCTTAGCTGCTTCCTCCTCATCATCTGAAACTGGCCTTTGTGCCCTCTGTTTCTTGTACTTCCTTGTTGATTTGGATTCCTTGGGAGTTTCAGGAACCGTCATACGTCTAAGCCTCTTGAGAAGCCTAGAACCCCCAATTGCAGAATCCTTCTGAGAAGTTGCCTTCTCAGCTTCATTTACCACAGGTTCTGAAGAAGGAATCGGTTCCTCAGAATCTGAGTCATCTCTCAAGGTGATCCTCCTCCTCTTCTGAGATGTTTGAGGAACAGTCTTTGTTCTCTTTGGTTTAGAGGATGTAGGCTTCACAGTAGGTGCTGAAGAAGAAGGTTGAGCAGTCTGTGAAGTGGAGAGATAGGATTTGAGATAAGTTCTGAGGGTAGGTTGAGTAGAATGAGAGGTAGGTACTGAGGTTGATGGATTTTGGTTATGGTGAGTTGGTTGAACATTTAAGTAAACAGATTTGTAAGTAGCAGGATCAGCATTTACCAGAATCTGTTTCACAGACTGAGGAATCTGTAATTGTCTCACCATTGATTTCTTTGTGTCAGCATTTATCAGGTCGTTAAAGTACCTTTTTGCAACCTTAAAAGGTGGGGTTTGAGTGCTGACTAACTGGGGTTCAGCAGTACAATACGTATAAATAAGTTGACAGAATCTAGCAAAATAAACAACATCTCGATCCTCTGTCATCCTATCCCCAATAAAACCAATTATTCCAGTTGCAAAATCAAAATGAGTTTGATGGATAATAGCATACCCGATGTGCTGACTCAGAATTGGGATGGCATCAAAATTTGAACACTTGTTGCCAAAGGCCTTGGTGATGCAATCGAAGAAGAAACTCCATTCTCTTCTGATATTAGCCCGTTTCAACTGTCCAAGTTTCGTCAGACTCTTTTCATATCCCAAATCAGTCATTAACCCCCGAAGTTCTGATTCCTCTAGTATAGAGAAGGTACAATCTTCTGGAAGATGTAATGCTCTTCGTACTGTACCAGGAGTGACTACATAGGATGAATCACCCACTTGGAAGATAATACTGGGAGTTCCTCGTTTACCACCATCATCAAAAACTCCAGTCCTCCAGAACCGCAGAACTTGTTGACTTGAAAATAATTCAGGCTGAGTTAAGGCGTACCCAACCTCACTATGTGCAAGAAGATCTTGCACAAAATGTAATTCAGATGGAGCTTCAGCATGATCAAGAATTGCAGCATAGTTGTTTGAACAAACTTTGCTCCATCAATGATTAAATCCTTTGGTGCCATGTGAAAAAATATTGAAATTCAAGTATGCCTGTTAGGTGTTTGAGATAATGTCTGTATGAAAAACCAACGTGAGAAAGAATGAGAAAGAGAGTAAAGGTAAGAAGAGAGATAAAGGATAAAGAAAATAAAAGATTTAAAGAAATCTTCTCTGAGGTTTATAACGCTTGGCTCTGATACCATTTCTGTAACACCCCCAGATCCGGGGTCGGGGATCCGGGTCATCACGGTCTTTCTTTCCACAATATCACTTAACTGAATTAATAATAAATAACCTCATGCTGTGACCCCACACTAACACACACCACAACCCGTTATAGTCTCAGAGATGAAATTGAAATAAGTACAAGTCTTTGAATCCACAATTTAAAAGTTATTACAATCCAAAATGATTACTTGATAAGTTTACAATTAATTGACATTATCTGTCACAAGTTATAATTATACATAATTGATTCCCAAAAGTAGAAGGTCTGATCTACAGATAGATCTACTTCTACAGCTATAGCAGCTATGATCTCAACGGGAAGGCGCGGGGCGCTTCCCACGCTCTTGCGCTTACCGTTGGACACCTGTCAGACATGCAGTAATAACGGATAGTTACTGGGCTCGAGAAAACAGGAATGATTACTTACCCAGTTGCCTTGTTTCAAGGAAAAACCATTTCAGTTATCAAGAGACACAATTTTAATTCAAAATTAAAACCGTTAGCACTGATTGAATTTTTTTCACTGCAACATTAATATTCTGAAAATGAATCATGTTAAAAATGACCGAGATAATTTCGATGAATAAGTGCTGACAAAGAATCAGAACTTAAATAAAGACAAAATTTAAAGGGTCATCAGAATATCAAGCAGGATTTAACAACACAAGATAAAATAACTCAGAGACAAAATATTGAAGTAAAAACAGTTTTCATTAATATATCAAGTCAATACATATATGAAATAGAAATTACATCAATACAAGATTTTCCCTAAGCTTCTAATCCTAACGTCAACAGCTTTAGTCCTAGCTAAGAAGCCTGACAAAGCTGAGGATGAAGAAGAATAGGAAGAAGACGAGATTAAGTCATCTTCCTCTTCCTATCTTCGACAAACAAGATAGCGAGTCGAATGATTCGCTCTTGCTGACGGATAGCTTCCCGCCTTTCCTCCTCCAGGCGCTCCAGATGGCGATGGTAATCCATCTCGAAGAATAGAAGGTGAGCCAGCACCTCCTGTGGGACAGAGTCCCAGATCTCCTCAGGAATGGCTGTTATATGCCACTCCTGCTGCCACTCGGCACAACTGAGCTCCATTGTGAAGGTTTGTGTGTTCAAAAACATGTTGTATCGAACCATTGTGTTTTTGACAGAAGAAGGAGGATAAGTGTTTGAGAAGAATGTGATGGAAAGACTGATGTGAAGTGGTTGCATATATAGGCAAGAGAATGCCAAGAGACGCAAAGATATTTAATGCTGACAGGTAGAATTAATTCTACCTCGTCTCCCTAGACTTTGAAAAAGAATAACAGTCATTGGAAAAGGAATGTGCACATGTAACAAGAGTGAACTGTTCAAGGACGAGTGCCATTATGTTTTAACCATAGACTATTAATCTTCCACTTCAACATTTCGAAATTAATCTGAGACTGTTACCAAATTTTACTCACAGATAAGTCAAGTAAAGGGTTAGACTGAAAAATCAGAACTTAGACCTATACCAGAACTTAACAGTCATCAGAACATAATGTCTTAACTCGAACAAGGAATATCTATCTTAGTAAATACTCATACAAGTTCTTAGTTATGAACGTCAGAACTTAATCATCAGAACGTGTAACTAGAACTTGTCCTCAGAATTTGTGCAAAAATGACACAATGACTGTTTATCTAAAATAACATAGACCACCACAGAAATTTCATCATTCATATGGAGTGATGTGTGTGTGCATTAAGCTAAATAAATAATAAAGAGTAAAGTCTGATCTACTTCAGTACATCTTAAAAATAAGTCATAATTAAAATTTTGCTAAAGAGCTGTCATTATCCTGAAACCTACTGATAAATGAGTTCATGCATGAGTCCACCTCAACTGTTTTTGTGCTAATTTTATGCATCTTTTGAAATTCTATTTTACAGTGGCTTCTCAGTGTAAGTGAGTCACGACTACTTATCAGAATTTATGCTATTATCAGAGTATTTCTCCAGTAATCAAAGAGTGTGAAAAGTCACCAAGAAAATATTTTGCTTTTCTAATGCATATTTACTTAATACCAGCAATGCACTTGGGTCGTCCCTTTCACATTTTTACTCTAGACCTCAAAGGAGTACCTGATTTTTTTTTTTGATAAGTGAGGTTTATCAGCACTTAGTACATTCAGCAGTTTTACTAGTATCAGAATTTAACAGATGAGTAGCATTATTCTAATTTGTGACTTAGTAATAAGATATACAAAGTAAACTTAACTAATCTCAGTTATCAGAATTTGCTTGTGTCATAAGATTTCCACAGAAATAATTACTTCTTTCATGGGATCATTTGTTTATTGAAGACTAGTAGGTCAGTATCTAGCACAATTATCCTCATAGGATAGAATGATTACTTAAACAGATATATCACTTATGAGAGTTAAGAGATAAGTATCAGACAACAGTCAGTACTTAAAAATATTTATCAATTAATGCACAGGATATACAAAGAGATTAATTCTGTAAATACTGATCATAAAGTCTGATAACATAGAACAAGTTTAAGCAGATTTAGAGAAAGAACCTGAAATCATTCCAAGTTCATTTACCAATTTTGTAAAGGTAGCTTCACATAGTGGTTTTGTGAAGATATCTGCTACTTGTTGATCTGTGGGAACAAAATGCAATTCCACTGTACCTTCATCCACATGTTCCCTGATAAAATGGTACCTGATGCTGATGTGCTTTGTCATAGAGTGTTGAACTGGATTACCTGTCATAGCAATAGCACTTTGATTATCACAGTAAATAGGGATTTTGAAATATGTTAACCCATAATCCAGCAACTGATTCTTCATCCAGAGAATCTGTGCACAGCAGCTTCCTGCAGCAATATACTCTGCTTCTGCAGTTGATGTGGAAATTGACTTTTGTTTCTTGCTATACCAAGAAACCAACCTGCCTCCAAGAAATTGGCAGCTACCACTTGTGCTTTTCCTGTCAATTTTGCAACCTGCAAAATCTGCATCTGAGTAACCTATTAATTTAAAATCTGATTCTCTAGGATACCATAATCCTAGATCAGCTGTTCCTTTAAGATACTTAAAGATTCTTTTTACAGCTGTTAAGTGAGGTTCTCTTGGATCTGCTTGAAATCTTGCACAAAGACAGGTAGCAAACATGATATCTGGTCTACTAGCAGTTAGATAGAGAAGTGAGCCAATCATACCTCTGTAATCAGTAATATCTACTGAATTACCAGTATCCTTATCCAGTTTTGTTGCAGTGGCCATGGGAGTGGATGCACTTGAACAGTCTTGCATTCCAAATTTCTTCAGCAAGTTTCTGGTGTACTTAGATTGACAAATAAAAGTTCCTTCTTCACTCTGCTTGACTTGAAGGCCCAGAAAATAACTAAGTTCTCCCATCATACTCATCTGATATCTTGACTGCATTAGTTTGGCAAACTTTTTGCAAAGTTTGTCATTTGGAGACCCAAAAATAATATCATCAACATAAATCTGGATCAAAAGTAAGTCCTTGCCATGGTTGAGATAGAACAGTGTTTTGTCAATAGTTCCTCTGTTGAATCCACTTTCCAGAAGATACTGAGCTAAAGTCTCATACCATGCTCTAGGAGCTTGCTTAAGTCCATAAAGTGCTTTATCAAGCCTGTAGACATAATCTGGATATTTGGAATCTACAAAGCCTGGAGGTTGTTCAACATATACTTCCTCTTCCAATTCTCCATTGAGAAAAGCACTTTTCACATCCATTTGAAAGACAGTAAACTTTTTGTGAGCAGCATAAGCCATGAATATCCTTATGGCTTCTAACCTAGCAACTGGAGCAAATGTTTCATCATAGTCAATTCCCTCCTGTTGAGAATATCCTTTTGCAACCAGCCTTGCCTTGTTCCTTACAATTATGCCATCACTGTCAGTTTTGTTTCTGAATACCCACTTTGTACCAACAACCGATCTATTCTTAGGTCTTGGCACTAAGGTCCAGACTTTGTTTCTTTCGAATTCATTCAACTCTTCCTGCATTGCTTGCACCCAATCAGCATCTTGAAGAGCTTCTTCCACTTTCTTTGGCTCAGACTGAGAGAGAAAAGAATTGTAAAGACATTCATTCGAAGTACCTGTTCTAGTTCTGACACCTGCCTCAGGATTTCCAATTATCAAATCAGGTGTATGTGATTTTGTCCACTTCCTTGCAGATGGAAGATTTTCTCTAGAACTGGATGCTCCCCCATGATTCATGCTGTCTTCGGTTTCATTTTCTGATGCTCCCCCTGAAACTATGCTCTCTGAGTTGGATCCTTCAGTATTTAGATTTTCAGTACTGTCAGTACTTGGCTTATCAGAACTTGATGAATCAGAATTTGAAGAGCCAGATGTATGTTCTGATGCTTCTTGAGATGTGATAATATCTTGAGTATGCTCCCCCTGCATTGGTGCATCTTCCTTTGACGTAGTCACCACAGTTTCAATAACATCAGAGTTAATCCATCAGAATTTACAGTATCAGGACTTAGACTGTCAGGACTTGAGGTATCAGAATATGAATCTTCATTTTCAAATCTCAGCTGATCATGATCAATGCAATCTTCAAGTCCAGTGATCTTCTTGTCATCAAAAGAGACATTGATAGATTCCATGACCACTTTTGTTCTCAAATTATAGACTCTGAAGGCTTTTGTAGAAAGTGGATATCCAACAAAGATTCCCTCATCAGCTTTTAGATCAAACTTGGATAGCTGTTCAGGATGAGTCTTGAGAACAAAACACTTACATCCAAATACATGAAAGTATTTGAGATTTGGCTTCTTGTTTTTCACCATCTCATATGGTGTTTTTCCATGCTTGTTAATGAGTATTGCATTTTGAGTAAAACAAGCAGTCTGCACAGCTTCAGCCCAGAAATAGGTTGGAAGCTTTGCTTCTTCAAGCATTGTTCGTGCAGCTTCAATGAGAGTTCTATTCTTCCTTTCAACAACTCCATTTTGCTGTGGAGTTCCCGGAGCAGAAAATTCCTGCTTTATTCCATGATTTTTGAAGAACTCTTCCATTATCAGATTCTTGAATTCAGTGCCATTATCACTCCTCAAAATTTTCACAGAATCTTTGATCAATTTATCCAGATGTTTGACATGATCAATCAGGATAGATGCAGTTTCACTTTTTGTGTGTAAGAAATACACCCATGTGTATCTGGTGAACTCATCTACTATGACCAACGCATATTTCTTCTTTGCAATAGACATGACATTCACTGGACCAAATAGATCAACATGAAGCAGATAATAAGGCTCAAGAATTGATGATTCAGTCTTGCTCTTGAACGAAGATTTTCTTTGTTTAGCCTTCTGACATTAGTCACAAAGACCATCAGGAACAAACACTGATCTTGGCAGTCCTCTCACAAGATCTTTCTTGATCAGTTCATTTATCTTGTTGAAGTTTAAATGGGAGAGTTTCTTGTGCCAATTCCAGCTTTCTTCAGTTGAGGCTCTACTCACTAAACAGATTGCAGAACCATCAGAACTTGTTGAAAGCTTAGCTTCATAAATGTTACCACGCCTGAATCCCTTCAGAACAATTTTTTCTTTAGAATTACTAACTATTTCACAATGTTCTGCAAAGAAATCAACATGATAACCTCTGTCACAAATTTGACTTATACTCAGTAAGTTGTGTTTAAGTCCTGAGACCAGAGCTACATCTTTAATGATGACATTCCCAAGATTGATATTGCCATATCCCAAAGTTTTTCCAATGTTGCCATCTCCATAAGAAACACTTGGGCCAGCTTTCTCCACAAAGTCTGATAGCAGGGCCTTATTTCCAGTCATATGTCCTGAACATCCACTGTCCAGAACTAAAATATTTTTCCTGTTGCCCTGCAATCAAAAAGACCACTAATTATTAGTTTTAAGGACCCAGACTTGCTTGGATCCTTTGGCCTTTTTAGGTTTGTTAACATTTGCAGCGGATTTAGCATCAGATTTTATGTTAACAGTTTTCTTATCAGAACTTATACTACCAGACTTTGAATCAGAACTTACACTAGAAGGAACAACAGAAACTTTCTTTAAAGAAAGTTTTATTTGATAATAATCATAGTACAAACTATGATATTCCTTACAAGTATAAATGGAATGCCATAAACTACCACAATGAAAACAAGGATTTTGTGGTTTGTATCTAACAAACTGACTCTTAACTCCTGATTTTGAAGATAAGGAGTTAATATTCTTATTCTTCCTGCAAAAAGAAGCCAGATGGTTAGAACTTCCACAGTTATGACACGCTTTCCTAGAAGCATCAGGAACAGATTTATAGTTATTGCTTTTATTCATACCTTCCTTTCCATTCCTGTTTTTCCTAGGTGATTTTACCTTGTTTGCATTCTTAACATCTTTCAGCTTATGCTTAAGCTGCTTCTTTGTCATTAAGCCTATGTTAACTTCAGCTGTCTTTTCCTGTTTTAGTTTGTCAGAAGCTAATTCCTTTTTAACTTCTGATTTCTCATTTTCAGATTTTTCAGTTACAAACTTAACAGATTTTAACTTCGGCTTTTGTTTATCAACAGGCTTAATTTCTACAGTTCCTTTTTCATTTTTATTTTCTCCATAGCCTAAGCCCTCTTTCCAGTTTCCACTGCTTAGCAAATTTTGAGTTGTTTTGCCAGAGTTAGTCCAAGTTCTTATAATCTCTCTCTCCTTTTCTAACTCAGTTTTTAGAGATTCATTCATTTTTAGCACTTCATCCCTAATATAAAAAGCATCATCTCTATCCTGCTGAGTTTGATGGAACATGACTAACTCTTTTTCTAAGAAATCATTTCTTTTCCTAAAAGCAAGATTTTCAGAAGTTAATCTTTCACATGTTAAAGTTTGATCTCTATAACTAACAAACATGGTTTTAAGATATCTTCTCAACTCATTAATATCATCAGTATGAAAAGCATAAGTAGTCTGAGGTACCTTTGTTTCAGCAGTTTCAGAACTGCTCTCAGAACTTGATTTATCAGCATTTGCCATCAATGCATAGTTCTCCTCACTTTCAGAGTCTGAGGTGTCTGTCCAGCTTTTCTGCTTTATGACAAGAGCCTTGCCTTTGTCACTCTTGGTCTTCTTGCAATCAGGAGATATGTGGCCTTTCTCACCACAGTTATAACATTTAACATTAGCGTAATCTCCTCTGTCAGACTTTCCTCCTCTTCCTTCAGATCTTCTGAAATTCTTCTTATCAGAACTTATGCCTTTTCTGGAAAACTTCTTTCCCTTCCTGAACTTCCTGTATGCAATCTTTGTGATTCCTTTCACCATAAGAGCACACAGCTTCATCATCTCCTCATCAGCATCAGTTTCAGGCAAGCTTTCAGAATCTGAGTCATCATCACTCTCAGAACTTGATGACTCAGTATCAGACTTTATGATAAGAGCTTTACCCTTGTCTTTCTTTGAGAAAGGTGGTTTGGGGGATTCCTCTTCAGCCTTGAGAGCAACTGTCCTTGACTTTCCTCCTTTCCTCTTGCTTCTTTGTTCCATCTCAAGTTCATGAGTCTTGAGCATTCCATAGATTTCATCAAGAGTTGTTTCATCAAGATTGTAGTTGTCTCTTATTGTTGTTGCCTTCAAATCCCAACATTCAGGAAGAGCTAACAGGAATTTAAGGTTTGTATCTTCAAGATCATACTCCTTATTAACCAATGACAAGTCATTCAAGAGTTTGACAAATCTATCATATACATCGGTCAATGACTCATTAGTCCTAGAGTCAAAGTGTTCATACTCTTGAGTGAGTATTGTCTTCCTGTTCTTCTTAACTGTTTCAGTTCCTTGACACCTTGTCTCCAGTGCATCCCATATCTCCTTAGCAGTCTTGCAGTTGATTACCCTGTTTGACATTACATTATCAATGGCACTATGCAATAAGTGTCGTACCTTGGCATCCTTAGCAATAGATGCTATATCTTCAGCAGTGTAATCACTCTTTTCCTTTGGTACGGTCATTGCTGCTTCACCTGCAACTACAACAGCGAGCTTGGTAGGTTTGTGAGGCCCTTCCTTGATTCTATCAAGGTATTCTGGATCTGTTGCTTCCAGAAACATGGTCATCCTTACCTTCCATATGGGATATTCAGATGGTCTCAATATGGGAACTCTGATAGTCTCATATCGACTCTGAGTTGATGTCTTTGATGATTCCTCAGTTTTGGTAGGCTTAGTTGGAGTTTCTGTGTCAGACATGATTGTGTTTGGATCTTTTAACTGTATGTGTGTTAACAGAAGGCTCTGATACCACTTGTTAGGTCACACTTTCACTGTAGAGGGGGTGAATACAGTGTTTATTACAATCAAATCAAACTTCAAGAACTTATGTAACAGAAAACAAACTTTATTGAAACAATAAACTCTGTTACAATCTGAAACTGTTATCTCTCAGTGATGAACAAAATATCACGAGAGCTGCTAGGGTTATAGTAAATAATATTCTCGATAATGATAACACTTCTAGTGTAAACCCTATGTCTGTGTTTATATACTACACAGTTACAAGATAATCGCTAATTGATATGGAATATAATTCTGCTTCCTAAAATATATCAATCAGATATCTTTTATTCCAAGTATTCCATTCTTCACGGAATTCCTTCTTCATGCATATCTCTTCTTATGTTTATCTTGATCTTCTTAACTTTAATCAGCTACTGTCCTTATCTGATCGTCCTTCAGCACTTAAGTTCTGATATCTATCTCCTGATGACATAAGTACTGATATCCCTTAAGTTCTGACTTCCAGTATAAGTACTGATCAGTTAAGTACTGATTTGTTCTGTTCAAATAAGATCTGAAATCTAAACATAAAACATATTAGCCATGACATTATCAAATATATCTAACAGAGCGTATGAGTAAGATTCCTTATGCTTCAGCAATAGGATCTATCATGTACGTGATGTTGTGTACAAGGCCTGATGTTGCTTATTCAATTAGTGTGACGAGCAGATATCAGTCCAATCCAGGTGAAGACCACTGGAAAGCAGTGAAAAACATCTTTAAGTACTTGCGAAGGACTCAGGACATTTTTCTTGTTTTTGGTGGTGAATCTGAGTTTAAAATAGAGGGTTATACTGACTCTAGTTTTCAATCAGAAAGTGATAGAAAATCCATGTCAGGGTACGTGTTTACTCTGAATGGTGGTGCGATTACTTGGAAGAGTTCCAAACAGTCTACAACGGCTGACTCCATAGTGGAAGTAGAATTTTTAGCTGCAAGTGAGACTGTAAAAGATGTCGTTTGGATGAGGAAATTTGTTTCTGAGTTGGGAGTTGTTCCTAGCATTGGAGAGCCTATTGTGTTGTATTGTGATAACAACACAGCAATAGCACAAGCCAAGGAACCTAGGTCTCATAGAAATTCCAAACATGTCCTGCGGCGCTTTCATCTGATTAGGGAGATTGTTGAAAGAGGAGATGTCAACGTCGAGAGAGTTGACGCACATAATAACATAGAAGACCCACTCACAAAGCCACTTTCTCAGAGTCACTTTGATCGTCATAAAGACAAGATGGGTATTAGATACCAGAGTGATTGGCTTTAGTACAAGTGGGAGATTGAAAGAGATATATCCTAAGTCCAATCATGTATGAGGATTTAGGAATAACTTTTATGTAATTTGTTTTGATTTCATTGATATTAATAAAAGACTTGTTTTGTTTTTATTGCGGGATCTATTTGTTTAAATGTTTAAATAAGATATACCACAATTTAGAGTAAAACTTTTTATGGATTGTGATGAGATCATAATAATGAGACCTAAAAATGATAACTCTAAACTTAAATAGTTCCTGGTCGTAGGTTTACTAACTGGTAATTAATAATCCGCAAAGATCGGTACATACTATGCTTGCTTCATTATGAAGGATGTCTGTTCTCATAGACATTTGTGTGGTGACACTATAGTTAGTATGTAGGTTCTTATTATAGAATAAATTCACTGAACATGACTCACACAGCTGAACAACTGATGGAGTTCACTCACGTGTCAGCAGTTGTTCACATAGTGATAGTTGTACAAGTATCCTTAGACTTGAGGTCATCATAGTCATCTTGTGTACACTGAACTATGCTTTGGTTTAGTTCTTAGTCTCAAGGGACAATTATAAGGGCTCTACTGGGTATAGGAATTTGTACACGAAGATAGTGTATGATCAATAAATGATCTACCCCTTCCAGTGTAGGAAGAGAATGTTCAATGCTGATCCACTTATGTTAGTTCAGGAATCTCTAGCCAGAGTGAATGACATTAGAAAGGAGTTTCTAATTTACATTAAATAGAACTAAGCATAGTGAATGGGAAAACAAGTGATTAAATAAGATAGGCTTGACACAAGTTCCATGCCTTGTATTTAATCGTGACATTGCAGGGTAGAAGGAATTAATTGTACGGTAACTATTTACTGAATAGGTTCTTGGTATTCTAAGCAGTGAATTCGTGTTATCCGGATACTCGCGATATGCTGAGAAGTATCCCTCACGATGTAGAATAAATATGATTAATTAATTAATCATATTTAATGAATTAGAGAATTTATATAAATAATGATAAAATAGTTTTATTATTATTTATTTCTACTACCGGCTTAATATTGAACTTACAGGGTCACACCATAAAAGAGAATGATTTAATGGTGGAGGAATTAATTAATAATGGCTGATAATTATTTATTTATGAAATAAATAATTAATTGGAAAATTTAATAATTGATTAAATGAGATTTAATTGATTATAAATTAATTAAGAAAAGTTTTTAATATTATTAACTAAGAATTTAATTTTTGGAAATTAAATCAAGAGAGAGAATTATTTCTAAAGTGTTTAGAAAAAGAATTAATAATAAAAAGGTGTTTTAATTATTAATGAGAATAATAAAGGGTTAATAATAATAATATTTTATGGGAAAATTTTCAGCTGAAAATTTTGCCTATAAATATACTATTATAAACCCCATTTTTGCCGCAACCCAAAAGATTTACAAAACCCTAATTCTCTCCACCTCCTCCTCCTTCATTACATCGTTTTCTTGGTGGATACCGGTGAAGTGCTTCACACTTGAGAAGCAGCTGCTAAGGATCTCCGCTCATTGTTCTTGTATCACTTTTAAAGGTTAGAAATCGATCCCTCAATTTTATTTACGATCTGTATGCATATTATATGGATTTTATATGTGTAAAATTGTTTTACCATGCTTCCGTGATAGATAAAATCCTACAATCTTCTCCATAACCTAAGCCCTTTTTCTAGTTTCCACTACTAAGAATATCCTGAGTTGCTTTACCAGAGTTAGTCCAAGTCTTAATAATCTCTCTTTCCTTTTCTAACTAAGTTTTTAGAGATTATTCATTTTTAACACTTCATCCCGAACATAAAAGGCATCATTGAAAGAGATATGTCCTAAGTCCAATCATGTATAAGGATTTAGGAATAACTTTTATGTAATTTGTTTTGATTTAATTGATATTAATAAAAGACTTGGTTTGTTTTTATTGCGGGCTCTATCTATTTAAATGTTTAAATAAGATATACCACAGTTTAGAATAAAGCTTTTTATGGATTGTGATGAGATCATAATAGTGAGACCTAAAAGATGATAACTCTAAACTTAAATAGTTCCTGGTCGTAGGTTTACTAACTGGTAATTAATAATCCGCAAAGATCGGTACATACTATGCTTGCTTCATTATGAAGGATGTCTGTTCTCATAGACATTTGTGTGGTGATACTATAGCTAGTATGTAGGTTCTTATTATAGAATAAATTCACTGAACATGACTCACACAGCTGAACAACTGATGGAGTTCACTCACGTGTCAGCAGTTGTTCACATAGTGATAGTTAAACAAGTATCCTTAGACTTGAGGTCATCATAGTCATCTTGTGTACACTGAACTATGTTTTGGTTTAGTTCTTAGTCTCAAGGGACAATTATAAGGGCTCTACTGGGTATAGGAATTTGTACACGAAGATAGTGTATGATCAATAAAGGATCTACCCCTTCCAGTGTAGGAAGAGAATGTTCAATGCTGATCCACTTATGTTAGTTCAGGAATCTCTGGCCAGAGTGAATGGAATTAGAAAGGAGTTTCTAATTTACATTATATAGAACTAAGCATAGTGAATGGGAAAGCAAGTGATTAAATAAGATAGGCTTGACACAAGTTCCATGCCTTGTATTTAATCGTGACATTGCCGGGTAGAAGGAATTAATTGTACGGTAACTATTTACTGAATAGGTTCTTGGTATTCTAAGCAGTGAATTCGAGTTATCCGGATAGTCGCGATATGCTGAGAAGTATCCCTCACGATGTAGAATAAATATGATTAATTAATTAATCATAATTAATGAATTAGAGAATTTATATAAATAATGATAAAATAGTTTTATTATTATTTATTTCTACTACCGGCTTAATATTGAACCTACAGGGTCACACCATAAAAGAGAATGATTTAATGGTGGATGAATTAATTAATAATGGCTGATAATTATTTATTTATGAAATAAATAATTAATTGGCAAATTTAATAATTAATTAAATGAGATTTAATTGATTATAAATTAATTAAGAAAAGTTTTTAATATTATTAACTAAGAATTTAATTTTTGGAAATTAAATAAAGAGAGAAAATTATTTCTAAAGTGTTTAGATAAAGAATTAATAATAAAAAGGTGTTTTAATTATTAGTGAGAATAATAAAGGTTTAATAATAATAATATTTTATGGGAAAATTTTCAGCTGAAAATTTTGCCTATAAATATACTATTATAAACCCCATTTTTGCCTCAAACTAAAAGATTTATAAAACCCTAATTCTCTCCACCTCCTCCTCCTTCATTACATCGTTTTCTTGGTGGATACCGGTGGAGTGCTTCACACTTGAGGAGCAGCTGCTAAGGATCTCCGCTCATTGTTCTTGTATCACTTTTAAAGGTTAGAAATCGATCCCTCGATTTTATTTATGATCTGTATGCATATTATATGGATTTTATATGTGTAAAATTGTTTTACCATGCTTCCGTGATAGATAAAACCCTACAATCTTCTCCATAACCTAAGCCCTTTTTCTAGTTTCCACTACTAAGAATATCCTGAGTTGCTTTACCAGAGTTAGTCCAAGTCCTAATAATCTCTCTTTCCTTTTCTAACTAAGTTTTTAGAGATTATTCATTTTTAACACTTCATCCCGAACATAAAAGGCATCATTGAAAGAGATGTGTCCTAAGTCCAATCATGTATGAGGATTTAGGAATAACTTTTATGTAATCTGTTTTGATTTAATTGATATTAATAAAAGACTTGTTTTGTTTTTATTGCGGGCTCTATCTATTTAAATGTTTAAATAAGATATACCACAGTTTAGAATAAAGCTTTTTATAGATTGTGATGAGATCATAATAGTGAGACCTAAAAGATGATAACTCCAAACTTAAATAGTTCCTGGTCATAGGTTTACTAACTGGTAATCAATAATCCGCAAAGATCGGTACATACTATGCTTGCTTCATTATGAAGGATGTCTGTTCTCATAGACATTTATGTGGTGATACTATAGCTAGTATGTAGGTTCTTATTATAGAATAAATTCACTGAACATGACTCACACAGCTGAACAACTGATGGAGTTCACTCACGTGTCAGCAGTTGTTCACATAGTGATAGGTGTACAAGTATCCTTAGACTTGAGGTCATTATAGTCATCTTGTGTACACTGAACTATGCTTTGGTTTAGTTCTTAGTCTCAAGGGACAATTATAAGGGCTCTACTGGGTATAGGAATTTGTACACGAAGATAGTGTATGGTCAATAAAGGATCTACCCCTTCCAGTGTAGGAAGAGAATGTTCAATGCTGATCCACTTAAGTTAGTTCAGGAATCTCTGGCCAGAGTGAATGAAATTAGAAAGGAGTTTCTAATTTACATTAAATAGAACTAAGCATAGTGAATGGGAAAGCAAGTGATTAAATAAGATAGGTTTGACACAAGTTCCATGCCTTGTATTTAATCGTGACATTGCAGGGTAGAAGGAATTAATTGTACGGTAACTATTCACTGAATAGGTTCTTGGTATTCTAAGCAGTGAATTCGTGTTATCCGGATAGTCGCGATATGCTGGGAAGTATCCCTCACGATTAGAATATATATGATTAATTAATTAATCATATTTAATGAATTAGAGAATTTATATAAATAATGATAAAATAGTTTTATTATTATTTATTTCTACTACCGGCTTAATATTGAACCTAAAGGGTCACACCATAAAAGAGAATGATTTAATTGTGGAGGAATTAATTAATAATGGCTGATAATTATTTATTTATGATTAAATAATTAATTGGAAAATTTAACAATTGATTAAATGAGATTTAATTATTTATAAACTAATTAAGAAAAGTTCTTAATATTATTAATTAAGAATTTGATTTTTGGAAATTAAATCAAGAGAGAGAATTATTTCTAAAGTGTTTAGAAAAAGAATTAATAATTAAAAGGTGTTTTAATTATTAGTGAGAATAATAAAGGGTTAATAGTAATAATATTTTATGGGAAAATTTTCAGCTGAAAATTTTACTTATAAATATACTATTATAAACCATATTTTTGCCTCAACCCAAAAGATTTACAAAACCCTAATTCTCTCCACCTCCTCCTCCTTCGTTACATCGTTTTCTTAGTGGATACTGGTGGAGTGCTTCATATAACGACTCATGTGTTTTTGAATTATTTAAATATGTGATTATTACGGAAATTATTAAAATAAAATATGTGTATTGGTTTTGCCCGCACTGTGTTGGTTGATTATTGTATAGGTGTAATTTATAATATCCCGGGTTGTTCGTGTGATTAATTATGGAGTCGTATTGGATTGTTTTCATTTTTAAAAGTGGATTTGGTGCAAATTTATTTGCATAAATATTGGGAATGTTTCAAAAATTATTTTTCTGATTTTATAATTACAATAATTAATTTTAGGATTTTATAAAATTGAGAAATCAATATTTTATTAATTATTTATCTTTAAATGATTTTCTGAATGCTTTTATTTGTAAAATCCATATTTAATTCTAAGATTCTTCAAAAATTATGAAACTCATATTTTTTTAAGTTTGGAATATTCCGAGAATTTTAAAATTATTTTGGAAATTTTCGGGATTAATTTCACGCACTCGTTGTTTCGCTTCATTAATAAAAGCCGATATAAAGTGCGATTTAAAAATCGTTTAAAATTTCAAAATTCATGTTTTTATAAATTTCGGGATACTTATGATATTTTAAAAATATTTTCGTAATTTTCGGGGGACTGTTTTATTCGCACCCCATTTCGTTAATTTCGAATTTCGGGATAAACCGGGTATCAGAATTTTAGTAATTATTCAATAATATGTGTTTGAATAATAAATATTATACTACAACCTGTACTACCAGATGTACTACAACGATTAGTACGACAAAAATAAAAAAAATAATAAAAAATAAAAATAAGATAAAAATGCAAAAACAAACAGGAACAAGAGAACTCTGTCTCTCCCTTTATTCTCCTTAGTCCCTTCGGGTTCACCCTTTTCGCCGGATTTCTCATCCCCTGAGTGCGTACACATGCGTGTGTCGCGTTCCTGGTGATTCCCTGTGTTCTTTCTAATTTTGTTGCCTATGGGTTTTCCGGCCGCCGCCGGATTACTTCCGGTCGGGTGGTCTGCGCAGTTGTGCGCGGGTGTAGTGGTGTGTGTCCTGTTGGTGTTGCCGCCCTATTCTTTCTTTTTCCGGTGATTACCTTTGTTCCACCTGCTTGTTCTTTGTTTATCTCCGACTTTGTGCTGTCTACGGTTGTTGGCTCGTGATACGCGTGTATCGTGTTGTGTTAATTGATTGTTCATTTATTTATTAACTGAACTTTTGATTTTTTTTCTGCAAATCGTTTGATTAACAATTCATGAAATAAAATAATTGTTGTGAATAATTATAGAATTTAATCGATGAAATTCGTGAAGGATGTCCGATGTAATTGGAAACCCGTGAATTTTATCGTCGTCGGCGATGAGCTTCGGTGAGCCAACGGTGGACAGTGATGAATTTATTCTGAGTCCTAATACGAATAAAAATATAAAATGCGAATAAGAGTAACAGTTAAATAATATCGGTGATTGGGATTTGTGCAATTGGATTGTGATTTGGATTGTCATTGTAGTTGTTGTGAATTGATTTAACGTCGATATTGTGTTCGATGGGTAGCCCAATAAACAAAGGAGGCGCTGCCCGATTTCCGGGAAAATCGAACTACGGAAATACGGGAGCGTATCCGAGGATTATCGGGACGTCGAGCGAGTGTAAGTAAATACATATACGTATATTTATACATAACCTGATTGTATGATGTGTTGTATGTTTTGACCAAAACACAGTAACCCTAATTTCGTAAAATGACGAGTATACGTATTTTCTGAAAATGAACACTGGATCAATTTCGAGAATATGAACCCTAATTGTTTTCTGTGTTATTCTAATATGAATAATTATGAGTTGGGTTTGAATATCGTTGGGTAAGAATTAGTATTGAGGACATGTCAAGCATACCTAGACGTCTAATGTAGGGTATTTCGACCCTGTAGGTTATAATCGGGAACGCTGAAAGTGGACGATGGACTAAGGATAACCTAGCAATCAGTCGGCGAGCTTAGTAGAGTTCAACAGAAAAATCTGAGTGTCAAAGTTGAATCCAATGGTATCTAGTGATTGGTCGTTAAAGCCTGAGCGGCAGAGTCAGATCAGAATTGATCAGTAATAGTTGTAAAGCCTGTAAGGCAAGTACTTCCGAACCTTTCTTCAAAATATATCGCAATTATTTTCGAACACTTTCATAACATGTTGCTATTATTTAAACAACTCCTGTTTTGTATTGCAAGTGTTTTAAACTATTAAACCTTGAACCCTGATTCTTTCTTGATCTTGAGCCGTAAGCCTTATTCTTTGGAAACCATCCTTTGTTGATCCTCAGATATCAAATCACACCAACATGATACTACTCCCCAAAAGGTATAACTACCAAACACCAAACACTGAAACAAAATTGTTTTAAAAACACAGAAACTTTTATACTCAACCATATCCTGTGATATCAAAGTACAAAAACCTTATAAAAACACTATTCATCTAATCCCCGATTATCCTAACCGGCTGGAGGCCACTTCTTTTATATACTTTGACATACCCTTTCTGTAACCATGAATTTTTACCATGCTCTTATACAAATGTTTTATGGTTATGGATTATGATATGGTTTTATTGAATATTATTGTTATCATATTGAACTGATTTAGAATTGGATAGTTTTCTTTGTGTGGACCAGATTCGTGGTCAGACCATATCGATGGTCAAGTTAGGCCAATGTGTGCCTTGGATCCAGTAATTAGAGCAGTGTTGTGTGCTTGCTCGGGGTTAGTGCGTGACTGATCAGCAACCTAACCTTGGTTTTAAAAAAAAACTTAAAATGAATATCCAATTCTAATGATTAGTTAAAAGACACTTGATTCCCCTGAATCTTCTCATTTGATCATTATTTAACTTCAGTTATCGATATCGTGACTTGCTGAGCTAGTTAGCTCACCCTTGCGATTCTTTTATATATTTTACAGTTGAAAAGAATATGGACGATAGTGAAGTTCCTCAGTCCAAAGTGCGGGCTAAGGTTCCAGTCGAGTGGGATCAAGCTAGCAGAAGTTTCAGGCGGTAAAGAGATAGTAAGATTGTAAGAATGATTTTATTATCAATTGTAAGTTAAATTAGTTGGGATTTGGTACGATGTAATAATTCAGGTTGTGGCTTATTTTCATACTTTAACCTGTTGCGATCCATGGTTTTGTGAAGCAGGATCATTATAAATAATATTTCTTATACAGGTTGATATATTGTGTTTGCGTTGTGGACCCCAAACTTCTGACCCGGGTTTGGAGGGCGCCACAGGTTGGTATCAGAGCTACAGGTTATAAGTCACTGAAACAAGCCTAGATTGTCGGGATTGGGTGGAGGGTTAGGATTATGAATAGGAAGTAGAAAGATAAGACGTTGTGAGATTGAGTGCGATGGTATAGTAGGTCTCCGACATAGTTCGTATTGCGATTCGGGATTCTCAGCTTGTGACGTGATTTCCAGAGAACGGCAATGGCATATCCTGATTTCCTGATGTCATTCGATCATTTAGAGCTTTCCGTTCGAGGATCGTCATCTTCTTTCAGATTGGATTTGTACCTTGTTCCTCCACCAGCATTAATGGTACTACCTTCCGTTATAACGAGTGCACTTCTTCAAGCTATTCAACGCTACTTTTCTACCTCTTGATATGAGACTACCTATTCAAGAACCTCCATCTGTTTATTTTTGTTTCACTGGACATTCGGCTGTGAGCGTATCTCTTTAATCTACCCTACATCATGTTCTATACCCCCATTTTAGAACTTGTCCTATGAAGCAATTGTACCTACAAGGATGGAATTCGAGAGCTACAGTAAATGGTGAGCGCTTGAGTTATAAATAGAGGTGAGACGAAGTTTAGAAAGGAGATTTAAGTGTTTCAGAGGATAGCTGTTATCGGGTTAAAAGAATCCCTTAGTGACTAAGCCACCCGTGAATAAGTATGGGATGAACTAGATGAATTTTGAAGGAGTAAGAGAGAAAAGTATAAACCTGGGATTTTTGTGAAATTAAATGATGATGATATGATAACTGCGATATGTAAAGTAGTGATGTGATATGATACGGGTAAACTTTGTTCTATGAAATAGACTTGTGGACTATTGGATAGTCTGTTCTATTTAACTACTATAACGATAATGTCGGGAGTATCACCAGTATGGGAGCTTTGATGTGAAACTACGAATAAGATAATGTGCGACAACAATTGAAGTTTCGTCGATTAAGGAAGGTAAGTGGACACGATGAAGGAGAAAAGGTAGATTGGAGTGAACGAACTTTTATGTGATTGTTTCTTTAATATGGTACCTCGTTATAGGTCGGAAGGACAACAACCAACTCATATAGTAAGGACAACCAGGTTTGTGATTTTTCAAACTTTTTAGACAAATTTTCGAAAAATATTTTCCTTTACAAATTTCTAAAAGCCTTTTTGAATAAAATGATTTTTAAACATTGGTTGTCGAGTTACTACTTGAGTTTCTTGTTTGTTAGAAAGCCTGGATTACCTGGAAAGATGTTGTTTCAGACCTAGTATTACTAATTCCAAGAACGAAGTAACCTGCGATTATGAAGAAGTTGATTATTCCTAACAATAAGGTGCAAGTATTGTTTGATAAAATTTACAGCATAATCAGCGTACGGAGTAACTATACATTCAATTACTAGGACTATCAGAGTTCGAAGAATTCATTGATTCAACAGAAGCCGGAGCACGATCGCAGAATATTGGAAAGATTTCCAGACCTCTCTAAAAGCAGAATATTATTAACAAAAGGATCGTTATGTTGAATGGTACGTGGTTATTCTAAATTAAAAGAGGAATCTCGAAGTTACCAGGTAGGAATGCTATTATGATCGAATTGTTAAAGTATTATCCGTGTGGGTGTGATATTAAAGACGCAAGACGTGACAAGTAGGAATCTACCATAATGCTTAGTTGCGAAGGCATTTTAGCATACTTCTAAAGTTGTTATATGATATAATTGGGAAATGATCGAGCAAGCTCGAAAGATGAATACAAGTGAAATGTGAATGGTGACCAACGGTATCATTCTCGTCCTCAACATTACAGCATATATTCCTTTTTAATTCCTAAAAATGTATGAACTTCTTTTCTTAATTCTTTATGATGATATCAAAAAGAAAGATATTCCATTCCTTTCAAATTTATTGGCTTCCCTCAAATTTTGCTTTCTGATTGGGACAAACAGTGTTATGGTGAGACACTTTGTCAGAATGATGAAGAGTCGGGTGGGATGCCACCTAATCATGTGCTGTATGCCATATGGTATGAAAGACTGGCCATCATAAGTACCAATGTGGTTGTCTCATTCATATTCAAATCCTTGTTTCTTCTTTCTTTTTAACTTTCAATTTTGTTGAATTGTGAATCCTTCTAGTTGCTTCGTTGTACTGTCGTTCATTACAAGAGGTTTTCAAGCAGAAATTAATGTATCCTTAATCAAGCGGACGAAGTTCCATCTACCTCTTATGCATGGAAAGGAAATACGGGCACATGATGAGGATTACAAATTACTAGCCCCAGTGAAGAATCCACTAAGAGTCAAGGAAATCTACTCCAATGAGGAATACGTTTCCGAGAATGAGAAATTGCGATTTTCTTGTGTAATATGTTATTCATAATACGTAGAGTGAATACCTTATGCGTTAAAATATTAAAAGATATGAGAGAAACTTAATTGTTTATCTCTCAAGGTTTTATTGATAAGATTAGGATCAAAGGATTAATAAGTTAAGAATGTGAAAGTGTTGAATAAGGGAGTACTAATGGTGAAATTGAGATTCCTGGCAATAAGTTGTGAAGAATTGATATCATGGAAGATAAGAGGTTTTGATATTATTCTAAAGAATGGATTAACTATTAAAGCGTGATGTCCAGGAAGATCGTCTTGATGAAAAGATAAATTCTGAGGATGTCAAATGAGAAGGTGATGAGGTTCAGAAGATGAAAGAAGGTAAAAAAATTTGTTGATGATGATTATGGTAATCAAGATGCGAGCATTACGGTGAATATGAGATAAATAAAAATCAGGAGTAAACAGAATTTGAAGATTTTATAGTTTCAAGGTATATTTCCAGACGAATTACCAAAAATTTTCTTCCTGATAAAGAAAAGAAGCTCGCGATTTACTTAGTGCCTGAGATGAAACTAATGACTGCGGCCTTATCTAAAATGGCACCAGTTAGAACGAGGAAGTTAGCAAAACGGATGCAAGAAATGCTAGGAGAAGAAGCAATTAAACCCAGTGTATTCCATGAAGTGTACTAGTACTATTTGTTAATAAGAAAATGGAAGTATGAGATTATGCATCAACTAAAGCCAGCTCAACAAATTTACTATCAAAAGCATGTACATGTTACCTCGACCCAATGATTTATTTGATCAAACGAAAGAAGCAAAGTACTTTTATGAGATTGATTTAAGACTTGGTATATCACCAACTGAAGATTAAACTTATAAATATATCAAAGATAATTTTCAGAACTAAGTACTGTTCTCGTATCGTCAATTGGATTAACCAATATACCAGTAATATTTGAACTGGATGGACATAACCTTTAAGGGATATCCGGGTAAGCTATAGTTGTGATACCTAAAGTCAACGAAGGACCATGCAAAGCATTTACTGATGACTGGGAAGTTGGAGAAGAAAGAAGTTGTATGAAATATAGTTCTTAGCATAAATAGTCAATTTAGAAAAGATCAAAAGAGATTCAGCAGAGGTTAAAGTTACTATGAATGAAAAGAGACCAGAAACACTCACAAAAGTAAGAAGTTTATATGAAGTAAAGAAGGGTAAAGAAAGTTTTACAGAGTTAAATGAAAGAATGGTTACAACACCTGTTTTATCATTTTAAAAGTATCAAGGAGGTTTGGTAGTGTATAGTGATGTTTCTCATTAGGAAATAGGATGTGTGTTGATGCAGCACAATAGAGTTATTGTATATGCATCCAGACAACCGAAACCATATGAGCAGAAGTATCCTACCCATAATTTGGGATTAACAGTAATAATATTCGTTTTGAAGGATTTGGGAAACATGATATGTATGGAGAAAGGTGTAAGATCTATACGGGCCATGAGAGGTTGAAGTATGTGTTCATGAGGAAAAGCAAAGATAGAGGAAAGTAGTAACGGACATATAAACTATACCAGAGGGACTAACTATAGAATTCTAAAAGTTGGAATTGGAAGCTAAAGTTCATAATCCAAAAGGAAGAATATGGATAGTGTGACCTTTCAGTTGAAGTTGTGAAGGGAAAAATAAGATGTCGAGAGAAAATAATGGATCACGATGTTAGTAGTTAAAAAACGGAAATTTATACGCCCAGGAGAACAATCACGATATCTCCAGATTTTCTTTCAGCACTTGGATGCTACAAGTAGAAGAATTAAGAAATGGGATCCCACAGGGAATTCACAATATTAAGTATTTAAGTTATTGAAGAGATGTCAAGATATATGGAAATTTAAAGAAAAATAGTGATAACCAAGTATAAAAAGGAAATTTCAAGATAGATCAGGAGGTGTTGGACAGGTCAAAGAGTTAAAAATGAAAATATTGTAACGCCTACTGGATAAAGCAGATCCAGGAAGTGACTTTACAAGAGGCGAATCGTGAAGTGGTAGTTTAACAAAACAACGAATAAGAATAAGTGACCCCTATAAAAAATTAATTTCCTACGAGACCTAATTCAAGCAATCTATTATATCTCGAGGAATAACTCAAGATCCAACCTAAGAAAATTTCAGAGATTACGATTAAGGTGAGTTAAGAGCATTGCGAGCTCGGGTGATATAATGTGAAATGATGAGTGCATCAGGTGATTATAAGAAATTAAGGAATGTGGTGTATAAGGAGTGCTTGGATAAGCAAACTGTATTTATTGATAACATCCTCAGCTACTCAAAGAATAAGAAAGTTTGCGTGGAATGCCCAAGGATTATCCTCCAAAGATCAGAAGGAAAGCAACTATGCGTTGAATCTGCAAGAATGAAATTTTGACTAAAGTTAACAAAAGATTCTGAATTAATCCATTAATAGTCTAAGCAAAGCCGTATGATAACAGGTGCTTTATGCCGACAGATGGAATTGGATATAATTAAGACCACCGAGGACTTAATAAACGAATTGAAAAGAGTGGAATCTGAACTTTAAATACTTAAAGGTGATAATACGTGAATATATGAGACTACTTTTCAGCCTTAATTGATGAAAAAGAATAAGAGATGCTTAAACGTTTAGAAACCAAGTAAAAAAAAATGAGCTCCGTCTAACATCCTTATGTGGAGAGTCAAAGTACGGAAATGATTTAGGAAATGTAAGATATGTTGAGAGGTGAAGATTTAAGGAAACACTGGAATGATCATTTATCAGCAATGTCAGTTTTGGAATGCCCCTGTATCAAGCTTCGTGTGAACGCAAGTGTAGGTTCCCATTTCTATTAGAATAAAGTGGGAGAAAGAAAGTTGTTAAATCCTAAGTTAAATCGGCACGCCAAGAGCGTAGTGCTATTAGTTGAAGCAGCTCGGAGTAGACAAAGAAAGAAAACGAAATTGTATTGAGAGAAAGTATGAGTATAGAAATAGGACCCGTAGTGTTAGTAAAAAATGTCATCTTGAAAGAGATCGGATAAGTTTGAGTAGAAGGGACAAGCTAAGTCCTAAAATTAGTAAACCATTCGAGGTATTGATACTTATAGATAAAGTTGTTCATAAAATGATATGACCGTCACTCCAGTGTGCATACCTAATGTATTTTGCTTGTCAATATTAAAGTGATAAGTATTGGGTTTTAACTAAGTAATTGATCAAGAAGCCAATGGGGCTCTTGTCTAAGTTGTTCTGCATATAATGATCAATCCAAATTCTTGATCGTTAAAGGCAAGTCCTTGGAAATGAGTGCATACCTATTATGAGTACGTTTGAACCTTCGAGTAGAAGGGTCTACTTAGAAATTTGAGTCATATATGCTTGACAAATATCCTCACTTAATTAATTAGACCAGATTCTGAGGACAGAATCCTTTTAAGGGGGGAAGGATATAACGACTCGTGTGTTTTTGAATTATTTAAATATGTGATTATTACGGAAATTATTAAAATAAAATATGTGTATTGGTTTTGACCACTCTGTGTTGGTTGATTATTATATAGGTGTAATTTATAATATCCCGGGTTGTTCGTGTGATTAATTATGGAGTCGTATTGGATTGTTTTCATTTTTAAAAGTGGATTTGGTGCAAATTTATTTGCATAAATATTGGGAATGTTTCAAAAATTATTTTTCTAATTTTATAATTACAATAATTATTTTTAGGATTTTATAAAATTGAGAAATCAATATTTTATTAATTATTTATCTTTAAATGATTTTCTGAATGCTTTTATTTGTAAAATCCATATTTAATTCTAAAATTCTTCAAAAATTATGAAACTCATATTTATTTAAGTTTGGAATATTCCGAGAATTTTAAAATTATTTTGGAAATTTTCGGGATTAATTTCACGCACTCGTTGTTTCGCTTCATTGATAAAAGCGGATATAAAGTGCATTTTAAAAATCATTTTAAAATTTCAAAATTCATGTTTTTATAAACTTCGGGATACTTATGATATTTTAAAAATATTTTCGTAATTTTCGGGGGACTGTTTTATTCGCACCCCTTTTCGTTAATTTCGAATTTCGGGATAAACCGGGTCTCAGAATTTTAGTAATTATTCAATAATATGTGTTTGAATAATAAATATTGTACTACAACCTGTACTACCAGATGTACTACAACGATTAGTACAGCAAAAATAAAAAAAATAATAAAAAATAAAAATAAGATAAAAATGCAAAAACAAACAGGAACAAGAGAACTCTGTCTCTCCCTTTATTCTCCTTAGTCCTTTCGGGTTCACCCTTTTTGCCGGATTTCTCATCCCCTGAGTGCGTACACACGCGTGTGTCGCGTGCCTGGTGATTCCCTGTGTTCTTTCTGATTTGCTGCCTATGGGTTTTCCGGCCGCCGCCGGATTACTTCCGGTCGGGTGGTCTGCGCAGTTGTGCGCGAGTGTAATGGTGTGTGTCCTGTTGGTGTTGCCTACGCGCCAACAACCGCAGACAGCACACAGTCGAAGATAAACAAAGAACAAGCAGGTGAAACAAAGGTAATCACCAGAAAAAGAAAGAATAGGCGTGTATCGTGTTGTGTTAATTGATTGTTCATTTATATATTAACTGAACTTTTGATTTTTTTCTGCAAATCGTTTGATTAACAATTCATGAAATAAAATAATTGTTGTGAATAATTATAGAATTTAATCGATGAAATTCGTGAAGGATGTCCGATGTAATTGGAAACCCGTGAATTTTATCGCCGTCGGCGATGAGCTTCGGTAAGCCAACGGTGGACGGTGATGAATTTATTCTGAGTCCTAATACGAATAAAAATATAAAATGCGAATAAGAGTAATAGTTAAATAATATCGGTGATTGGGATTCGTGCAATTGGATTGTGATTTGGATTGTCATTGTAGTTGTTATGAATTGATTTAACGTCGATATTGTGTTCGACGGGTAGCCCAATAAACAAAGGAGGCGCTTCCCGATTTTCGGGAAAATCGAACTACGGAAATACGGGAGCGTATCCGAGGATTATCGGGATGTCGAGCGAGTATAAGTAAATACATATACGTATATTTACACATAACCTGATTGTATGATATGTTGTATATTTTGACCAAAACATAGTAACCCTAATTTCGTAAAATGACGAGTATACGTATTTTCTGAAAATGAACAATGGATCAATTTCGAGAATATGAACCCTAATTGTTTTATGTGTTATTCTAATATGAATAATTACGAGTTGGGTTTGAATATCGTTGGGTAAGAATTAGTATCGAGGACATGTCAAGCATACCTAGACGTCTAATGTAGGGTATTTCGACCCTGTAGGTTATAATCCGGAACGCTGAAAGTGGACGATGGACTAAGGATAACCTAGCAATCAGTCGGCGAGCTTAGTAGAGTTCAACAGAAAAATCTGAGTGTCAAAGTTGAATCCAATGGGATCTAGTGATTGGACGTTAAAGCCTGAGCGGCAAAGTCGGATCAGAATTGATCAGTAATAGTTGTAAAGCCTGTAAGGCAAGTACTTCTGAACCTTTTTTCAAAATATATCGCAATTATTTTTGAACTGTTTCATAACATGTTGCTATTACTTAAACAACTCCTATTTTGTATTGCAAGTGTTTTAAACTATTAAACCTTGAACCCTGATTCTTTCTTGATCTTGAGCCGTAAGCCTTATTCTTTGGAAACCATCCTTTGTTGATCCTCAGATATCAAATCACACCAACATGATACTACTCCCCAAAAGGTATAACTACCAAACACCAAACACTGAAACAAAATTGTTTTAAACACACAGAAACTTTTATACTCAACCATATCCTGTGATATCAAAGTACAAAAACCTTGTAAAAACACTATTCATCTAATCCTCGATTATCCTAACCGGCTGGAGGCCACTTCTTTTATATACTTTGACATACCCTTTCAGTAACCATAAATTTTTACCATGCTCTTATACAAATGTTTTATGGTTATGGATTATGATCCTGTTTTATTGAATTTTATTGTTATCATATTGAACTGCTTTAGAATTGGATAGTTTTCTTTGTGTGGACCAGATTCGTGGTCAGACCATATCGATGCTCAAGTTAGGCCAATGTGTTCCTTGGATCTAGTAATTAGAGAAATGATGTGTGCTTGCTCGGGGTTAGTGCGTGACTGATCAGCAGCCTAACCTTGGTTTTAAAAAAAACTTAAAATGAATATCCAATTCTAATGATTAGTTAAAAGACACTTCATTCCTCTAAATCATCTCATTTGATCATTGTTTAACTTCAGTTATCGATATCGTGACTTGCTGAGCTAGTTAGCTCACCCTTGCGATTCTTTTATATATTTTACAGTTGAAAAGAATATGGACGATAGTGAAGTTCCTCAGTCCAAAGTGCGGGCTAAGGTTCCAGTCGAGTGGGATCAAGCTAGCAGAAGTTTCAGGCGGTAAAGAGATAGTCAGATTGTAAGAATGATTTTATTATCAATTATAAGTTAAATTAGTTGGGATTTGGTACGATGTAATAGTTCAGGTTGTGGCTTGTTTTCATACTTTAACCTGTTGCGATCCATGGTTTTGTGAAGCAGGATCATTATAAATAATATTTCTTATACAGGTTGATATATTGTGTTTACGTTGTGGACCCCAAACTTCTGACCCGGGTTTGGAGGGTGCCACACTTCACACTTGAGGAGCAGCTGTTAAGGATCTCCGCTCGTTGTTCTTGGATCGCTTTTAATGGTTAGAAATCGATCCCTCAATTTTATTTACGATCTGTATGCATATTATATGGATTTTATATGTGTAAAATTGTTTTACCATGCTTCCGTGATAGATCAAATCCTACAATGGAATCAGAGCATAGGTTATATGCATATAGATCTGTGGTAAAAATTTCAGAATTTTATGTGCTTGTATGAATTAATTATGATTTTTACAAGTTATATCATGGATTAATTATGACTGATTAGAAATTGTTTCTCAGAATTATTTTGACTATAGATCTGCGTTCTACAAGTGTTGTAGATCGTCTGGGTATTTTTTTCATAATTTTATGATGTATGGATTAATTGTTATGAAATTTTGAAGTTGTTTCAATTAAATTCGTAATTAAATATATATATATATAATCTATTAGTATACATATATATATTTTATGGTTGTTTGTGATGTTGTAATGGTGGCACGGAAAAGAGAAAAGGCAGCAGTAATCACAGTACGGCGGCGCTGAAGCTGATAGGCAGGAAATAGAGGAACAGGCGCGTGCATCGCACGCAGAAGAGAGGGTGTCACACATTCCGGGAATGCGTTACACCCTGTGGCGCATTCACGGATTGCGTTACACCTTTTAATGGCTTAAAAGGGTTGTGACGCATTACTGAAATGCGTTACAGGGCTTGTAACGCGTTCCTGTAATGCGTTACAGCCCATCTGTTATTTTTAAATTTGATTTATGGGAGTTTCGAAACTCCGTTTTGGGCGTACAATATATCGTTGGAATCGTTTTTCCGAGAAGGATCTAATGGAGTTGTCAAATATTTTTTTATATAAAAGTTTTGAACTATTTATATTCCCGAAAGTGTTTTAAAGCATGTTTTAATTATTTTAATTGCTTTTAAATGCTATAATAAATTCATACATCATTATATCAATGTGTGACATGATAATTGCTTTCATGCTTACTTGTTGATTTATTTATTTTTATATATGAGATATATGCCTATGTTTACCATGCGATGATAGATTTAGGTGAACTTAAATCAATATAAGGCGTGCTCTAGAAAATCTAGAATAGGAATCGGTTCTTGCCTTAATATAAATATTATGAATACGATCATGAGATTCTTGTGTTTATGAAACACGTAATTGAATATGAATTTTCAATATTGAGAGAAAGAATGATTCTGTCAACAACAGATTTCTATCTGTAAGAAAGGGTTATTAAGTGACGCCTCTTGACAATGCTCCACCCGATCTGGGAATCATCTGATTATCGATTATTGATTTGAAATATTTAATTTAATAGGAAGAATCTCTTTATAATATGATTATGATTGTAACGTAATATAATCCCTCTAAAATTAAATAATATCAAGTAGTAATTGGCCAATGACACAACGGGCTTGTGTCGGTCATAGCCTTCCAACATGATAGAAAGTGGTTCTTATTTTTAAATCATTGTCGTTTCGTGCTATAGCCGAGGGATTTAATTTCGAAATAAGAAATACTTGTCTATTACATAGAGATGTGTACATTGAATTAGAATCTAAAGGTCGGTACGTGTTACAGCCGTGGGCCGTTGGAGACTGATTCAATTGTATGAAATATTGGGTTAGACTTGACTTAGAATATTGAGTTTGTCATGCCACAGCCGTGACTCAATTATTCAAGAGGGTAAAGTTATATTAGGGAATAACATAAGATGTAATTGACAAGAGTTGTCTGCCTATTGAACATCACATTACGTTTCGTGCCACAATCGAGGTTGTGTGATGGAATGTAGGATAAATATTCCCACTAGCATTATGAATGCTTAATTTTCACTTAGGGGGTGATAAGTGGCATTTTATACCACTTAGAGCGTCTTAAAATGGCTTAAATTGGTGTCTTGAAATCAAGTATTTTGTGTATTCGATGCGTTTTTCTAGTGTTTATGCATTTCAGGGTTTTAGTTGCATTTCGGGGGAGGAATCATCAAGAATAAGCCTTGGCATGTGTTAACCATTGCGAGAGGAAAGAAACGGGAAGATTACGGAGAAGAAACGGAGCGAAATCAGAATTTTTCCAGTAGAGGTCTGAGCGCCCGCTCAGCATTGCTGAGCGGCCGCGCAGCAAGCTGAGCGCCCGCTCAGCTATGCTGAGCGGCCGCGCAGGGTCGGGGAAAAAAAACAAATTATTTTAGGACTTCTACTTCTGTTTGGTTTCCACTTCTATGTAATCTGAGTTTTATGGGACTATTATATAAGTAGATTTGAGACGTTTTCACAAGGTGGGAAAAAAGAAGAATGTGTTTTTACACAAGGAGCGAAGGAGATAAGGAAGAAGACCGATTTAGCACACCGCAACGAAGAGGAACCATATCTTCTTGTGATTCTTGTTTCGTTGTAACGTTGGATGCTAGTTTTCTTGCTTTGAACTTATTTACTCTTGTGACGTACTCTGTTTTAATATAATTAGTTTAGTTATTATTTTCTTGTGTTTGTTTATCATGATTTCATATGAACCCATGATGACGATAAGTGCTATTATGGTCTAATCGTGATCATGGGGTTACAACGGATTTATTATGGAATTCTTTAGTTAATTGTTTAATACTTTAGTGTGTGATGATTGCATGATATCTAGCATTGGTTGTGCGTATTCGTCTTATGTGCGTCGCTAACATATAAGATAGGGTGTTAATCTCTTGTGAAGCGATGGTGGATCTTGAGATTTAGAACTTGCCATGCTAGCATAGGTTCATGTACGTTGTGCATGATAATGGGTAACTCTAACAGTTTTATTTGCCCTATGTAATCAAAAGGAATAACTTGTGCTTAAATCGTTGTGTTGTCAATTTCTGTAGACATATGGGAACTCAACATAATTGATGACTATTCAACTTCTATCTTAATTGTGGATGCTTGGTAGAATGGTATTAGTACAATGAAAGTTGGCTTTTATCAGTTTCGTGTTATTCGATTAATATCATCACTGTCACATGCTAAAGGTAATAACAATGGTTATAGAAGGAAGTAATAATGAAGTTGTGATCTCATGAGTGTTTTATTATTGATAAATTGAAGTGTTAGTTAAGTGATTAATTAAGTAATTAATTATAGTTAATATTTAATCAACAATTTTAAGTGTTATTATCTTAACATTGAGAAGTAATCATACATTGGTGAGTGAGTTTAATTAGACAATAATTTAGTCTGAGTCTCTGAGGGAACGAACTAGAAAGTATTCTATATTACTTGCGAACGCGTATACTTGCGTGAATATTAGTGCGTGTTTTCGCCCTAACAGGGGGTTGAATAAATTAGATAAACTAGCGGGAGACACTTATTAATAAAGACCCGATTCATATAGTGTTTTGAAATGAAATTGAATATTTGCTAAGTGTTGTTATGTGTTTATCATTTACAGATTTACTATATTCGTCATGTCTTCTGCACTATCACTCCGGAGCATACTAGATGCTCACAATTTGACTGGTCCTAATTTAGCTATTTGTTTTCACTGTAACAAGTTGGGGCACTGGAAGAGGAACTGCAAGGTTTACCTTGCAGAATTGAAAAAGAAGAAGAAGGGTAGTAAGGCTACCGCTTCTGATTCAGGCATGTTCATGATCAAAGTTATATGTCACTAGGTCAAATTTCTACTTGGGTATTAGATACCGCCTGTGGTTCTCATATTTGCAATTCTTTGCAAGCACTAAGGGGAAGTAGAACTCTTGAAAAAGATGAGGTGATTCTACGTATGGGCAATGGAGCAAGGGTTACGGCCAAATCTGTAGGATCATTTAGTTTACATATGCCTACGGGCAAGACTATTATTTTGAATAATTGTTATTACGTTCCCTCTATTGTGAGGAATATTGTTTCTATTCCTATATTGGATTTGGATGGTTTTTCATTTATTATTAAGAATAATGAATGTTTTATCCTTAGAGATAATGTTCTTATGGACGTGGCATTTTAAATAATGGTCTGTATGTATGTGACGTAGAGCATGATTTACTTCAGATTGAACAAACTAATAAAAGAAAATGAGATGATGAAAATTTGACCTATTTATGGCACTGTAGGCTAGGTCATATTAGTGAAAATATACTGCGGACATTGCATAAGGAAGGGTTACTTGACCCCTTTGATTTTGAATCATATCCTACATGCGAGTCTTGTCTATTGGGTAAATTGACCAAATCTCCATTTAGTGGACATGGAAAGAGGGCTGCAGATTTGCTAGGATTGGTACACACAGATGTATGTGGACCAATGTCTACGCAAGCCATGGGTGGATTTTTGTATTTCATTACTTTCATAGATGATATATCTAGATTCAGATATGTGTATTTGATGAAACACAAGTCTGAAGCCTTTGAAAAGTTCAAAGAATATAAACATAAAGTGGAGAAACAAACCAAACACAATATTATAACTCTTCAATCAGATCGAGGTGGTGAATACTTGAATGGAGAGTTTCTAGATTATCTCAAGGAAAATGGTATAGTCTCCTAGTGGACTCCTTCATATACTCCATAGTTAAATGGGGTATCTGAAAGGAGAAATCGAACTTTGTTTGACATGGTTCGGTCCATGATGAGCTATGCGAATCTTCCAGTATTCCTATGGGGTTATGCATTGGAAACCTCAGCATATTTACTGAATAAGGTGCCTTCCAAATCTGTTCCTCAAACACCATATGAGATATGGAAAGAAAGGAAACCGAGTCTTAAACACGTTAAGATTTGGGGATGTCCAGCTTAAGTCAAGAAAGTTGACCTAGATAAGCTGGAATCTCGATCCGTAAAATGTAATTTTGTGGGATATCCAAAAGAGACTTTGGGGTATTACTTTTACACCGATCATCCGGTGTTTGTCTCCAGACATGCTACCTTCTTGGAAAAGGAGTTTATCCTTGAAGGAAACTTTTTCGCCTGTAGCCCTGTTAAAATCAATTCGGATTTTGCTTGCGATTGCTGCTTACTACGACTATGAGATCTGGAAAATGGACGTGAAAACGGCCTTCCTCAATGGGGAACTTGAGGAGGAAGTGTATATGACACAGCCAGAGGGTTTTCTTTCCAAGGGAAATGAACACCTAGTGTGTAAGCTGCTGCGAACCATATATGGTTTAAGGCAAGCTTCTCTTAGATGGAACATCCGTTTTGATGACACAATCAAAGAGTTTGGTTTTATCAAAAACATAGATGAACCATGTGTCTATAAGAAGGTTAGTGGGAGCGCGGTAATGTTTCTTGTATTGTATGTGGATGACATACTTCTTATAGGAAATGATATACCGATGCTACAATCAGTCAAAGTATGGCTATCAAAGAACTTCACCATGAAGGACTTGGGAGAAGCATCCTACATTCTCGGTACGAAGATCTATAGAGATAGATCTAGAAGAATGATAGGTCTTACCCAGGGTACATACATCCAGAAAGTGCTTAAAAGGTTTAGCATGGAAAACTCCAAAAGAGGTCTCATACCGATGAGCCATGGAGTGTCCCTTTCCGAAAAAATGTCTCCTAAGACACCTGAAGAAAGAGAGCGTATGAGTAAGATTCCTTATGCTTCAGCAATAGGATCTATCATGTACGTGATGTTGTGTACAAGGCCTGATGTTGCTTATTCAATTAGTGTGACGAGCAGATATTAGTCCAATCCAGGTGAAGACCACTGGAAAGCAGTGAAAAACATCCTTAAGTACTTGCGAAGGACTCAGGACATTTTTCTTGTTTTTGGTGGTGAATCTGAGTTTAAAATAGAGGGTTATATTGACTCTAGTTTTCAATCAGAAAGTGATAGCAAATCCATGTCAGGGTACGTGTTTACTCTGAATGGTGGTGCGATTACTTTGAAGAGTTCCAAACAGTCTACAACGGCTGACTCCATAGTGGAAGTAGAATATATAGCTGCAAGTGAGACTGCAAAAGATGCCGTTTGGATGAGGAAATTTGTTTCTGAGTTGGGAGTTGTTCTTAGCGTTGAAGAGCCTATTGTGTTGTATTATGATAACAACATAACAATAGCACAAGCCAATGAACCTAGGTCTCATAGAAATTCCAAACATGTCCTGCGGCGCTTTCATCTGATTAAGGAGATTGTTGAAAGAGGAGATGTCAACGTCGAGAGATTTGACACACATAACAACGTAGAAGACCCACTCACAGAGCCACTTTCTCAGAGTCACTTTGATCGTCATAAAGACAAAATGGGTATTAGATACCAGAGTGATTGGCTTTAGTACAAGTGGGAGATTGAAAGAGATATGTCCTAAGTCCAATCATGTATGAGGATTTAGGAATAACTTTTATGTAATCTGTTTTGATTTCATTGATATTAATAAAAGACTTGTTTTATTTTTATTGCGGGATCTATCTATTTAAATGTTTAAATAAGATATACCACAATTTAGAGTAAAGCTTTTTATGGATTGTGATGAGATCATAATAATGAGACCTAAAAGATGATAACTCTAAACTTAAATAGTTCCTGGTCCTAGGATTACTAACTGGTAAATAATAATCCAGAAAGATCGGTACATACTATGCTTGCTTCATTATGAAGGATGTTTGTTCTCATAGACATTTGTGTGGTGACACTATAGCTAGTATGTAGGTGCTTATTATAGAATAAGTTCACTGAACATGACTCACAAAGCTGAACAACTGATGGAATTCACTCACGTGTCAGCAGTTGTTCACATAGTGATAGTTGTACAAGTATGCTTAGACTTGAGGTCATCATAGTCATCTTGTGTACACTGAACTATGCTTTGGTTTAGTTCTTAGTCTCAAGGGACAATTATAAGGGCTCTACTGGATATAGGAATTTGTACACGAAGATAGTGTATGATCAATAAAGGATCTACACCTTCCAATGTAGGAAGAGAATGTTCAATTAATAATAATGGCTGATAATTATTTTTTTATGAAATAAATAATTAATTGGCAAATTTAATAATTGATTAAATGAGATTTAATTGATTATAACTTAATTAAGAAAAGTTCTTAATATTATTAATTAAGAATTTAATTTTTAGAAATTAAATCAAGAGAGAGAATTATTTCCAAAGTGTTTAGAAAAAGAATTAATAATAAAAAGGTGTTTTAATTATTAGTGAGAATAATACAGGGTTAATAATAATAATATTTTATGGGAAAATTTTCAGCTGAAAATTTTGCCTATAAATATAGTATTATAAACCCCATTTTTGTCTCAACCCAAAAGATTTACAAAACCCTAATTCTCTCCACCTCCTCCTCCTTCATTACATCATTTTCTTGGTGGATACCGGTGGAGTGCTTGACACTTGAGGAGCAGCTGCTAAGGATCTCCGCTCGTTGTTCTTGGATCGCTTTTAAAGGTTAGAAATCGATCCCTCGATTTTATTTACGATCTGTATGCATATTATATGAATTTTATATGTGTAAAATTATTTTACCATGCTTCCCTGATAGATAAAATCCTACAATCATCTGTATCTTTCTGAGTTTGATGGAACATGACTAACTCATTTTCTAAATAATCATTCCTCTTTTTATAAGCAAGATTTTCAGAAGTTAATCTTCACATGTTAAAGTTTGATCTTTATAACTAATGAACATGGTCTTAAGATATCTTCTTAACTCAGTAATATCATCAGTATGAAAGGCATAAGTAGTTTGAGCTACCTTTAAGTCAGCGGTATCAGAACTGCTATCAGCATTTGCCATCAAGGCATAGTTTTCCTCATCCTCAGAATCTGAAGCATCTGACCAGCTTTTCTTCTTTGTGACAAGAGCTTTGCCTTTGTCACTCTTCCCTTCTCTACAATCTGGAGATATGTGGCCTTTCTCACCACAGTTGTAGCATTTAACATTTGAGTAATCTCCTCTGTCAGACTTTCCTCCTTTTCTTTCAGATTTTCTGAAACCTTTCTTTTCAGAACTTGCACCTTTCCTGGAAAACTTCTTTCCTTTCCTGAATTTTCTGTACGCAATCTTTGTGATCCCTTTCACCATAAGAGCACACAGCTTCATCATCTCCTCATCAGGGTCCATCTCAGGTATACTTTCAGTTTCTGAGTTATCATCACTATCAGAACTTAATGACTCAGTATCAGACTTTGTGATGAGAGCCTTTTCCTTGCCTTTCCTTGAGGCACCTTCTTTGGGACTTTCCTCTTCAGCCATAAAGGCAATTGTTCTTGACTTTCTTCCATTCCTCTTGCTTCTTTATTCCATCTCAAGTTCATGAGTCTTGAACATCCCATAAATTTCATCAAGAGTTGTTTCATCAAGATTATAGTTGTCTCTTATTATTGTGGCCTTCAAATCCCATCTTTCAGGAAGAGCTAACAGGAACTTAAGATTTGAATCTTCAATATTATACTCTTTGTCAACTAGTGACAAATCATTCAAGAGTTTGACAAATCTGTCATATAAATCAGTCAATGACTCATCAGGCTTTGAGTCAAAGTGATCATACTCTTGAGTGAGTATTGTCTTACTGTTCCTCTTGATTGAATCAGTTCCCTGACACCTTGTTTCCAAAGCATCCCATATCTCTTTTGCAGTCTTGAAGTTAATTACCCTGTTTGACATGACATTATCTATGGCACTATGCAGTAAGTGTCTTACCTTTGCATCCTTTGTAATTGATGAGATATCTTCAGCAGTGTAATCATTTTTCTCCTTTGGTACAGACTTTGCTGGCTGACCTGCAACTTCCACGGAGAGTTTGGTTGGCATATGTGGTCCTTCATAAATCCTGTCGAGATATTCTGGATCTGTAGCTTCCAGAAACATAGCCATCTTCACTTTCCATATGGAATACTCAGAAGGTTTCAACATGGGAACTTTTATAGTCTCATATCGACTATGAGTTACAGTTTTTGGAGGTTCTTCAGTTTTGGTGGGCTTGGTTGGAGTTTCTTCTTCAGACATGATTGATTTTGGATCTTAAACTGTTTGTGTGTTAACAGAAGGCTCTGATACCACTTGTTAGGTCACACAAACTGTAGAAGGGGGTTGAATACAGTGTTTAGCATAATCAAATCGAATATAAGAACTCAAGTAACAGAAACCATATTTTATTCAACACAATAAACTCTGTTACAATATGGAACTGTCCTCTCTCAGTGATGAACAAATTATCACGAGAGCTGCTAGAGTTACAAAGAATAATAACTTCGATAATCGTAACACTTATAGTATAAACTCTATGCCTGTATTTATATACTACACAATTACAAGATAATCTTCTAATTGATATGGAATATAATTCTACTTCCTAAAATATATCAACTAGTTATCTTTTCTTCCCAATATTCTATTCTTCATAGAATTCCTTCTTCATGCATAATTCTTTCTGTCTTAGTCTCGATCTTCTTTCTTTTCAATCAGCCGCATGCCTTATCTGAAAGTCATCTTAAGTCCTAATATTATCTCCTGATAAATATCTTCTGAACCTTAAGTTCTGATAATTTAAGTTCTGATATCTTAAGTTATGTTATCAGTATAAGTGCTGATTTCCGGTTAAGTATTGATTTGTTCTGTAAGGTAAGATCTGAAAACTAAACACAAATCATATTACACATGACATTATCAAATATATCTAACAATTAATTCTCGTATAGAAATATTATGACTTCAGGTCTAAGGACCATTACATCATTATCACTGTGAGAATTACTTATGACACAACAGACATGTAGAATCTCACATTAGGTCTGTCCAGCACCATGTACATATACATCTGCCTGTGTTTTTTACTTTAGTATTGCTATACCTATGATCAATGAGATGTGATCATCAGTCAACAAACACACCAGTCTTAACGCATTATTATTGTCCCTTAATAATAATACTCGACTAGGGACCTTTAGGAATATTGATACTATTCTCATAATCTCATTTCTAAGCCACGTACATAGAGATATAGAATTGCATATCATATTCCATGGACATTTATTAATCAAACATTTATATCACAGTAAATTAAAAATTAATAAATTATAAATAGAATAATCGATAGAACATAAACGTTAATAATCCTAATGTCTTAAACTAAAATATCATAGTGTTGTCTCTAGGGCACAAACACTAACACTTTCATCATACAACAACAGCTAGACAAAATGAACAGGACCAAGCTCCCAATTCGCGAGCGGATATGAAACATTCCGCAGTTTCCTGTAAGCGTTGATGCCGCTGTAGCCGAGGTAGGAATTACCAGTAGGCTAGGCTTTCAACTTTTGATGTAACAGACTTATGTATATTTATGAATTGTAATAATGGCAAAGAATCTGTAAATTTATTCAGAAACCCATTTTGAGGTGTAATGGCTTATAATTGTGGAATAAAATGACTTGTGTTATTTTTGGTATTCATCTCTGAGACTATAAGTTGTGGTGTGTGTGTATATTGTGGGGTCAGTGCGCAATAGTTGATTGTTTATTAAGATTAAATGTTATTAAGGAAAATGGAACTCGTGACAACCCGGACCCCCGACCCCGGATTTGGGGGTGTTACACTTACAAATATTTGTCTTGGTGCGTAACACAAGGGTTACCACCTCAAAATAAATGTAATACCTGCACAACTTATCTTAGACAATAACTCCCCGCTATTTCTTCAAAGTTGATATAGAACCGTTGTGTGGACTTGGCTTCCTTTGCTTTCCTCTTCTTCACGGTGGAAATACTACTAACTCCCCATTAGTACGTCTAGGACTTGGGTCTTAGAACGAGAATCACCTAACGTCACTTCACCTCACTACAAAACTAATAAGATAATCCACAAAACAAAACATATAGAGAAAAGATGGGTTGAACTAGTACATTACGGTACTAGCCCAAAAGATAATGTAATATTCAAATAAGAATATTCAATATCAACTATGTATACTTGACTTGAGATATAGAATAATATGTCAAGTATACTTTCAATTACTCCGTCTTTATAGAATATATGTTTATCAGAGTAATATAAGAAGTCTTTTATATATATAAGCAGTATAGCTTATGCCTTCTTTAGTATTCTTCTTCTTTCGTTTATGTATTTATAGATCGAAGAATACTTTAGTTACAATCTTGGAATTATAACTTATATATATTTTGACAATTATAGCGCCAAAGTATACTTTTAACTTCGTGCACAATTTATAGGTTCTATATAAGCCAAAATCAAGATAAAAGAATTGCAAGTAATTGGCTTTAGATTTGTGCTTTTGAAGTTAAGGTGGATGATTACGAAGTTTACTATTTATCGATTTATAATCCCACGGAACACTGAAGATCTTAGTGGGGATTATACGATACTTTTTGTAATGATTCTATATACACGAACTATGCGTTGACCAAGATCGAGATAAATAAAGTGCAAGTAATTGGCCAACTCGTGTGATTAAATCCACCTTTGAAGCTTAGACGGATGATTACAAAGTTTACTATTTATCAATTTATAATCCCACGGAACACTAAAGATATTAGTGGGGATTATAAGTTCTTTTCGTAATGATACTATATACACAAACTATGCGTTGGCCAAGATCCAAATAATTAAAGTGCCAGTAATTGGCCAACTCGTGTGATTAAATCCGTCTTTAATATTTGACAAAATTACAAAGCGTACTATTGATCGAATTATAATCCCACAGAACACTAAAGATGTTAGTGGGGATTATACGATACCTTTCATAATTATTTCTATATTCACGAAATATGTTGGCCAAGATCCAGACAAATAAAGTGCAATTAATTGGCCAACTCGCGAGGTTTGTCAAATATGAAATCTCACTCGTGAGGAGTTATAAAGATTTACTAAATCTCACTCGTGAGGAGTAATAGAGATTTAAGTACTTGTATTTTATAGATCTTCTTCTTTTAAAGCTTCTTTTTGAAGATCAAGTACTTTATTCGAATTCCGATTTCGAATATTCTTTCTCTTTTCTTTGAGAACCTTATTTATAGGAGATATAGTATTAGAGCCTGAGATGAAGTAGAGAAATTAAGTACAAATCTCAAATAAAAGAAACTCAAAGAAGAAGCTAAAAATTACCACTTTTGGAAAATAGTCGGAAAAGTTCGCCGGAAAAATTCACCGGAGGTTCAGACAAATTTGGAACTTTGGTCGAACTTGGGAAGCCCTTCGGGAGGCCGGAGAGTGGTAGTGGATGAGCTCACTTGGTGCGAACAAGCTTGGTTGGGTGAAGCTAAGCTTGGGTTTCAAAAACCTGGTATATATGTATATAGATTTAAGAGATAGAAGGTTTTTAAGAAGAAGTGTGTGTATAGAATTTGAAAGAGATGAAGAGAGACACTGATAAGTGGATTTTATATCCACTTTTAATGCTTTAATACAAGCTTAAATTGGTGTTTTGGACTCAAGTTGTTGGTATTTTGATGTGTTTTTGTGTTATCGCATTTCAGGTATCAGTTAAATGAAGAAAAGAGCTTTTAAAGGAAATATAATGAAAAGTGATGAAGCCAAGGCCATTGTCAAGCTGTAGAGAATCTCGTTAGCTTCGCGTGGGCAGTTGAATCACCTAATTCTGACGAGTAGAACTCAAGTTATGGCCAAAACAAAATTCATCAGAATATTTTCCCAGTCAGTAGCTGAGCGCCCGCTCAGCAGAGCTGAGCGCCCGCTCAGAGAGCTGAGCGCCCGCTCAGGAGAGCTGCTCAGGGCGCGGCTAGTCGCTGATTTCGCTGAAAAAGCCTTTTTTGAGTGGAATTTGACGATTTTAAGGGTCCAGGTCCACTAGGGGCGTATATATACTTAAAAAAAGGGTTTTCATCATCCGGGAAGATTGGGATACCAAGGAGAAGACCTAGAAGCACAGAACAACTCCGAAAATGAAGATCTTGTTTTCAACTTGTGATTCTTTGAATTAGTTATAACTTTGGATGCTCGTTTTCGTTCTTGTTGAACCTAGATCTCGTTTATTCGTACTTTAATTATTATTCAGCTTATTAAGACCTTGTTTATACCATGCTTTCATTGGAACCCATGGTGACGATGAGTTCGATTATGGGCTAATCGTTGTCATGGGGTTCTAGCGGATTTACTTATGGATTTCAATAGTTAATTATTTCGATATCTTGGTGTGTGGTGATTGATTGATATTCTAGTATTGGTTGTGGTTATTCGTCTTATGTGCGTAGCTAACATATAAGATAGCGTGTTAATCTCTATTGAAGCGACAGTGAATATAGAGGTTTAGAACTTGCCATGCTAGCATAGGTTCATGTGTGTGTATGCATGATTCGTAGGTAACTCTAACCGTTTTACTTGCCCTATGTAATCAAGATAGATAACTTGTGCTTAAACCATTATGTTGTCAAATTCTATAGACATATAGGGTCTTAATATAATTGGTGCATATTCAGCTTCTATCTCTTTTGTGGATGTCTGGTAGAATGGTACTCGTGCAACGAAAGTTGGCGTTTATCAGTTTCGTGTTATCTGATTAGTGTCCTCACCATCACATGCTAAGGTTAAGAACGAGAAGGCTATTGAATGAAGTATTTAATGAAGTTAGAATCCCATGTTTGTCTTATATATTAATTTAACCTCAATTCTCTTAGTTAATGTTATTTAGTATAATCTCTTAGTTTAATAAAAACCCAATTTGTTATTTGTCTTAGCATTGAGCGATAACCATACATTGTTGCATAGGTGCATAAATTGAACTTAACCTAAACCAGTCTCTGTGGGAACGAATCTGATTTATATCTTATACTACTTGCGAACGCGTATACTTGCGTAAATATTAGAGCGTGTTTTCGCCCTAACAAATTTTTGGCGCCGCTGCCGGGGACTCGGTGTTAATTTTTAGTTTATGTGCTTATCATCAGTGGTCGTTAAAGTTCACTGACTCGGATTCTTTTACTTTCATGGTTTATTTGTTTGTGTTTCAGGTACTCATTACAATGGGAGATCCAGCAGCACAATCGAGAGCCTTGATGGATTTTTCTCAACCCAAGATCAATGATATTCAATCTAGCATTGTCCGGCCAGCTATCACTGCTAATACCTTTAAGATCAAGCCTGGCATAATTCAATGGGTGCAGAATTTAATCCAGTTTGGGGGTTCTTCAACGGAAGATCCCAATATGCACATTAGGGATTTCATTGAGATCTGCGACACCTTCAAGTTCAACGGTGTTTCTGAAGATGCTGTGAAGCTGAGACTGTTCCCCTTCTCTCTGAGGGACAAGGCTAAGAGTTGGTTACACTCTCTACCAGCTAGTTCGATTACTACTTAGGAGGATCTTGCTCAGAAATTCCTTACTAAATTCTTCCCTATGGCGAAGACAGCTGCAATCAGAAACGCTATTACTCAATTTGCGCAGCAAATGGGAGAATCGCTAAGTGAAGCTTGGGAGCGCTACAAGGAGATGCTTAGGAAGTGTCCTCATCATGGAATTCCTGATTGGATGATCATCACTTGTTTTTACAATGGGTTGGGAGCACAGTCCAGACCCATGCTCGATGCAGCATCAGGCGGAGCATTATGGGCAAAGAGCTATGAGGAAGCTTATGATCTAATTGAACTGATGGCTGCTAATGAATATCAGTATCCAACCCAGAGATATCCACATGGCAAGGTAGCAGGAGTTCTTGAAGTGGATACAGCTACGGCTATCACTGCTCAACTAAAGGCGTTGTTTATGAAGATCGATTCTCTGGCTAACTATGGTGTTAAGCAGATAATTAGTGTTTGTGAGCTGTGTGCAGGTCCGCATGCGACAGAGCAATGCGCTATATCTAGCGAATCAGCTCAGTTTGTGAGCAACTTTCAGAGATCGCAACAACCAGTTCCAGACACTTATCATCCTGACAACTGGAATCATCCTAACTTCAGTTGGAGCAACAATCAGAATGTGATGCAACAGCCGTTCCAACCGTTTGAAAATAAGCTATTCAACTCTCTTGGTTTTCAGCAATAACTCCAACTTCAACAACAAACTCATGATGCAGGTCTATCTTCGAATGAAAAATCTGAGTTAGAGGAGTTGAGGCTTATGTGTAAAAACTAGGCTCTTATATGCCAAAGCCAAACTGTTTCCATCAAGACTCTGGAGAACCAAATAGGGCAAATTGCTAATGCCTTATTGAATCGACCACCAGGAACGCTTCCTAGTGATACAGAAGCCAATCCAGGAAAGAGGGAAGGTGAAGAACATGTGAATGCCATCACCTTAAGGTCTGGAAAGGTCGCAAGCCCCCAAATTCAGCAAGACGAAGAGCCTGAAAAATCTCAAGATTCAGAAAATACAGTTGTGGCTGAAGAAGATATGCAGAAGGAAGTAGAGGTGGAACCAAGGAAGACTACTGTGGAAAATACTCCTCCTGAGGGTAATACAGGGGAGAAACAGATTTATCCTCCACCTCCTTTTCCTAAAAGGCTGCAGAAGAAAAAGCTGGATAAGCAGTTTGAGAAGTTTCTGGAGGTGTTCAAGAAACTTCATATCAACATACCTTTCGCTGAAGCTCTTAAACAGATGCCTAGCTATACGAGGTTTATGAAAGGTATTCTCTATCAGAAAGTGAAGCTTGATGACTTAGAGACCGTTGCTCTCACGGAGGAATGCAGTGCTGTGCTGCAACAGAAGTTGCCTCCGAAGCTTAAAGATCCTGGAAGCTTTACTATTCCTTGCACCATCGGAAACTTGTCATTCGACAAGTGTTTATGTGATTTAGGAGCTAGCATCAATCTGATGCCCTAATCTATCTTCAATAAGCTTGGTCTGCCTGATCCGAAACCAACATACATGTCATTGCAACTAGCTGACCGTTCCATCGCTTATCCACGAGGTATAGTGGAGGATGTCTTGGTCAAGGTGGATAAACTCTTCTTCCCTGCTGACATTGTAATTCTTGATTTCGAGGAAGATAAGAAGATTCCCATCATCTTGGGAAGACCATTCTTGGCTACAGGCCGAACTATGATCGATGTGCAAAAAGGAGAGCTTACGATGAAGGTTCACGATCAAAAGGTCACGTTTAATGTGTTCAAGGAAATAAAGTTACCCACAGCTAAAGAGGAGTGTTTTAAAGTAGAGCAACTGCAGGTTTTGAATGCACCTCCGTGGAAGAGGAAGTTGGATGTGCCATTCGATTCTCTTGGGTTAGTAGAGCCGAAAATTTCTCAGGAGCGTCTCGAGCCGTCTATTGAAGATGCTCCCACACTTGAGCTCAACCCACTACCAGATCACTTGAGTTATTCATTCTTAGGTGCACCCCCTGACAAGGGGTTGGGATATATCTTTGATGATGAAGAGGGTAGCCGAACGGATCCTGTAGTTCCTACAGAGGGTTCTTCTCATGTGCAGCAGGTAGTTGATAGGACTGGTGTTGGTGATGAGCAGTACAGGCGAGTAATTAGGCGTATGGAGGCCATGCACGATATTCACCGTCATTTTGCTGAAGATTTGACACACGCTTTCGGTACTATTTTCCGAGACACTATTGGCGAGGTTGATTGGCCACCTGATCCTCCACCCGACGAGGGTGAATCTCCCGCTAATTAGGTATGCCTGAAATCCTTATTGTTGCCTTCAATGAGGACATTGAAAATTTTAAGTTTGGGGGTGATAATGTAAGGATTAGTAGTGTGTGTCCATATAGATTCATATAGATTCATGTTGCATGTTTAGTTGTAGTTCATTCATATTTTTGCCTGATTATTCATTTAGGACATATTTGTTTGTTTTTATGTGATTTCATATAGTTACATTTGCATGCATATTTAGCATGATCCCTTAAGATGGACTATGATATTTGATAAGTTGATGTTGATTTGAGTATGGTGATGATGAATAGAGGGATGTTTAAATCCGAATGAATTGATTTGCATGCCAGAAACAAATATTTTCACAAAGTCTTATAGGGTTGCTTTCGATCTAGATCATGATCATACTTGTTTGTTGTTGAGATTTAATCACTTGGTTATATTTAGAATTTGTGATATTCTCGTAATGACGTAAAAACACTGATTCTTTTGTCTGGAGAAAAACTTGGATTTCATTGCTAGTTGTTGTAAGGCTAGGCGTCAAATGGCTAGTAGCCGGCTCATATTTTTTTGAGTAGTCTAGGGTTGAATGAGATGGAGCGAAACACACTCATTCAGAAATTGTTGAAAAAAAAAGAAAAAAAAGAGAAAAAAGAGAAAAAACAAGAAAGAAAAAAAAAGGTATGTGTTTACGCATAATTGATCAATAGTGAGCTCTTTAATACTCGAGTTATTAAGTTCTAGGGGACTTTGTGCCTAGTGACCTAAGGCTTTTATAGTCTGGGATCCGCTAACCTAACGCTCGCTACATGTGTATTATTGTATAAGTCTTTTGGGTCCTCATTCATTGCACGATCAAATAAGCATCTTTGTTATGTGTTCAATAATAGTGTGAATGCTTGTATAACTCTAGTAGAAAGGAGGTGTTGTGAGTCATAATGCGTTTATTGTCTATTCTGTTTATAAACTTTTGATTGTTTCGATGATAGATAAGTTATGCTTATTGATCTAGTATCGAGAGTATATCTGTTAAGCATCCACACATGCACATTTCTGGTTTGTGAGTTGGTTTGTGGGATTTATTCGAGCTCTGTTTAAAGTCATTACATTCTTAGAGGCATTGGCTTATTCATTTGGTTATGGTTATTCTGAGGGGATCGATTACATTATCATTTAGTTGCATTCACGTAGTTGCATTCATACATTAGGTTTATTTTGTAGTTTTGAGTCTGTTTATGCTTGAGGACAAGCATCGTATCAAATTTGGGGGTGTGATAAGTGGATTTTCTATCCACTTGGAATGCTTTATTACAAGCTTAAATTGGTGTTTTTGACTTAAGTTATTGGTATTTTGATGTGATTTTGTGTTATTGCATTTCAGGTATCAGTTAAAGGAAGAAAAGAGCTTTTAAAGGAAATATGATGAAAAGTGATCAGAATTGGAAGCCAAGGCCATTGTCAAGTTGTAGAGAATCTCGTTAGCTTCGCGTGGGCAGTTGAATCGCCTAATTCTGACGAGTAGAACTCAAGTTATGGCCAAAATAAAATTCATCAGAATATTTTCCCAGTCAGTAGCTGAGCGCCCGCTCAGAGAACTGAGCGCCCGCTCAGGAGAGCTGAGCGGCCCGCTCAGGGCGCGGCTGGTCGCTGATTTCGCTGAAAAAGCCTTTTTTGAGTGGAATTTGACGATTTTAAGGGTCCAGGTCCACTAGGGGCGTATATATACTTAAAAAAAAGGGTTTTCATCATCCGGGAAGATTGGGATACCAAGGAGAAGACCTAGAAGCAAGAACAACTCCGAAAAAGAAGATCTTGTTTTCAACTTGTGATTCTTTGAATTAGTTGTAACTTTCGATGCTCGTTTTCGTTCTTGTTGAACCTACATCTCGTTTATTCATACTTTAATTATTATTCAGCTTATTAAGACCTTGTTTATACCATGCTTTCATTGGAACCCATGGTGACGATGAGTTCGATTATAGGCTAATCGTTGTCATGGGGTTCTAGCTGATTTACTTATGGATTTCAATAGTTAATTATTTCGATATCTTGGTGTGTGGTGATTGATTGATATCCTAGTATTGGTTGTGCTTATTCGTCTTATGTGCGTAGCTAACATATAAGATAGCGTGTTAATCTCTATTGAAGCGACAGTGAAAATAGAGGTATAGAACTTGCCATGCTAGCATAGGTTCATGTATGTGTATGCATGATTCGTAGGTAACTCTAACCGTTTTTCTTGCCCTATATAATCAAGATAGATAACTTGTGCTTAAACCGTTATGTTGTCAAATTCTATAGACATATAGGGTCTCAATATAATTGGTGCCTATTCAGCTTCTATCTCTTTTGTGGATGTCTGGAAGAATGGTACTCGTGCAACGAAAGTTGGCGTTTATCAGTTTCGTGTTATCTGATTAGTGTCCTCACCATCACATGAGGTTAAGAACGAGAAGGCTATTGAATGAAGTATTTAATGAAGTTAGAATCCCATGTTTGTCTTATATATTAATTTAACCTCAATTCTCTTAGTTAATGTTATTTAGTATAATCTCTTAGTTTAATAAAAACCCAATTTGTTATTTGTCTTAGCATTGAGCGATAACCATACATTGTTGCATAGGTGCATAAATTGAACTTAACCTAAACCAGTCTCTGTGGGAACGAAACTGATTTATATCTTATACTACTTGCGAACGCGTATACTTGCGTGAATATTAGCGCGTGTTTTCGCCCTAACAGACACTTCTTGAAAAAATCCCAGAAACTTTGTGGCTCTTTAGCTTGAATAAAATGGGTTGGGGTGGGGGTTTATTTATAGGAAAAGTTAGGTGGATTGAATGGTAGAGATTTGAGGAAAATGGATGGTGGATGTTTTATGTCACATGGATTGATGTCTTGGAAAGTAGGTTTAGTTTCTTCGACATAGCCATATAAAACAAAAAACTTTATGGGTTCAAAAACTCAGCTGATATATTTAAATAAATATATATTTTCCTTTTCTTTTAATCATTGTTTAATCATTTTATTAAGCATTAAGCACCATTAAATATGACCACCCTAAAAACTCTTAAATAAATAAAATAAAAAATATTATAATTACCTAAATATTATAAAATGATATCCTGCAAATTTTGGTCAACGTTGGTCAATGGTAACTACATCAAGCGTGGTCAACTGTGGGACCAACTGCCTCGAAATTTGTGTCGGGACAAAAATTATCAAAATGTAACGAAATTTTTACCATGAATAGAAAATACCAATTAAATGATATATACCAAATTTTAAGTCATTCTAGTGAGTGTAAGTATTTTATTTAAAATATAGATTGTTCTGTCAACCTTTTCTTCCGAGTAAAAATACCATTGGTCTTAAAATTAAATATTTAGATTTTTTGACCAAATTTTTGACTGGAATAAATACTTAAAATATATTTCCTAATATATAAAATATATTTAGATGGTAAGAAATATTTTAGAGTATTTTTGAATAATTTTCTCAGAGAAATTCTGATTTTACAAAATAAGAGAAAATTACTGCACGTATACATGGAATGAGTTATAAAAATGGTTATTAATATTTCAATCATTAATATTAATATATTTTGAATCAAAACTCTTTTGATGAATATAAAAATATATTTTGGAGAGAAGAGTAAAATATTTTGATATAGCACGAGTCTTCAAAGGAATATTTCTAATATATCCCTTTTTCGAGTTTGTTGCCTTATTGATGTTACAACTTAGATCAAGAAATATCATGTCTTGATATTTCTTCTTTGATCATATTTCCTTAGAGATATATTCCATAACATATAATTTTGATGTTTTAGAATAAAGGAATATCTCTTTTATATAAATATACTTGAAAATAATTTTGCTAGTTTGACCATTTGACTTTGATTTGGATCAATTAAAATTATTTCCTAATGGAGAGGATCTACGTGTATTTAAAATTTATGTTTAATCGTATAAATACCAAAATAAATAATATATTGAATATATCCTTTCAATCTTCCCCTTTTTGGTATTTGCCACACAAAATAAATTTTAAATTTTTTCAAGTCTGTGCTTCCCCTTGGTGTATGCATGAGTTTTAAAAATATTTTTGCACATACAGTTTGTGGGACTTAGCTTTATTCCTCTCTTAAGGTAGTTCTCGCAAAATACTTGTTAGATTTACCATATATATAGAAGCACAGTGTTTTAACTAGCAACATCTAAGTTTTAAAAAATTAGGAGGGGTTCAAATTCCCTTCCCCTTTTGTTTGGGAGATAGGAAAAAAACATAATCTAGTTTATCATGGCAACAACATTTTATTGTATGAAGCATGCAATATAATTTCAAGGAATTTAGATAAACACTTAAGTCCAATTTTTATTCCACTTATGTTTTACTACATTTGATGGCTAGAAGTTATAAGTTACTTGTGAATTTTTAGTAGCCTGAATTGATGAAAAACAGTTTGTATCTTAAGAGATATATAGTTCATTCATACTATTCAAAGTTTTCTATAATTAACCATGGCAATATGCTTCTTTTAAGTGCATATAGTTTTTGAAGAAAATGAATTTCATTTACAGTAGTTTATATTAGAAATACATTGTGTTGAACATTGATGTTTAGATCTAAAAGATACTATCATATTTGAGTTTGTAAATTTTTGATCTTGTTTAAGCATACTATGATAGTGTATATAACGCCTTTTCGTTTGAAAAATCATGGTAAATATTTCTAATTTATGCATGTTTTATATGCCCTGTTGCATACATGTATCTAGTTATTTGATTTCATTGTAAGTTCATACAAGTTGGTGTAGATAATATTTAAAAAATGATATACACATGTTCATGATTCTGATCAGTTACATCGAATGAAGTTACAAAAGGCAATCCTAACACAATCTAACTAATGTATCGGCAATTGCTACATGTCAAATGACCTAATACATTCTAAGCCAGTGCTTTTTTATCAGATACAAATAAGAGAAATAGCAGTTTACATGAGTTTAAGCTAATACATTCTAGTTGATACACTGTTATCATTCTAGCATACAAACTATAACTTTTCACAGCATACTCTTTATAGATTTAGACAAGCTAATATAATCTATTTGAAACTGTCTAAATAGCAAGGAGACTTAACTAAATAATACAAACCTCTAATCAATCTATTACACGCAACTAAGTACATTAATTTGAGAATCTATACATGTTTTACCTTGTCAGATCCAGATGCTTTGGGTTGGTTTGAAAGGAAGGAAAATAAGAGATAAATTGTATACCTTTCTTTACCTGAAGTCTTATTCCTACATCTTTTTATCTTTGGGCTTCAAGTTGGCAATTCTTTTTTATCAGCACTGATACTAGTTTTGAGTACTCGTTGAAGGTGAATAAAGACTTCATTCCTGCATATTGTTAGATAGTATAGAAGTCCAAGCTAACAACATGGTTAGTGTGACTACATTGATTTTGATCATAGGACATCCTCAATCTTTATTGTCTAAATTACATAAAATAACAAGAAATTACACAAGTCAGGAGACTTAGGTTTATCATGTTAGGCTAAATTATTTTGCATTTTTAAATTCAACAAAGTCAGATTGCCATAGATTATCAATTAAACTAACATGCTTAAGAATATAACAGCAATTTGAGAAAAATGAGTCTCAAAACATATCATGAATATTTAATGGAAATAATCATCATGTCCTGCATAAATTGGTTAGTGACTTATAATAGCAAGCTAGAATTTAACAAGTATGATCTTGTTTGCACCATTCAATAAAAAATATGCAGATTATATTACATTAAATAAAAGTGTTCATATCAATCAGTGTGGTTCACTGATTAAATAGAACAAAGTTCTGCACCTGTCTTAGAGATTACAAAGTATTAGGAGTGCATACACTCCATTAAGTTCAACCAAATTCTAAAGAAAGTTAAGGTTAAAGTCATCAAACTAGAAATCCAAAAGTACAATTCAAATTATACCAAAAGAAGTACAATAAATCAAGCACAGATTGCAGCATGGTACAAGTTCATCCAAATTTAGCAAAAATACACAGATCACCCAATCACATTTCCATCAGCATCACACACATGAACCCAATCAGGCAGAGTTTCAATAAGTTATCCCCTTGCATCCATACCTATGTCCTCTAACTCATGAACCATAACTAAGTCATCACAAATTGGAACTTGGAAGGCATTTACAATCTCTTGATCTGTCATACAGGGTTTTCTTAGGGTAGAGGCAGCTAGGTTTTCAAGATATGCAATCCTATTCTTACAAGACACTAATACACCCTCAAGATAAGTTACCTTATCCTTAATCTCACTGTTTTCTTTTTTTAACCCTTTTAAGTTCATTTTTAAGCTCATTTATCATGACTCTTACAGATTCATAGTTAGAGAGGAAGACATCTTCTTCTCTAATGACTAAAGGTATAACAGTGGGTTCAACCTCTTGTGGTTTAAAGTGTTTGAGTGCAATTTGTGGCCTAATGTGCTCATTTGTGATGTGTGAATCACCTAGATTAGCAAATTTATCAAGACTAGTATTTATGCCCGCTACGCATGAGTTTTAAATTGTAAATATGTTATAATGAAGATTTAGTTGTCTTATTTCGATTATTCTTTATTTTGTATTTGCTTTTTTTATTATTAAATCAATTGTCAAACTTACTACATAAATAAATTTTGTTTATTATAATTTGAACCTTTTTTACGAAGTGATCTTTATATCTATTGACCTCATGCTCCGTATCATAGATATACAATTGACAAAACTTTGGATCATCACCATCATCTGGTATAAGAGAACCAAAGACATGATGGTTCTGTTCGTTTAGGCGATAAACATACGGGGACGATCCATTGTTAACAGAATGGTCAACTTTACCTCCCATGGATGAGAATGCAAACATTGCATTGTAGATCCTAATCAAACATCGGAACTTGTTTCTTTTTTTGGCGTCATTATTCAACTGCATCATATACTCGGGTGTTGAAGGTGTTGCTGGTAATTTTATTTGGCCCTTCCCATAACATATAGAAAATTCATACACACCCTTCTTCACATTCTTATTGACCCTCTCTTCTTTCCATATTATGGCTCCATATTTCAGACATTTCTCAGAAGGAGCCCCCAAACTGCAGTAACCTGAGGAGATGACAAACACCCACTGAATGAAATTACTTGTCACCATTACTAAATCTAAAAAATTCACAAATAAGGACACCAAGTTTGGACACCAAGTACTCATTTTATAACATATACCTTCTGTTGTATGAGTACCTTCATGTGGGAATATAACTTCTTCCTCATCACTATCACTTCCAAGAGGTATAAAAAAGCATAATGAGTAGCATCAGCAAAGTTTAAAAAAGATCTAAAAATGGAAATTTAAGAGGACAATTTGAAAGGAGAACCAGCATACCAGATTTGAAACACAATTCGACGTCATCCAACAATTCAAACATCTCAGCAGCATTCTCTTGTTCATGAGTTGAGACCTCTGCACTAAATGCATCTTTACCAAATAAATCAGCAGCTGACTCTTTTATTCTGCTCGGTTTAATCTTTCTTTGTTTCTTATTGGTAGGTACAGTGGAGGTGATACATGATTGAGCAGTACCTTTCAAGTAAACAAATCATATCATATTATAAATTTATCCTATTCTACCTGGTAAAACAACATCGAAAGGTACATAAATATATATTTCAAGGAACAAATTATTCTCCTAAAACTGGACCTTTAGGTCATCCTCCTTGGCTGGATGGGGTTGTGATGTTGTTTTTATAGATTGATCTATTTCGAAAATTGGAAGCCTTATTCGACCTCCGACCTAAAACAATAATAACATTACATAAAGTACACAATCACAAAGGGGGACTGCACAATATGCTTAAAAATTCTACATAAACAAAATAAATGAGTTCTTTCAATTAACAGCAGCCATACTGACCTTGATTTAGGTTGTTTGATATGTCTGTGAAAGGTTCTCTACAGGTAGAAATTGAGTTTGGAGAGCTACTTTGCAGAACATCAATAGTAACACCTAAAGAGTTTAAACAAAAATCAGAGTTTGCAAAAATTATAACACTAACCAAATATTCTTCACACCCAAAAATTTTCACAAACCCTATGATAAATCAACAATGAAGAACAAAAACTATTTAACGAAAATAAACATACCCGATGAAGGAAATGGAGATTGGTATCTAGACATAGCAGAAAAAGGATGCAGAGAGTTTTCTTTGTTTGAATCATCCTTCATTGTTCTTCTCTTTTTATTTGGACCTACAAGTTTTGTAAAAGAACATTCAAAACCACCATCAGCTGTAAGTTTCATAACAATAATTACAAAAATATGAATTCAACAAAAACGTTACCAAAATCAGATTTAAACGAAAAGAAATTATCTAACTTCAAATGATTGTAGTAGGCCCGAAATAGAAAATTTGAAAAATCAGGAAATCATTTAACTTCAAAATTGAGTGTAAAAGCACTGTTTCAAATAGAATCATTAAAACTTTAAATGAACCTCTTTCATTTCGAAGATTTGTTTGTGAAGATGAAAATGAGGATGTGAGTGTCTGAAAAATAAGGATGAGGATGAGGACTAAAACATGGCTAATAATTGTTTGTCTGAATTGAATTTGAAATTCAAATTTCAACTTACTCTGATAGGAAATTATTGGATGAAGACCCATGTAAAGCTTGGAGGACTGTTTTGTTTCCACCTCCATTCCCAGACAAAAACTGCAGTAGGACTGTAGAGAGATTGGAAAAAGAAACCAAACAGGAAAGAAGACAAAATAGAGGTATTTCATTATATAACAAAACTAACCATTTGCAAAAAGAGTATCACGTACTGCAGGAAAGGTGTCTTTCTTTTTGGATAGTCAACTTGAAACAATAGTATATAGGTAAAAGTAATGGCATGGAATGTAAATAAGTATGAACTCGTGGGATAGGTTTTGTCATTTAGAAAAATTATCTAGCAACATGATTTATGATTTAAGGGAAGATGAATATTGCACATAAGAAAGAAACAAGTGATAAGGAGTCCATATGTCATGTATCCTACCAGATTAGCATTTATCATATTGAGAAGAATGACATAAGAAATGCTAAAGTTGATTTTGTTGTTGTAAAGAAGATAAATCAGTTTAACATCATAAAAATCAAAGTATTTACTTTGATTTGGTTTGGGCAGGACATTTACCCTTATAATAAGTGCAAGATGCTGAAAGACTCCTTTAAAATGCTTAAAATGGATTCCATAGTTAACATCACAAAGACAAGATGGAACATCAGACTCATACAAGAAACCAAGCATAAGTTCATACTCAGCTTGGTTAAACACAAACAAGGAATATATGTCATGACATGGCAATTCACACAAGTGTAGTGGAAGGTGTAGTGCCCAATTAAGACTTTTATTATCAACACAAATTAATTTTTTGTTCACAATGGTTGTAAAATGCAAGACTCCCTCTACACCCTTAATGATAATCATGTTACTATAAAACTCACCCATGAGATGTATGAAATATTGTCTAATCAAATAAAATACTAATCCCTCCCACTTAGCATGCCTAATGACCCTCTCCACTTCACCAGTTAGGTTCACACAAATACCAGGCTAAATATTCTTGACTAAGTCAAGGAATTTCTTGGAATTAGAAGGGTTAGCAAGCTCTGGTAGTGGAGGCTTAGAGGTGTTAGTGTTTGTGATTGTGTTTGGTTTATGTGTTAGGTTTGATTTTCTGGTATACACTCTAGCTTGAAAGGGTTTAGCAGGTATAGGGTTTGGAGAGTGAGGAACTTGAAATTTCCTACTTTGATAGAAATGAATGGTATGGTTTCTAAATTACTTTGAGTTCTTTGTTGAAAGGCATTTTGGTGACTATTTCTTGAGTTTGAAGGGTTTACATGTTTGAAGGCAGAAGATTTATGGTGAAGAGACTGTTTCTTTTCCATATCCTCCAACAAATATCGATTTGTGATGGCTAGTCTTGGCTTAGGATAGAATGGCCTAGCATTTGGGTTCATAACTAATTGAGTGAAGTATGCAAATGAACTGTGTTTGTGTGTGAATGCAGCAGATGTAAATATAAGTATATATGTATGCACATAGCACGGAATTCAATATCAGTTAGGAAAATAATTTTATGTAACATAGCTTTTAGTGTTCATGAACAGTGATTTTCATTAACTGCAGTTTGTAAAGAATTGATGTGCAGAGGCATGGTTTGAATAATTCCAGATCCTAGGTATTATTATGATGTAGCTAATGTATGATGTTTAGTAGCTGGCATATGCAAATAGTTACATACAGTACCTGGAAACACTGTTTTAGTACTGTTCTAAGTATAAAAAGTACACAAATTTGGGAAAATGTGTGACATGAAGGTGAAATGCAACTCACTCTACATCATAGGACCTAGCAAGTGACAAACAATGCATTTAAGAATGTTCAGTTTTGTGAAAAAATTAGTGCATAAAGGTTGTCACCTTTTCAAAAAATTTAATTTTCTAAAATATTTTAATTTTAAGAAGGAATGCCACATTTATTTTGTAAGGCATTTTATTATTAATGAGGTGCAACCAGGAGAATGATATGCACATTTAACACATAACAATGCATCTATTAATGCACACTCAGTCTTCATTTAGTACAAACAGCATTCAAAGTTACACAACACACAGACCATTTATATCAGATATAACATTTTAACTGCAGTAAGATTAAAAAAATACCACCTAAAATTTCTAAGTGGCCATTAATCACAGCAGTGATCCACATACAGGGATGCTCAAGGATCCCCTGCCAGGTCTTACTGTGAGGGATGTGTGTGCTTGTGATTTTACCTTGTACTCTAAAAGATTAATTTATGCTATTTATCAAATCTTAGTTTGCATGATAGTCTTCTTGAACATGAAAGATTACATTAATTTCATATACTTATCAAGTAATCACATAATACACCTTGCATTATACCTTTCCTGTATCTCACCAGCATACATAGAATACATAATACAAGAAGCAGATTCAGGATCAAGTTCATAGTATATATATGTATCTACACAAAAAAGATAAGGTTTAATGTAGCACTTAAACATTTATCACAGATTATACCCCTTTAGTGCATTTGTATAATTTTCAATAGTTTTTAATAATTAGAATAGTTTGCACCTAGGTTAGTGATACAGTGTCCTTAAGTAGATGTATTTTATAAGCAACTTTTTATAAAGTTTGGCAATCAACTATTTATGTTACCTTATTAACCAATTTTGTTAGGGTTTGAAGTATCAAGGCCATTTTGCATATTTTAGACTGACTATATTACAACAACAGTATTCTATGTAGGAGTTTATAGCAAAGTAATGGATTTTAACTTAAGAAGTCTCTCAAGATACAAATCATAATTATTGCACTAAACACATTTTTAATTAGATAAAAATCAATCCATCAAGTACTTCTATCCAGAAATTATATATGAGTTTACTTATACTACACATTGGTTGTTGTTTATACAATCATTAAAAGGACGGTCCTCTACCATCACAAAGTCCATACATTAGTGATTATTTATTTGATCATTATTATACATGTAATTTTTAAGTAATTCTTAGACTGATCAGACCTATAATAAGCTTGTGAATAAATATTTATTGATTTTAACAAGTCTGAGGTCATCTATTTCATATTAAATCAATCACCTTTAAGCACATAGACTGACACGGTTTTAAATCGAATCATTTAGCATAAATCAAGCAATTAACTTCACAGAACTCATACATTTGAGTTTTGAGGATTAGTGGCCTGAGTTATCAATGTATGCAAGTGTTTATACCAGATTTTTAAGCATATTTTGGACTGATCAGCCCTACAAAGAGATGAATTCATATGTTACTTATTCAATTCACACACAAGCATAGAGATTAGTGTCAAATCACTAAGTAATCACTTATATCAGAAACCAATAAACTGATTCATAGATAATGCTGCAACTTTTCAAGAATTTGTAACTTTCCACACGTTTAAATCATAGATATTCCATAGACATTCGAGACAAACAGTATAATCCAATAACAATTATGCACATAATCATTTCGCATATTATCAAAACACCATCTCCCAATTAATCATTCATTATTCAAGAAAAAAAACTTACCTTTGCATGTGGCCTTAAACAGCTCACGGGACTTACCTAGTTGACTCAGTCGCAGATTGAGTCAACTTCCGATTAGCCGATTTAAGCCACATGCAACTCTGATTTAGCCTCTTAGGGTTGTTTATTCAACCATTCCACTTGATACCAGTCTTCTCCTGCCATCCAAACTCGAAAAATAAGTTAGGGTTTCATAAAATTGGAATAAAAAATGAATTTTAAAGTATATATAGATACATATATATAAATCAAACGATCTAATGTTTGATTTTATGATTCTCGATCGATTTATGTATAAATTGTCAATTTTTATCATCAAAATTGCTTTGATTCACCAATCCAAACAAGATTATTCATTAATCGTATGTTCCTGACTATGAATAATGGAATATAAGTATAATAACTGTTGAATTTCATCGAGAATTGAAGAATAATCGAAGAAATCTAGATCTAGGGTTTTAGAGATTCGGAGAAAAGGCGGAGGTGAAAGAGTAGGGTTCCAAATGAACCATGTAAATGATATTATACACAAAAATGTTTGTATATATTTTTTAGTATTTCAATGGTTGCGATTTGATCAAGTATACGATCAATGGTCCAGATGCTAGGGTTTTATCAAATTTGGCTTTAAAAACTACAAATGGGCTGGGCTTTTGGTTTTATGACTGGGTTGTTTGAATATATATAAATATATATATATATATATATGTTAAAAAGTATATGGGCTTGATAACGAATTGGGCCAGACATAATTTTTGTTAGGGTTGGATACAACATATATAAAATTAACCCCATAATATATATATATATAATATATTTTATATTTTTGACAAAGTAGTTTTTTAAAATATCCAAATAAATATATTTTTATATAAATAAGATTATATATCTATATAATAAATTCTTTTGAGGACAGTTTAAAAAAAACTTTATAAATCTCACCGAGTAAAATTATTTACTCGAAATAGTTTTATTTTCCCGGTTAATCTAAGCTATTTAAGATCTCATTAAATCCGATCAATAAATTTCTTTATTGACAAATCTGAATTTACGAGAATTAACAACTTGATCGGGAAAATATATTTTTCATGAGATGGCTTAAATAAACCCAGAAGAGAGATAATATGTTTTCTTTTTATTGTCTATCTATTTTAATGATTCCAGCATTCCTAAATCCAGACGGAATTTAGTGAATCTTTCGGAATTCAATGGTTTCATGAATATGTTAGCAAGATTAAACTCAGTATCTATATGAGTCATTTTTATATCGCCTTTATTGATATGATCACATAAGAAGTGATGTCTCACATCTATATGTTCAGATCTTTAATGTAATACGGGATTTTGGTAAGGTCAATAACACTCGTATTATCACATAAGATTGAGATCACATCAAACTTTATATTATAGTCAGCTAGTGTTTGCTTCATCCACAATATTTGAGCACAACATTTCACAGCTGCTATATATTCAGCTTCTGTTGTCGAGATGGATACAAAATTTTGTTTCTTTGAAAACCAAGAAACTAGGCATCCACCGAGAAACTGACAAGTACCACTGGCACTTTTTCTATCGACTAAATGCCCGACATAATCTAAATGAGAAAACATATTAAGTCAAATGGTATTCCTTTTGGATGCCAAAGACCAACATCAGTGGTTCCTTTAAGAAATCTCAATATCTTTTTTACCGCAGATAAATGAGATTCTATTGGTGCTACTTGAAATATAGCACACTTACAAACACTATATTGAATATCGGGATGACTTAAAGTGATATAAATCAAGCTACCAATCATTCCCCGATATTTCTTTGTGTCTATAGGAATTCCTTTTGGATCTTCCGTTAATTTATCGGATGTAGACATAGAAGTATATATGGGTTTGGCATTATCAATTTCAAATTTTTTAACATCTCTTTACAATATTTTGATTGAGAGATATGATTGCCTTCATGAGATTGCTTTATTTGCAATCCTAAAAACAAATTTAATTCTCCCATCATACTCATCTCGAATTCTTTACTCATATTATCATAGAATTCTTTATATAGTGCATCATTTGTTGAATAAAATATGATGTCATCTACGTATATTTGTACGAGCAATATATCATCTTTTTCTTGCCTCGTAAATAAGGTTTTATCGGCCGTTCCCGTCTTAAATTTACTTTCTAAAAGGAACTTGGTTAACCTCTCATACCAAGCTCTCGGGGCCTGTTTGACCCCATATAGAGCTTTATATAATTTATACACATAATCTGGATGGTTTAGATCTTCAAAACCGGGAGGTTGTTTTACAAATACATCTTCTTCTAATATCCCATTTAAGAATGCAGATTTCACATCCATTTGGTATACTTTGATATTTTATGACATGTATAAGCCAATAGCTTTCGAATTGATTCAATTCTTACTACCGGTGTATATGCTTCATTAAAGTCTATACCTTCCATTTGGGTATATCCTTGTGCGACTAATCTCGCTTTATTTCGAACTACCGTTCCATGTTCATCTAATTTATTTTGAAATACCCATTTTGTACCAATTATAGAGGTATCATGAGGCTTTGGGACAAGTTCCCAAACTTTACTACGAGAAAATTGGAGTAATTCCTCTTACATTGCAGAGATCCAATCCTCGTCTAATAATGCCTCTTTCGCGGTCTTAGATCTATCTGAGATAGAAAACTAAGATGATTCACAACGTTTTGAACTTGTGACCACGTTTGAACTCCCTTCCTTAAGTCTCCAAGAACATTATCTAGTGGATGACATTTTATAGTAGGAATTGCTTTAGAAAGTTCATCTTCCTTTTCATCTATTTCTAATGAATTTTTATAAACGGGAGTCCCGATATCCATATTTTCGAATTATCGAATAATATTTTCAATATCATCTTCTTCGACATTTTCTTGTTCAACAAGATCTTTATACTTTACTGGTGGTTTACTTTCATCAAATTCCACATTCATTGATTCTTCCACCACACGTGACTTTAGATTAAACACTCGATAAACTTTACTACAATTCGAGTATCCAAGAAATATACTTCATCCGATTTCGGATCAAATTTTGTAAGGTATTCTTTTAAATTTAATATGAAGCATTTGCTTCCAAATACTCGAAAATAGTTTAACTTCAGAGTTTTTCCAAAATAGAGCTCGTAAGGAGTCTTTTGCTTTATAGGTCGTAGAAAAACCCGATTAAGAATTTGGCAAGCCGTTGACATAGCTTTGGCTCAAAAATATTTAGCATTGTGCTAGCCATTTCTTGGAGTGTTTTATTTTTCCGTTCAACTACTCCGTTTGATTGTGGAGTATATGGAGCAAAAAAATAATGTGTGATGCCATGTTCATCACAGAAGTTGGTAAAACTGGAATTCTCAAATTCTTTACCATGATCAGTCCTTATATAGACTATTGTTTTATTTTGTAGATTTTGAATCCTTTTACATAAAGAAGAGAAGGATTCAAAAGCGTCACTTTTAGCTTTGAGAAATTCCGTCCATGTAAATTATGAATAATCATCTACAATTACCAATGTATATGAGCAACCTCCAAGACTTTGTTTAGGAACCGGACCAATAAGATCCATCTGTAATAGTTCGAGAGGTCTTGAGGTAGATACCATGAATTTTTTTTTGCGAGAGGCTCGAATTTGTTTACCAATTTCGCAAGCTTCACAAGTATGATCTTTATGATAATTGAACTTTAATATCCCTCATACATGGTCTTTAGTTGATATATTCCTTATCAACTTCATGTTGGCATATCCTAATCTTCGATTCCATAGCCATGGATCATCATTTATAGTGATTAGGCATATGCTCACTTGCTTGCTCATGTCACATGTATAAACATTCTTATTTCGAGGGCAAGTGAGGACCAAATTCCCGGATTTATCTAGAATTGAATAATGAGTAATGTAGAAAATTACCATGTATTCATTGTCGCATAGTTGAATTATATATGAAGAAAAGATTGTACCGTAATCCGGTGACTAATTGAACGTCGAAAATTTTAACTTTATCATTACCGATATCTCCGATGCTGATAATGTTTCCTTTGCTATTGTCTCCAAATATTATGTTCCGCGCAGTGACCTTTTTAATGTTATTCAAGAGTGACTTATTTCCGGTCATATGTCTTGAACACCTACTATCAAGGTACCATATGTCTTGTTTCGCCGCAAGACAAACCTACAAAACCGATTAATTATATTTATAGGTACCCCTTTGTCTTGAGGGTACTGGGGTTAGTACATCATACATAATATTTAATTTTTCATGAAAGAATCTAGACATGGTATATTTATCATTAGGCACATAAATATTTCTAGATGCATAATGTCTAGTTTGAGGTTGATAATACCAAGAGCTATCATGAAATCTGGGTGAATCATGATAAATCTATTATTAGCATGGTAATTAACATACATATTCTTATTAAGAGGTTATTGTCTTCTAACCGCATTACCATTGACATGATATTTTATGTTTCTATTTTGAAACATGGGAGGTTGATGAGACCTTTGTTGCCATTCATCTTTATATTCCCTATTATTGTAAGGCATTCATTTATCATCTTTCTTGTATGATTCCTTGCGAATCCATACATGCTTCCACTTAATTTCACCTTTCTTGAATTTTCTATATTGAACGGTATGTCAAATCTTATTGCAATATGAACATTTATATGATGGTGATTCGGGTGAAGTCTTTATTGGTGATACAAATCTCCGAGGATTCCTTTTAGGATGAGAATTCTTATCATATCCCAAACCTTCATGATTATATGAGGTTTTTGTATGCACCATTTGATTCAATATCTTATTGCATTTTGTAAATCTTTGAATGACAATTTCAAGATTTTCATTATCTTTCTTTAAGGCATCAATCTTATTGTTAAGGAATCTTTCTTGATCCTTAAGTTGAGCTATGAGCTTATGATTTTCTTCTTTTAACCTTTGAGCTTCAGTAGTAAGCTCATTGGTTTCTGATAGCTCTTTTTCTTTATCAATATTATCTTTAGAAGATGTTTGAACATTTGATTCATTTTGAATCTTTAAGTTCAATAGATCGACGTTAAGTTTACATATATTATCATTCAATTGAATCATTTCATGTAACAACTCTTTTTCTTGAAGAATTAGTGATATATTCTTCATTTCAAGATTGAGTATATTTTCTCTAAGTTTATTTACCTCAATCTTGATAAGATGGTTTTGATATTTTAGAGATGTAATCTCATTTTCATTTTGGACTTTAAAGTCCATCATCCGAGTATACTCTTTATTTTGAATATGATGCGTATCTTCTATATTCATTTTCTCGGACCACAATAGGTGAAGCCTTATTTCAACTTATTTATCTTTATAGTCTACTATAAGTTCAAGTAAATTATGATTATTCATATCTATAAGGGATACGTTGGATTTATCTAATAATGAATTAATTGAGATGTAGTTAGATGTTACCTCTTAATTTGTAGTGGATACTTCCGTTGAGGTAGTTTCATCTCCGAGAACCATCCAGCATAGATTAACCACTTCTTCACTAGCTTCCGGAGCTTCTTCATCTTCACTCAAATCTCAACCATTTTCAGCCACGAGACTTTTCCTTTTAAAAGTTTAGGACATTCTCTTTTATAGTGACCGGGTTGCTTACATTCGAAACACACATCTTGTGTTTCCTCCGGAGATGCATCTTTTGGTTTTGGAGGAGTGTAGACGGGATGATTAGTAGAGATATTTGCATTACTATAAGTATTCATATTATGATTGCCTACCTTTGTTGTAGCTCGTTGATGGAAAATTACTCTTGTAGTTGGAAGAATAATTCTGAGAGTAATTTGGCCTTCCGTTAGAGTTAAAAACTCTTTGTTGATTATTTGATTTAAGGAAGTCGTTTCCGTATCTTTGAGCTTTGCTTTGAAGCACACTACGAAGTTGTCTCATAAGTAAAGCAATTTCACTTTCATCAAGATCTTGGAGTTCTTCATTCAACTCTTCGTCTTTGTCATTTTCATCTATCAATAAGGACTTTAAAGCCATATTTTCTTTTTATCATCCACTTTTGGAGTTACCTTTTTCGGAATATTATCTTCCTCGTAAGCACGAAGATTTCCGAATAGGTTATCAATCTAATACTCATTTAGATTATGCATCTCTTTTATAGTAGTAACTTTGACTTTCCAACTGGGAGGTAGATTTTAGCACTCTTATTTTCTTTACATTTTGAGTATAATTTTTTCCAAGTTGAAATAATTCATCAATAATACGAGTAAATCTTGTTTCCATACCAATGATATTTTCTCCTTCTTGGAGTTTAAAGTTCTCATATTCTTGGATCAATGTTTCCATCCGAGAATCTTTTATATCAGTTGTTCCTTCATAGGTCACCACTAATTTACTCCATATTTCTTGTTCCGACTTGAAATTATTTACTCTTTTATATTCTTTTTCTGCAAGTTCACTTGTGAGAACCATTTCTGCCTTGGCGGCTATATTCATTGTGGCTGCTTCCTCTAGATTATATTCACTAACCTTGTAACACCTGTAAATATTTGATATGAATGTAATACAATATTCTATTTTATGCTATATAATTTTTGTGTATTAGATGTCAGAAATTGAGAATCCAATGTGTTCGTATATATTCTTTTTTTTGTGGCATTACGAATATTGTTAGATGATCTATAGGCGTATGATTAATTGTACGCCAGCAAGTTTCATTACGTAATTAGATAATAATCGTAATAGTTGCGATTAGACGATAGATCATAATTCGTATAATATCGGCTTAGAATCAAATGATTTTGCATTTTCTTATGTGACTTGAGTTGTTAATCATATTTTTCTGTGGCTTGTATATTAGAGTACTAACCCTAGAATTTTTTTAAAAAAAATTATATTCTTGTTCAAAATTTTTGAAAACAATTTTATAAAACTTCTAAAATCTCATAGTATTTATGGTACTAATTTTTTGATTTATAAAGTTATATTTTATTTACTAAAATTCATTCTTTTTAATCATACTTTTATTAATTATTGAATTACTAGTATACCCTTGCATGCATTTTAACTTATAATAGGGTCCAAGGCTAAGACCGTCAATTCCAACCCTTCTAACTTGCTAGTTTACCTCTTTAACTTTGCATGCATTTTTGTCACTACTAGAAAGAGGGACATTTATGTACATCCCCCATTCCACTACCATTTTAATCTAATTAAAGAAACAAAAACCAAGTGAGTGCCCTCATTTTCATCACACACCCATCCAAACATCTCACCCTCTCCTCTCCGCTCTCCCTTTAGGCCGAACTCAACCCCACCCTTATTATTGCCATTTTCTTCACTTTCTCTTCATTTTATTTTACTTCTCAAGTTAGTCAAATCAAGATCTTCATCATTTAGTGAAGTAGCTTCATTTTGAGGTGAGTTTTATGCATGCATGTTGAAGAAGCCGAAGTTGAGGCCTTAGTTCTTGTGAACTCAAGGTTTCAACCATGGTGGCTTATAGAAATGAGCAAGATGTGATCTTAGAGAGGTGTTATAATTCTATTTTTTCAATTCATAATCTTGTTCATAAAAATTTGGCAATGATTTCTTAAGAGCCGAATGTTTAGAGTATTGATCTTGGGTAGTTTTCGTAAAAATGACCATGCATGTTATTTTTGAAAGTCTTGTTCTTTAAAAATGTTGTTTTATCAAGTTTAAACTCTTGCATGCCATTTTTCCTTTAAGATACCTTATGTTTAGTACTTGCATATTGATTTTAGCACTTGCATGTTGGATATTGTACTTGCATGTCGAATTACAAGTAATTTTCAAAGTAGAAACCATACTTGTTGATTTTGTGCTATGGTACTTGACTTGTGTGAGATGAATGCTATGGTCTTTGTTATATAAATTCTAGATGAAGTATTTCATGATGATAAGTGATTATATTCAGTAGATATCAAGTGATTATTTTGGATATATGGTTCAGAATATTGCTTAAAACCAGAGGATGTGATATTGCCAATATAGTTGTTCTTTTAACCTCTTGAAAATTGATTTTTGTGAGTTGAATGCCATGATTCCTTTGATAAAATGCTAGTTTAGGTTGTATATGATGAAATGAGCTTAAGTTCAGCAGGTGTCCTGAAGTTACCATGCATGTTTACTTCGATTTTTTGCCTTAAAAATGCTAAGTGATGGCTCAACTTGTGATGTGTTACTTTGCTTATCTTTATATTTATTTTTCATGCTTAAGAGATTGTAAATGAACCTTATATGTTGATAATCAGCAGGTGTAAGTGTATGTTATGACTTTCCTTGATTGGTTGTTTATTGTTTTTGGAGTAGTGTAGGGAGTTAAGGTGAAAGGAATCACTTGATCATAGCTGGGCAGATTTTTGTACTAGAAGTTTAGGTCATTTTAGGTGAGTTTTAGGAAGGCCTTGGTAGGCCTGAGCTCAAGGAAGTTGGGAATTGGTTAATACTTGAGTCCAATAACTTTAGATTGAATAAAATTTGCATTTGGTTAGGCACACACATAAACAAACCCGAGAGCAGCTCATAACAGGGCAGATTTGAGTAAACTTGACTTTTGATTGATTATCATCATGTCATAGGTTAGGCCCTCATGGGGCCTTGGTATAAATAGATATAATAAAGTCTTAGGAAGCTTAAAAATCCATTAAAACCAGTAATTAAATTGGATAAATAAGTTATAAGTTGGTAAAATCAGGGTAGTGTGGTATTCATGGGAGGTAGTTTTGTGTCAACTTTCACTTAAGGCCTAGGGCGGCCTGAGTGAGGCCTTTGGGTCATTTCAACTTTGAGAGTAATTTTAGAGTCTTAATAACCTTTGATAGTTGGTTTGGAGAGAAGTTCCAAGGTGGAGATACTTTATTTCCAATAAACCACCTCAGAGTCACCATTAGAGTTGCCTTTGGAAACTTTAGAGAAGTGTATTGCATTTGTGTGTCTTTTAAGTAAGGAATTGATGTCAAACCAATTGCTAAAGTGAGCTTAAAGTCATAATAAGTCATAGGAGTTAGAATATAGCAAAGGTCCAAGGTAGAACTTCATATTTTTGCCAAGGCACACAATTGCTGCCAAGGTGTGCACATGGTAAGTTAAGTAGTGTGCATTGCATTTGTGAGTCATTTGAAGTGAGGCATAAGTGTGCCTTACTAAATTTAGATTGAGTTGAGTTTTGTAAAGGAGTATTAGGAGTATTGGTCATGATAATTGTATGTTATATGGTTAATTGCTTAAGTGACTAAGGTCGTAAATAGAGTCTATGTGTGTACTATTGATTAAGTGATAAATTGCCATGCCATTTCTTGCTATGTATTATGTGGTTTATGTGATTCATATATTACTTCTATTTAGTAAAATTTAAGTTTATATATAGATGTATATGTATATATATATATATATTTATAGTATATGCGAAAGGGTAGTTAGCAAGAGTTGTAATCATGATACTATTTATTATAGGTTCAAGTAGGAGGCCAGGTTAGGAGCCCATAGATGACCCCATTCGAGTACTCAGTAATCATAGCTCAGGCAAGTGAACTCTCAACTTACCTATATAATTCTGTTTTTTGTGATTAATTACCCTGTGAATGCATGACTACAGTTTCAATAAGATTAATTAGTCCCTAACATCACCCAATGATTAGATCTTGAATTTAGTTAATCACTTCCATACTTGAATTGATCCCTTTTCATCACATATTACCTCATATCCATGTGAATACCCTACAATAGTTCCTTAATATATAATGTAAATCCTAATACCCTCATAAATTACAATTATTTCTTTTGGAAACCCAAACACTAACAACATCCTCTTATTTGAACTTTGATAATACCAATCCTTGTTATCTTGTCCTTGATCAAGAATCCTTTTGAAGTTAAAATGAATTATTAAAAGAAATTGGATGGTATGTTCGGATAAGATTGAGGTGCCAGTCATTGTTAAAACATCAGTAGCAGGGAGCCTGATGGTTTTATATGGCCAATGTGTGCCGAGGATCCTCAATAGTTGTGAATCACTTGTTATGTGGTTCAGAGCTTTGATGTGGGCTGATCACCCCTCATCGCTCATAGCGCTGTGAGATTTCCAATTTCATTCACTTATTACAAACTTGATCTTTTATTTGAGATTTCATATTGTTGATTATCTTCTGTTATCGTTTTATTGAATATCTGATGCATTGTTATTCACTGTTATTCACTTGCTGAGCGTTTTGCTCATTAATATTGTTATTGATGTTATCCCTTCAGTGAAACCCGAAGATGGTTCGTTTCAAGCAAACCGCGCATATGACTTCTAGGGACTCGGGGTATGCCTACCGTCAAATGTTGGAGCAGGTAGGGAACTAGTAGTTAAAGAGTTTTTAGCACATAAATACAACGAAAACGTAAATTTAAGTCTTAAGAAATCGAAACCCTCCGCAGGATCCATGCGAAAAATAATATTTAATTCGTAGTTCAATATGTTTACCTTAAGAAGCTTTACGTTAATGGAAAGATGGAGCTCTTTAATAGCGATCCAAGAACGATGAACGGAAATCCCTAGCAGCTGCTCCTCAAGTGTGAAGCACTCCACCGGTATTCACCAAGAGTACATTGTGATGGAGGAAGAAGAGGTTGAGAGAATTAGTTGCCTCCCTTTTGTTCTACTTTTGAATTAGGGTTAATTATTTGGGTTGAGGCAAATAGGGTTTCTAATAGTATATTTATAGGCAAAATTTTCAGCTGAAAATTTTCCATAAAATATTATTATTATTAACCCTTTAATTGATTATTCTTATTAACCAATTAACTAATAATTAAAATACCTTTTAATCATTAATCCCTTTTCTAAACACTTTAGAAAAATAATTCTCTCACTTGATTTAATTTCCAAAATTAAATTCTTAATTAATAATATTAAGAATTAATTAAATCTTATTTAATCAATTATTAAATCTGCTAATTAATTATTTATTTCACAAATAAATAATTATCAGCCATTATTAATTAATTCCTCCACCATTAAATCATTCTCTTTTATGGTCTGACCCTGTAGGTTCAATATTAAGCTGATAGTAGAAATAAATAATAATAAAACTATTTTATCATTATTTATATAAATTCTTTAATTCATTAAATATGATTAATTAATAAATTAATCATATTTATTCTACATCGTGAGGGATACTTCTCAGCATATCGCGACTATCCGGATAATACGAATTCACTGCTTAGAATACCAAGAACATATTCAGTGAGTAGTTACCGTACAATCAATTCCTTCTACCCTGCAATATCGCGATTAAATACAAGGCATGGAACTTGTGTCAAGCCTATCTTTTTTAATCATTTGCTTTCCCATTCACTATGCTTAGTTCTATTTAATGTAAATTAGAAACTCCTTTCTAATTTCATTCACTCTGGCCAGAGATTCCTGAACCAGTATAAGTGGATCAACATTGAACATTCTCTTCCTTCACTGGAAGGGGTAGATCCTTTATTGATCATACACTATCTTCGTGTACAAATTCCTATACTCAGTAGAGCCCTTATAATTGTCCCTGGAGACTAAGAACTAAACCAAAGCATAGTTCAGTGTACACAAGATTACTATGATGACCTCAAGTCTAAGGATACTTGTACAACTATCATTATGTGAACAACTGCTGACACTGAGTGAACTCCATCAGTTGTTCAGCTGTGTGAGTCATGTTCAGTGAACTTATTCTATAATAAGCACCTACATACTAGCTATAGTGTCACCACACAAATGTCTATGAGAACAGACGTCCTTCATAATGAAGCAAGCATAGTATGTACCGATCTTTGCGGATTACTAATTACCAGTTAGTAATCCTTTAAGTTTAGAGTTATCATCTTTTAGGTCTCATTATTATGATCTCATCATAATTCATAAAAAGCTTTACTCTAAACTATGGTATATCTTATTTAAACACTTAAATAGATAAAGCCCGCAATAAAACCAAAACAAGTCTTTTATTAATATCAATGAAATCAAAACAGATTACATAAAAGTTATTCCTAAATCATCATACATTATTGGACTTAGGACACATCTCTTTCAATCTCCCACTTGTACTAAAGCCAATCACTCTGGTATCTAATACCCATCTTGTATTTATGACGATCAAAGTGACTTTGAGAAAGTGGCTTTGTGAGTAGGTCTGCTACGTTGTTATGTGTGTCAACTCTCTTGACGTCTCCTCTTTCAATACAATACAAGAAATGTTACCGCGCTCCCACTAACCTTTTTGTAGACACATGGTTAATCTATGTTTTTGATAAAACCAAACTCTTTGATTGTCTCATCATAACGGATGTTCCATCTACGAGAAGCTTGCTTTAAACCATATATGGTTCGCAGCAGCCTACACACCAGGTGTTCATTTCTTTTGGAAAAAAAACCCTCTGGCTGTGTCATATACACTTCCTTTTCAAGTTTCCCATTGAGGAAGGCCGTTTTCACTTCCATTTTCCAGGTCTCATAGTCGTAGTAAGCAGCAATCGCAAGCAAAATCCGAATTGATTTTAACAGGGCTACAGGCAAAAAAGTTTCATCAAAGTCAATCCCTTGCCTTTGTCTGAATCCTTTTGCCACGAGCCTGGCCTTATAGGTCTCCACCCGCCCATCTGCTCCAATCTTTCTTTTGTATACCCACTTGCACCCAATAGGCTTAACACCTTCAGGCACCTCAACCAGAGTCCATAAATGGTTGGTATACATAGATTCCATTTCGGATTTCATGGCACTATGTCATTTCTCTAAGTCAACACTACTCATAGCCTCATTATAGGTCACAGGGTCACCGTCATCAATGATTGACAACTCATTGTCATTCTCAATGACAAGGCCATAATACCTCTCAGGTTGGCGAGACACTCTCCATGACCTACGAATGGGCTGTTCCACAGAAGGTTGTTCAGTCTGAACAGGTGTTTCCACTTGATCCGTAGTAGTTTGTGCTTCTTGAACTTCATCAAGTTCAATTTTGCTCCCACTGTTTCCTTCAAGGATAAACTGCTTTCCCAAGAAGGTAGCATATCTGGAGACAAACACCCGATGATCGGTGTAAAAGTAATACCCTAAAGTCTCTTTAGGATATCCCACAAAATTACATTTTACAGATCGAGATACCAGCTTATCTGGGTCAACTTTCTTGACATAAGCTGGACATCCCCAAATCTTAACGTGTTTAAGACTCGGTTTCCTTTCTTTCCACATCTTATATGGAGTTTGAGGAACAGATATGGAAGGCACCTTATTTAGTAAATATGCTGAGGTTTCCAATGCATAACCCCACAGGAATACTGGAAGATTCGCATAGCTCATCATGGACCGAACCATGTTTACCAAAGTTCGATTTCTCCTTTCAACTGTGGAGTATATGGAGGAGTCCACTGGGAGACTATACCATTTTCTTTCAGATAAGCTAGAAACTCTCTATTCAAGTATTCACCACCTCGATCTGATCGAAGAGTTATAATACTATGTTTGGTTTGTTTCTCCACTTCATACATATATTCTTTGAACTTTTCAAAGGCTTTAGACTTGTGTTTCATCAAATAAACATATCTGAATCTAGATCGATCATCTATGAAAGCAATGAAGTATGAAAATCCACCCATGGCTTGCATAGACATTGGTCCACATACATCTGTGTGTACCAATCCTAGCAAATCTGCAGCCCTCTCTCCATGTCCACTAAATGGAGATTTGGTCATTTTACCCAATAGACAAGACTCGCATGTAGGATATGATTCAAAATCAAAGGGGTCAAGTAACCCTTCCTTATGCAATGTCCGCAGTCTATTTTCACTAATATGACCAAGTCCGCAGTGCCACAAGAAAGTGAGATTTTCATCATCCATTTTTCTTTTATTAGTATGTTCAATTTATAGTAAATTATGCTCTACGTCACATACATACAGACCATTGTTTAAAATACCACTTCCATAAAGAACGTTATCTCTAAGAATTGAACATTTATTATTCTGAATAACAAACGAAAATCCAGCTAGCCAAGCCTAACATGGAATAGAAATAATATTCCTCACAATCGAGGGAACAAAATAACAATTATTTTAACAATAGTCTTGCCCGTAGGCATATGTAAATGAAATGATTCTACAACTTCAACAGCAACTCTTGCTCCATTTCCCATCCGTAGAATCACCTCCTCTTCTTCAAGAGTCCTACTTCTCCTTAGTCCCTGCAACGAATTGCAAATATGAGAACCACAGGCGGTATCTAATACCCAAGTAGAAATTTGACTTAGTGACATATTAACTTCGATCATGAACATACCTGAATCAGAAGGGGTAGTCTCACTACCCTTCTTCTTCTTCAATTCTGCAAGGTAAACCTTGCAGTTCCTCTTCCAGTGCCCCACCTTATTATAGTGAAAGCAAATAGCTTTGCTCTTGGGGTCTTCAGCTTTTGGTGGAACCGGCTTTTTCTCACCTACATTCTTCTTCTTGGAAGGGTTCTTCTTCCTTTTCTTAGGATTGGAACCTTCACCAATTAGAAGAACAGAACTCTTCTTAGGGGGAAATTCGATTCCGCAGTCTTCAACATGTTGTGGAGTTCAGGCAGGCTAACATCCAGCTTATTCATGTGAAAGTTCACAACAAACTGCGAGAACGAACTCGGAAGTGATTGCAAGACCAAGTCTTGGTTCGTCTCCCCATCCATGGTAAAACCAAGCTGTCCAAGACGTTCAATCAAATTGATCATCTTAAGTACATGGTGAAGGAATTTACGGATGAGCGGAAGCGCGAAATAACATTTATTCCATAAAAACCATATACCGCACATATAGAAAAACGTATAAAAGGGAAAAACTGAGGAATCGAAACCATACCTCGTGAATCGAAGCTTTATAAAATTGGAGTGCTAGCAGTTGCCCCTCAGTGTGTGAAGCACTCTACCGGTATCCCCCAAGAACGATCCTCTTCGATGAACCTTTTTATAAAACTAAGCTTTTATAAAAATGGAGTTTTTGGGAGAGAGAGAGAGAAGAAGAAGATGGAGGCTAGGGTTTTCACAAAACCAAAATTGTGTGTCTATCTAATGAGCCATCCATCTCATTCTATTTATAGGGCTCTCCTAGGGTTTTATAATATATCTTTATATATATTAACCCCCACATTTTATCTTCATAAAATGCTTTAATAATAATTAAAACTATTTTAATCATTATTTCTTTTCTTAACTATTTAGAAAATAATTCTCTCTCTCATTATTTCATCAAAGAAAATATTCTTTTATGGTGTGACCCTGTAGGTTCAATATTATGCCGGTAGTAGAAATAAATAATAATAACCTTTTATTAATTATTTATATGAATATTAAAATTCACTAAATATAATTAACTGATTAATTATATTTATTCTACATCGTGAGTGATGCTTCTCAACATATCGCGACTATCCGGATAATATGAATTCACTGCTTAGAATACCAAGAACCTATACAGTGAATAGTTACCGTACAATTAACTCCTTCTATATATAAATTAGAAACTCCTTTCTAATTTCATTCACTCTGGCCAGAGATTCCTGAACTAGCATAAGTGGATCAGCTTTGAACATTCTCTTCCTTCACTGAAAGGGGTAGATCCTTTATTGATCATACACTATCTTCGTGTACAAATTCCTATACCCAGTAGAGCCCTAATAATTGTCCCTAGAGACTAAGAACTAAACCAAAGCATAGTTCAGTGTACACAAGATGACTATGATGACCTCAAGTCTAAGGATACTTGTACAACTATCACTATGTGAACAACTGATGACACGTGAGTGAACTCCATCAGTTATTCAGCTGTGCGAGTCATGTTCAGTGAACTTATTCTATAATAAGCACCTACATACTAGCTATAGTGTCACCACACAAATATCTATGAGAACAGACATCCTTCATAATGAAGCAAGCATAGTATGTACCGATCTTTGCGGATTATTAATTACCAGTTAGTAATCCTATGACCAGGAACTATTTAAGTTTAGAGTTATCATCTTTTAGGTCTCACTATTATGATCTCTTCATAATCCATAAAAAGCTTTACTCTAAACTATGGTATATCTTATTTAAACATTTAAATAGATAGAGCCCGTAATAAAAATAAAACAAGTCTTTTATTAATATCAATGAAATCAAAACAGATTACATAAAAGTTATTCCTAAATCCTCATACGTGATTGGACTTAGGACATATCTCTTTCACATGGCCATTCACAGATGATCCCTCAGACATCCTACAACCGAACAGCTCCTTCGATATCTCATATCGAGCTGTCCTCCCTGCCATATCATTCAACTCTTGTAGATGCATAAGGATAGTGTGAGCATCCATATGCTCATGTTGCTTCTGTAGCTCAATGTGCATGGAAGCTAGCATGATGCATTGAGCAACATTTACATCATCTATCCACTTACGATACACAACATGTTCATCATTATGTGCATCGCTAGCAGGTTCAGTAGGCTTAGGTGAGTCAAGTACATATTCTAGCTTCTCAACCCTGAGAACAATTCTCAAGTTTCGAAGCTAGTTAGCAAAATTAGGACCAGTCAACTTGTGAGCATCTAGTATACTCCCGAGTGATAGTACAGAAGACATAAAGAGTATAGTAAATCTGTAAATGATGAACACATAACAACACTTAGCAAATATTCAATTTCATTTCAAAACACTATATGAATCGGGTCTTTATTCATAAGTGGCTCCCACTAGTTTATCTAATTTATACAACCCCTAAGTGAAAATTAAGCATTCATAATGCTAGTGGGAATAGGGATCCTACATTCCATCACACAACCTCGGCTGTAGCACGAAATATCATGTGATGTTCAATAGGCAGACAACTCTTGTCAATTACATCTTATGTTATTCCCTAATAAAACTTTAGCCTCTTGAATAATTGAGTCACGGCTGTAGCACGACAAACTCAATATTCTAAGTCAAGTCTAACCCAACATTTCGTACAATTGAATCAGTCTCCAACGGCCCACGGCTGTAGCACGTAACGACCTTTAGATTCTAATTCAATGTACACATCTTTATGTAATAGACAAGTATTTCTTATTTCGAAATCAAAGCCCTCGGCTGTAGCATGAAACGACAATGATTTAAAAAAAAGAACTACTTTCTACCATGTTGGAAGGCTTTGACCGACACAAGCCCGTTGTGTCATTGGCCAATTACTACTTTATATTATTTAATTTTAGAGGGATTATATTATGTTACAATCATAATCATATTATAAACAGATTCTTCCTTTTAAATTAAATATTTCAAATCAATAATCGATAATCAGATGATTCCCACATCGGGGGGAGCATTGTCAAGAGGCGTCACTTAATACCCCTTTCTTACATATAGAAATCTGCTTTTGACAGAATCATCCTTTCTCTCAATATTGAAAATTTATATTTAATTATGTGTTTCATAAACACAAGAATCTCATGATTGTATTCATTATATTATTGTTAAGGCAAAAAACGATTCCTATTCTAGATTTTCTAGAGCACGCCTTATATTGATTTAAGTTCACCTAAATCTATCATCGCAGGGTAAACATAGGCATATATCTCATATATAAAATTAAATAAACAAGTAAATGTAAAGTGCAATAAAGTAAATGTGTTTGGTTATGGCCCCATCCTATGTGATCTTTATCAAGCTCATGATAAAGATCAAGGTCAATCTAATATGGTGATGGAAATAAATACAACTACTTATTCATAAGTCTTCTTCTTTGTTTAGACTTCTTGTATGCCTCGTCTTCTTCTTTGTATCACCTCCATTGGATAGCCTTCTTGAGTCTTCAATTACATTACATGATTGAAAGTAAAACTAATCTAATGAACTTACAAGAATAACTCGAGTTACATTCGAGATTTATGATTACAAAGATTGACGACATGCAAATTATATGATCTTAACATATCATATTATCCATGATAGAGATCATAAAAAAATATAACAAAAATCAGAAAAATCAGAATCAAATCAGAAAAATAAGAATGACTATTTACGGGCAGTAAACGACGTCAAACGCCTTACAGACGGGTTGTTGATAGCATAAGCTATCAGTTTTGTTCAGACGCTCGTTTACCTATGGAATAGGGTATTCGTTTGCGTAAATCGGACACCAGACCCAGATTTCAGCAAATCTGTAGTAGCCAATTCAGAATCCGTATCTACTATGACTCTCATAATTAGAACAAACATAAATCATGTATATATCAGTATATATACTGATTACATAATCATCTTATGATTATACAACTCACATGAATATCATGTATTCAAAACCATACATATATAAGCATATTATATCAACATCAAATCATGGCGAATCACGTACATGCTCATATATCGAAAACATTTAAACACATAAATGAATTAAAAACTTTTCGTAAGTACCTCTGATGCCATTGAAGGGTTTTTAGCACATAAACGCAACGAAAATGTAAATTTTAATCTTAAAAAACCGAAACCCTCCACAAGATCCATGCGAAAAATAATATTTAATTCGTAGTTCAATATGGAAAGATGGAGGTCTTTAATAGCGATCCAAGAACGATGAATGGAAATCTCTAGCAGCTGCTCCTCAAGTGTGAAGCACTCCACCGGTATCCACTAAGAGTACAATGTGATGGAGGAGGAAGAGGTTGAGAGAATTAGTTGCCTCCCTCTTGTTCTACTTTTGAATTAGGGTTAATAATTTAGGTTGAGGCAAATAGGGTTTATAATAGTATATTTATAGGCAAAATTTTCAGCTGAAAATTTTCCATAGAATATTATTATTATTATTGACCCTTTAATTTATTATTCTTATTAACTAATTACCTAATAATTAAAACACCTTTTAATCATTAATCCCTTTTCTAAACACTTTATAAAAATAATTCTCTCACTTGATTTAATTTCCAAAATTAAATTCTTAATTAATAATATTAATAATTAATTAAATCTCATTTAATCAATTATTAAATCTGTTATGGTGTGACCATGTCGGTTCAATATTAAGCCGGTAGTAGAAATAAATAATAATAAAACTATTTTATCATTATTTATATAAATTCTCTAATTCATTAAATATGATTAATTAATAAATTAATCATATTTATTCTAATCGTGAGGGATACTTCTCAGCATATCGCGACTATCCAGATAATACGAATTCACTGCTTAGAATACCAAGAACCTATTCAGTGAGTAGTTACCGTACAATCAATTCCTTCTACCATGCAATGTTATGATTAAATACAAGGCATGGAACTTATGTCAAGCCTATCTTATTTAATCACTTTCTTTCCCATTCACTATGCTTAGTTCTATTTAATGTAAATTAGAAACTCCTTTCTAATTTCATTCACTCTGGCCAGAGATTCCTGAAGTAGTATAAATGGATCAGCATTGAACATTCTCTTCCTTCACAGGAAGGGGTAGATCCTTTATTGATCACACACTATCTTCGTGTACAAATTCCTATACCCAGTAGAGCCCTTATAATTGTCCCTGGAGACTAAGAACTAAACCAAAGCATAGTTCAGTGTACACAAGATGACTATGATGACCTCAAGTCTAAGGATACTTGTACAACTATCACTATATGAACAACTGTTGACACGTGAGTAAACTCCATCAATTGTTCAGCTGTGTGAGTCATGTTCAGTGAACTTATTCTATAATAAGCACCTACATACTAGCTATAGTGTCACCACACAAATGTCTATGAGAACAGACATCCTTCATAATGAAGCAAGCATAGTATGTACCGATCTTTGCGGATTACTAATTACCAGTTAGTAATCCTATGACCAAGAAATATTTAAGTTTAGAGTTATCATCTTTTAGGTCTCATTATTATAATCTCATCATAATCCATAAAATGCTTTACTCTAAACTATGGTATATCATATTTAAACACTTAAATAGATAAAGCCCGCAATAAAACCAAAACAAATCTTTTATTAATATCAATGAAATCAAAATAGATTACATAAAAGTTATTCCTACATCATCATACATGATTGGACTTAGGACACATCTCTTTCAGTAGTTCCCTAAGGGTTATAAACTTTGGGTTTAAAATTAGGTAGTAATTTGACTTAAGATATTTTTTTTGGTCTGTAATAATAAAGATGTTAGATGTTGTTCAAACTCATTCTTGTAGATTCGGGGATTGTTAGGGTGAAAACACGCGCTAATATTCACGCATGTATACACGTTCACAAGTAGTATAAGATGTAAATCAGATTCGTTCCCACAGAGACTGGTTTAGATTAAGTTCAATTTATGCACCTATGCAATAATGTATGGTTATCGCTCAATGCTAAGATAAATAACAAATTGGATATTTATTAAACGAAGAGATTATACTAAATAACATTAACTAAGAGAATTGAGGTTAAATTAATATATATGACAAACATGGGATTCTAACTTCATTAAATACTTCATTCAAAGTCATTGTTTTTTAATCTTAGCATGTAATGGTGATGACACTAATCAGATAATACGAAACTAGTAAACGCCAACTTTCGTTGCACGAGTACCATTCTACCAGACATCCACAAAAGAGATAGAAGCTGAATAGGCACCAATTATATTGAGACCCTATATATCTATAAAATTTGACAACATAACGGTTTAAGCACAAGTTATCTATCTTGATTACATAGGGCAAGTAAAATGGTTAGAGGTACCCACTAATCATGCATACAATACATGCATGGCAAGTTCTAAACCTCTATATTCATTGTCGCTTCAATAGAGATTAACACGATATCTTATATGTTAGCTAAATACATAAGATGAATAAACACAACCAGTACTAGGATATCAATTAATCACCACACACCAAGGTATCGAAACAATTTAATTATTGAAATCCATAAGTAAATCCGCTAGAATCCCATGATAATGATTAGTCCATAATTGAACTCATCATCACCATGGGTTCCAATAAAAGCATGGTATAAACAAGGTCTTAATAAACTGAATAATAATCAAAGTATGAATAGACGAGATCTAGGTTCAACAAGAATGAAAACGAGCATCCAAAGTTACAACTAATTCAAGGAATCACAAGTTGAAAACAAGATCTTCTTTTTCGGAGTTGTTCAATATTTCTAGGTCTTCTCCTTGGTATCCCAATCTTCCCGGATGTCCGGACCCTTAAAATCGTCAAATTCCACTCAAAAAAAGCTTTTTCAGTGAAATCAGCGACCAGCCACGCCTCAGGCGGCCACCTCAGCTCTCTAGGCGGGTGCCTCAACTCCCAAGCGGCCGCCCCACATCCCAGGCGGGTGCCTGGAGCCTGTCTGGAAAAAATTCTGATGAATCTTGTTTTGGTCATACCTTGAGTTCTACTCGTTAGAATTAGGCGATTCAACTGCCCACGCGAAGCTAACGAGATTCTATACAACTTGACAATGGCCTTGGTTTCCAAATCTGATCATTTTTTATCATATTTCCTTTAAAAGCTCTTTTCTTCATTTAACTGATACCTGAAATGCAATAACATAAAAAGACATCAAAATACCAACAACTTGAGTCCAAAACACCAATTTAAGCTTGTAATAAAGCGTTCCAAGTGGATATAAAATCCACTTATCACACCCCCAAACTTGAATCGATGCTTGTCCTCAAGCATAAACAGAGTCAAAACTACAAAACAAACGTAATGCATGAATGCAACTACGTGAATGCAACTAAATGATAATGCAATCGATCCCCTCAGAATAACCATAACCAAATGAATAAGACAATGCCTCTAAGAATGCAATGACTTTAAACATAGCTCGAATAAATCACACAAACCAACTCACAAATCAGAGACGTGCGTGTGTGGAATGCTTAACAGATATCTCTCGATACTAGATTAATAACCATAACTTATCTATCATCGAAACAATCAAATGTTTATAAACAGAATAGATAATAAACACATTATTACTCACAACACCTCCTTTCTACTAGAGTTATACAAGGATTCATGCTATTATTGAACACATAACAAGGATGCTTACTTGATCATGCAATGAATGAGGTCCATAAAAGACTTATGCAATACCCATGTAGCGAGCGTTAGGTTAGCGGATCCCAGACTATAAAAGCCTTAGGTCACTAGGCACAAAGTCCCCTAGAACTTAATAACTCGAGTATTAAAGAGCTCACTCTTGATCAATTATGCATAAACACATACTTTCTTTTTCTTTTTTTTCTCTTTTTTTCTTTTTTTTCTTTTTTTTTTCTTTTCTTCAATAATTTCTGAATGAGTGCGTTTCGCTCCATCTCATTCAACCCTAGACTACTCATAAAAATATGAGCCGGCTACTAGGCATTTGACGTCTAGCCTTTCAACAACTAGCAATGAAATCCAAGTTTTTCTCTAGATAAAAAATAGTGTTTTTACGTCATTACGAGAATATCACCAATTCTAAATATAACCAAGTGATTAAATCTCAACAACAAACAAGTATGATCATGATCTAGATCAAAAGCAACCCTATAAGACTTTGTGAAAATATTTGTTTCTGACATGCAAATCAATTCATTAGGACTTAAACATCCCTCTATTCGTCATCACCACACTCAAATCAACATCAATTTATCAAATATCATAGTTCATCTTAAGGGATCATGCTAAATATGCATGAAAATGCAACTATATGAAATCACATAAAAACAAACAAATATGTCCTAAATGAATAATCATGCAAAAATATGAATAAACTACAACTAAACATGCAATATGAATCTATATAAATCTATATGGACACACACTACTAATCTTACATTATCACCCCCAAACTTATAATTTTCAATGTCCTCATTGAAGGTAATAATAAGGATTTCAGGCATACCTAATCATCGGAAAGATCACCCTCCTCGGGTGGAGGATCATGTGGCCAATCAACCTCGCCACTAGTGTCTCGACAAACAGTACCGAAAGCGTGTGCCAAATCTTCAGCAAAATATCGGTGGATGACATGCATGGCCTCCATACACGTAATTAGCTCACCTGTACTGCTCATCACCAACACCAGTCCTATCAATTACCTGCTGCACATGAGAAGAACCCTCTGTAGGCACGGGAATATCCGTCCAACCACTCTCTACATCATCAAAAATATATCCCAACCCCTTATCATGGGGTGCACCTAAGAATGAATAACTCAAGTGATCTGGCATTCGATTGAGCTCAAAGTGGGAGCTTCTTGAATAAATGGTTCAAAATGCCTTTAAGAGATTTTCAGCTCTGCTAACCTAAGAGAATCGAATGGCATATCCAACTTCCTCATCCACGGAGGTGCATTCAAATCCTATAATTGCTCTGCTCCTTCTTTATCTTCAATAACTGATTCCCCTATTAAGGATCTCTCTAAGGTATCTGACTTTGGCAATTGCTCAGGCTCTGAATTTACTACAGAGTCGACCCACTCTACTTTAAAGCACTCCTCTTTAGCTGTGGGTAACTTTATTTCCTTTAACACATTAAAAGTGACCTTTTGATCGTAAACCTTCATCGAAAGCTCTCCTTTTTGCACATCGATCATAGTTCGGCCTGTAGCCAAGAATGGTCTTCCCAAGATAATGGGAATCTTCTTATCTTCCTCGAAATCAAGAATTACAAAATCAACAGGGAATATGAGTTTATCCACCTTGACCAAGACATCCTCCACTATACCTCGTGGATAAGCGATGGAACAGTCAGCTAGTTGCAATGACATGTATGTTGGTTTTGGATCAGGAAGACCAAGCTTCTTGAAGATAGATAAGGGCATCAGATTGATGCTAGCTCCTAAATCACATAAACACTTGTCGAACAACAAGTTTCCAATGGTCTAAGGAATAGTGAAGCTTCCAGGATCTTTAAGCTTCGGAGGCAACTTCTGTTGCAGCACAGCACTGCATTCCTCCGTTAGAGCAACGGTCTCTAAGTCATCGAGCTTCACTTTCCGAGAGAGAATACCTTTCATAAACCTCGCATAGCTAAGCATTTGTTTAAGAGCTTCAACGAAAGGTATGTTGATATGAAGTTTCTTGAACACCTCCAAAAACTTCTCAAACTGCTTATCCGGCTTTTTCTTCTGCAGCCTCTTAGGAAAAGAAGGTGGAGGATAGATCTGTTTCTCCCCTGTATTACTCTCAGGAGGAGTGTGTTCCACAGTAGTCTTCCTTGGTTCCACCTCTGATTCCTTCTGCATTTCTTCCTCAGCCACAACTGCATTTTCTGAAACTTGAGATTTTTCAGGCTCTATGTCATGTTGAATTTGGGGGCTTGCGACCTTTCCAGACCTTAAGGTGATGGGGTTCACCTTTTCTTCAACTTCCCTCTTGCCTGGATTTGTTTCTGTATCACTAGGAAGCGTTCGTGGTGGTCGATTCAATAAGGCATTAGCAATTTTCCCTATTTGGTTCTCCAGAGTCTTGATAGAAACAGCCTGACTTTGGTATATAAGAGCCTGGTTTTTGCACATAAGCCGCAACTCCTCCAATTCAGATTTTTCATTCGAAGATAGACATGCACCATGAGTTTGTTGTTTTTGTGTAATTTGTTACTGAAAACCAGGAGTGTTGAATACCTTATTTCTAAACTACTGGAACAGCTGTTGCATCAGATTAAGATTGTTGCTCTAGCTGAAGTTAGGATGATTCCAGTTGTCAGGATGATAAGTGTCTGGAACTGGTTGTTGTGATCTCTGAAAGTTGCTCACAAACTGAGCTGAGTAACTAGATATACCGAATTGCTCCGTCTCATGTGAACCTGCACATAGCTCACAAACACTGGTTATCTGATTAACACCATAGTTAGCCAGAGAATCGATCTTCATATACAACGCCTTTAGTTGAGCAGTGATAGCCGTAGCTGTATCCACTTCAAGAACTCCTGCTACCTTGCCCTGTGGACATCTCTGGGTTGGATACTGATATTCATTAGCAACCATCAGTTCAATTAGATCATAAGCTTCCTCATAGCTCTTTGCCCATAATGCCCCGCCAGCTGCTGCATCGAGCATGGGTCTGGAATGTGCTCCCAACCCATTATAAAAACAATTGATGATCATCCAATCAGGCATTCCATGATGAGGACACTTCCTAAGCATCTCCTTGTAGTGCTCCCAAGCTTCATATAAAGATTCTCCTGATTGCTGCGCAAATTGAGTAAGAGCATTCCTGATTGCAGTTGTCTTCGCCATAGGTAAGAATTTAATAAGAAACTTCCGAGCAAGATCTTCCCAAGTAGTAATCAAACCAGCTGGTAGAGAGTGTAACCAGCTCTTAGCCTTGTCCCTCAGAGAGAATGGGAACAGTCTCAGCTTCACAACATCTTCAGAAATACCGTTGAACTTGAAGGTGTCACATATCTCAATGAAATCCCTAATGTGCATATTAAGATCTTCCGTTGGAGAACCCCCAAACTGGACTGAATTCTGTACCCATTGAATTATGCCAGGCTTGATCTCAATGGTATTAGCTGTGATTGCTGGCCTAGATTAAATGTCATTGATCTTGGGTTGAGAAAAATCCATCAAGGCTTTCGTTCGTACTGCTGGATCTCCCATTGTAATGAGTACCTGAAACACAAAAAACTAAGCTGTGAGGGTAAAAGAGTCCGAGTCAGTGAACTTTAATGACCACTGATGACAAGCACATAAACTAAAAATTAATACCGAGTCCCCGGCAGCGGCGCCAAAAACTTGTTAGGGCGAAAACATGCGCTAATATTCATGCAAGTATACGCGTTCGCAAGTAGTATAAGATATAAATCAGATTCATTCCCATAGAGACTGGTTTAGGTTAAGTTCAATTTATGCACCTATGCAACAATGTATGGTTATCGCTCAATGCTAAGACAAATAACAAATTGGATTTTTATTAAACTAAGAGATTATACTAAATAACATTAAGTATGAGAATTGAGGTCGAATTTATATATATGACAAACATGGGATTCTAACTTCATTAAATACTTCATTCAATGTCATTGTTCTTAACCTTAGCATGTAATGGTGATGTTATGGATTAAAAACTAATATATATAATTGCTGTATTTATTACTAAGGAACGTGAGGTCAAGGCCTTTAATGTCTGCTCTCGTGTTTCGTAGCTTAACTCTGCCTTTACGAGATGCCTACGTCTCTCTGTGAATTAGAGAATCAAGCCAAAAAATGTAGTTCTAATCTGTGGGGTGAGGCCCCTTATATAGATGTGGGAGTCCTTGAACTGGACTTGGTATAGGAGACTTGGTAGCCAAGTCTCAGAATTAGAATGGACTTTAGAGTCCTAAATAGTAGGAAACTGATTCCTTATCCTTCTAGGTCCCTTTGAGGCTAATCTTCAAGGATTTATGTCCTTATCGGGACTCTTTTCAATAGCAGATTTTTCCCTTATTAATTAATTATGAAATTAATTAATATTCAGGGTTTTTGGGCCTTCTTTGTTCCATCAGGCCTGATCTGGTCCATCAGGCCTGATCACTGTGTTAACCTTTTTTGTCTGAATGTCATACATTTCCTTATTGGACCTAGCAGCCCAAATCATGTGTAATTAATGTAATATTTAATTACAAAATCAGGATTTATTTATCCCTATCATTTGCCCCCCAACTTTTTGGAAACCTTATAAGATTTTGCAAAAGTTAAGTTTGTTCATTCCCTTTCAGGGTACCGTTTTGCGTAAAGTGTGGAGCGACCTACACGTTTACAACGATTTGCCTTGTACGCGGCTTCAGGGTCGTTTAAAAACTTCCCCCCTTTTTTATTTTCTCACCTTCTCCCTATTTTAGGGATTTTCAGGTATTTTTTCAGGAATTTTCCCTTTTTCCCGGGATTTTTCCAAATTTCCTGCAATTTTCCACAAATATTTTCAAATTTTCGGCCCTTTTTCGACCAGGATCCTAGTCAAAATTTCAACCTGGATCCTAGTCAAATTTTGGGCCAGCTTTGCAATCCTGATCGAAGGACTTCGACTAGGATCCACGACCTGGATTTCGACCAGGATCCTAGTCGAACCTTCGATCTGGATCTAGGTCGAAAATTTGTCCTTGTTTTGATTCCTGGTCGTAAGGTTTCGACTAGGATTCACGACCTGGATTTCGACCAGGATCCTAGTCGAACCTTCGACCTGGATCTAATTTGAAAGTTCTATGCTTATTTGCTTCCTGGTCGTTAGATTTCGACTAGGATTCACGACCTGGGCTTCGACCAGAATCCTAGTCGATTCTTCGACCTGGATTTAAGTCTAGGTTTCTGTACCCCATACTTGAAAAATGCTGTGCTTGATTCGACCTCGATCCTGGTCTTGGTTTCGACCTCAATCCAGTTCAATTATACCCGTAATTTTTGGGTGTTTGTTCTAAAGATTTCGAGCACAATTCACGACTTAAAATTCGACCTGAATCCTGGTCTTTTATACCCGTTATTTTTGGGTGTATGTTCGAAAGATTTCGAGCATAATTCACGACTTGAATTTCGACCTCAATCCTGGTCTTTTTGGGCTTCCTTCTAATCCAATTTGGATTGGTCCTTTATTTGGGCCTAATCTTCTTTTTGGGCCTTATATATATTTTTTAGGGCTTTGATTTGGGCTTTGTATTTTTCCAAATCCTAATTGGATTTAGGCCTTTTAATTCCTATTGGGCCTCTTATTAATCTGGGCTTAATATATCAAGAAACTCCTATTGGGCCTCTTATTAATCTGGGCTTAATATATCAAAATACCTTGTTTAGAATTCTCAAGAATTCTCAGGAATTTTATTTTGATTTCTTTCGAATACCCTTGGAATATTCTGGAATGTTCCATTTTCTGGGCTTTTTTATTTGGGCCTCTATCCTAACTGGGCTTTTTATCCCTTCACCTTCACTTTTCCTCCTATATAAAGGATTGAGTAGAGTCTACTGCTCCTCACTTTCTCATTTCTAAATTCTTCTTCTCCCTTCTTCTATTAAGAATCTCAGAGCAATAACAGTAAGTTGGAGTATCTTAAGCCCCAAAGCCTTCATTACTTCAAGTAAAATTTCTCCCTTTACTTCTTGTGCTTGTTTTTTCATATTTGCATTTTTAAAATTATCTCTTTATGTGCCCTTTTTTCAGATGGATGATAAGAAAATGACCCGTTTGGCCAAGATGAATGTGGCTAGAAAGTCCAATGAATTCCCCATTCGATTAAGTTAAACTTCCTTGATCGATATGATCAACACCCGCGGGGTTTTGGTACCCTTTTAATGCGCATCTAGACGCGCACGACCATATCAGTGCCTTGCGGGATCCAAAGGAGCTGGAAAAGTTGAGTGGTTGTTTCAAAATTAAGGATCCTTTCAAGCTAATTCTTGCAGGTCCGGCCGACAGGGCCTTTCAGTGGAGGAAGGACGCACTATGCGTCTACAGGGATACTCTAAGGGCAGGTATCAGACTCCACTTTCACCCCTTTATTCCTGTTCTTCTAGCTGATGTGGGCATCAGCCTTTGCCAACTCCCTCCTAACTCTTGGAGGTTGATTCTGTGCTATCTGTCGCAATGCGCCAAGCACAACGTCCCTACCTCTGTTGCTGTTTTCAGAAAGATTTTTTAGTTCAAGAATAGCCCTGACAAGAATCCGGGTTGGGTTTCTTTAAACCAGCGCCCAACCGTTCCTCACATAGTGAACGGGAAGTCCATCCTTGACAACAATTTGGGGTGGAAGAAAGATTGTATGTTCGTAATTTGGGAGGGTGGCGATTGGGGCACCCTATTTCGCTCATCTTTTGGGCTAGCCGTAGATGGGAGCCCAAACGATATAATTTTTTCTGAGGAGGAGACCAGGGCTTTCAACTTCCTGACGCAAGATAATGGGACTTCCCATTCTTGGGATCTTATCAGGGAGACCGTTCTTGTAAAATACGGCCTTTCTCTCGTCCCTAAGAAGAGTATGTTTCCTTCCTTATCTAGTTGTTTTTATTTCCTCCATTTTCTACTTTGCTAATTCTCAACTTACTTATCTCATTTGTTGCAGTGGCTGAGAAAATTGAGGAGGCTACAAAGCCTAAAGACCTGGAGACGACCAGGATGAAGCGTGCCGGAAAGGTCTTTAAAGACCCGCGCCTTGGGGATCACTTCCCGGAGTTCCTACTCCAAGCAATGGAACTAGGCGAAGAAGGCCTCAGCCAAGTTTTACGTACCAAGCAAAAACCAGGGTCTTATTTTCAACCTGCTTGGGGAATCTGGGGCAAGGATTCGATTGTCGGCAGCACAGCGCTTGCCAAGGAATGGTCTAAGCATTCCATCTCTCCGGTTGACTATCAAGACTTTGTCCTTCAACAGGACTTGGAGGGGAACGAGCTTTTCGGATCTCAGGCTTTGGCGACGGTACGTCTTTTTCCGTAGCCCTTCATAGTTGCCTTTTTGATTTTCCTGTCTCTTACTTTTGCTGTGTTTTTTATAGGCGAACGCCCATTTTCAAGGGGAGATTCACCAAGCCAAGGGTTGGAAGGTTGGCCTGGAGGACGCGAACAAAAAGCTGGAGGAGGCCAACCAAATAATAGAGGCCCTTGAAGCCCAACTTGCCTCATCTACTTCGGATTTGGAAATGGCCCGGGCTGAAAATGTTATCCTCAAGGCTCAAAAGGATAAAGCCTTCGACGGCTGGATGGACACTCAGGAGTTCAAAGATTTAATGGTGGAGCATGATGCCCTCCTTCATCCAGTTAGCTATAAGGAAGGCTGGGATGCCGCTGTGGAGGCCATTCAGGACGAATTTCCAGAAGTCTTCGAACAGTCCTCCTTCCCTTGTCATGTGCGAGTTCCAACACTTGGGGGTGTTACAGACAAGCTTGCTGATTTGATCAAGGATGGCCCATCGGGGAGTTAAGGCCAAGGCCAAAAGAGGAAGGAGCTCGAGTCCAGCTCTGAAGAGGAGAAAACTTCTTCTGAGGAGGAGCCTGAGCCCGTTATAAAGAATGCCAGGGTAGAAGAGCCTCCAAACGCAGCGCCTCATAAACCAGCGTCTCCTGCAGCATCCAAAGCGTCCGAAGGTAGTTCCGAGGGAACCTCTGCGGGGACTTCCGAGGGGACAACTGAGACATCCGAGGGGATGACTGAGACATCCGAGGAGACTTCGGATAGTGGTTCCGAAGAATCCCAGCCTTCCAAGGCCTAAGTTTTTTATGTATTTCTTCTTTATTAGACAATATTTGAACTTTGTAATTGACTTTTATTGTTTTCTGTCATATTTTGCCCAAGTATCGTCGTATTTTTCAAACTCAAGTTTACAACTTGGTTTTATCTTTCGTAATGCAATTAATCTAACATGCCAAGATTAAGTTGAAGGTTTTATACTATAACTTGGTATTCTGGATACCTTACATGAAATGGGTTCAACCCTTATAAAATCTAAACATATCTTCTATATAGAAAAATCCTAAGCAAGCAAAGCTTCAAGGTGCTTTTAAACCTACTTGTCATTCTGACAAGTGAGAATCGTACTTTAACTATTTTACACATAGTAAACCTTCAGGTTTTGTGCATGCCAAGTTCTCGGGACTTCAAAACCATCCATAGTCTCCAGCTTTTAGGTTCCTCTACCCTGAACGCTCTTGACTTTGTACGGCCCTTCCCAATTTGGGGCAAGTTTCCCTTTCTGCCCTACACCAGAAGCTTCCACTTTCCTCAAAACTAAATCACCTTGTTTGAAGAAACTTTCTTTAACCCTTAGGTTGTAGTAGAATGAAGTTTTTTTCTGATATTCCACTATCTTCGCATGTGCATCATCTCGTACTTCATCAATTAGATCCAGAGCTAACATTTGCCCTTCTTCATTTTCCTCAGCATTGAAAGCTTGAATCCTGGGGAGGAATATGATATCTCTACAGGAACAACTGCTTCTGCACCATATACTAACATGAAGGGAGTTTCTCCAATCGTGACTCTACAGGTAGTCCTATAGGCCCATAGTATGGGGAGTATTTCATCCACCCAGTTATTCCTTGACTTCTCTATCCTCTTCTTTAGTCCATCCAGGATTATTCGGTGTGCCACTTCCGCTTGTCCATTGGCTTGCGGGTGGGCCACAGATGTGAATCGTAACTCGATTTCATTTTCCTCACAATACTTCTTGAATTCCTCATTGTTAAACTGTGTTCCATTGTCAGTGACTAGGATGCGGGGAATTCCATACCGGCACATAATACTTTCCCACAGGAATTGTGCAACTTGCTTAGTTGTGATCTTGGCCAAGGGTTTGGCTTCAATCAACTTGGTGAAGTAATCAATGGCCACAATCAGAAATGTCCTTTATGCCGTGGCCATGGGGAAAGGCCATAATATATCCATTCCCCACATAGCAAAGGGGATGGGCGAGTTGATAGAGGTCAGCATCTCGGGGGGTTGTCTAACAACTGGTGCGTGCTTCTGACAACGGTCACAATTTTTCACATATTCTTTGCCATCAGCCATCATTTTTGGCCAATAGAAGCCTAAACGGGTTATCTTATGAGCCAAGGCCCTGCCCCCCAAGTGTTGCCCGCATATGCCTTCATGTACCTCTTCAAGATCCAAGCGAGCCTCATCAGGCCTGAGACATCTTAAGTAGGGAACCATGAAAGATCTTTTATACAGAATTCCATCTATCAAAGAGTATCTTAGTGCTCGAACAGCCAATTTTCATGCTTCAATAGCATCGTTTGGTAACCAACCGGTTTGAATGTGAGCCTTAATGGGATCAATCCATGACGTCCCCAGGCCTATAGGAGCCACAAGCTTAACATCAATGCTCCGTGTTTTCAAAATGCGATAGTATACACTTCCAGAACTTTCTTCCATCTCAGATGAAGCAAATTTTGACAACGCATCTGCCTTAGTATTTTCCTCTCTTGGAATGTGCTCAACATGGCATTCATCGAATTGGGTCATCATGGCCCTTACTAGGCGGACATACTTAGCCATCGTTTCATCCCTTGCCTCAAACTCTCCCTTCACCTGGGATATGACCAACTTCGAGTCTCCACAGACTTTTAAGTTCTTGACTCTAAGTGTCCCTGCTAAGCCAAGACCCGTTATCAGAGCTTCATATTCTGCCTCATTGTTTGTGGTTGGGAAGTCTGGCTTCATGGCATACTCAATTAAGAACCCATCAGGGCTTTGCAAAACCAAACCTGCTCTACTTGAATTCATTTTTGATGCTCCATCAAAATAGAGAACCCAGTATTCTTTTTCCTTATTAACCTTCTCTTTATCCTCCTTATCAACTTCCTTGTCTTGAGGTATGTTATCTTCCGGCCCCCCGACTTCTTGGTTGGGTATGGTATATTCCACCACAAAGTCAGCTAGTGTCTGGGCTTTTATTACCGTTCGTGGCTTATACTTGAGATCGAACTCTCCCAGCTCTATTTCTCACTTGATGAATCTCCCACTTGCCTTGGGACTGTGAATGATATTTCTCAGGGGCTGATTCGTTAGCACCTCAATCTGCTGAGCCTGAAAGTAAGGACGCAGCTTTCTCGAAGCCATTACCAAGGCTAGAGCAAATTTCTCAATAGTTGAATAATTCAACTCAGCACCATGCAGAATTTTGCTGACATAGTATACGGGTTTCTGGACTTTCAGTTCCTCCTTAACCAATACAGCGCTCAAGGCACTCTCTGAAACAGCTAAGTACAAGAATAAAACTTCATTCAAAACTGGCTTGGCCAACAACGGGGCATGCGCCATATATATTTTCAATTCTTCGAAAGCCTTCTGGTTTTCCTCACTTCATACAAAGTCCTTAATGTTTTTTAGTGACTTGAAGAATGATAGGCACTTGTCTCCTGACTTGGAGATGAATCGTCCCAATGCAGCAACCCTTCCTGTGAGCTTCTGAACATCATTGATAGTTTTTAGTGGTTCCATGTCCAGGATTGCCTTTATTTTATCGGGGTTAGCCTCGATTCCTCTCTTGGAGACCATCAATCCCAAAAATTTTCCAGATCCTACTCCGAATGCACACTTTGTAGGATTTAACATCATTTTGTGGTACCTCAGGACCTTAAAAGCTTCCCTTAAATGAGCTATATGATCAGTCTTTACTAGAATCTTCACTAACATGTCATCAACATAAACTTTCATAGTCTTGCCAATAAGATCCTTAAAATTTTTATTTACCAACCTTTGATAGGTGGCTCCTGCATTCTTGAGACCAAACGCCATAACAAGATAACAATAAACACCAAAGTCAGTGATGAATGATACCTTTGTAATGTCGTCCTTGTGCATCTTGATCTGATTGTATCCGCTAAATCCATCCATGAAGCTCAGCATTTCATGCCCAGCAGTGGCATCTATCAAAGTATCGATCCTTGGTAACGGAAAACAGTCCTTAGGACATGCATCATTTAGATCAGTGAAGTCCACACATATCCTCCATTTTCCATTAGCCTTCTTCACCATTACGGGGTTTGCTAACCAGTCTGGAAATTGAAGCTCCTCAATGAAACCAGCCTCCAAGAGCTTCTCCACTTCCTGTTTTATAGCTTCTTGCCTTTCTGGAGCAAAACTTCTTTTCTTTTGTTTTACCGTCTTCCGATTTGGGTCCATATTCAGCTTGTGAGTAATCAGTTCCGGGTCTATGCCTGGCATATCAGCTGCTGACCATGCAAAAACATCATTATTTTCTTGCAAAAATTTCACCAACTTCCCTCTAAGGGGTTCTTTGAGCGTTGCTCCAATAAAACTCACCTTCCCAGGATTTTCGGGGGCCAAAGGAATTGAAACCAAGTCTTCTGCTGGCTTCCCCCTTTTCTCATCATTCTCTCGGATATCCAGATCTTCAATAGGAAGAACCTGCCTCCCAACTCCATCTGCCCTCAAATAGGCCACATAACAGCTTCTAGCCATTTTTTGATCTCCTCTTTCTTCTCCAATCCCATCTCGAGTCGGAAACTTCATAACTGAATGATAAGAAGAAGAGACTGCCTTGAAGGCATGTATCCCTGTTCTTCCCATGATAGCGTTGTAGATTGAACTAGCCTTCACCACCACAAAGTCCAACATCTGAGTTGCTTGCCTTAGTTCATGTCCTATGGTTGTTGGCAACTTGATTATTCCTTCTACGGGGCATTCCACTACTGCGAATCCATATATCGGCATGTCGGTTGGGGTCAATTGGGAGTCATTATATCCCATCCTTAAAAAGGTGTCATGGAGCAAAATATCCACTGAAGCACCATTATCCACAAGGACCCTTCTTACTAGGTTGTTCCCTATTATCGGGGTTATGACCAACGGGTCGTCATGGGGAACTTTTAGACCTTCCAGATCATAATCATCAAAAGCCAATGTTACTTCTGTCCTGGCCCTCTTCGGGGCTTCTCCGACAATATGCATAACCTCCCTAGTATATGCTTTTCTGGAGTTTTTGGACAATCCAGCAGCAGTTGGTCCTCAAAAGATTGTGTTTATCACAGGCCCTCGAGGTCGTGGCCCTCCATAAATTGTGTTTATAACCGATCCTCTAGGCTGGGGATTCCGCCCCTGATCGTCTTGGTCTCTCCTATGATCTTCAAAGTTCTTACTTCCATTGTTATTTCTATCCCCTCCTTCTCCAGTGTATTTGTTCAATCTTCCTTTTCGAATGAGGAACTCAATTGCATCTTTCAGCTGCCTACACTCATCGGTGTCATGACCAACATCTTTGTGAAATCTACAATACTTGCTCTTATATAGCTTGGCAGGATCAACCTTCAAGGGCTTAGGCCAACGAATATCTCGATCTTTCTCGATTTCCATCAAGATCTGGCTTCTAGGAGCATTCAGCTTAGCATACTCGGTGAACTTTTGCCCAGGTCCTCCCTTCTTGGGGGTTAAATCAGGGTTTTGCTCGGTTCTGGGATACTTGTCCTTAGCGATATATTCCAGATCAGTTTTCCGCTTCTTGCCTCCAGTGGGCTCATTACTTACTACGGTCTTTCTCATGCTTTCTTCAACCTTGATATACTTCCCTGCTCTATCCTGGAGCTGCAACATGCTTTCAGGGGGACGTTTGGCCAAGGACATCTTAAAAAACTCATCCCTAGTTCCTTGATGCAGTGTTATCATGGCTACCTTATCATCAAGGTCTGGGACTTTTAAAGCCTCCTTTGTGAAATGATTCAGGTAATATCTCAAGGATTCCTTTGTTCCCTGCACAATGCTCATAAGAGATGCTGAACTTTTTTCATGAACTCTCCCACTGATGAATTGCTTAGTAAAAGCCTGACTTAATTCTCTGAACGACCCAATAGAGTTTGGGGGCAAGCGACTATACCACCTTTGAGCCATACCCGACAGGGTTTGAGGAAAGGCCCGACACTTAATAGCATCATTCACGGGCTGCAATAGCAGTGCATTAGAGAATGTTCTAACATGATTAGCGGGATCTCCCATGCCGTCATAAGCTTTTATAGTTGGCATCTTAAACTTCCTTGAGATATGGGCATTCATTATATCTTCAATGAAGGGTGGAGTAGGATCATCAAGATCTCCAATGGGAAGAAGATTGCTTGGATTAGCCCTTGGGACAACAGCCCTCCTCTGCACTGGACCATCCAGGTCTATGATGGGAGGAGGATTTCTCCCCCTAGGAGGTGCTGGGGGTCTAGTGCCCTGGTGTGCCTCCAGGTCGCGCCTCAGCCTTTGAATCTCAGCCTCGTGAGCCCTGATTCTTTCCTGCACTTCTTGGGGATTCGTCCCTTGGGTGCTTTGAGGGCGTTGGCTACCATCAACCATCGGCTCTTTGCCAGCACGTCTCCTTCTTGGGGCTACTTCATCATCCGAAGATTCGGAGTCTCTCTCAGTGTAAGGACCAGAAAATTCCTGATCTTCAGGGATAGGAGCCAAACCTCGTATGTATGGGGGCGATCGCCCTCGTGCTTCACTTTGCCCAGCATGTCTGCTTCCTACAACCTCGGGGTAAAGGGGCATCCCATAAGGGGGGTTAGTAGTAACAACAGTTGAATATTCATACCCGATGAGTCGAAAATTCACAGGTGCATGTACTTGTTGAACTTGAGGATTCATACCTTGAGTAGCTGAGGGGATCGTCCCTTGTTGCTGAGGTTCAGTTGCCCCTATCTGGGCTTCTCCTTGCATGGTTGCATAGGTTGAATGAGGAGGCACCTCCACAGTTGAAGAAATCACTTGGGTTGTCCCCGTTGGTGTTCCTCCTCCAAGGGCTCTAACTGTTCTCCGTGTTCTCACCATGGTTATTGTTGTTCTTCCCACAGAAGGCGCCAAATGTTATGGATTAAAAACTAATATATATAATTGTTGTATTTATTACTAAGGAACATGAGCTCAAGGCCTTTAATGGCTGCTCTCGTGTTTCGTAGCTTAACTCTGCCTTTACGAGATGCCTACGTATCTCTATGAATTAGAGAATCAAGCCAAAAAATGTAGTTCTGATCTGTGGGGTGAGGCCCCTTATATAGATGTGGGAGTCCTTGAACTGGACTTGGTATAGGAGACTTGGTAGCCAAGTCTCAGAATTAGAATGGACTTTGGAGTCCTAAATAGTAGGAAACTGATTCCTTATCCTTCTAGGTCCCATTGAGGCTAATCTTCAAGGATTTATGTCCTTATCGGGACTCTTTTCAATAGCTGATTTTTCCCTTTTTAATTAATTACGAAATTAATTAATATTCAGGGTTTTTGGGCCTTCTTTGTTCCATCAGGCCTGATCTGGTCCATCAGACCTGATCACTGTGTTAACCTTTTTGGTCTGAATGTCATACATCTCCTTATTGGGCCTAGCAGCCTAAATCATGTATAATTAATGTAATATTTAATTACACAATCATGATTTATTTATCCCTATCAGGTGATGACACTAATCAGATAACACGAAACTAGTAAACGCCAACTTTCGTTGCACGAGTACCATTCTACCAGACATCCACAAAAGAGATAGAAGCTGAATAGGCACTAATCATATTGAGACCCTATATGTCTATAGAATTTGAAAAAATAATGGTTTAGGCACAAGTTATCTATCTTGATTACATAGGGCAAGTAAAACGGCTAGAGTTACCCTAATCATGCATACAATACATGAACCTATGCTAGCATGGCCAGTTCTAAACCTCTATATTCACTGTCGGTTCAATAGAGATTAACACGCTATCTTATATGTTAGCTACGCACATAAGACGAATAAGCACAACCAATACTAGAATATCAATCAATCACAATACACCAAGGTATCGAAACAATTTAATTATTGAAATCCATAAGTAAATCCGCTAGAATCCCATGATAACGATTAACCCATAATTGAACTCATCGTCACCATGGGTTCCAATGAAAGCATGGTATAAACAAGGTCTTAATAAACTGAATAATAATCAAAGTACGAATAAACGAGATCTAGGTTCAACAAGAATGAAAACGAGCATCCAAAGTTATAACTAATTCAAGGAATCACAAGTTGAAAACAAGATCTTCTTTTTCGGAGTTGCTATGTGCTTCTAGGTCTTCTCCTTCGTATCCCAATCTTCCTGGATGATGAAAACCCTTTTTTTAAGTATATATATGCCCCTAGTGGACCTGGACCCTTAAAATCGTCAAATTCTACTCAAAAAAGCTTTTTCAGTGAAATAAGTACCAGCCGCGCCTCAGGCGGCCACCTCAGCTCTCCAAACGGGCGCCTCAGCTCCTAAGTGGCCACCCCATATCCCAGGCGGGTGCCTGGAGCCTATTTGGAAAAAATTCTGATAAATTTTGTTTTGGCCATAACTTGAGTTCTGCTCGTCAGAATTAGGCGATTCGACTGCCCACGCGAAGCTAACGAGATTTTTTACAACTTGACAATGGCCTTGGATTCCAAATCTGATCACTTTTAATCATATTTCCTTTAAAATCTCTTTTCTTCATTTAACTGATACCTGAAATGCAATAACACAAAAACACATCAAAATACCAACAACTTGAGTCCAAAACACCAATTTAAGCTTGTAATAAAGCATTCCAAGTGGATATAAAATCCACTTATCAGGGATTGTGGTTAAGGATTGTAGCTTTAATATTCTATCTATTGTAGTACTTTATTGTTTAATTAATATTATACATATTTCTACTAGTTAGTAGTGTGGGTCCGTCACAGTTTTGGTATCAGAGCGACAGGTTGAGTCACTGAACAACATAGGATAAATGAATATAAGATAGGAATTTAGAGAATAGGATGAACTTAGATCATTTGGGTTTTGGGATGTTAGAATCTATAGGTTTTCTGACCCCTTTTATTTACAACCGCATATATATATATATAACTGTTTGACATGCATCATCCTCATCGACTCCCGGATTCCCTTCTACTGTGCCATTCCCTATTTACGAGTAGATGGTAATGATGTTTGATCGACTGGAGGGCGAGAACCAAATCTTCGACGTAGGATGGATCGGTTGTACCACGAGAACTTTGATGACGAGCCCAACCAACCCCGACTGATAGCTAGGCTTGAGGAGAACATCAAGATGGCTAAGGACCAATTGGCATTGATGATTCCACACCGTGAGAGAGAGAGTCAGATCACTCTTACCGCCATTGCTGACGAGCTCCGTCGAGTGATTAACAGTCTCCGTGCCCCTGTTCCTCCACCACCATCCTCTTAGACTATTATATAGTATACCTATCTCCAGCATCGTTGTTGATTAGTACTTTGATTTCCATTTTTACCTTGTACCCGGATTGTTTCGGGAAGACTTTATTTGCACCTTATTTCATGTTCGTACTTTATTCGCACTTTTCATTCGAGCTAATGTTAAATTCACACTTTGATTATCTCTATAATATTGCCATCTCATTATCATGCTATATATTTGCTTAGATAGAAATTTATTGTTTAAATTATGTTGATCCCTTTAGAACTTGATCATGTTTAATCTTTCCATAAGATAACCCTTGAATAAGACCTTATTACTTGATAATTTACCCTTATTATAACTTATGTATGCAACTTTGAACTGTGAATAAACCTTTCTTGTCTATATTCGGAACCATGCCTCCTCGTAGAGCTTGTAACACCAATACTGGGGATCATGAAGATCCAGCACCCAACTTGGATCAACTCATGCAAATACTTCACCAACAATCTGTTACCCTTGCTCAATAACAACAACTCCTTCAGCAAAAATTTCAATAACAAAAACAACCACCTCCATCACAACCAACCCCTACAACATTCAAATCATTTCAAGCTATGTAACCACCTGAGTTCCGTGGAACTCAATACCTGTAGAAGCCCAATCTTGGCTTAAAGAGATGGAAAAAGATTTCACGCTAGCGGTTGTAAGTAAAGAAAAGAAGGTCGACTATGTGTCTTATTTCCTGAAAGACGAAGCGAACTATTGGTGGGAGTCAGCTTGTGCTTTAGAAGAAGAGGATGTTATCACTTGGGATAGATTCAAGAAGATTTTCTTAGACAAGTATTTCCCGAGTTATATGTAGACTCAAATGGAATTAAAGTTCTTTGAATTGAAGCAAGAAGGAATGACTATAGGAGAGTACGAGAAGAAATTCACTGAGTTGGCTAGGTTTGTTAGAGATTATGTGGACACGGATGAAAAGAGAGCGAAGAGATTTCAACAAGGGTTGAAGCCTTGGCTACGAAGCAGAGTGACTGCCTTTGAATTGACCACATATGCTAAGTGGTTCAGAAGGCGATGGTAATTGAAGGAGAAAGCGATCAAAACTTGAAGGAAAAAGAGAGTAAGAAAAGAAAGTTTGGAAGCAATGGTGAAGGATCGGCTCAAAGGAGCCAAAGTGGAAGGAATTTCAAGAAGTGTGGATACCAGAATCAAGGAGGACTCCGAACCTTTAAGAAGGGTGATAATAAGAGTCAGAAGAATAGGATTCAAGGGCTAAGTGGACAAAGATCCCAACAAGCAACAAATCTAGAGTATAAATTATGCAACCAGAGACACATGGGTAACTGCAATAAGGCTGACTTTATTTGTTACATGTACAATTTGAAAGGTCATTATGCGAATTAGTGCCGGAACCCGAAGTCTCCTGTTATATGCTTCAAGTGTGGAAATACCGAACACATGTCGAGGGATTGCAAGACCCCCGGAAACAACAAGTTGATGCAATTGACGGTCGCCCCTTACAATCAAGCAATGACATCTTCTGTTCCAATTCTTCAACTACCTTCAAATCAACCTTCTGAATCTGCAACTCCACTGTTTCCTCCCTCCTATCCTGCTCAGGCCCGAACATTTGACATGAATATCAAGGATGATGTTCAGAGTTCTGAAGTTGGGGCAGGTACATTTACTGTCAACAACATCAATGCTAAAGTGCTATTTGATTCCGGAGCTACTAGATCTTTCATATCTGAATTGTTTGTTGGCATGTTGAATTGTGAAATTTAACCGTTAGTTGAATCTCTATCTATCATTATGGCTAATCAAGAACAAGTATCTGTTAAAAGTATTTTCCCCCGGTGTAAAGTAGAGATTTCAGGCTATAGTTTCCCTGCTTCCCTTATACCTTTTCAACTAGGGGAGTTTGACGTTATATTAGGAATGGATTATTTAGTAGAACATGGTGCTCAAATAGATTGTAAGAAGAAGAAAGTGATTCTTAAGTGCCCTCAAGGAAAGAAAGTAGAGTTTAAAGGGCAGAAACAAATTAAAACATTTTTGACAATTATTCAAGCTAAAAAGTTATTAAGACAAGGGTGCGAAGGGTATTTGGCTTATGTAATTGATAGATCTAAGGAGACGCTGAATATAGAAAGTATCCCGATAGTTAGCGAATTTCCCGATATATTTCCGTACGAACTTCCTGGATTGCCGCCTGATCGTTAAATTGAGTTTTCCATCAACTTAGTGCCCGGCGTGGAACCTGTATCGAAGGTACCTTATCGTATGGCACCAGCAAAAATGAAGGAATTGGCCAAGCAACTACAAGAGTTATTGGATAAAGGAGTTATAAGGCCGAGTGTATCTCCGTGGGGTTCTCTAGTTCTGTTTGTGAAAAAGAAAGATGGTATTATGAGTCTGTGCATCGACTATAAAGAGTTGAACAAATTAATAATTAAGAATAGGTACCCTTTACCTCGTATTGATGATTTGTTTGATCAACTTAAGGGAGCAGCTTACTTCTGGAAGATTGACTTACGATCGGGATATCATCAGTTGAAGATTAAGCCGGAAGACATACCAAAGAGTGCTTTCAGAACCAGACATGGACATTATGAGTTTCTAGTTATGGCATTTGGATTGGCAAATGCACCAGCCGCTTTTATGGATTTGAAGAACCGAGTATTTGGACAAGTTTGTCATTGTGTTTATCGATTACATTCTAATATGCTCAAAGACCGAGGAAGAACATGCCGAACATCTGAGAATAGCTTTGGAGACTTTAAGAAATGAGAAGTTATATGCCAAGTTTTCGAAGTGTGAATTCTGGCTGTGAGAAGTTCAATTTCTAAGGCATATTATCGGAAGCGAAGGAGTTCGAGTTGATCCTGCGAAGATAGAAGCTGTAATGAATTGGGAAAGGCAGAAGACCCCGATTGAAGTTAGAAGTTTCTTGGGATTAGCCGAATATTATCGAAGATTTGTGAAAGATTTCTCAAAGATTGCAGTACCATTAAAAAAATTGACCCGAAAGAATGAGAAGTTTGAATGGCTGGAGAATTGTGAAAAGGGTTTTCAAGAATTGAAGCAGAAGTTAGTCACCGCTCCGTTATTAGCCTGCCAGATGATCAAAGAGACTTTGTAATATTCAATGATGCGTCACACAAAGGATTGGGATGTATTTTAATGCAAAACGGAAAGGTCATAGCCTACGCGTCAAGACAACTTAAGCCTCACGAGCAAAGATGTAATATCCCATATTTTCAGATATTATTTTTATAATTATTTGGAATTATTTATGTGATTTTATGTGAATTTTAGTAAATTATCTGATAATTGGAATTGATGTTTGGGTGTTTATACGTGATATTATATGAGTATTTGAATTTTTATATGTCCAGAATAAAATATAGATAATTTTGATATTTTTTTGGTAATTTTTGGACTGTTATATGATTTTATATTGATTTATGAATTATTAATTATTTTCTGAGTAATTACCAAAATTATTTGATAAAGTCGGGAATCGTCCAACCTCAACTGTTTTTGCGTTTTTACAACCCGAAACTCTTCCGAAAACTCCTTCCTAACCTAATATGGTAATTCCGGACATTTTCCGTGTTTTGACTTTTTCGTACCGGATTACGGTTTGACCCGTGCGCGGCCCGGCACAATATTTTCGATACGATAGTTATTTCGGTAATCAATAAAACCCGTATTCTCGAGAGACGGGATATTTTTACGTTATTTTCGTATATAGTGTTTTATAAAAAGCTCGGTTTTGATAATCATCCAATTCTGGTATTGAATTGTATCGTTTTTAAAGTTACTTAGTGGCTAAATAACTAATTTAACGATCCAAAACGATCCAGAACGATCCAATATTCCACAAATATAAATAGCCTATTTCTTATTTCATTTATTCCGTTTATTCATTTGCAACCAGTTAAAACACCGTAAATACAGAGAAAAACCCGAGAAACCGATACGTTCCCGAGAATCAAACACACGAATGAAGGCGTTATCGAACTCTGATTCGGGCGTGCAGCATATCAAAACGAAGCTCTCGAAATCTTCTTTCTAAATCAATCATCAGTTTCTGCCCAGAAATCATGGTAATTTTCTTATTTATTTATTTATATTCGTATTATTTGATAATTAAATTATGAAAATTTGTTCTTGATGTTGTTGATGTGATTTGATGCTTCCATGTTGTAGAGCATGTTTTTCTGGTCGATTTGGTATATTATACTTCAAAAATAGGGTTCAGTATCATATAGAAATTGAGGTTTAATTTTCTGAAAATTTCTTGAATATGTGTTCTTGGTGTTCTTGAAAAATTCTGAAAATTAAAGTTAATTTTGAAGGTGTTACTGAACACCAAATCATAAGTATGAGTAACCGTTTTGAAGCTCTCAACATCCTCTTTCTTATTTGATCATAAAAATTATTAGAGGATTGGTAATTTACAAAATCGATTTTTAGGGTTTATATACGAATTTTGGGCATTTTTGATTTAATGACTGTTCACTGTTTTTGACGATATGATCATGTTCTTCGTGATTATTAGAAGCGTTTTGTGTATAAATCATGGTTGTTTCAGTTCAGAATGTTCAGAATAGTATAAACCGAATTTTCGGTTCCTGCCATTTTTTTATTTTAATTTTCTGGGTTTATCGATGATTGTCTGTATATCCTGATGTTGTGGATAGATTGTACGAGTTGCAAGGGTCATTTTGACGTATAGAACGTCGAAGATGGTTAAGAAACTGTGGAATTCGTTGTTGGCCGGAAAAGCTCGGACTTGCCGGCTTTAATGGCGGTCACCGGAAACTGAGGAACACCGGTGGTGTTCTTCGTTCAACCCGACCCGTTCCTGACCCGTTTTCCAGAATTCCCAACCCGGTTTTGATCTTAATTCCCCCAAAATCCTATTCTGAAAGTGTTTCTGCATTTTCTGTTTTATTTTAATTCAAAAATCTTATTTTTAATTTCTAAAAATTCATTTCTATTTTAAAAATCATTATTTTAATTCTAAAAATTTATTTTAATTCAAAAATAAATCCAAATTATTTAATTAATTAATTTTAGTTGATAATTAATTATTAAATTAGTCAATTAATTTTATTGGTTAATTAATTTAATTAGTTATTAATTAATTTTAATTGATCTAATAATTAGATTTAATTATTTAAAATTGATTTAAAAATTCCGAAAAATAGTTTTGAGCTTTAAAATATTATTTTAAATTATTTTCCAAGCTCGATAATTCTTATAAAATTATTTTCGGGTGTTCGAGCCCTATTATTTGATTATTAAATGATTTGGAGCCTGTTTTTAATTTCGAAAATGTTCAAAAATTCATAATAAATCAACGGTTCGTCCGTTTAATACGAAACAAATGCCTCTAGACTCAGAAAAATATTTCGCTTTCATTAAAAATACTTTCGAGACCCAAATCCTTTTTGTTTTAAAAGGTCGCTTGTTTTACGAATCATTCTGAGTCGATTATTGATCGATAAATCATATTTTGACCCGATTTCAGTTTTAAACATACCGAGTCGAACCTTTTGACGAACCGAGAAATGTGTTATATGAATTATGTGATACGTGAGTTATGTGTTTATGTGCTATGTGAATTATGTGCATATATGTGGATCAAGAGTCTTGTGTTTGTCTGTTATATTTATGTGTGGGCTATCGTATGGGTAGACGATAGGATTTTGACGCGCAGTTCGTCGAGTTATTATCATTTAGGCGATTAAAGTTGTATCTTTTAGTTATAGATGCGGATCATTCGAGTTGATCAGGACAAGGTGTTGGATAAAGAATGAGATAAAATGGTATTGGATATCTGGCTTCTAGCAATCGCAGGAGCAACATATCAGTGAAATATTGTAAAGAAAGACGGTGATACTTTAAGACAGAATGTCAGAATAGATGCGTCATTGCGAGTGTGACTAACTGCTAAAACCCAAAGGCAAGTACCCCTGACTTCACTTATCATTCAAGTGACGTTTATTTCGAATTATATTATGCAAGTATTGTTTTCCCTATTCTCTGTTCGGAATAGATAAATGTTTTACATATCGCTGAATTAAATAATTCTGTTTATGAAAATACTCATTTGCTATTCTATATTCAGAATAGTCAAGTGATTTTACTTATCCAATTACTGGATTTATAAATATTTTGGATTTTGAGAAAAGTGATTTGGTTGTGAATATTCCTACCCAAGTTAATGGGGGAATAAAATTATTTCGGGTGTCGAGTATTATGACCCCTTTTCAATAAAAGGTTTTGAGATTTGATGGTTACTGGTAGCGTAAGAGGCCGAGGCACCGGTCCAGCGTGAGCTATTATACGGAAGTGCAATACAGAAGTGTAATATCTTACAAGGGTAGTTATGCCTTTTTCCGGCGCCCTATATGTACCGTATGTCTTCGGAATACGGGTAGTACCTATTTTTATGGTATACTGCGGGATACCGGTGCTGTTTCATGACTGATCATCAGGAACAGCATAGTGCATAATTTGGTTCCAATCGAAATTATTATATTTCTTTTGACATCTTACAAGGAATGATTTATTAAGTATTTTATTTTTGGATAAAATATGAAATGTGGTTTTGATTCAGTTTCTTATTTTGAGGATACTTAGTTTGTTGTTAAATATCAAATATGGTATTAGTACAGATGATTGGTGTTGACTTCAGTATGGAATGTTGTGAGCATCAAAGTTCGTAGTGATATCTAATTTGATATGATAACAAAATAAGTATTAATTTCAAGAGTTCGGTTTTGAGTAAAGTTTACGATTCAATTCATAATCATTGTTTCATGTTAGAATTATTTACGATATTTCCGTAAACACTATTTTACGAGTTTTATTCTCGTCAAGATTCAAAGTATTGCTGAAGTATTTCGCTTGAAAATATCAAAAAGAGTTTTATGATTCAGCAATTATGATTTCTAAATGTTCTGCGCTGATACAGTTGTCAGTTTTTTTTATCAAAATGACCCGATATTTACTATAATGAAACTCTTCTGAGTCATTCCGAGTCGATTATTGATCGATAAATCATATTTTGACCCGATTTCAGTTTTAAACATACCGAGTCGAACCTTTTGAGTCGATTATTGATCGATAAATCATATTTTGACCCGATTTCAGTTTTAAACATACCGAGTCGAACCTTTTGACGAACCGAGAAATGTGTTATATGAATTATGTGATACGTGAGTTATGTGTTTATGTGCTATGTGAATTATGTGCATATATGTGGATCAAGAGTCTTGTGTTTGTCTGTTAGATTTATGTGTGGGCTATCGTATGGGTAGACGATAGGATTTTGACGCGCAGTTCGTCGAGTTATTATCATTTAGGCGATTAAAGTTGTATCTTTTAGTTATAGATGCGGATCATTCGAGTTGATCAGGACAAGGTGTTGGATAAAGAATGAGATAAAATGGTATTGGATATCTGGCTTCTAGCAATCGCAGGAGCAACATATCAGTGAAATATTGTAAAGAAAGACGGTGATACTTTAAGACAGAATGTCAGAATAGATGCGTCATTGCGAGTGTGACTAACTGCTAAAACCCAAAGGCAAGTACCCCTGACTTCACTTATCATTCAAGTGACGTTTATTTCGAATTATATTATGCAAGTATTGTTTTCCCTATTCTCTGTTCGGAATAGATAAATGTTTTACATATCGCTGAATTAAATAATTCTGTTTATGAAAATACTCATTTGCTATTCTATATTCAGAATAGTCAAGTGATTTTACTTATCCAATTACTGGATTTATAAATGTTTTGGATTTTGAGAAAAGTGATTTGGTTGTGAATATTCCTACCCAAGTTAATGGGGGAATAAAATTATTTCGGGTGTCGAGTATTATGACCCCTTTTCAATAAAAGGTTTTGAGATTTGATGGTTACTGGTAGCGTAAGAGGCCGAGGCACCGGTCCAGCGTGAGCTATTATACGGAAGTGCAATACAGAAGTGTAATATCTTACAAGGGTAGTTATGCCTTTTTCCGGCGCCCTATATGTACCGTATGTCTTCGGAATACGGGTAGTACCTATTTTTATGGTATACTGCGGGATACCGGTGCTGTTTCATGACTGATCATCAGGAACAGCATAGTGCATAATTTGGTTCCAATCGAAATTATTATATTTCTTTTGACATCTTACAAGGAATGATTTATTAAGTATTTTATTTTTGGATAAAATATGAAATGTGGTTTTGATTCAGTTTCTTATTTTGAGGATACTTAGTTTGTTGTTAAATATCAAAGATGGTATTAGTACAGATGATTGGTGTTGACTTCAGTATGGAATGTTGTGAGCATCAAAGTTCGTAGTGATATCTAATTTGATATGATAACAAAATAAGTATTAATTTCAAGAGTTCGGTTTTGAGTAAAGTTTACGATTCAATTCATAATCATTGTTTCATGTTAGAATTGTTTACGATATTTCCGTAAACACTATTTTACGAGTTTTATTCTCGTCAAGATTCAAAGTATTGCTGAAGTATTTCGCTTGAAATATCAAAAAGAGTTTTATGATTCAGCAATTATGATTTCTAAATGTTCTGCGCTGATACAGTTGTCAGTTTTTTTTATCAAAATGACCCGATATTTACTATAATGAAACTCTTCTGAGTCATTCCGAGTCGATTATTGATCGATAAATCATATTTTGACCCGATTTCAGTTTTAAACATACCGAGTCGAACCTTTTGAGTCGATTATTGATCGATAAATCATATTTTGACCCGATTTCAGTTTTAAACATACCGAGTCGAACCTTTTGACGAACCGAGAAATGTGTTATATGAATTATGTGATACGTGAGTTATGTGTTTATGTGCTATGTGAATTATGTGTATATATGTGGATCAAGAGTCTTGTGTTTGTCTGTTAGATTTATGTGTGGGCTATCGTATGGGTAGACGATAGGATTTTGACGCGCAGTTCGTCGAGTTATTATCATTTAGGCGATTAAAGTTGTATCTTTTAGTTATAGATGCGGATCATTCGAGTTGATCAGGAAAAGGTGTTGGATAAAGAATGAGATAAAATGGTATTGGATATCTGGCTTCTAGCAATCGCAGGAGCAACATATCAGTGAAGTATTGTAAAGAAAGACGGTGATACTTTAAGACAGAATGTCAGAATAGATGCGTCATTGCGAGTGTGACTAACTGCTAAAACCCAAAGGCAAGTACCCCTGACTTCACTTATCATTCAAGTGACGTTTATTTCGAATTATATTATGCAAGTATTGTTTTCCCTATTCTCTGTTCGGAATAGATAAATGTTTTACAGATCGCTGAATTAAATAATTCTGTTTATGAAAATACTCATTTGCTATTCTATATTCAGAATAGTCAAGTGATTTTACTTATCCAATTACTGGATTTATAAATGTTTTGGATTTTGAGAAAAGTGATTTGGTTGTGAATATTCCTACCCAAGTTAATGGGGGAATAAAATTATTTCGGGTATCGAGTATTATGACCCTTTTTCAATAAAAGGTTTTGAGATTTGATGGTTACTGGTAGCGTAAGAGGCCGAGGCACCGGTCCAGCGTGAGCTATTATACGGAAGTGCAATACAGAAGTGTAATATCTTACAAGGCTAGTTATGCCTTTTTCCGGCGCCCTATATGTACCGTATGTCTTCGGAATACGTGTAGTACCTATTTTTATGGTATACTGCGGGATACCGGTGCTGTTTCATGACTGATCATCAGCAACAACATAGTGCATAATTTGGTTCCAATCGAAATTATTATATTTCTTTTGACATCTTACAAGGAATGATTTATTAAGTATTTTATTTTTGGATAAAATATGAAATGTGGTTTTGATTCAGTTTCTTATTTTGAGGATACTTAGTTTGTTGTTAAATATCAAAGATGGTATTAGTACAGATGATTGGTGTTGACTTCAGTATGGAATGTTGTGAGCATCAAAGTTTGTAGTGATATCTAATTTGATATGATAACAAAATAAGTATTAATTTCAAGAGTTCGGTTTTGAGTAAAGTTTACGATTCAATCCATAATCATTGTTTCATGTTAGAATTGTTTACGATATTTCCGTAAACACTATTTTACGAGTTTTATTCTCGTCAAGATTCAAAGTATTGCTGAAGTATTTCGCTTGAAAATATCAAAAAGAGTTTTATGATTCAGCAATTATGATTTCTAAATGTTCTGCGCTGATACAGATGTCAGTTTTTTTATCAAAATGACCCGATATTTACTATAATTAACTTGCTGAGCATTTCTTCCGCTCATACTTGCCTGTTTTTTTAAATTTAACCTCCAGTGTGGATAAGCTTGCGCTGTTTAGCTGCGTAATTCGAGAAAGCAAAAACGAAGCTTTTTGAAAGGTGGTTGGTCCAGGGTTTGCGGGCTAGTGTAAATTTTATTGTATAAAGTTGTTTATATTAGATTATATTATAGATGTATATTTTATTTGGGCCTAGTATACTTCATTTCGAAGTTATACTAATGGGTTTAGTTTTGAGTTGGTATTTGTTGAAAAAAGTTTTAAAAGTAAAAAAAAGAGAAAAATTATTTGTGGAATTTGGAATTCTTGTTTCTAGAACTGTAACCTTAAAAGATCTTGGATTAGTTGGGGTCATTTATGTTAAATATCTTCTGTTGGCATTTATTTATTGATTAAACAGGTTGATTTGGATTGGAGTTTTATAGTGACGACCAAATCCTCTGACCCCGGATTTGGGGGCGTTACAAAAGATGTCCAACTCATGACTTGGAACTTGCTGCAATTATATTTGCTTTGAAGCTGTGGAGACATTACCTATATGGAGAGAAATGCGAGATATATACGGATCACAAGAGCTTGAAGTACATTTTCACTCAAAAGGAATTAAACATGAAGCAACAAAGATGGTTGGAGTTGATTAAGGACTACAATTGCATGATCAATTATCATTCTGGGAAAGCAAATGTAGTAGCGAATGCTTTAAGTCGCGAGGAGAGATTGGATATGTTGACTATGGCCCAAGAGTTATTGAAGGAATTTGAGAAAATGGGAATTAAGATTCGAGCTCCAAGTGCACCTACAGAAATGATTTGTAGGATGACATTTCAACTAGAATTATTACAAAAGATTAAGAAGTGCCAAGAAAAAGTGATAAATCAAAGGATGAATGAGTTGATCGGAGAAGAGATTTGCACTCAAAAAGACGACCAAGGAATTCTAAGATTCTCCTCAAGACTTTAGATACCAAATGTGAAGAGTTGAAGAATGAGATTTTGAAGGACGCTCACAACTAAGAATTTTCTATTCACCCGGGAAGCACAAAAATTGCACAATGGATTAGTAGATGTTTAACTTGCCAAAGGGTAAAAGCCGAACATCAGAAACTTAGTGGACTAATTCAACCCTTAGAGATACTTGAATGGAAGTGGGAGTACATTACAATGGACTTTATAGCTGGAATACCAAGGACAAAATCTAATCACGATGCTATTTGGGTAATAATTGATCGATTGACTAAGTCAGCTCATTTTCCACCGATCAACGAGAGATTTTCAATGGACAAGCTAATTCATATATACCTAAAGGAAATTGTTACTCACCATGGAGTTCCAGTATCTATTATGTCGGATAGAGACCCTCGTTTCAACTCCAAATTTTGGAAGCAATTTCAAGAACATTTGGGATCTTAACTCATGATAAGCACTGCCTATCACCCACAGACAGATGGAAAAAGTGAGCGCACGATTCAGACCATAGAAGACATGTTGAGATCTTATGCTTAGGACTTCAAAGGAAATTGGGATGAACATTTGCCTCTGGTAGAGTTTTCGAATAACAATAGCGTTCATGCCAGTATTGGAATGCCCCCGTATGAAGCTCTTTATGGGAGGAAGTGTAGATCACCTATTTATTGGGATGAAGTTGGAGAGCGAAAGGTAATTGGCCCCGAACTGATTCAAAAAATGAAAGAAGCGGTAGATTTGATTCGAAATCAATTGATTGCAGCTCAGGATATACAATGAATGTATGTTGATCTACGCAGAAAGGACGTAGAGTATGAAATAGGAGAAACCGTTATGTTGAAAGTGTCGCCCCTGGAAGGGGATAGTTAGATTCGGCAAGAAAGGAAAGTTGAGTCCAAGATTTATCGGACCTTTTGAGATTTTGGGTAAAGTTGGAAAAGTGGGGTACGAGTTGGCCTTACCTCCTCAAATGCAGCACATTCACAACATTTTTCAGGTATCATTGCTTAAGAAGTTCAACCCCAATGCCAAATCTATCATAGAGAATGAACCAGTGGAGATTGAGCCAGATTTGTCTTATGTTGAGCAGCCGGTTAGCATTCTAGATAGAAAGGATAAAGTGTTAAGGAACAAAATAGCTCTTTTAGTGAAAGTTTTATGGAGAAATCCCATAGTTCAAAAGTCAACATGGGAATTAGAAAGTGATATGTTAGATAAGTATCCTCATCTGTTTGCTTAGATTCTGTAGACAGAATCCTTTAATGGGGGAAAACTACTAGAAAAACGTCAATAGACATCGGTTAAAAACCGATGTCTATGTATGTAAAAATCCGATGTCTTCGTGGGTGATGTTAAAGACCCTCTATTTAACATCGGTTTTAAACTGATGTTAAATAGAGCATATAACATCAGTTCCATATTTAAAACTGATTTTCGTATCTTGATATTAAATTTCCCATACATATCTAATCTTCATATATCATCATAATATTATATTTTTATCAATTTAAATATATGTGAGCTAAGCAAAAAATTTCAATTTAAACCATAAACTGATGTTACTAGTACCAGTAACAACAGTTTTCATCAAAAACCGATGTTGACAATACCTTTGACATCGTTTCTTCATTGGTAACCGATGTCTATTGGTAGCAAACTGATGTCTATGATGCTTAATAACATCAGTTTTTTTGTTTTAAGATTTCTTTTGCTGTAGTATTTAACATCAGTTTTTACTGATGTCAATGGTCAACTAGAACTGATGTTATTATGTTAAATTAACATCATTTTTCATTGAAATAAATCATGTTGCCCATTTTAAAAATATAGATACCAAAAAAATTGTCAAAAGAAGAAACTATTAAAATCAAACTCCAATTATCATTACCAAATCAAACCAATCAAGTATTACAACAATGAAAAAACCAAACACTTATAATTCTCATAGCTACCCCTATAATATCATTCATACATTTCTCAAACGAAATATTTTCCATACATTGCTCAAACGAATATATTCTGGTCACTGGTTCTTCAGGTATCAATGCAGCTGAGTTGGGTCGTTGAGTCCTAAAAATATGAGAATCTGCCTTCCTTAGAGTGTTATTTTTCTGGGCATGTCAAGGTCAAAAATCTATTCATCTAACGTTAATATCGCCTGCAAATATCAGACAAAGCAGCCAATTAAACAATGCAGTTAATAATCATATTATAGTTTATTCCAAGCATATGTAGAAAAGAGTTTTAAAAATACCTACTCTGACATAGTAAAATGGAACCATTATCAAGTAGCACTTACTGCAAGACCTTCGTTCTCATCCTTTAAAATTATAATAAATAGTGGATCCCCGAAAGCCATCGTATTGCTATCCTCGGACTCATAATTAGTACCTTCATCACCTACAGATCCAGTATATGCTTCATCCATGAGAGCCAGCAGCATCTGCAAGCATTAAAGAATGTCCAAAAATATAGCATATTTGGAGTTAATTGGAATGTTTAGCAAGTCCACATTTAACCTCTGGACAAGTACTCTTCTAAATTGAGGCTATGATTCAGTAGGACATTTGAAAGTGCCTTTCAATAGTTATATTTTATTTTTATGTGACAAAAATGTACTTTTCTGGAAAAAGTGAAGTTTTGGGATGATATTTGTAAACATTACTGTGAGGGATTGCTAAAGACTCTAGTCCAACACCCAATTGCAAGTTTATTTTCTATTTTCTAGCAAAGAACTAGTTACTATTTAACTAATATCACTTGGTAGAAGAAATTATGATGTCACTTCCTCTAAAAAGAGATTGTTGTGGTCTGTGGTTTTTCATATTAAGACGACAAGACCTCAGTTTTGTGTGATAAAATTAACTTTGTAGGTAATGTTGTTTCAAACAGAGCATACTCTTTTTTTTGTTTTATTCTTTTTGTTAATCAAGAGAACACAGAAGATTAGTGGTACAAATCGACAGACCAAGAAATGTAAATAAACGACGAATTCTAGCAGGTTCGGTGCGCTTATGTACATAATAATTCACAATAATCGATAGAACTTTTTGTATTGTATCAGTACTTACCTTACCATTTGATTGGATGCAATCGAGGATCTAATGGTTTTCGCAGCAACTTCTGTACCACGCCACTTGACTACGTAAACTTGACCGTAAGCACCCTGCATCCATATTTTTGATGTGATGTATTAACTTACGTCAGGATTTTTGTCTGCTAAATCAGTAAGGGATTATTTCTAGTGCTTACAGCAAGATTATTTACCTCACCAATAAGAACTGCTTCATTCATGTCCACTTCAGAGTTATCAATCTCATAACATGGATTAGTAGAGTCAAGTCCTATCTGAACCAAAAAAGAACGGATAGGACATTCTTGTGCCATTGCAATCAAAACAGCCATTCTTGTGCCATTGTAATCAAAGGTGTTGAAAAAACCATACAGGTCAATATCACAGGACTATTCGAGTAGTAGAGAAAAAACCATACCTGCAAACCTTGTTGCTTTGGAATAGTTTCTGAAGGGTCTTCACTAGTGCAAATATCTCCCATAGAATATATGTCTATATTAAGTATCGACCAGCACTATAGATATGCATAAACAAATAGTATAAAATATCCCTAACAAAAACATAAAAAAATGTTAAAAAGTAGGAAGTTGTAAATACCTCCCACATAAGAGCAGTCTGGTCTTTGGAGGAATATGCCAAATGTTTGCAATTATGAGAAAATTGCAGAAACTAAACTTCATCCTTGTGTTCTTGTAATGTCTGATCCAACAAATTAAACAACTCAAACTAGAAACTTAATCATTACAAAAACAAGGTAGTGTATTTAGAGGGTTCCGTAACACTGCACAGGGTATATAGATGGTAATGATAAACTTCAACTAAGGAAATTAATTACAGCGCATAAAACTTGGAAGATATATTTTAAGTAATAGAGAGCCCTTTTAGTTGATAAAATCAAAAATATTGTAATGATAGTGCAGCCCATTTGAGATGTAAGCATAACTTGCAGAAATCTAACTTGTATCAACTTTTGCATAACAAAAGATAGCTACTCTGAAGCAAAATAAATACACAGGAATATTAAAATCACATTTCTAACCTGTAATGTCTTTGAGGGAATCTGATCTCTTCCACACTGATGGTCTGTATACAATGACAGTTCACTGTTCAAAGTATTGTGAAACACACAAGCATCTCTTTGCACATCAAGAGCTTGTTCGACTAAATGCTCGAGCCTGCTTTCGGGAATCATGATAGCTGCAGAAAGCAACTTCTGCAATTTCTCTAAACCATGACATTTTTTAATTAACTATTTTTTTGGTAAATCACTTGTACTAATGCAGTGACTCTTGCTAAACAAATACAAGGTGTAATCCCTAACTAAAGCATCAAGCCCTTGAAGTTCTAACAATGAACTTTTTGGAACCCATAGTCCTTGTACAAAATAACAGAGCTTCTTGCATATTTCAAATTTATTTAAGCTATGCCAATAAAACAACTAATTTCAATTAAATGTCAAATGGCTGTTTGTGGTATCTAATCCACACAACTGCAAAGCAACCTTCATTATGTTCAAGAGATAGCTCAGTAGCTAAGTGCTTATTATGGCATACCTTTATAGAACTACAATACGACAAACTGAGATGTGTAATATTTTAATATGCAACTCTATATACTCTCTTCACATCATATCAAATTACCAGGAATTGTTCTCTGCATTACTGTTTATTTTAACTTTAAAAAGTCAAATTGACTAATTATACTTGAGATGAACTTAAACTTATATTTGACTCTTAACATAGCTATAATAGTTGCAAAATATATTTAAAAAATAAAAAAAATGTTTAAAGATATGAAAATCATCTATTATAGAAGTGGATGCATTAATGCAATATATCATTAAAACAACACTACAAACTGTCATCTGAAAATACCTGAGTGATGCATTAAATCACTCTGTTGTCTACACATGTAAGATTCAAAGAGGATATTTTGAAAAACAAAGCAATAGCACCCTTGAACCACTAATATATTAAGTAAATTTGGTGTTTAATTAATCAAAAAGAAAACATGCATTTCTAAAGTGTGTTGAATGCATAAAAAAATTCCTACTAACAGCAAGAGTCTGGAAGTACAATCTATTATGTGTTAGAAATACTAGTTAGTTTACCCTTGAAAGTGCACCAGGTGGTACACCCTAAGAAACTCTTTCAGGTCTACGCGTCTCATCAAAGCAGTGGTTGTTTTAACTTGATTATCATTCTGTTATATATATATATACCATACAAGTTCTTCATTTTACTATTAAGTTATGTATAGATCTAGCTTCTAGCTTATCAATTGTCACCATTTCCAAAATCAACAAGATTGTGTCATAAAGTCAATCGAGACAGGGTAATGATTTAATCTTGTAATTACATAAATCAGTGAGTTTTTTGAAGCATTCCTTAGCAAAACCTCCTCATTAAAATATTGTTTACAAAAGAAGATCTCAACTCATTTTCTACCACATTTTTCTTTTCAAGCAGTATAATCAACTATTCAACTTTCAGAACCCATTTCCTAACAAACTTGGCAGAATATATTCTTACATTGGTGGAATAAATGCGCTCATGATATTCATCGAGAATTATATTTTTAGCCTGATGAAAACCTTTTAAAATTCCCTGAGAAAACACACCTGGAGAACCTCGATTTCTCCTCTATTTCGATATTTTTAGCCCCATGATCAGGCCTGATCATGTCCTAACACACGCTGCATAGTTCAATATCCTCCACTCCTTTAATATCTCAATTAACATACTTAAATGATATATATCATAGGAGAGGTAAAGATTACTACAATGTTTGATCAAAATTTAGAATTAAAAAACAAAAAACATTTGCAAATAATATAGGGGGTAAAGGGTAAGAATCAACTTCTTCCGTAAATAACACTAAACATCATCAACTTTATGCTTCCGCTAAATAGCCTAGAAATATAGATATAAATAGTTTTTCTTGGGCAAAGTACAAGATAAATACAGTAACAAAAAAATTAACAATAATATCAAAAATTAAAAAAAACTATCCATCAACAAATAAGATGTAAATAAACTACAAATAATTTCTGAAAGCAGGTTGAGTCTATACAATAGAACATCACACAACAACAACTTAAGCATAAACAAAATCAAAATAATATCAATAACAGATGTTTAATGAAAGTGGAGTCATTGATCATTTCTATATCTTAACCTTTGTGCAAGGAAGAAAGTATTTTCTTGACGTGATTGTTATACTCTGCACCCTGATCATTTTGAACAAGATTCCTGCCTCTTTTACAAATTCCAGAGTATCCTTGTCGCCTAACTGCCTGCAGTTGTATCCCAACATATTTATTTTAACTATAATCTTTTACTGATATTATAACTAAATTATTACGGCAAAGTAATATTAGTAGCATAGCTCTACTGTAAAAATGTTAAAAAATATAATTATCAAGAAAATTAACTAGAATAAAGGAGAGTCCAAACTCCAAAGTAAACACTGTTTAAATATGCTGGTAGAGGTAATGAGAACTTACTGCTTGATGCTTTCAGCAATTTCGGAGTTAAAAATCTTGTCATCGTCTCCCCATAGCAGATGGATTTTCTGTAGTTAAATATGACAAGCAGTCACCAAACTGATTTGATATCATATGGAACATCTTCAGCATTAACCGGAAAACTTGACTTATCATAGCTAACATATTCGTCTTGAATATAATGATAATATTATGGACAGAGCTAAAAAACAAGGAGAAAAGAGGAGTACCCTGTCCTCCGACGACCGTAATTGAAGGTAATGCGTCCCAGATAACAGGCAACGGGCTTTCTTCACAGTAATCACCATGAGAACTACTAGTTCTTTGTAATTCACATCCAATAATAAACAAAAACACAACAAAAAAACTAAAACAAAAGTGTAAAAATAAAAATAAAAGACAAAGAGACACAATCAGTTATTTCTATAACTGAAAACAACAACAAATCTGTTAAAAAGCTAAAAATTGAAATTTAAAAACCACTTACTAATTTGAGCGGAATAAGGATAAATAATAACATAGATAGGCCGATTGGAACTTCATCTGCACCTAGTTAACACAAATCGAACGATTTATTGAAAAAAAGAGTTAGGGTTCATGTAATTGAAAGATATAATTCGAATTAGGAATCTTAATTGTGAGTTCTTGGTTTCAATTTGGCAAGTTAGGTTTTGAATTTAGGCTTCTACGTTGAGAGTTCAGAAAGATTGGTGGAGAGGGGAAGTAAGAGTGATGGGGAGAGTGGGGGAAATGTTCTTCCGTCAGAGAGAGAGTTTTGATAGCTTTGATTTTTGATTTTTGATTTTGTGTTTTTTTAAATGTATTGAGGATAACGTTAAAAGAGGGGGAAGAGTTGAAAATAATCTAAGGCAAAACAGGGGAAATTTAAGAGGGAATGAAATTTTGGCTAGGGGGAATGGGGAAGGCGCGCTGCTGAATTTTTTTAACAAACATTTAACATCGGTTCTTCTAATAAACTGATGTTTATAAGCGTAAAAGACATCGCTTGCTCAAAACCGATGTCTAAAATACTTTTTACATCTGTGAAATAAGCAACCGATGTAAAAGAGGCGATGTCTATTCTACTTTTTCTAGTAGTGGAAGGTTGTAATGCCTGTAAATATTTGATATGAATGTAATATAATATTCTATTTTGTGCTATATAATTTTTGTGTATTAGATGTCAGAAATTGAGAATCCAATGTGTTCGTATATATTCTTTGTTGTGTGGCATTGCGAATATTGTTAGATGATCTATAAGAGTATGATTAATTGTACCCAAGCAAGTTTTGTTACGCGATTAGATAATAATCGTAATTGTTGCGGTTAGACGATAGATCATAATTCGTATAATAGCGGCTTAGAATCAAAAGATTTACATTTTATTATATGACTTAGAGTTGTTAATCATATTTTTATATGGCTTGTATATTAGAGTATTAATCCTAGAATTTTTTTTTTAAAATATATTATTGTTCAAAATTTTTGAAAACAATTTTATAAAACTACTAAAATCTCATAGTATTTATGGTATTAATTTTGTGATTTATAAAGTTATATTTTATTTACTAAAATTCATTCTTTTTAATCATACCTTTATTAATTATTGAATTACTAGTACACCCTTGGATGCATTTTAGCTTATAATAGGGGCCAAGGCTAAGACCGTCAATTCCAACCCCTCTAACTTGCTAGTTTACCTCTTTAACCTTGCATGCATTTTTGTCACTACTAGTAAGAGGGACATTTACGTACATTCCCCATTCCACTACCATTTTAATCAAATTAAAGAGACCAAAACCAAGTGAGTGCCCTCATTTTAATCACACACCCATCCAAACATCTCACCCTCTCTTCTCCTCTATCCCTCTCGGCCGAACTCACCCCCACCCCTATTCTTGCCATTTTCTTCACTTCCTCTTCATTTTATTTTACTTCTCAAGTTATTCAAGCCAAGATCTTCATCGTTTAGTGAAGTAGCTTCATTTTGAGGTGATTTTTATGCATGCATGTTGAAGAAGCCGAAGTTGAGGCCTTAGTTCTTGTGAATTCAAGGTTTCAACCATGGTGGCTTAAAGAAATGAGCAAGATGTGATCTTGGAGAGGTGTTATACTTCTATTTTGTCAAATCATAATCTTTTTTAAAAACATTTGGCAATGATTTTTTAAGAGCCGAATGTTTAGAGTATTGATCTTGGGTAGTTTTTAAAAAAATGACCATGCATGTTGTTTTTGAAAGTCTTGTTCTTTAAAAATGTTTTCATATCAAGTTTAAACTCTTTCATGCCATTTTTCCTTCAAGATACCTTAATTTTAGTACTTGAATATTGATTTTAGCACTTGCATATTGGATATAGTACTTGCATGTCGAATTACAAGTGATTTTCAAAGTAGAAACCATACTTGTTGATTTTATGCTTTGGTACTTAACTTGTGTGAGATTCATGCTATGGTCTTTGTTATATAAATGCTAGACGAAGTATTCCATGATGATAAGTGATTATATTCAGTACATATGAAGTGATAATTTTGTATATATGGTTCGAGTTATTGCTTAAAACTCGAAGATGTGATATTGCCAATATAGTTGTTCTTTTAACCTCTTGATAATTGATTTTTGTGAGTTGCATGCCATGATTCCTTTGAGAAAATGCTATTTTGGGATATATATTATGAAATGAGCTTAAGGTCAGTAGGTGTCATGAATTTACCATGCATGTTTACTTCGAATTTTTGCCTTAAAAATGCTAAGTGATGGCTCAACTTGTGATGTGTTACTTTGCTTGTCTTTATATTTGGTTTTCATGCTTAAGGGATTGAAAATAAACCTTATATATTGATAATCAGTAGGTGTAAGTGTATGTTAATACTTGCCTTGGTTAGTTGTTGATTTTTTTTGGAGTAGTGTAGGGAGTTAAGGTGAAAGGAGTCACAGACACACACAAACCCGAGATTGAATAAAATTTGCATTTGGTTAGGCACACACACACAAACCCGAGAGTAGCTCAGAACAGGGCAGATTTGAGTAAACTTCACTTTTGATTGATTATCATCATGTCATAGGTTAGGCCTTCGTAGGGCCTTGGTCTAAATAGATATAATGAAGTCTTAGGAAGCTTAAGAAGCCATTAAAACCAGTAATTGAATTGGATAAATAAGTTTTAAGTTGGTAAAATTAGGGTAGTGTGGTATTCAGGGGAGACAATTTTTTGTCAACTTCCACTTAAGGGCTAGGGAGGCCTGAGTGAGGCCTTTGGGTCATTCCAACTTTGAGAGTCAGTTTAGAGTATTAATAACCTTTAGGAGTTCGTTTGGAGTGAAGGCCCAAGGTGGAGATACCTTATTTCCACCAAAACACCCTAGAGTCACCATTAGAGTTGCCTTTGGAAACTTTAGAGAAGTGCATTGCATTTGTGTGTCTTTTAAGTGAGGCCTTGATGTCAAACCAATTTCTAAAGTTAGCTTAAAGTCATAAGAAGTCATAGGAGTCAGAATAGCAAAGGCCCAATGTAGAACTTCATATTTTTGCCAAGGCACACAATTGGTGCCAAAGTGTGCATTTGGTAAGTTAAGTAGTGTGCATTGCATTTGTGAGTCATTTGAAGTGAGGCATAAGTGTGCCTTACTAAATTTAGGTTGATTTGAGGTCTGTAAAGGAGGATTAGGAGTATTTGTCATGATAATTGTATGTTATATGGTTAATTGCTTAAGTGACTAAGGTCGTAAATAGAGTCTAGGTGTGTACTATTGATTAAGTGATAAATTGCCATACCATTTTTTGCTATATGTTATGTGGTTTATGTGATGCATATATTACCAGTAATTAGTAAAATTTAAGTGTATATGTATGTGTATATAAGTATATATATATTTATTATATACGTGAAAGGGTAGTTAGTAAGAGTTGTAATGAGGATACTATTTATTATAGGGCCAAGCAGGAGGCCAAGAAAGGAGCCCACAGAAAATCCCATTCGAGTACTCAGTAATCGTAGCTCAGGAAAGTGAACTCTCAACTTACCTCTATAATTCTGTTTTTTTTATGATTAATTACCCTGTGAATGCATGACTACAGTTTCAATAAGATTAATTAGTCCCTGACATCACCCAATAATTAGATCTTGAATTTAGTAATCACTTCCATACTTGAATTGATCCTTTTTCATTACATATTACCTCATATCCGTGTGAATACCCTACAATAGTTCCTTAATATATCAAGTGAATCCTAATACCTTCATAAATTAGAATCAATTCTTTTGGAAACCCAAACACTAACAACATCCTCTCAATTGAACTCTGACAATACCAACCCTTGTTATCTTGTCCTTGATCAAGAACCTTTTTGAAGTTAAAATGAATTATTAAAAGGAATTGGATGGTATGTTCGGATAAGAATGAGGCGCCAGTCACTGTTAAAAGGTCAGTAGCAGGGAGCCTGATGGTTTTATATGGCCAATGTGTGTCGAGGATCCTCAATAGTTGTAAATCACTTGTTATGTGGTTCAGATCTTTGATCTGGGTTGATCACCCCTCATCGCTCATAGCGCTGTGAGATTTCCAATTTAAATTCACTTATTAAAACTTGATCTTTTATTTGACATTTCATATTGTTGATTATCTTATGTTATCATTTTATTAAGTATCTGATGCATTGTTATTCATTGCTATTCACTTGCTGATCATTTTGCTCATTAATATTGTTATTGATGTTATCCCTTCAATGAAACCCGAAGATGGTTCACTTCAAGCAAACCGCGTGTAAGACTTCTAGGGACTCGGGGTATGCCTACCGTCAGATGTTGGAGGAGGTAGGGAACTAGTAGTTCCCTAAGGGTTATAAACTTTGGGTTTAAAATTCGGTAGTAATCTGATTAAGATATTTTTTTTGGTCTGTAATAATAAAAATATTAGATGTTGTTCAAACTCATTCCTGTGGATTCGGGGATTGTGGTTAAGGGTTGTAGCTTTAACATTCTATCTTTTATAGTACTATACTGTTTAATTAATATTATTCATATTTCTGCTAGTTAGTAGTGTGGGTCCGTCACAAACCTTCTTTTCGACGATGATCTCATCGATAGTTTTGGTATGAACGCGAACACCGTCTTTGATAGCCATCCAAACTTTGACTTCTTGAGATCTAGCATAGATGTGAAACCTCATTTTCCATGTTTCCAAGTTGGTGCCGTTAAATAGAGGAGGTCGTGAGCTTGGCAGACCTTCACCATAACCAACGGGATTGATATATGCCATTTAGGATCACTTTTTATCGTGCCTGTAAATCTGTAAATCACTTAAAAAACACGTTAAAAAGCACTACTCTGGTACCAAATATAAGGTCCCGTCAGAGGGCTATATAAAGCTAGAAGGGTAGTTTAATAGCTTAATTAGCAATTTAAAAATTATTATGGCGTTTTAAAATATTTTATCCCTTTTTAAAAATTTACCGAGTAGTTATGCAGTTTATATGTGTCGAAAATAAAGTGCAAGAAAAGAAAATACCACACGGTGATTTTATCCTGGTTCGCGATGGCGCAACCTCTAATAGATTCGCTCACCCCTACGTCCAGTCCGCGAGCTCCTCTCCCGGACTCGGGATTTTCCTTTATAATAAACTCACTACTTTAGTAGGCGGAGAAGCCTTTACACCCTTACAAATATTTGTCTTGGTGCGTAACACAGGGGTTACCACTTCAAAATAAATGTAATACCTACACAAATTATCTTAGAAAATAACTCCCCACTATTTCTTCAAAGTTGATGTGGAACCTTTGTGTGGACTTGGCTTTCTTAGCTTTTGACGGACTTGGATCTTAGTGATCCGGTCTTAGGTCTTTACTCTTCTTCACGGTGCAAATACTACTAACTCCCCATTAGTACGTATAGGACTTGGGTCTTAGAACGAGAATCACCTCACGTCACTTCACCTCACTATAAAAATAATTAGAGAATCCACAAAACAAAACGTATAGAGAAAAGATGGGTTGAACCAGTATGTTATGGTACTAGCCCAAAAGATAATGTAATATTCAAATAACAATATTCAATATCAACTGTGTATACTTGACTTGAGATATAGAATAACATGTCAAGTATACTTTCGATTACTCTGTCTTTATAGAATATATGTTTATTAGAGTAATATAAGAAGTCTTTTATATATATATAAGAAATATAGCTTATGACTTCTTTAGTATTCTTCTTCTTTCGATTATGTATTTATAGATCGAAGAATACTTAAATTACAATCTCAGAATTGTAACTTATCCTTTTTAAGCTCGTAGGCTTAAGGATTTTAGTCTACTTATATTTTGACAATTATAGAGCCAAAGTATACTTTTAACTTCGTGCACAATTTATAGGTTCTATATAAGCCAAGTTCGAGATAAAAGAAGTGAAAGTAATTGGCTTTGGGTTTGTGCTTTTGAAGTTTAGGTGGATGATTACGAAGTTTACTATTTATCGATTTGTAATCCCATGGAACACTGAAGATGTTAGTGGGGATTATACGATACTTTTCTTAATGATTCTATATACAGGAACTATGCGTTGGCCAAGATTGAGATAAATAAAGTGCAAGTAATTGGCCAACTCGTGTGATTAAATCAACCTTTGAAGCTTAGACGGATGATTACAAAGTTTACTATTTATTGATTTATAATCCCACGGAACACTAAAGATATTAGTGGGGATTATACGATACTTTTCGTAATGATACTATATACACGAACTATGTGTTAGCCAAGATCCAAATTAAATCTGTCTTAATCTTTGACAAAATTACGAAGCTTACTATTGATCGAATTATAATCCCACGGAACACTAAAGATGTTAGTGAGGATTATACAATACCTTTCGTAATTATTTCTATATTCAGAAAATGTGTTTGCCAAGATCGAGATAAATAAAGTGCAAGTAATTGGGCAACTCGCGAGGTTCGTCAAATATGAAATTTCACTCATGAGGATTTAAAGATATTTATGAAATCTCACACATGAAGATTATAGAGATTTAAGTACTTGTATTTTATAGATCTTCTTCTTTTAAAGCTACTTTTTGAGGATCAAGTACTTTATTCGAATTCCGAGTTCGAATATTTGTTCTCTTTTATTTGAGAACCTTCTTTATATGAGATATAGTATTAGAGCTTGAGATCAAGTAGAGAAATTAAGTACAAATCTCAAATAAAAGAAACTCAAAGAAGAAGCTAAAATTACCACTATTGGAAAACGGTCGGAAAAATTTGCCGGAGGTCCGGCCGGATTTTGGCACATTGGTCAAACTTGGGTAGCCCTTCGAGAGGCCGAAGAGTGGTAGTGGATGAGCTCAATTGGTGGGAACAAGCTTGGTTAGGTGAAGCTAAGCTTGGGTTTGAAAAACCTTATATATATGTATATATGTTTAGAGAGAGAGGTTTTTGAAAAGAAGTGTGCGTATAGAATTTAAAAGAGATGAAGAGCGGAACTTCTTGAAAAAATCCCAGCAACTTTGTGGCTCTTTAGATTCGAGAAAATGGGTTGGGGTGGGGGTATAACGACTCGTGTATTTTTATTTTATTTCTAATATTTTGAAGTGTAATAAAGGTTTAAGTAAATAAATAAAATGTGTGTATTGGTTTTGGCAGCAGTTATGGATTGTTATTTAATTATTTATGATTGTTGTTATATGAGATTGAATTGTGTGATTTATTAATGAGATATATGATTTTATTTTTTTTACTTATAAAAGTGATTTTGTTGAAGTTTTAATTTCACAAATATTTGGATTGTCTTTAAAATTGGTTTTCTAATTTTATAATTTCAATAATTACTTTTAGGACTTTATAAAATTGAGAAATCAATATTTTATTAATTATTTACCCTTAAATGATTTTTTGAGTGTGTTTATCGGTAAAATCCATATTTAATTCAGGAATTCTTTAAAAATCATGAAACTTATAATTTATTAAGTTTGTATTATTCGGAGAATTTTAAAATTATTTTGGGAATTTTCGGGAATCGTTTCACCCGCGTGTCGTCTCGTTATTTGTTAAAAAGCGGGTATAAAGCGCACCTCGAAAGTGTTTTTAAAATTTTGATACTTATATTTTTATTAACTTCAGGATATCTAAAATATTTTTAGACTATTATCGTGATTTTTTGAAATTGTTTTAAGGATGTCTCGGTTCGCTAATTTCAAACTCGGGATAAAAATTCAGGTCCCCGGGTATTTCGCGATACGTGTTAACAACTTATAATAAGAAGTTGACACATATCCTTTTTACCGGACACGTGTTGGCTGCAATTTGTTTCTCTTTTGTTCCCATTTCAGTCTCTCTCTCTCGGAATAATATCTTATCTCTCTCTGTATCTCTCCCCTCTCTATTCCCCATATCCCTCCTCTATTTTTCCTCGCGTGTTCCGGTTGTTTTGGAGAAAAGTAACTTTTGAAAATAACTATCTCTAAACGTGATTTAAATGAAAAGAGGATTTAAATAGTGTGCTATGACAGAATTGATTTTGAAAAAGAGATAGGTGAAAGTGATTTTTGAAAACTGGATAAAACGATCAGATATGGGATACGTTGGGGCTAGAGTAGGCCTATTGAGGTGGCGTAAGAGGCTAATTCGGTTTCGCGCACTGTATAACCGATTAGTCCAGCAGGTCAGAGACCTAGCTAGTCTCTGAGTTCCGGAACAAGTAAATGAGATGGCAGTTGGAGCCATAAATAAGATGGCAGTTGGAGCCGTCTGGTGTTGATAGCCTGATCAGCTGTCTTCACATATCCATTACGTATCTGATTGGGTTTTGTGATTCCCGTAAGGGTACGAATAGTTGATACAGTAATTTTATAAGTGTGACTAGCATGCTAAAATTGGGCTCTGGTGTTTTTACAGCACACCACTATGTTGTTTTGATGAAGCATGCTAGTTAGTGATATCCAGCTTTCTCTGTTTTTTGTTGCATAATGTTGATATCATTATTACAGTTCTGTTCCTATCATTGTTACAATACTGTTTTATTCTGTTATTCATATTTTGGTACTGCTGAGCGATTATGCTCACCCTTGCAAACTGTTATGTATATCTCGCAGATGCCTAGAAGATCAGGCAGACCGACCTATGTTCCCGCCCCTACTGGACCCGGCTCCTCTGAGGTAGTTTGTATCAGGCCATGAGGTCTGAGGAGTTGCTGAATAAAGTTAGAGTGTGTTAGATGTTGAATAAAGAGTATGTAGTATTGAGAACCTGAATTATACTTGAACCTGGATCGGATCATGGTTCGGGGTCAAGTTAGTATATTTTAATAATAATTCTGTTGTTTATATTTTTGGTAATTGTGTTTAGTGACGTCAACTCCTGACCCCGGGGTTGAGGCCGTCACAGGGGGTCTATTATAGGAAAAAGTTAGGTGGATTGAATCGTGGAGATTTGAGGAAAATGGATGGTGGATGTTGTATGTCACATGGATTGATGACTTGGCAGGTAGATTGTGTTTCTTTGACATAGCCATATAAAACAAACAACTTTATGGGTTCAAAAACTCAGTTGATATATTTGAATAAATATATATTTTCCTTTTTTTAATCATTGTTTAATCATTTTAATTTAGCATTAAGCACCATTAAATATGACCACCCTAAAAACTCTTAAATAAATATCATAAATATTATGATAATTACCTAAATTTTAGCATTAAGCACCATTAAATATGACCACCCTAAAAACTCTTAAATAAATATCATAAATATTATGATAATTACCTAAATTATATAAAATGATGTCCTGAAAGTTTTGGTCAACTTTGGTCAATGGTAACTAGGTCAAACGCGGTCAACTGTGGGACCAACTGCCTCGAAATTTGTGCCCAGACAAAAAATATTGAAATCTAACAAAAATTTTACCACACATAGAAAATACCATTTAAATGATCCATACCAAATTTGAAGTCATTATAGTGAGTGGAAGTAGTTTATTTAAAATATAGATTGTTTTGTCATCCTTTTCTTCCAAGTAAAAATACCATTGGTCTTGAAATTAAATATATGGATGTTTTGACCAAAGTTTTGACTTGAATAAATACTTAAAATATATTTCCTAATATATAAAAAATATTTTTATGGTAGGAAATATTTTAGAGTATTTTTGAATAATTTTCTTCGAGAAATGCTGATTTTACGAAACGAGAGAAAATTACTTCACGCATACATAGAATGGGTTATAAATGGATATTAATATTTCAATAATGAATATTAATAAAATTTGAATCAAAACTCTTTTGATGGATGTAAAAATATATTTTGGAGCGAAGAGTTGAATATTTTTGATATAGCACGAGTCTTCTAAGGAATATTTCTGATTTATCCCTTTTTCGAGCTTGTTGCCTTATTGATGTTACAACTCAGATCTAAGAAATACAATGTCTTGATATTTATTTTTTGATCATATTTCCTTAGAGATATTTTGCATAACGATATAATTTTGATATTTTAGAATAAAGGAATATCTCTTTTATATGAATATACTTGAAAATAATTTTGCAAGTTTGACCATTTGACTTTGATTTGGATCAATTAAAATTATGTCCTAATGGAGAGGATCTACGTGTCTTTAAATTTATGTTTAATCATACAAATACCAAAATAAATAATATATCGATGATATCCTTTCAATCTTCCCGTTTTTGGTATTTGCCAAACAAACATAAATTTTTAAATTTTCAAGTGTGTGTTTCACCTTCGTGTATGCATATATTTTAAAAATATTTTAACACATACAGTTTGTGGGACTTAGCTTGATTCCTCGCTTAGGATAGTTCCTGCAAAAACCTTGTTAGATTTATCATATATATAGAAGCATAGTGTTTTAACTAACAACATCTAAGTTTTTGAAAAATTAGGAGGGGTCCAAATTCTCTTCCCCTTTTCTTTGGGAGATAGCCCAAAAGCATAATCTAGTTTATCATGGCAACAACATTTCGTTGTATGAAGCATGCACTATAATTTCAAGGAATTTAGATAAACACTTAAGTCCAAATTTTTCTTCCCCATTTGTTTTACTACATTTGATGGCTAGAAGTGATATGTTACTTGTGAACTTATAGTAGCATGAACTGGTGAAAAGTAATTTGTATCTTAAGAGATATATGGTTCATTGATACTATTCAAATTTTTCTATAATTAACCATGGCAATATGCTTCTTTTAAGTGCACATAGTTTTTGAAGAAAATGAATTTCATTTACAGTTTATATTAGAAATACAATGTGTTGAACATTGCTGTTTGGATCAAAAAGATACTATCATATTTGAGTTTGTAGATTGTTTATCTTGTTTAAGCATACTATGACAGTGTATATAACGCCTTTTCGTTTAAAAAATCATGGTAAATATTTTAATTTATGCGTGTTTTATATGGCATGTTGCATGCATGTACCTGGTTATTTAATTTCTTTGTATGTGCATACAAGTTGGTGTAGATAATATTTGAAAAATAAATCCTGGGTAGATAAGTGATATATACAGGTTCATGATTCTGATCAGTTTTACAAAAGGCAATCCTAACACAATCTAACTAATATATCCGCAACTATTACATGTCAAGTGACCTAATACATTCTAAGCTAGTGCTTTTTATCATATACAAACAACAGAAATAGAAGTTTATATGAGTTTGAGCTAATACATTCTAGTTGATACACTGTTATCATTCTAGCATACAAAGTATAACTTTTCACTGCATACTCTTTACATATTAATGAAATTTGAATAAAACTCTTTTGATAGATGTAAAATATATTTTGGAGCGAAGAATAAAATATGTTTTGATATAGCATGAGTCTTCTAAGGAATATTTCTGATATTTTCCTTTTTTAAGCTTGTTGCCTTATTAATGTTGCAACTGAGATCTAAGAAATATCATGTCTTGATTTTCCTTTTTTATCATTTTGCCTTAGAGATATATTCCATAACGATATAATTTTGATATTTTAGAATAATGGAATATCTCTTTTATATGAATATACTTGAAAATAATTTTGCTAGTTTGACCATTTGACTTTGATTTGGATCAACTAAAATCATGTATGTGACAATCCTGGTCAAATCCCGAGCCTTTTTCGAATACCGGGTCACTTCCTGATTCCGAGTCCGGAATTAGCCGAAGCCTACTGTCCCAAATGCAGCCAACTTGGGTAACGACTAGCCCACCACAGGCCCCCAAAAGATCATGATTTGTTGGTGCACATAGTAGTAGTACTTTACCTTATAAACTGAACAGAAGTCCCAAATCTCGTCGATGTGGGACTGGGGTGTTACAAACTCCCCTAAACTCCGGACGTCCTTGTCAGGCCCAAACAGACAACCCATATGACCAAGATCGTGCCTCTCTAGCCTTTGTGGGACAATACCAGCTGGATTCATGTCCCCATCTTCGGACCTCTTGCCATTGTGGGATAATACCACCAACCATCGTGTCCCCACCTCCGGCAACTTGACGCATCAAGCTTTCGAGAGTCGGCTCTGATACCATATGTGAGAACCTGGGTCAAATCCTGAGCCTTTTCCAAATACCTGGTCAAGTCATGATTCCGAGTCCTGAATAAGCCGAAGCCTACTGCCCAAATGCAGCCAACTTGGGCAACGACTAGCCCACCACAGGCCCCCAAAAGATCATTATTTGTTAGTGCACATAGTAGTAGTACTTTACCTTATAAACTGAAGAAAAGTCCCAAATCTCCTCGATATGAGACTGGGGTGTTACAATGTCCTAATGGAGAGGATTTATGTGTATTTAAAATTTATGTTTAATCGTACAAATACCAAAATAAATAATATATCGAAGATATCCTCTCAGAATTCCTTCATTTGATACTATTGCCCAATCAATCATTTGCCTTGTCTGGTGCACACAACTTTACTTTCTTATTCCTATGCTTAATTTAGCTAATACAGTTCACTAACTAATCCATTTCCCGTCAAAATCTTAGACTTGAAATATATGATGTATAACAGATATACGTTTCAGATTTTTTGATGTCTTCGTGTCAACCACGTTATCTGCATATTGATTCTTCCTTGCACGTAAATGTCCACCATTTATTGGTTTCCAACCATATTTATACTCAACAAGTAATTCCAGCTACTATACGGAATTATTTCACTTCCTTTAAAACCTTCAAAGAATAGACCTTACACAAGAAGATAATTTGTGTATATGATTTTGATTGGAAATGTTTTTAAAGAACAACATGGTGATAAAATAATTGGAAGGATCTATAAGTCAATAAATCATGATTGACGTAGAAAGAATGAATGATGATTTAAATATGAATGAGACAACCATATTTCTACTCAATATGGCAAGTCTTTCATACTATATGGTATACAATACATGATTATGTGGCGTCCCACCAGACTCTTCATCATTTTGATAAAGCGTCACACTATAACACTGCTCATCTCAATCAAAATGAATTTTTTTGAAGGAAAAATGATTTGAAAAAGAATACAATAACCTCCTTTCCTTTATTGCCTCATTGAACGGATTTATGAAAGAAGTTTATACTTATTCAAGAATCAAGGAGAATATATGATATCGTGTTATAGAAAGGAATGATACCCTTAGTCGCCATCCACATTTCACTTATGTATATGCTCAGAGCTCGTTCGATCAATAGATTTCAATTCTTGTCATATAATAACTTCAGAAAGTCCTCAGAAAATGCCTTCATAGATTGATTGGTTATAGTAAATTCTTACTTACTAGGTCCTATATTTTTAACATCGCCTCCCTATTCGTTACTTTAATAATTCCACCATAATTGCGTCCTTACATGACTTAAAATCATAGCTTCTAATTTCGTCTATACCGCATAGAATAATCATCAATCATGCAACACCTCGATTCCGGTGATAGTAATAATATTCACTTCAAAAATTTAAAAATTCCTCAATCCTCTTCGATCATACCCTGACTTTTTTTGAACCATCAAATCCTTTAAACTTTAATCATTTCATAAATTGGATTAATAATGTTCCGCACGTCGATTCTATTATTGATACTATTAAACTAGGTTTGCACTCTTCTATAGAAAACTTTAAACTTCTCTGTAATAGCGGGCCCAGTTGCCCCTTTAAGTTAATAATACTGAGTCTATATCAGGTATTATTCTGGACAATTTAATGCTTATAACAAACAAGAAACTCAAGTAGTAATTTGACAACCAAATTTTAAAACTCATTTTGTTTAAAGATCTTTTAGAATTTTTGTTAAGAAAATCTTTTTCGAAAACTTGTTTAAAATTTTGAAAATTGCACACATTGTCGTCATTACTATATGAGTTGTATGTTATTCTCATAATCCACTAATAAGGTAACTAATTAAAGAAATGAGCTACATCCACTTCGGTTTATCTTCTACCCCTCCTTGGGTTCATTTCGCTTTCACTAATCGAAGAAAATTCCATTTACCATTGCATAAATATTTTATTCATAACTCTATCTTCAATGCTGACATCTGGTACTATCTTTGCTACTCGTACCGTCATCTTTAATGCCATAATTACAATCAACTGGCACAATTCAATGTTCTGTCCGTAGATAAGATCATATCTTTTTATTAACTTTAATTATACCTAATAAGGTAGATGTGTCGTTTCTTGCACGGTGCCCTATATATGATTGACAATAACAAGAACATCTGGCAAAAGTGTCGAGGGTCCTTAAGAGTACCTCCAAAAATGGTAGCTCTAACTCCCTGCCTGACTCGCTTGGCTAAAGACTGATAACTATGTTTCACTACACGATCCTAAACCAAAGCATACTAAAATTCATTTGTCAATACTCGCCCAATTCTTGAAAGAATCAATCCCACATTCATTTTGAACCACATAGAAATCAGGATAGTTCTCCTGATATCTGTCAAACCGTCGACTCCTCGTAACTGTAAGATCTGGGTACTCAATATACTAATAAAGTCAATATATTCTTCTCACCTATCTTAACATCTTATCGTAGATTTCATTACCATACCATATCAAAAAATTTCAACTAAAACCCAACATGGGCTTACCTAAGATCTCTTCTATCTTATATGACTTTCCAATCTTATCTTAATTCATACCTATTCTTATTTTAGGGACCAATAACATGTGGCTCGGATGCCAACTTGTAACATCCCCAAATCTGGGGTCAGGATTAGGTGTTACCAAATAACTTTAAATAATATAAACCTGTATATTAAAGTAATATACAGATAACCCCTAATTCCGGATTTTGAAACCAGAATCTAACCTTCTAAAACTTATAACAATTAAATAAAATTTTATTAAATCTTTACTAACTTCCTCATCTTAATCACTCTGACATCTCCAACTTCCTGCAGCTGGGATTTCTTTAATTTTGTTGTCTATTAAAAGCTATTCACTTCTATCCTCATTTGATACTGAAAGGAATAAGAATTGACAAAGCAAGAGTAAGCCAAAAATGCCCAGCAAGTATCATAATTGGTTTTCAGGTATTATGATAAAAAGGAACTCCCGGAAATAATCTTGAAATGATTTTATAAACATCTTTATTAAAATAATTGAGCGAATAAAAGATCATCCCTCATTAGCCTTCAATCATAGATAAAGAAAATCAACAAACAGTTCCCTGATTCATTTCCTGAATCACTTATTTGTTCGGTTTTGTAATCATTAAACTTTCCAAGAAAGAATGCTGTTAATGGCGATCAAAAATAAATTAGATTGGACACAAAATCAACATTCGCACCTATACCCTACTGATTAGTCAGGATACAGTGCATATCTATACCTACCTATATAGATTAACTCGGGTACACAGGCCCTATGGCCCAATAAACAAAGGGTCTTGTTACATGCTGATTCTCAATGATCAGAAGAAGCTCGAGATCTGGCTGCATTTTAGATGTCATCAATATTTGGTGTCGTCACGATTTGACACATCATCAGTATTTGCATGTCATCAACATCTGGAGGCGGCCAGCTGAAGATTGATTATGTTCCTTAGTTTGAGGGATGGATATCTATTATGTTCTGAGTTATAGGACTTTAAATATTCAGTTAAAGATATGTATCATTTTCTGTTAGTCATTGAAAATACATATCTTAGATTGATTTGTAGCAGCTGTGTAATATATAAACACAATTTAGGTCATCATAGAGTGATTATCTTGAGTATTGTACGACCTAGCAGCTCTCAAGAACATCAGTATTTCTTGAGAGAGTTTGTAACCATTTTTATCAGAAATATAAAGAACTGTTCTATTTTTCATACTTGTTCGAAACATCTTTACAATTGTATCCAACCCCCCTTAAACAATTGTATTATTACTGGGCAATAATTTGTATCAGAGCCAACTGATAATTTACTATCAGAAACGATCTAAACATGTCTCTAAACAAGTATGAAAGTATCAAAATCACCATTCTGAAAAAGACCAAATATCCTACATGGAGGGTAAAGATGCTAATGCACTTGGAAGCTACAAATCCAAACTACCTCGACGTAATCAATGATGGACCTTACAAGCCAACAAAATTGGTACCTGCAACTCCTACTGTTGATGAACACCTTCAGTTGAAGGAGAAGAGAGAGTGGACACCAGAAGAGAAAGCCTATGTGCTAAAGGATGCAAAGGTAAGACATATTTTGCATAACAGTCTTGACTCTGTGATGTCAAACAGAGTTATAGCCTACAAGACTACCAAGGAGATCTGGGATGCCCTTGAGACTCAATGTCAAGGAACCACGACCATCAAGAAGAACAGAAGGGTTGTTCTAATTCAAGAATATGAACATTTTGAGGCCAAGTCTGATGAAAGTCTCACCGACATCTATGATAGGTTTCTCACTCTGCTTAACAATCTATCTTTAGTGGGAAAGGTGTATGATCTGGAAGATTTAAACATAAAGTTTCTGAGAGCTTTGAATGAGGAATGGGGGACTCAGACTTCAATCATACAACATCAGTATGATTTGGAAAAAGTCACTCTGAATGAAATCTATGAAATGTTGAGAACTCATGATTTGGAAGTTCAACAAAGGAAATTGAAAAAAAACAAGGGAAAATTAGTTGCTTTAAAAGTGAATGCTAAAGCTTCAAAAGACAGGTCAGTTGAAGCTACAAGGAAAAAGAACTATCTGCCAGAATCAGATACTGATGATTCATCATCAAATCCTGATGATGATACTGATTCTGAAACTGATGAGAATATGACAGGTTACGATGTCATGCAAATGGCTGCAATGATAGTTAAGGGCTTCAAGAGGATGCAGTTCATGAAGTCTCAGAAGAATAGAAGCTTCAGAAAGAAGTTTACTGGAGCAGAAAGGAAGCCTTATGGAAGAAGAGAAGGAAAAGATTTTAAAGCTGGAAAAGTTGACAGATCAAAGATCAAGTGCTACAACTGTGATGAACCTGGTCACTTTACTACAGAATGCAGAAAAGAAAAGAATGACAAAGGGAATAATAAAGTCTTGATTACATCAGGAAAGGATTTGATGGATTCCACTAATTCTGAAAATGAAGAAACAAGCTTTGCATTGATGGCTAGTTTTGATAATCCTGCTTCTCCTGATTCTAAGGTATCAACTTCTTTCCAGTCTCTTAATACTGAAGATATATCTGCATTAAAATCTATTCTTAAGTCTCTCCACGGAAATTTTAAGAATAAGATTCTAGAGAATAATAGACTGTTAACTAAAATTGAAGTCTTAAAATCTAGGAATGATCAGTTAGAGTCTGACCTAGTAAATTAGATTGCAATTCAAAAAGAATATGAGAAAGCTAAACATACAACAAAGATACTAGAGTGTAAGTATAGTATGTTAGAAAATGACTTAGAAAATGAGAGGAAAACCCTTAAAGCCTGGACTAATTCAGGCAAAAAGGTTCATGAGATGATTTCTAAGAAAAACTGGAGAGAATATCTTGGCTATCTAGATGAAATTAAGGATGTTGACACTGAAAATTAAATTAGCCTTAAGACTCCTGTTATTTTTATTTCTTCAGAAGCTGATGAACCCAAATCTAATTTTGAGAAGGGTTCAACCTCTGCATCCCAAGAAAAGAAAGTAAATAAAAAACTCAAAGAGAGGAAAACAAGGAGACCATTAAGACTGTTAAGAAAGAAAAGAACATAGGACTTTTGTCTATAGGACAATTGAAAATGAAATTATCTGAGGTTACTGACAAACCTCAAGTAAAAAGTCCAAAAAGAAACATGAATGGTAAGCAAGGTATTTTAAGGAATTTGACTATAAGTTTATTCCCAATGCTCCTAGGAAAACTTATTTTAACTGTGGTAATACTAATCATCTTGCTATTGATTGCAGGAGGAGTAAGAAAAAGAAAACTGCTATTCTTGAGTATGATGTTAGGGGTAGATCAGTATCTTACAAGCCACAAAACCCTTGTTTTCATTATGGTAGCAGTTGGAATTCTATTTACACTTTTAGTTCTTATCATAAGCTATATCATAATTACTATGATCCCTTGCCAAAATTCAATAAAACTACTTATATGATTAATACTGCTAGTCCTACCAAATTTACTTATGATAAGACAAATCCTGATAAGAAAAAAACTGTCAGAAGTAACTCTGAATCACAAAAACTTAAGTTGTCCAAAATGAGGGCCCAACAAGTGTGGGTCCTTAAAAATCTTTCTAATTAATCACTCTTCTGATTGCAGGGTAACAGGAAAAATACTCTTGTCTTGGATAATGGATGTTCAGGACATGACTGGAAATAAATCCCTGCTGCCAGAATTTGAGAGGAAGGCTGGCCAAGATGTATCTTATGGAGATGGAAATATAGGACAAACTCTGGGATATGGTAACTTGGAGATTGGAACGGTGGTATTAGAGAATGTAGCTCTGGTGGAAGGATTTAATCACAACCTACTGAGCATCAGTCAAATCACTTACAGAGGTTATCATGTGGTATTCTATAAATCTCACTGTGAAGTTGTTCATAACAAAACAAAGAAAGTTATCTTGATAGGATATAGACATGGTAACATGTATGAAGCAAGGCTGCATGAAAGTCTTGAGAAATAAGTAACTTGCATTATCTCTAAGGCATCAGTAGATAAGAACTGGAATTGGCACATGAAGCTCTCACATCTCAACTTCAATTCTGTCAATAAACTTGGAAAGAAGGAGCTAGTAAGAGGATTCCCAAATATGCTATACTCATTTCATGGTCTTTGTGATGCTTGCGAAAAGTCCAAATAAAGAAGAGTATCTTTCAAAAGCAAAACATAATTCTCTATCACTGAACCATATCATATGCTACACTTGGATCTCTTTGGACCAGTGAACATAATGTCTATCAACAAGAAAAGGCACACACTTGTAATTATTGATGATTTTACTAGATACACATGGGTTTATTTTTTACACAGGATGGATAAAACTCCAGAAATTCTTCTGGATCATGTAAAGAAAATTTAAAATGGATCCAACCTCAATGTGAAAATACTGAGAAGTGATAATGGAACTGAGTTCAAGAACTCAAAGATGGAGGAAGTCTGTAAGTACAAAGGCATACAACAATAATTCTCAGCTCCTGGCATACCTCAACAAAATGATGTTGTTGAGAGGAAGAACAGAACCTTAATTGAAGCTGACATGACTCTGCTAGAAGAAGCCAAACTACCCACTTACTTCTGGGCTGAAGCAGTAAATATAGCCTGTTATACTCATAATATCACACTGATAAATAGACATGGTGTTACCCCTTATCAGATGCTAAAAGAAAATAAGCCCAGTCTCAAACATCTCCATATATTTGGATGTAAGTGCTTTGTTCTGAGAACTCATATTGATCAGCTAGGAAAATTTGAATCAAAAGCTGATGAAAGAATCTTTCTTGGTTACTCACCATCAAGAGCATACAAGGTTTTCAATCTGAGAACAAATATTATAGTTATCTCTATCAATGTGTCTTTGGATGATAAGAAGATTCCTGGTTTTGAAGAAGACTATTATGAAAGTTTGACCTTTGCAAATGAAAATGCAATATTAGAATCTCCATCAAACTCTAATGGATTATCAATTAAAGATGATCCAAATCCGGATACTCCTTCAGATCCTGAAGATGATCATTGTACTAATGAACTTGCACATATTGAGGGGGAGCAACAGCAAGGTTCAACTGATAGTACCAATACTGAAGAGTCAACTCAAGATTCCTCTCAATCTGATCACTCAGAATCTAATGTTGATTCAATATCAGGAGAACATGAGTCAAGTCCTAATACTTCATCAGGAGCTAACATCACTGATTCAGGGGGAGCCTGAAATGCATTTGATGGGGCACATGATTCAGGGGGAGCATCTAGCTCAAGAAGTTCATTTCCTCATGTCAGAAAATGGAACAAAGATCATACTTCTGATCTCATCATTGGAAATCCTGATGAAGGTGTAAAGACAAGAAAGTACAACTGCAACTACCCCATTGGCAACTGCTATAAAGTTTGATCCTCATGAAGGTATAATAGTTGATGTTGAAAGGAATATGTCCTAAGTCCAATCATGTATTAGGATTTAGGAATAACTTCCTGTGTAATTTGTTTTGATTTCATTGATATTAATAAAAGACTTGTTTTGTTTTTATTACGGGCTCTATCTATTTAAGTGTTTAAATAAGATATACCATAGTTTAGAGTAAAGCTTTTTATGGATTATGATGAGATCATAATAGTGAGACCTAAAAGATGATAACTCTAAACTTAAATAGTTCCTGGTCGTAGGATTACTAACTGGTAATTAATAATCCGTAGAGATCGGTACATACTATGCTTGCTTCATTATGAAGGATGTCTATTCTCATAGACATTTGTGTGGTGATACTATAGCTAGTATGTAGGTGCTTATTATAGAATAAGTTCACTAAACATGACTCGCACAGCTGAACAACTGATGGAGTTCACTCACGTGTCAGCAGTTGTTCACATAGTGATAGTTGTACAAGTATCCTTAGACTTGAGGTCATAATAGTAATCTTGTGTACACTGAACTATGCTTTGGTTTAGTTCTTAGTCTCCAGGGACAATTATTAGGGCTCTACTGGGTATAGGAATTTGTACACGAAGATAGTGTATGATCAATAAAGGATCTACCCCTTCCAGTGAAGGAAGCGAATGTTCAAGGCTGATCCACTTATGCTAGTTCAGGAATCTCTGGCCAGAGTAAATGAAATTAGAAAGGAGTTTCTAATTTGCATAGAACTACGCATAGTAAATGGTAAGCAAGTGATTAAATTAGATAGGCTTGACACGAGATCCATGCCTTGTATTTAATCGGGACATTGTAGGGTAGAAGGAGTTTATTGTACGGTAACTATTCACTGAATAGGTTCTTGGTATTCTAAGCAGTGAATTCATATTATCCGGATAATCGCGATATGTTGAGAAGTATCCCTCACGATGTAGAATAAATGTGATTAATTAATTAATCATATTTAATAAATTAGAAAATTTATATAAATAATGATAAAATAGTTTTATTATTATTTATTTCTACTACCGGCTTAATATTGAACCTACAGGGTCACACCATAAAAAGAGAATGATTTAATGGTGGAGGAATTAATTAATAATGGCTAATAATTATTTATTTATGAAATAAATAATTAATTGGCAAATTTAATAATTGATTAAATGAAATTTAATTGATTATAAATTAATTAAGAAAAGTTCTTAATATTATTAATTAAGGATTTAATTTTTGGAAATTAAATCAAGAGAGAGAAATATTTCTAAAGTGTTTAGAAAAAGGATTAATAATTAAAAGGTGTTTTAATTATTAATGAGAATAATAAATGGGATAATAATAATAATATTTATGGGAAAATTTCAGCTGAAAATTTTGCCTATAAATATACTATTATAGACCCTATTTTTATTCGAACCCAAAAACCCAAAAGTTTTTGAAAACCAAATTCTCTCCACCTCCTCCTCCTCCTTAACGTCGTTTTCTTGGTGGATACCGGTGGAGTGCTTCACGTTTGAGGAGCAGCTGCTAAGGGTCTCCGAACGTTGCTTTTGGATCGCATATTAAAGGTTAGTAATCGATCCCTACGTTTTTACCACGATTTATATGCTTTTATTTGGATTTTATATGTGTAAAAGTGTTTTGCCATGCCTCCGCTGCGATTAAAATCCATCAGATGTCACATACTATAGAGGTATGATTGGTTCTCCCTTGTACCTAATGGCAAGTAGGCCATACATTATGTTTGCCACCTGTTTGTGTGCAAGATTTCAGGCAAATCCCAGGGAGCCACATCTTATTGCAGTTAAGAGAATCTTTAGATATCTCAAAAGTACTGCATCACTTGGTCTATGGTATGCAAGGGAAGCTGACTTTGGATTATGTGAATATTCAGATGCTGACTTTGCTAGATGCAAAATAGACAGGAAGAGTACTCCTGGAAGTTATCAGTTTTTGGGAGGAAGAATAGTTTCATGGTTCAGTAAGAAGCAGAAATCCATTTCTACTTCAACTGCTGAGGCTGAATATATTGCAGCTGGAAGCTGCTGTGCACAGTTACTATGGATGAGGAACCAGCTCATGGACTATAGATTACCATTTTCTAAAATTCCTATTTATTGTGATAATCATAGTGCTATTGCCATGATAGGAAATTCAGTGCAACACTCTCTTACTAAATATATAAGTATCAGATATTACTTTATAAGATAACATGCCATGGAAGGGACAATTAAGCTTCATTTTGTTCCTACTGATCAGCAGCTGGCTGATATCTTCACAAAGGCATTACCTGAAGCAACATTTACAAAGCTTGTCAATGAAATTGGTATGGTTAGTTGGGACATATAATTTTTTTTTATTTGATCAAATCCTGAAATAAATTGATGAAATCTTGATGATGTCCTAAACATTTTAAAAGATATTATTTTGGGAATTAATGATGTATTTCTCTATAAGCATGGTAAATTAAGTGATTTATTTGCTAAATGTACATGTATAAATATATCATTATCACCATTACAAATCAGTCTAGGGAGACGTGTATCCCTTATATTTTTTTTGTTAAATCATTCAATTAACTCTGCAGTTAATAATTAACCAAACCCCTAGTCCTTTCATATTCCTTCTCTCTTGGTTATTTAAACCACCATTCATCATCCAAACTAATCATATCTACCCAACACAAAACTCTCAAATTTCTTTCATTTTTCATCTCCTTCACATTTTGTTTCTCTCAAATAATGGAAAACTTCACTTGGTTATACAGTTATGGCACAAATATTATGACACTCATTTGTGCTGGGGTACAAAGTTTATGGCATATCACCATAATTCCAAATGACATTTGGATTCAACTCCCAGAAGTAACCAAAACTGACTTTCTAGGCTTTCAGAAAGAACTTCATCTCTACACCCTTCTTCAGCAGGAGAGGATCATTCGTCTTGCACTTCTCTTTGTTTAGATCAGGAAGAAGCCCTAATCATCCACTACCTTAGTCCTCCCGACAAACATCCTCTGCCGGTTTCTCTTCACTGTCAGCTTTGTCGGGCTTCTTAGACTAATGTTGTTGAAGTTCTTATCTACTGGACTAGGATCCTCTTGTAATCTCTCATGCATGTAATCAAAATTTTATGAAATATAATCATTTAATCTATTAATGAAATTTTTGTTTACAATATTTAATCTCTGTTATTTAGTTGTGTGTGCATGTGATTATTCTTGTTGTAGCCTGTTAATCTCTAAATCATACACTTATCATGTATATTTTGATGGTTATTGAGGTTAAATTGTGGTATTCTAATGAGTTTGTGTTTTTGACAAATACTGATGAATTTGAGTTGATAAATCCTGAGATTGTCAAATCCTGAAAGGTAAGCAGTTCCAAATACTGACGACAGGTCAGCATATTCTAATTTAGAATATTATTTTTAAATGATTTCTGAGTTGTTTAGTGCTTCAATTGCATATCTTATTCTATTATTGGTTAATAGTGGATTATATGTTGAACAATTTCACACGGTAAATTCTTGAAAAAGTTATGAGTATTTTGTTTTGCTAATTCTGCACTTTACTCCACTTTTAAATCCTATTAATCAGTAATTTCCATCTGTCTGAAGTCTAATTATATAAGCTTCCTTCTTCGTGTGGGTGTTTTATACACAATTCAGTTCTGCATACTTATATACCCACAAGACTTTAGTGACACAATCATCATACATACAACCTCATTATCCACATCTCACCCATATCTTTACTCAACTCCTACATACATCATGTCATCTTCTGAAGTTTCACCAATCATAAGCAAAACTACTATCATTCATGGAAACATCTTTGGCACCAATAACTATTTGGCTCTGCTTACACATAAGCAGTTTCCAAAATCTTTTAATGACATTCAGGATTTCTTACTCCAATGTCCAATTGGGTATGCTCTTACAAATCCTACCAAGGTGTCCTACAAGGCTGTAATGCAAGTATGGAATATAGCTCTTGTTAATAAAACAAACACTGCTTTCTCTTTTGAATATAAGGGACGCAGGTATGAAGTTGATGCAGATGTCTTAGTTCAAGCCTTGAGATTGCCTTCTTGTGATGGTGCTCCTGATAACTATGATACTGAGCAACTTTTTGCTATGCTGACACTGAGCAATAAAGGTGAAATCACAACCATTGGCAAGCTAACAAGGAAAAAGTAAAGAGAGAATGGATTTTCTTCTTTGACTGCATCTCCAGGTGTTTCTTGAATAAAACATCAAATTTTGATGCTCTTCCATCTGCTTCTCTAAAAATTGGGTACTTTCTCTTTTACTCTGGTAATTTTGACTATGGTAATACTATACTTCAATTCATGATTTCTAGGAGAGGAGATACATCAGGAGTTATAGGGTATATTAGATTACTTCAATTGATTTTCAATTTTCTATGCCCTAATGCTAAATTTGATAATGATGAATTGCTCCCTGTGATTCAAATTGCTGAAAAAGCTATCACTGATCACATTAAAAAGGATGAAAAGAATGACTTTGCAGGACCTCCTTTTTTGCCTAGGAAGGTCAGGCAATTTCCGTTAAGATGTAGACCTACTCCTATACAAGTGCTTGCAAATCCTGATGCTGGCACCTCTGTACTACTTCCTGATGTTGTGGGATAAGACAATACCCATCTTATTTCTAACCCAAGCACTTTTTCTCCTAAATAACACTCTCATCCAGCCACTAAATTAGCTTCCTCTGGTGTTTCCCAAAAGGCATTAGTTGTAACAAAGAAAAGGCTAGTTAAGAAATCTGTTAAATCTGAACAAAAAGCTCTAAAGGCCTTACTGAGTAAGAGTGAGGAGAAAAAAGGATGTTCCACAGTCAGAAAGAGAAGACTGATCACGCATGATGATTCAATTTTTGATGATCAGTTGCCCATTAGGTCAAGGTTGAAGATCAAGAAACCAATAGTTGTAAATCCTGATGAATCTGTTAACATTACTGGTACCACGGAGCCAACTACTGATGCTAGTGTTGTACTAAAAAAGATTCTAGTACTCAAAGAAGCTGAAGTAACCAATACAGCTGAAAAGAGCAGTTTGAAAAGAAAAGGTGGATCAACAGTTGGGTACACCAGAAAGAAGAACAAGGTTCAGTCCTCTGCTCTGGATGTTAGTCCACAAGAACCCGAGTCTCAAAGGGACTTAGCAACTGAGACACATCCAGTCACACAAGAACCATCTTCTCAAAAGGAAGATGCAGACCAAGAGGCTGCACAAATCATTGTGGATTTTTCTCAAGGTGACCTTTTTGCTGATTCTGAGCAACTACTGAAGGAAAATAATGCTCATCAGGAAGAATTGTCAAAGGTGGATATAGTTATCAATGATCCTATTGAAGGGTTTTTAGCACATAAACGCAGCGGAAACGTAAATTTAATCTTAAAAAAAATGAAACCCTCCGCAGGATCCATGCGAAAAATAATATTTAATTCGTAATTCAGTATGTTTACCTTAAGAAGCTTTACGTTAATGGAAAGATGGAGGTCTTTAATGGCGATCCAAAAATGATGAACGGAGATCCTTAGCAGCTGCTCCTCAAGTATGAAGCACTCCACCGATATCCACCAAGAAAACGATGTAATGAAAGAGGAGGAGATGGAGATAATTAGGGTTTTGTAAATCTTTTTGGTTTTGGAAAAAATAGGGTTTATAATAGTATATTTATAGGCAAAATTTTCAGCTGAAAATTTTCCCATAAAATATTATTATTATTAACCCTTTATTATTCTCACTAATAATTAAAACACCTTTTAATTATTAATCCTTTTTCTAAACTCTTTAAAAATAATTCTCTCACTTGATTTAATTTCCAAAAATTAAATTCTTAATTAATAATATCAAGAACCTTTTCTTAATAAATTTATAATCAATTAAATCTCATTTAATCAATTATTAAATTTGCCAATTAATTATTTATTTCATAAATAAATAATTATCAGCCATTATTAATTAATTACTCCACCATTAAATCATTCCCTTTTATGGTGTGACCTTGTAGATTCAATATTAAGCCGGTAGTAGAAATAAATAATAATAAAACTATGTTCTCATTATTTATGTAAATTATCTAATTCATTAAATATGATTAATTAATTAATCATATTTATTCTACATCGTGAGGGATACTTCTCAGCATATCGCGACTATCCGGATAATACGAATTAACGGCTTAGAATACCAAGAACCTATTCAGTGAGTAGTTATCGTACAATCAATTCCTTCTACCCTGCAATGTCACGATTAAATACAAGGCATGGAACTTGTGTCAAGCCTATCTTATTTAATCACTTTCTTTCCATTCACTATGCTTAGTTTTATTTAATGTAAATTAGAAACTCCTTTCTAATTTCATTCACTCTGGCCAGAGATTCCTGAACTAGCATAAGTGGATCACCTTTGAACATTCTCTTCCTTCACTGGAAGGGGTAGATCCTTTATTGATCATACACTATCTTTGTGTACAAATTCCTATACCCAGTAGAGCCCTTATAATTATCCCTTGAGACTAAGAACTAAACCAAAGCATAGTTCAGTGTACATAAGATGACTATGATGACCTCAAGTCTAAGGATACTTGTATAACTATCACTATGTGAACAACTGCTGACACGTGAGTGAACTCCATCAGTTGTTCAGCTGTGTGAGTCATGTTCATTGAACTTATTCTATAATAAACACCTACATACTTGCTATAGTGTCACCACACAAATGTCTATGAGAACAGACATCCTTCATAATGAAGCAAGCATAGTATGTACCGATCTTTGCGGATTATTAATTACCAGTTAGTAATCCTACGACCAGGAACTATTTAAGTTTAGAGTTATCATCTTTTAGGTCTCATTATTATGATCTCATCACAATCCATAATAAGCTTTACTCTAAACTGTGGTATATCTTATTTAAACATTTAAATAGATAGAGCCCGCAATAAAAACAAAATAAGTCTTTTATTAATATCAATGAAATCAAAACAGATTACATAAAAGTTATTCCTAAATCCTCATACATAATTAGACTTAGGACATATCTCTTTCAATCTCCCACTTATACTAAAGCCAATCACTCTGGTATCTAATACCCATCTTGTCTTTATGACGATCAAAGTGACTCTGAGAAAGTGACTTTATGAGTGGGTCTGCTACGTTGTTATGTGTGTCAACTCTCTCGACGTTGACATCTCCTCTATTTTCAACTCAGATTCACCACCAAAAACAAGAAAAATGTCCTGAGTCCTTTGCAAGTACTTAAGGATGTTTTTCACTGCTTTCCAGTGGTCTTCACCTGGATTGGACTGATATCTGCTTGTCACACTAATTGAATAAGCAACATCAGGCCTTGTACACAACATCGCGTATATGATAGATCCTATTGTTGAAGCATATGGAATCTTACTCATACGCTCTCTTTCCTCAGGTGTCTTAGAAGACATTTTTTCGGAAAGGGACACTCCATGGCTCATCGGTATGAGACCTCTTTTGGAGTTTTCCATGCTAAACCTTTTAAGCACTTTCTAGATGGATGTACCCTGGGTAAGACCTATCATTCTTCTAGATCTATCTCTATAGATCTTCATACCGAGAATGTAGGATGCTTCTCCCAAGTCCTTCATGGTGAAGTTCTTTGATAGCCATACTTTGAGTGATTATAGCATCGGTATATCATTTCCTATAAGAAGTATGTCATCCACATACAATACAAAAAATGTTACCGCGCTCCCACTAACCTTCTTGTAGACACATGGTTCATCTATATTTTTGATAAAACCAAACTCTTTGATTGTCTCATCAAAATGGATGTTCCATCTACGAGAAGTTTGCCTTAAACCATATATGGTTCGCAACAGCTTACACACTAGGTGTTCATTTCCCTTGGAAAGAAAACCCCCTGGCTGTGTCATATACACTTCCTCCTCAAGTTCCCCATTGAGGAAGGCCGTTTTCACATCCATTTTCCAGATCTCATAGTCGTAGTAAGCAGCAATCGCAAGCAATATCCGAATTGATTTTAACAGGGCTACAGGTGAAAAAGTTTCATCAAAGTCAATCCCTTACCTTTGTTTGAATCCTTTTGCCACGAGCCTAGCCTTATAGGTCTCCACCTGGCCATCTGCTCCAATCTTTCTTTTGTATACCCACTTGCACCCTATAGGCTTAACACCTTCAGGTGCATCAACCAGAGTCCATACTTGGTTGGTATACATAGATTCCATTTCAGATTTCATTGCACTATGCCATTTCTTTGAGTCAACAATACTCATAGCCTCATTATAGGTCACAGGGTCGTCATCATCAATGATTGACAAGTCAATGTCATTCTTAATGACAAGGCCATAATACCTCTCAGGTTGGCGAGACACACTCTCCCTGTCCTACGAATGGGCTGTTCCACAGAAGGTTGTTCAGTCTGAACAGGTGTTTCCACTTGATCCGTAGTAGTTTGTGCTTCTTGAACTTTATCAAGTTCAATTTTGCTTCCACTGTTTCCTTCAAGGATAAACTCCTTTTCCAAGAAGGTAGCATGTATGGAGACAAACACCCGATGATCGGTGTAAAAGTAATACCCCAAAGTCTCTTTAGGATATCCCATAAAATTACATTTTACGGATCGAGATTCCAGCTTATCTGGGTCAACTTTCTTGACATAAGCTGGACATCCCCAAATCTTAATGTGTTTAAGACTCGGTTTCCTTTCTTTCCATATCTCATATGGTGTTTGAGGAACAGATTTGGAAGGCACCTTATTCAGTAAATATGCTGAGGTTTCCAATGCATAACCCCATAGGAATACTGGAAGATTCGCATAGCTCATCATGGACCGAACCATGTCTAACAAAGTTCGATTTCTCCTTTCAGATACCCCATTTAACTATGGAGTATATGGAGGAGTCCACTGGGAGACTATACCATTTTCTTTGAGATAATCTAGAAACTCTCCATTCAAATATTCACCACCTCGATCTGATCGAAGAGTTATAATACTGTGTTTGGTTTGTTTCTCCACTTCATGTTTATATTCTTTGAACTTTTCAAAGGCTTGGGACTTGTGTTTCATCAAATACACATATCTGAATCTAGATTTATCATCTATGAAAGTAATGAACTACGAAAATCCACCCATGGCTTGCGTAGACATTGGTCCACATACATCTGTGTGTACGAATCCTAGCAAATCTGCAGCCCTCTCTCCATATCCACTAAATGGAGATTTGGTCATTTTACCCAACAGACAAGACTCGCATGTAGGATATGATTCAAAATCAAAGGGGTCAAGTAACCCTTCCTTATGCAATGTCCGCAATCTATTTTCACTAATATGACCTAACCTACATTGCCATAAATAGGTCAGATTTTCATCATCTCGTTTTCTTTTATTAGTTTGTTCAATCTGAAGTAAATCATGCTCTACGTCACATACATACAGACCATTATTTAAAATGCCACATCCAAAAAGAACATTATCTCTAAGGACAGAACATTCATTATTCTTAATAATAAATGAAAAATCATCCACATCCAACATAGGAATAGAAACAATATTCCTCACAATAGAGGGAACGTAATAACAATTATTCAAAATAATAGTCTTGCCCGTAGGCATATGTAAACTAAATGATCCTACAGATATGGCCGCAACCCTTGCTCCATTGCCCATACTTAGAATCACCTCATCTTTTTCAAGAGTCTTACTTCCCTTTAGTCCTCGCAACGAATTGCAAATATGAGAACCACAGACGGTATCTAATACCCAAGTAGAAATTTGACCTAGTGACATATTACCTTCGATCATGAACATGCCTGAATCAGAAGCGGTAGTCTCATTACCCTTCTTCTTCAATTCTGCAAGGTAAACCTTGCAGTTCCTCTTCCAGTGCCCCAACTTGTTACAGTGAAAACAAACAGCTAAATTAGGACCAGTCAACTTGTGAGCATCTAGTATGCTCCGGAGTGACAGTGTAGAAGACATGACGAATATAGTAAATCTATAAATGATAAACACATAACAACACTTAGCAAATACTCAATTTCATTTCTAAACACTATATGAATCGGGTCTTTATTCATAAGTGTCTCCCACTAGTTTATCTAATTTATTCAACCCCCTAAGTGACAATTAAGCATTCATAATGCTAGTGGGAATATGTGATGGAATTTACGGATGAACGGAAGCGTGAAATAACATTTCTTCCGTAAAAATCATATACCGCACATATAGAAAATCGTATAAAAGGGAAAAACTGAGGAATCGACACCATACCTCGTGAATCGAAGCTTTATAATATTGGAGTGCTAGTAGTTGCTCCTCAGTGTGTGAAGCACTCTACCGGTATCCACCAAGAACGATCCTCTTCGATGAACCTTTTTATAACACTAAGCTTTTATAAAAATGGAGTTTTTGGGAGAGAGAGAGAGAGGAAGAAGATGGAGGCTAGGGTTTTCACAAAACCAAAATTGTGTGTCCAATCAAATGAGCCATCCATCTCATTCTATTTATAGGGCTCTCCTAGGGTTTTATAATATATCTTTATATATATTAACCCCCACATTTTATCTTCATAAAATGCTTTAATAATAATTAAAACTATTTTAATCATTATTTCTTTTTCTTAACTATTTAGTAAATAATTCTCTCTCTCATTATTTCATCAAAGAAAATATTCTTTTATGGTGTGACCCTGTAGGTTCAATATTATGCCGGTAGTAGAAATAAATAATAATAAACTTTTATTAATTATTTACATGAATACTAAAATTAACTAAATATAATTAACTGATTAATTATATTTATTCTACATCGTGAGTGATGTTTCTCAACATATCGCGACTATCCGGATAATATGAATTCACTGCTTAGAATACCAAGAACCTATTCAGTGAATAGTTACCGTACAATTAACTCCTTCTACCATCCAATGTCCTGATTAAATACAAGGCATGGATCTTGTGTCAAGCCTATCTAATTTAATCATTTGCTTTCCCATTCACTATGCTCAGTTCTATGTAAATTAGAAACTCCTTTCAAATTTCATTCATTCTGGCCAGAGATTCCTGAACTAGCATAAGTGGATCAACTTTGAACATTCTCTTCCTTCACTGGAAGGGGTAGATCCTTTATTGATCATACACTATCTTCGTGTACAAATTCCTATACCCAGTAGAGCCCTTATAATTATCCCTTGAGACTAAGAACTAAACCAAAGCATAGTTCAGTGTACATAAGATGACTATGATGACCTCAAGTCTAAGGATACTTGTATAACTATCACTATGTGAACAACTGCTGACACGTGAGTGAACTCCATCAGTTGTTCAGCTGTGTGAGTCATGTTCATTGAACTTATTCTATAATAAGCACCAACATACTTGCTATAGTGTCACCACACAAATGTCTATGAGAACAGACATCCTTCATAATGAAGCAAGCATAGTATGTACCGATCTTTGCGGATTATTAATTACCAGTTAGTAATCCTACGACCAGGAACTATTTAAGTTTAGAGTTATCATCTTTTAGGTCTCATTATTATGATCTCATCACAATCCATAAAAAGCTTTACTCTAAACTGTGGTATATCTTATTTAAACATTTAAATAGATAGAGCCCGTAATAAAAACAAAATAAGTCTTTTATTAATATCAATGAAATCAAAACAGATTACATAAAAGTTATTCCTAAATCCTCTTACATAATTAGACTTAGGACATATCTCTTTCAATCTCCCACTTATACTAAAGCCAATCACTCTGGTATCTAATACCCATCTTGTCTTTATGACGATCAAAGTGACTCTGAGAAAGTGACTTTATGATTGGGTCTGCTACGTTGTTATGTGTGTCAACTCTCTCGACGTTGACATCTCCTCTATTTTTAACTCAGATTCACCACCAAAAACAAGAAAAATGTCCTGAGTCCTTTGCAAGTACTTAAGGATGTTTTTCACTGCTTTCCAGTGGTCTTCACCTGGATTGGACTGATATCTGCTCGTCACACTAATTGAATAAGCAACATCAGGCCTTGTACACAACATCGCGTATATGATAGATCCTATTGTTGAAGCATAAGGAATCTTACTCATACGCTCTCTTTCCTCAGGTGTCTTAGAAGACATTTTTTCGGAAAGGGACACTCCATGGCTCATCGGTATGAGACCTCTTTTGGAGTTTTCCATGCTAAACCTTTTAAGCACTTTCTGGATGGATGTACCCTGGGTAAGACCTATCATTCTTCTAGATCTATCTCTATAGATCTTCATACCGAGAATGTAGGATGCTTCTCCCAAGTCCTTCATGGTGAAGTTCTTTGATAGCCATACTTTGAGTGATTGTAGCATCGGTATATCATTTCCTATAAGAAGTATGTCATCCACATACAATACAAAAAATTTTACCGCGCTCCCACTAACTTTCTTGTAGACACATGGTTCATCTATGTTTTTGATAAAACCAAACTCTTTGATTGTCTCATCAAAATGGATGTTCCATCTACGAGAAGTTTGCCTTAAACCATATATGGTTCGCAGCAGCTTGCACACTAGGTGTTCATTTTCCTTGGAAAGAAAACCCCCTGGCTGTGTCATATACACTTCCTCCTCAAGTTCCCCATTGAGGAAGGCCGTTTTCACATCCATTTTCCAGATCTCATAGTCGTAGTAAGCAGCAATCGCAAGCAATATCCGAATTGATTTTAACAGGGCTACAGGTGAAAAAGTTTCATCAAAGTCAATCCCTTACCTTTGTTTGAATCCTTTTGCCACGAGCCTGGCCTTATAGGTCTCCACCTGGCCATCTGCTCCAATCTTTCTTTTGTATACCCACTTGCACCATATAGGCTTAACACCTTCAGGCACCTCAACCAGAGTCCATACTTGGTTGGTATACATAGATTCCATTTTGGATTTCATTGCACTATGCCATTTCTTTGAGTCAACAATACTCATAGCCTCATTATAGGTCACAGGGTCGTCATCATCAATGATTAACAACTCATTGTCATTCTCAATGACAAGGCCATAATACCTCTCAGGTTGGCGAGACACTCTCCCTGTCCTACGAATGGGCTGTTCCACAGAAGGTTGTTCAGTCCGAACAGGTGTTTCCACTTGATCCGTAGTAGTTTGTGCTTCTTGAACTTTATCAAGTTCAATTTTGCTCCCACTGTTTCCTTCAAGGATAAACTCCTTTTCCAAGAAGGTAGCATATATGGAGACAAACACCCGATGATCGGTGTAAAAGTAATACCCCAAAGTCTCTTTAGGATATCCCACAAAATTACATTTTACGGATCGAGATTCCAGCTTATCTGGGTCAACTTTCTTGACATAAGCTGGACATCCCCTAATCTTAACGTGTTTAAGACTCGGTTTCCTTTCATTCCATATCTCATATAGTGTTTGAGGAACAGATTTGGAAGGCACCTTATTCAGTAAATATGTTGAGGTTTCCAATGCATAACCCCATAGGAATACTGGAAGATTCGCATAGCTCATCATGGACCGAACCATGTCTAACAAAGTTCGATTTCTCCTTTCAGATACCCCATTTAACTATGGAGTATATGGAGGAGTCCACTGAGAGACTATACCTTTTTCTTTGAGATAATCTAGAAACTCTCCATTCAAATATTCACCACTTCGATCTGATCGAAGAGTTATAATACTGTGTTTGGTTTGTTTCTCCACTTCATGTTTATATTCTTTGAACTTTTCAAAGGCTTGAGACTTGTGTTTCCTCAAATACACATATCCGAATCTAGATCTATCATCTATGAAAGTAATGAACTACGAAAATCCACCCATGGCTTGCGTAGACATTGGTCCACATACATCTGTGTGTACCAATCCTAGCAAATCTACAGCCCTCTCTCCATGTCCATTAAATGGAGATTTGGTCATTTTACCCAACAGACAAGACTCGCATGTAGGATATGATTCAAAATCAAAGGGGTCAAGTAACCCTTCCTTATGCAATGTCCGCAATCTATTTTCACTAATATGACCTAACCTACAGTGCCATAAATAGGTCAGATTTTCATCATCTCGTTTTCTTTTATTAGTTTGTTCAATCTGAAGTAAATCATGCACTACATCACATACATACAGACCATTATTTAAAATGCCACGTCCAAAAAGAACATTATCTCTAAGGACAGAACAATCATTATTCTTAATAATAAATGAAAAACCATCCACATCCAACATATGAATAGAAACAATATTCCTCACAATAGAGGGAACGTAATAACAATTATTCAAAATAATAGTCTTGCCCGTAGGCATATGTAAACTAAATGATCCTACAGATATGGCCGCAACCCTTGCTCCATTGCCCATACGTAGAATCACCTCATTTTTTTCAAGAGTCTTACTTCCCTTTAGTCCTCGCAACGAATTGCAAATATGAGAACCACAGATGGTATCTAATACCCAAGTAGAAATTTGACCTAGTGACATATTAACTTCGATCATGAACATGCCTGAATCAGAAGCGGTAGTCTCATTACCCTTCTTCTTCAATTCTACAAGGTAAACCTTGGAGTGCCTCTTCCAGTGCCTCAACTTGTTACAGTGAAAACAAACAGCTAAATTAGGACCAGTCAACTTGTGAGCATCTAGTATGCTCCGGAGTGACAGTGTAGAAGACATGACGAATATAGTAAATCTGTAAATGATAAACACATAACAACACTTAGCAAATACTCAATTTCATTTCAAAACACTATATGAATCGGGTCTTTATTCATAAGTGTCTCCCACTAGTTTATCTAATTTATTCAACCCCCTAAGTGAAAATTAAGCATTCATAATGCTAGTGGGAATATGTGATGGAATTTACGGATGAGCGGAAGCGTGAAATAACATTTATTCCGTAAAAATCATATACCGCACATATAGAAAAATGTATAAAAGGGAAAAACTGAGGAATCGACACCATACCTCGTGAATCGAAGCTTTATAATATTGGAGTGCTAGTAGTTTCTCCTTAGTGTGTGAAGCACTCTACCGGTATCCACCAAGAACGATCCTCTTCGATGAACGTTTTTATAACACTAAGCTTTTATAAAAATGGAGTTTTTGGGAGAGAGAGAGAGAGGAAGAAGATGGAGGCTAGGGTTTTCACAAAACCAAAATTGTGTGTCCAATCAAATGAGCCATCCATCTCATTCTATTTATAGGGCTCTCATAGGGTTTTATAATATATCTTTATATATATTAACCCCCACATTTTATCTTCATAAAATGCTTTAATAATAATTAAAACTATTTTAATCATTATTTCTTTTTCTTAACTATTTAGTAAATAATTCTCTCTCTCATTATTTCATCAAAGAAAATATTCTTTTATGGTGTGACCCTGTAGGTTCAATATTATGCCGGTAATAGAAATAAATAATAATAAACTTTTATTAATTATTTACATGAATACTAAAATTCACTAAATATAATTAACTGATTAATTATATTTATTCTACATCGTGAGTGATGTTTCTCAACATATCGCGACTATCCGGATAATATAAATTCACTGCTTAGAATACCAAGAACCTATTCAGTGAATAGTTACCGTACAATTAACTCCTTCTACCCTCCAATGTCCTGATTAAATACAAGGCATGGATCTTGTGTCAAGCCTATCTAATTTAATCATTTGCTTTCCCATTCACTATGCTCAGTTCTATGTAAATTATAAACTCCTTTCTAATTTCATTCACTCTGGCCAGAGATTCCTGAACTAGCATAAGTGGATCAACTTTGAACATTCTATTCCTTCACTGGAAGGGGTAGATCCTTTATTGATCATACACTATCTTCGTGTACAAATTCCTATACCCAGTAGAGCCCTAATAATTATCCCTGGAGACTAAGAACTAAACCAAAGCATAGTTCAGTGTACACAAGATGACTATGACGACCTCAAGTCTAAGGATACATGTACAACTATCACTATGTGAACAACTGCTGCAACGTGAGTGAACTCCATCAGTTGTTCAGCTGTGCGAGTCATGTTCAGTGAACTTATTCTATAATAAGCACCTACATACTAGCTATAGTGTCACCACACAAATATCTATGTGAACAGACATCCTTCATAATGAAGCAAGCATAGTATGTACCGATCTTTGCGGATTATTAATTAGCAGTTAGTAATCCTATGACCAGGAACTATTTAAGTTTAGAGTTATCATCTTTTAGGTCTCACTATTATGATCTCATCATAATCCATAAAAAGCTTTACTCTAAACTATGGTATATCTTATTTAAACACTTAAATAGATAGAGCCCGTAATAAAAACAAACCAAGTCTTTTATTAATATCAATGAAATCAAAACAGATTACATAAAAGTTATTCCTAAATCCTCATACGAGATTGGACTTAGGACATATATCTTTCAATCTCCCACTTGTACTAAAGCCAATCACTTTGGTATCTAATACCCATCTTGTCTTTATGACGATCAAAGTGACTTTCAGAAAGTGGCTTTGTGAGTGGGTCTGCTATGTTGTTATGCGTGTCAACTCTCTTTCAATACAATGCAAGAAATGTTACCGCGCTCCCACTAACCCTTTTGTAGATACATGGTTCATCTACGTTTTTGATAAAACCAAACTCTTTGATTGTCTCATCAAAACGGATGTTCCATCTACGAGACTCTTACTTTAAACCACATATGGTTCGCAGCAGCTTACACACTAGGTTTTTCATTTCCCTTGGAAAGAAAACCATCTGGCCATTTGCCAGATCTCATAGTCGTAGTAAGAAGCAATCGCAGGCAAAATCCGAACTGATTTTAACAGGGCTACAGGTAAAAGGTTTCATCAAAGTCAATCCATTGCCTTTGTTTGAATCCTTTTTGCCACAAGCCTGGCTTTAAAGGTCTCCACCTGGCCATCTGCTCTAATCTTTCTTTTGTATACCGTATACATAGATTCTATTTCGGATTTGATGGCACTTTGCCATTTCTCTGAGTCAACACTACTCATAGCCTCATTATAGGTCTTAGGGTCGTCTTCATCAATGATTGACAACTCATTGTCATTCTCAATGACAAGGCCATAATACCTCTCAGGTTGGCGAGACACTCTCTCTGACCTACGAATGGGCTGTTCCACAGAAGGTTGTTCAGTCTGAACAGGTGTTTCCACGTGAACCGTAGTAGTTTGTGCTTCTTGAACTTCATTAAGTTCAATTTTTCTCCCACTGTTTCCTTCAAGGATAAACTCCTTTTCCAAGAAGGTAGCATGTCTGGAGACAAACACCCGATGATCGGTGTAAAAGTAATACCCTAAAGTCTCTTTAGGATATCCCACAAAACTACATTTTACGGATCGAGATTCCAGCTTATCTGGGTCAACTTTCTTGACATAAGCTGGACATCCCCAAATCTTAACGTGTTTAAGACTCGGTTTCCTTTCTTTCCATATCTCATATAGAGTTTTAGGGACAGATTTGGAAGGCACCTTATTCAGTAAATATGCTGAGGTTTCCAATGCGTAACCCCATAGGAATACTGGAAGATTCGCATAGCTCATCATTGACCGAACCATGTCTAACAGAGTTCGATTTCTCCTTTCAGATACCCCATTCAACTGTGGAGTATATGGAGGAGTCCACTGGGAGACTATACCATTTTCTTTGAGATAATCTAGAAACTCTCCATTCAAGTATTCACCACCTCGATCTGATCGAAGAGTTATAATACTGTGTTTGGTTTGTTTCTCCACTGCATACTTATACTCCTTGAACTTTTCAAAGGCTTCAGACTTGTGTTTCATCAAATACACATATCCGAATCTAGATCTATCATCTATGAAAGTAATGAAGTACGAAAATCCACCCATGGCTTGCGTAGACATTGGTCCACATACATCTGTGTGTACCAATCCTAGCAAATCTACAGCCCTCTCTCCATGTCCACTAAATGGAGATTTGGTCATTTTACCCAATAGACAAGACTCGCATGTAGGATATGATTCAAAATCAAAGGGGTCTAGTAACCCTTCCTTATGCAATATCCGAAGTCTATTTTCACTAATATGACCTAGCCTACAGTGCCATAAATAGGTCAGATTATCATCATCTCGTTTTCTTTTATTAGTTTGTTCAATCTGAAGTAAATCATGCTCTACGTCACATACATACAGACCATTATTTAAAATTCCACGTCCATAAAAAATATTATCTCTAAGGATAGAACATTCATTATTCTTAATAATAAATGAAAAACCATCTAAATCCAACATAGGGATAGAAACAATATTCCTTACAATAGAGGGAACGTAATAACAATTATTCAAAATAATAGTCTTGCCCGTAGGCATATGTAAACTAAATGATCCTACAGATATGGCTACAACCCTTGCTCCATTGCCCATACGTAGAATCACCTCATCTTTTTCAAGATTCCTACTTCCCTTTAGTCCTTGCAACGAATTGCAAATATGAGAACCACAGGCGGTATCTAATACCCAAGTAGAAATTTGAACTAGTGACATATTAACTTCGATCATGAACATACCTGAATAAGAAGCGGTAGTCTTACTACCCTTCCTCTTCTTCAATTCTGCAAGGTAAACCTTGCAGTTTCTCTTTCAATGCCCTAACTTGTTACAATGAAAGCATACAACTAAATTAGGATCAGTCAACTTGTGAGCATCTAGTATGCTCCAGAGTGATAGTGCAGAAGACATAATATAGTAAATCTGTAAATGATAAACACATAACAACACTTAGCAAATATTCAATTTCATTTCAAAACACTATATGAATCAGGTCTTTATTCATAAGTGGCTCCCACTAGTTCATCTAATTTATTCAACCCCCTACGTGAAAAATTAAGCATTCATAATGCTAGTGGGAATAGGGATCCTACATTCCATCACACAACCTCGGCTGTGGCATGAACCGCCATGTAATGTTCAATAGGCAGACAACTCTTGTCGATTACATCTTATATTATTCCCTAATCAAACTTTAGCCTCTTGAATACTTGAGTCACGGCTGTGGCACGATAAACTCAATATTCTAAGTTAAGTCTAATCCAACATTCCGTACAATTGAATCAGTCTCCAACGGCCCACGGCTGTAGCACGTAACGACCTTTATATTCTAATTTAATGTACACATCTCTATGTAATAGACAAGTATTCCTTATTTTGAAATCAAAGCCCTCGGCTGTAGCACGAAACGACAATGATTTAAAAATAAGAACCACTTTCTATCATGTTGAAAGTCTATGACTGACACAAGCTCGTTGTGTCATTGGCCAATTACTACTTGATATTATTTAATTTTAGAGGGATTATATTATGTTACAATCATAATCATATTATAAAGAGATTCTTCCTTTTAAATTAAATATTTCAAATCAATAATCGATAATCAGATGATTCCCAGATCGGGTGGAGCATTGTCAAGAGGCGTCACTTAATAACCCTTTCTTACAGATAGAAATCTGCTGTTGACAGAATCATCCTTTCTTTCAAAATTGAAAATTCATATTTAATTACGTGTTTCATAAACACAAGAATCTCATGATTGTATTCATAATATTATTGTCAAGGCAAGAAACGATTCCTATTCTAGATTTTCTAGAGCACGTCTTATATTGATTTAAGTTCACCTAAATCTATCATCGCATGGTAAACACAGGCATATATCTCATATACAAAAAATAAATAAACAAGTAAGCATGCAAGTAATATCATGTCACACATTGATATAATGATGTATGGATTTATTATAGCATTTAAAAGCAATTAAAACAATTAAAACATGTTTTAAAACACTTTCGGGAATATAAACAGTTCAAAACTTTTATATAAAAAAAATATTTGACCACTCCATTAGATCCTTCTCGGAAAAACGAATCCAACGATATATTGCACGCCCAAAACAGAGTTACGAAACTCCCAAAAATCAAAATTTAAAAAGACAGATGGGCTGTAACGCATTACAGTAATGCGTTACAAGGTCTATAACGCATTCACGTAATGCGTTACAACACTGTTGAGCCATTTACGTGTGTAACGCATTCCGTAAATGCGCAACAGTGTGTAACGCATTCACGGAATGCGCAACACACCCCCATCCCGCGTGCGCTGCAGGCGCCTGCAGCAGCCGATAGCAGGTTTCTTTCCCCTTTTTTTTGTTTTGTTTTGTTCCTTCTCCTGCCGTAGCTGTTTGTCTGCCGGCCGTTACAAAAAAAAATTGAACTAACCCCCTTTCCTTTACTCCCTTAATTAATAACTCTTATTAATATTTTTATTATTTTAATTTTATTATTAATAAATTAATTAACAGTTAATTAATAAATTAATAAAAATTAAAATAATATGATTTCTTAAATCAGGGAGTAGCAGAAAAATACCAAATCAGCCATGGGCCCTTGTGCAAATTTTAATCATAATTATTCACATGCAAAATTATTTCATGAATTTTTAATTAAAACAATTTTAAAAAATTCATAACAAATAATCTACACATCACAAAATTATGAAAAAAATACCTAGACAATCTAAATACTTGTAGAACCCAGATCAGTAGTCAAAATCTCATGCAAAAATTATTTCGAATTAATTCATAATTAAATCTAAATAAACTTGCAAAAATCATAATAAATCCATACATGCATAAAAAAATCTGAAATTTTATATATGAATCTCTATATGCAGAACCTGGCTCTGATGCCAATGATGGAATTTACGGATGAGCGGAAGCGTGAAATAACATTTATTCCGTAAAAATCATATACCGCACATATAGAAAAACGTATAAAAGGGAAAAACTTAGGAATCGAAACCATACCTCGTGAATCGAAGCTTTATAATATTGGAGTGCTAGCAGTTGCTCCTCAGTGTGTGAAGCACTCTACCGGTATCCACCAAGAACGATCCTCTTCGATGAACCTTTTTATAAAACTAAGCTTTTATAAAAATGGAGTTTTTGGGAGAGAGAGAGAGAGGAAGAAGATGGAGGCTAGGGTTTTCACAAAACCAAAATTGTGAGCCATCCATCTTATTCTATTTATAGGGCTCTCCTAGGGTTTTATAATATATCTTTATATATATTAACCCCCACATTTTATCTTCATAAAATGCTTTAATAATAATTAAAACTATTTTAATCATTATTCTTTTTCTTAACTATTTAGAAAATAATTCTCTCTCTCATTATTTCATCAAAGAAAATATTCTTTTATGGTGTGACCCTGTAGGTTCAATATTATGCCGGTAGTAGAAATAAATAATAATAAACTTTTATTAATTATTTACATGAATACTAAAATCCACTAAATATAATTAACTGATTAATTATATTTATTCTACATTGTGAGTGATGCTTCTCAACATATCGCGACTATCCGTATAATATGAATTCACTGCTTAGAATACCAAGAACCCATTCAGTGAATAGTTACCGTACAATTAACTCCTTCTACCCTCCAATGTCCTGATTAAATACAAGGCATGGATCTTGTGTCAAGCCTATCTAATTTAATCATTTGCTTTCCCATTCACTATGCTCAGTTCTATATAAATTAGAAACTCTTTTCTAATTTCATTCATTCTGGCCAGAGATTCCTGAAGTAGCATAAGTGGATCAACTTTGAACATTCTCTTCCTTCACTGGAAGGGGTAGATCCTTTATTGATCATACACTATCTTCGTGTACAAATTCCTATACCCAAGAGAGCCCTAATAATTGTCCCTGGAGACTAAGAACTAAACCAAAGCATAGTTCAGTATACACAAGATGACTATGATGACCTCAAGTCTAAGGATACTTGTACAACTATCACTATGTGAACAACTGCTGACACGTGAGTGAACTCCATCAGTTGTTCAGCTGTGCGAGTCATGTTCAGTGAACTTATTCTATAATAAGCACCTACATACTAGCTATAGTGTCACCACACAAATATCTATGCGAACAGACATCCTTCATAATGAAGCAAGCATAGTATGTACCGATCTTTGCGGATTATTAATTACCAGTTAGTAATACTATGACCAGGAACTATTTAAGTTTAGAGTTATCATCTTTTAGGTCTCACTATTATGATCTCATCATAATCCATAAAAAGCTTTACTCTAAACTATGGTATATCTTATTTAAACACTTAAATAGATAGAGCCCGTAATAAAAACAAAACAAGTCTTTTATTAATATCAATGAAATCAAAACAGATTACATAAAAGTTATTCTTAAATCCTCATACGAGATTGGACTTAGGACATATCTCTTTCAATATGGATCCTACATTCCATCACACAACCTCGGCTGTAGCACGAAACGTCATATTATGTTCAATAGGCAGACAACTCTTGTCAATTACATCTTATGTTATTCCCTAATATAACTTTAGCATCTTGAATAATTGAGTCACGACTGTGGTACGACAAACTCAATATTCTAAGTCAAGTCTAACCCAACATTTCGTACAATTGAATCAGTCTCCAACGACCCACGGCTGTAGCACGTACCGACCTTTAGATTCTAATTCAATGTACATATCTCTATGTAATAGACAAGTATTTCTTATTTCGAAATCAAAGCCCTCGGCTGTAGCACGAAATGACAATGATTTAAAAATAAGAACCACTTTCTACCATTTTGGAAGGCTATGACCGACACAAGCCCATTGTGTCATTGGCCAATTACTACTTGATATTATTTAATTTTAGAGGGATTATATTATGCTACAATCATAATCATATTATAAAGATATTCTTCCTTTTAAATTAAATATTTCAAATCAGTAATCGATAATCAGATGATTCCCAGATCAGGGGGAGCATTGTCAAGAGGCGTCACTTAATACCCCTTTCTTACAGATATAAATATGCTTTTGACAGAATCATCCTTTCTCTCAATATTGAAAATTGATATTTAATTACGTGTTTCATAAAAAAAAGAATCTCATGATTGTATTCATAATATTACTGTTAAGGCAAGAAACGATTCATATTCTAGATTTTCTAGAGCACGCCTTATATTGATTTAAGTTCACCTAAATCTATCATCGCATGGTAAACATAGGCATATATCTCATATATAAAATTAAATAAACAAGTAAATGTAAAGTGCAATAAAGTAAATGTGTTTGGTTATGGCCCCATCCTATGTGATCTTTATCAAGCTCATGATAAAGATCAAGGTCAATCTAATATGGTGATGGAAATAAATACAACTACTTATTACATAAGTCTTCTTCTTTGTTTAGACTTCTTGTATGCCTCGTCTTCTTCTTTGTATCACCTCCATTGGATAGCCTTCTTGAGTCTTCAATTATATTACATGATTGAAAGTAAAACTAATCTAATGAACTTACAAGAATAACTCGAGTTACATTCGAGATTTATGATTACAAAGATTGACGACATGCAACTCGTATTTAAAACCAAAACCAAAACCATTACACTAAGGTCGAAAGGCCATAACCATCCATCATGCTCATACAACATATAAAAGCATGTTAAAACACATAATCTGATCTTAACATATCATATTATCCATGATCTAATCATAAAAAGAAAATATGACAAAAATCAGAAAAATCAGAATCAAATCAGAAAAATAAGAATCACTGTTTACGGGCAGTAAACGACGTCAAACGCCTTAAAGACAAGTCGTTGATAGCTTAAGCTATCAGTTTTGTTCAGACGCGCGTTTACCTATGGAATAGGGTATTAGTTTGCGTAAATCGGACACCAGACCCAGATTTCAGCAAATCTGCAGCAGCCAATTCAGAATCCATATCTTATATGATTCTCATAATTAGAGCAAACATAAATCATGTATATATCAGTATATATACAGATTCCATAATCATCTTATGATTATACAACTCACATGAATATCATATATTCAAAACCATACATATATAAACATATTATATCAACATCAAATCATGGCGAATCACGTACATGCTCATATATCGAAAACAGTTAAACACATAAATGAATTAAAAACTTTTCGCAAGTAGCTCTGATGCCATTGAAGGGTTTTTAGCACATAAATGTAGCGAAAATGTAAATTTAATCTTAAAAAAAACCGAAACCCTCCGCAGGATCCATGCGAAAAATAATATTTAATTCGTAGTTCAGTATGTTTACCTTAAGAAGCTTTACGTTAATGGAAAGATGAAGGTCTTTAATGGCGATCCAAAAAGGATGAACGGAGATCCTTAGCAGCTGCTCCTCAAGTGTGAAGCACTCCACCGGTATCCACCAAGAAAACGATGTAATGAAGGAGGAGGAGAGGGAGAGAATTAGGGTTTTGTAAATCTTTTTGGTTTTGGTAAAAATAGGGTTTATAATAGTATATTTATAGGCAAAATTTTCAGCAGAAAATTTTCCCATAAAATATTATTATTATTAACCCTTTATTATTCTCACTAATAATTAAAACACCTTTTAATTATTGATCCTTTTTTTAAACTCTTTAGAAATAATTCTCTCACTTGATTTAATTTCCAAAAATTAAATTCTTAATTAACAATATTAAGAATCTTTCTTAATTAATTTATAATCAATTAAATCTCATTTAATCAATTATTAATGATTTCCAATTAATTATTTATTTCATAAATAATTTTTTATCAGCCATTATTAATTAATTCCTCCACCATTAAATCATTCTCTTTTATGGTGTGACCTTGTAGGTTCAATATTAAGCCGGTAGTAGAAATAAATAATAATAAAACTATTTTATCATTATTTATATAAATTCTTTAATTCATTAAATATGATTAATTAATTAATCATATTTATTCTACATCGTGAGGGATACTTCTCAGCATATCGCGACTATCCGGATAATACGAATTCACTGCTTAGAATACCAAGAACCTATTCAGTGAGTAGTTACCGTACAATCAATTTCTTCTACCCTGCAATGTCACGATTAAATACAAGACATGGAACTTGTGTCAAGCCTATCTTATTTAATCACTTGCTTTCCCATTCACTATGCTTAGTTCTATTTAATGTAAATTAGAAACTCCTTTCTACTTTCATTCACTCTGGCCAAAGATTCCTGAACTAGCATAAGTGGATCAGCATTGAATATTCTCTTCCTTCACTGGAAAGGGTAGATCCTTTATTGATCATACACTATCTTCGTGTACAAATTCCTATACCCAGTAGAGCCCTTATAATTATCCCTTGAGACTAAGATCTAAACCAAAGCATAGTTCAGTGTACATAAGATGACTATGATGACCTCAAGTCTAAGGATACTTGTACAACTATCACTATGTGAACAACTGCTGACACGTGAGTGAACTCCATCAGTTGTTCAGCTGTGTGAGTCGTGTTCAGTGAACTCATTCTATAATAAGCACCTACATACTAGCTATAGTGTCACCACACAAATGTCTATGAGAACAGACATCCTTCATAATGAAGCAAGCATAGTATGTACCAATCTTTACGGATTATTAATTACCAGTTAGTAATCCTACGACCAAGAACTATTTAAGTTTAGAGTTATCATCTTTTAGGTCTCATTATTATGATCTCATCACAATCCATAAAAAGCTTTACTCTAAACTGTGGTATATCTTATTTAAACATTTAAATAGATAGAGCCCTCAGTAAAAACAAAACAAGTCTTTTATTAATATCAATGAAATCAAAAGAGATTATATAAAAGTTATTCCTAAATCCTCATACATGATTGGAGTTAATGGCTCAAATTAATGCTGAAGTCAAAACCTCTAAAGGAAGAGGAACAGGAGGTGGCTACAAGGGCTTGAGGAAGAGGAGGAAGAGGCAGGACTCCTGAACCAAGTCAAATAGTTACAATTGATTCTGTATTTCAGAATGTCTTATCTAGAGAAGGTTATGTTCATGTACAAAGACATGAATTAGCAGAAGAAGTTCAGATTACTGAAGAATTGATTGTTCAAAGGAAGAAAAGATTAGCCACTGATATTGCTCAAGTTTATATAACAAATCCAAATATAACTCTTGAAGCAGACACAAATCCCGAGGATAAAGCAAATCCTGATACTGAAAATCTGATAGCTGATTTGGATACTGATGAAAAAGTGGTCAATGCATTGAATCAATTGGTTCTTACTACAATAGTTGATTCTCATAATTCAGAGGTTGATGAACAAGAAAGAATTGACAGAAGGAAAGCTGATCAAGCATATAATGCTTATGTGTAGAGAATTCAAAATTCAGAGAGAGACCAATGGCATAAAGCAAAAGGAAAGATTTATGATCTACCTAAAAGTTTTGCTCCTATCATAAAACAGGATATAAGATGGAAATATGTTGATTCATTCAGTTATCCTAAAGGGTTCAAGCGTATTGAATATGTGTCTGCAGGACTAAGAGATTCTATTTCAGAACAGAAAGATGTTGACAAGTACATCAAGAAACCTTCTTGGGTGGAATATAATGAAAGGCTGAAGCTTGTCAAACCTCTAACCAGAGGATGTATTGGTTTTTCTGGAATGGAGATTCTGAGGTCTAATTTAATGGATACAAATACTCTAACTAAAAATCTTGGTGAAAGAGTTACTTCTTCATATCTTAAAAATGTTAAAGCTGTGAAGATTGTATATAGAGAGATAAATGATAATGACGTCAGATATGAGATCATGTAATTTTTTAGAGATGGTAAAGTAAAGAGTTGTACCTTACAACAACTCTTGATGAAGACTGTGGCAGAGTTGAAATACATTCACTATCTTCTTAGAGTTGAGAATAATGTCACCAGAAATTGGTCTGCTATGATGCTTGATATTATCAAAAGAAGAGCCATGACCAGAGATGATAACTACAATGGTGATTATGTTCCTATGTACATAACTTATACTTGTCAAGAAATAAAGATGCAAAAGGGAGCTCCAATTCTAAAAGTTTTTCTCAACAATCCTCAGTTATCCTTCAGTCATGATCATGAAGATGTTAGTTTCAGCTTTATACTGATTGGTGATCTTGAATTGAATAAAAGTTCAATTTCTAAACTGAGATCAGCCATCTATCAGCTTGGAGAAGATACTGAAGAGAAGAGGGAGTTGAAGAAAAAGCTTGTTAAAGTCCTACAAAACAAGGAGAAAGAAAGGTTGAACAACTTTCTGGAAACAACTGTCAATTTTCTTAGGATACTGAAGTAAGCTTTACTCCTTGTATATTTTGTAATTAGTTTTGGCATCATTGAGAATGCAATTTGTGCTTCATTATATAAAGCATAAATTAGGGGAGATTACTACATGTTAATTCTCAATGATCAGAAGAAGCCCAAGATCTGGCTATATTTTTGATGTCATTAGTATTTGGTGTGTCGTCGGGATTTGACACATCATCAATATTTGCATGTCATCAGCATCTGGAGGTGGCTAGCTGAAGATTGATTATGTTCCTTAGTTTGAGGGATGGATATCTATTACGTTCTGAGTTGTAGGACTTTATATATTCAGTTAAAGATATGTGTCATTTTCTGTTAGTAATTGATAATATATATCTTAGATTGATTTGTAGCAGCTGTGTAATATATAAACACAGTTTAGGTCATCACATAGTGATTATCTTGAGTATTGTATGACCTAGCAACTCTCAAGAACATCAGTAATTCTTGAGAGATTTTGTAACAGTTTTTATCAGAAATATAAAGAACTGTTATATTTTTCATACTTGTTCGAAACATCTATACAATTGTATCCAACCCCCCTTTAAAAATCGTATTATTACTAGGCAACAACTCTGGTCCATCCGCAGCCCTTAGGGTCTCGTCCATCCCTGGCCCTCATATCAAAGGGTCCAGCCAAATCTGGCCCTTATCGTAACTATCCAGTCCGTAGAGTATTTTAATGTCAAATCATTTTGATTTCAAAACATCCCGATTCAGGGTTCACAAATAACCCGGAATAATAGGAATTTGCTCAAAGGATCAATCAAAAATAATAAGGAACAAAAAAAAGTACTTGAATAATGAAGAGTAATTGCAGCGAAATCTAAAATATTTAAATATTATGATAAAATACTTGCAATATATCACAAGGAGGTTCGAGAATGCTTTCCCTGTGTGCTTACTATATTTTCACTATAATCTCAGCTTATAATTGCTTGCTACCAACTCAGTCTAACACTTGACTCCACTCATTGCTACCTGATTCTATAAACAGAATTACTATTTTGAATTAAAAATATGAAACTCAATCGACGTAACTATACGTGTCAACGTCAACCCAAATGTTTATATCTAATATGGTATTTAAACTGTAACAGATAGCACGCGGGCAGATATCACGTAATCATGTTATGCATATAACACGTAAACACAAAATTCTCGTAACACATAAGTCAAATTGTCAAAAGATAGGACTCAGTACTTTTAGAATAAAAAATCTGGTCAAAATAGTACTTATCGATCAATAATCGACTTAGCACGACTCACATAACAAATGACTTTTCGATACAAAAGAATTTAGGTCTTGAAAGTATTTATAATAAAAGCGGAATATTTTTCTAAGTCTAGATGTAACGACCGAGGAATTACGCTTGTATTATATTATAATAATGATAAATTATGTGTATTATTATGATTAAATGTGTTAAGTCGTTAAACCATAACTGCTATGTGTTATGTGTTGGCTGTTTTGATCCAAACGTGTTTTGGATATTTATTGAGCGTTTTATCGTCAGTTATATATATTATATTAAAACTGTACAGCTCAAAATTATGTTTTAATAGCCCGTATTTCAAACAAAATCATTCGCTCTATTTTATTAAAAATGCCCTATACCATATCGCTATTCTGAACCCCTAGACGTATTACAAATTGGCCTTTTTCGCGAAAAACGACTTTTCCGGACCCCTTCGGTATCAAAAACCCCACAAAAATTATATTTTTATTTTTATATGATCATGAAATTAATATATATCATTTTTATTTGTATTTTTGTAATTTTCACAATTTTTGGGAATTTTTAGTATTTATTTTGTAATTATTGGATATTTAAAAATTCAATATTAATACCCAAAAATTATAAAAATTGAGGCCAAATATTTTTATTAGGAGTGTAATTAGACCCTTAATTTTACTTAGGGGTATTATTTTCATAAATATAAATACCTGATTTATTAGTAATTAAATCAGTTAATTATACAGAAAAATCATAAAATAAAAAGAAAAAGAAAAAGGAATTAGGGTTAGGGTTTCTGTGAAGAACAGGGCAGGAGGATCAATCGCGATTTTGAAGGTGATTCCGAAAACCAAATCGAGCGTGTAAGTAGTCAATTTGAAGCTGGTGATTCGTAGTTTCTGTTTATGTGATTATTTTTGTTGATTGTTGAGTTGATTTTAATTTCGTGTTTTCAGGTTTAATTCTTGAATTCGGGTTTGATTCTCTATGTGTTGTTTGATGTTATTGTTGTTGGAGATGAGTAGATCGTTGTTGTGCGAGTCGAACGGTACCGATTTCGTGATGTTTGGTGTCAGTTTTAGCATCGCCGGAGTTTCGCCGCCGCCGCCGTGTTCTTCGCGGTTCCGGCGCTGTGTTCGACGAAGACGAAGAAGGAAGGAAGGGGGGGACGTCGTTGTGATGATGTTCCTCAGAAACGCAGAAGAAGCAAGTTGGAATCGAGCGTTTCGTCTCGCCGGAAATTTCCGCCGGCGTCGGATTCTGGGATTGCAGGGCGGTGTTCCTCCCGACCCGATCGGGTCGGGGACGACCCGGTTGCCACCCGGTTTCGACCCCGGTTCAATCCTAAAAACCCTAAATGCTGTTATGTTTTTGTGTTTCTGAATAAAATAATTAATTATTTATATTTTAGTAATTAAAAATCAGTTTTAATAATTCTAAAAATTAATTAAAAATTAGTTTGATATTCTGAAAAATAGTATTTATAATTTCTGATTTATTTTATTAAATTATAAATTCGAATTTATTTATTTAATTAATTATTTAATTATTTATGTAATTATTTATTAATTATCTAATTAATTAATAATTGGGTAATTAATTAATAATTAGGTAATTAATTAGTAAATAAGGATTAGAAATAATTAAGTGAGGTAATTAATAATCTAATAATTAGTTAATAGTGCGAATAATGATTCGGTAATTAGAATTATTATTCGAGCGTTAGTTATTCGAATAATATTGTGATAATTATTCGTATCGTATAATAGTTATCGGTAATTATCTGTTTAGCGAATCGTATGAGTTTCAATAATAATAGAATAGTTCTGTAATTAGGCGAGAATCGCGAGTAGCTCGTAGTTATACGAGTGATTAATCGTTAAGTTGGTCTATAATTCGAGTAATTCGTAGTTATTTGATAAATAGTGTATCGGTTAATTAAATCGATTGATTATTTGTAAATAATCGATCTGATCGAATAAGTAATAATAATTTGTAATAAATAATAATAATTCCTAATAATTAGGGATTCATTATTTTAAAATACAATAATTATTAATTAATTATTTAAAAATATGATTAAGGATTGTTTAATTATAATTAATTATTTATAATTAATTATTAATTAATTAAATCTTGTTTAATTCATAATAATTCAACCGTTAGTCCGATTTGAGCGAAACGAAGACTCCTAGACTCAGAAAAATGAGACGAATCCAATAGAAATAGTTGTAAGTTATAATTTCTTCTGAAAGAAAGTGGTTTGGTGATAATTGATAGTTCGTAGGTCCTAGTAGGAGTATAATTGAGCCGAATAAATCCCGAAAAATTATAATAAAATCAGATAAGACTAGTAATGCAGGTATAAGTCTAGAATTGATTCTAAAAATAATTATAAATCTAGAAATTGATTATGTGCTTTATGTGCTACGTGTTTTACGTGATTATATGAACATATGTGCTGTATAAATGTATGTGTATATATACGAGTCAGATAGAAATGCAGGGGTAGACTGATAAGGTTGCGTGTTATCAATTCAAGATACACGTATATAGTAAGTTATCTAAATGCCTATCTTTCCATGATTTGTTCAGTGTTAGCAAGGCCAAGCAAGCTAGGGTCAGAAGGCGGTGAGTTAAACCAGGTTAAATACGCGCAAGGCAAGTTTTTCCCCTATTCTAAATTCAGAATAGTGATTTATATTTGTTTTCTATCGTATCAGTTCTCTTTGATAATTATTGTTCATATACACTGTTACCCATTTATTATCGCTTGATTCTAATTTCATTTCAATTCTTGATTTACCCAATTTATTGAATTCACTGTTCATATTTCAATTCCTTTACCCTTGTTACATATACTCTGGTATATCCTGGTGTTGGGATATATCAATAGCATTCCGATTGTTCCGAATGCTAAGCCTTGGAATGGATGGTTACTATACGGGCTGGGTTTTACCCAAACCATTATTTAATATGCCATAGTTGTCTGAATACTCCTTATGTTGGTTGGGTCTATGCAGTTGAGTATAGATCCGCACTATATTCTGACTGATCAGCAGGTTATAGTGCATATGTTGGTTCTTGTTTCCAGTCTTGTTCATTTGGTACTCGCCAGCATTGGCAAATTACTATTCTATACAGATTCAGATGGTTGTTCCGACCAGCAGCTTATTGTTTCACTCATTTCTCTTTCTTTATACTATATATATTGTTGCAGGCTTGTTGAGCAATTTTGGCTCATCCCTTTTTATTGTTACTCCTATTGTTTTACAGTTAAGGTAGAGAATGAAACACATCAGAACCCGCATAGTCAAGAAGCGAGTCAAGCAGCGGGACCCTCTTATACCAAGAGTGTTCCTTCCTATTCCCGAAGAGAACTTTGAATTGCCAGATCAGGTGTAGCAGGATAAGTAGTAATATTGGGTTGAATAAAAGTCTTGTGTAGTTTGAATAAAAGTTATGTAGTGAGACTGTAGATAGAATAAAGTTTTGTAACAAAGTGAGTTCTTGAGATAGGTTTTATTTAGTTGGGTTTGTAATAAAGTGTAGTATGTGATTCTTGTTTTCAAACTCAGACCTTAAAAGATCCTGAGTAGTGATAGTTCGGGGTAATTATTATATTTATATTCCGCTTGTGCAGGTTTAGTTGGTAATTGTTGTTAATAATGCCCCAAATCTATACCCCGAATTAGGAGGGTGGTATAGTTCGCATCAGAGCTTAGGTTTGACCTTTGAAAACAAGAACGTTAGGGCTAAGATAAGATAGGAAAATGAGATAGGATAGAAGTAAGAGTGTTAGGATTGTTTGTTTATGTGATTAGAAGTTATAAGTTTTAGGATTGTGATTTGATTGTTTTTGTGTTATTATTTTTATGTATATTAGATGGCTTCTTTATCATCGTCTACGGAGAGGACCGAGACAGATCCAGTGGTTGCACCGGTATTAGCCCCAGTGTCAGAGTAGATCTTACCTCCATTGCCACCACCTCCACCATTGCCACCTGGACCACCATCAGAGATACCACTTCCCCCAGAGGTACCAGGTTTTGCAGATTATTTTCCATACTTTGAGCCAGAGATACCAGATTTTCCACCATTAGAGTTTCCGATGTTCGATATTCCTGACATGGTTGATCTTCCGCAGTGGGAGGATTTAGAGCCTCAGATTCCTATGCCACCAGTCGAGATTCCAGAGATGCCACAGATGGAGCCAGAGGCAGAGCCGCCAGTGTATGCACCTATGGAGCAGCCTGTCTTATTCCCTGCCCCATTAGCCATTTATGCACCTGTTCCTGGAGTTTATCAGTTTCCTCAGCCAGAGTTTATGGATGAGATCATGGTAGATGGACCATTACCTTCTCGAGGTTCCAGCACTGATCTTCGTGAGCATCATACAGTGACTTACCAGCGCTTTCAGGCAGAGAGGGAGGAGAGGATTAGATGGCAGAACCAGTGTAGAGAGATCCTTGGATTGTATGAGACGCAGGCAGATGGTCCTGTCAGAGCATTACGACCAGATTATATACTGAGAGAGAGGCTACATCAGATTCATCGGATTAGTTCTCAGCAGCTTACTGATTTGAGACAGCAGGATCTTAGTGCGGAGACAGCATATCGCAGAGCATTAGGACTTACCGAGGCAGTGCTAGAGGCATTGCAGGAGGAGTTGAGCCACGTGCCACCAGGATTTTGAGACTAGCAGATCGATGAGTGTGAAAGATGGCACCTAAAAGAAAAGCACAACCCGACTCATCAAATGGAAACACCGAGGGCCAAAACAATAATAACCAGATGGATCAGATGTTTAATCTCATGCAACAACAGATGTTGATGATGCAACAACAAATGCAGCAACAACAACAGCAGTTCCAGCAACAGATGTTACAATAAGCCACTCATCCAGGACATCAAGTACCACCAGCAGCACATACGGTCACTTTCAAGCAATTTCAGTCGGTGAAGCCACCGGAATTTATGGGTTCCACGGATCCTACAAAAGCGAGAGCTTGGCTGAAAGAGATGGAAAAGGCTTTTTCGTTAGTAAAGGTTGAGGAAGAACAGAAGACGGATTTCGCTAGCTACTTTCTGAAAGGCGAAGCTAATTACTGGTGGGAATCGAAGAAAGCTTTGGAAGGAGAATATGTAGTGACCTGGGATATATTCACTGATCTTTTCTTGTAGAAATATTTTCCTCATTTTATGAAGAACCAGATGGAGATCAAATTCCTGGAGCTGAAGCAAGACAACTTATCAGTTGCGGATTATGAGACCAAGTTCACTGAATTGGCAAGATTTGTTCCAGAGCAAGTGGATACGGACGAGAAGCGGGCCAAGAGATTCCATCAAGGACTGAAACCATGGATTCGTAGCAGGGTAGCTGTGTTTGAACTGACAACTTATACGGCTGTTGTTCAGAAGGCTATGATTATTGAAGGTGAAAGCGAAGCAGCTCAGAAAGAGAAAGGACCAGGAAATTTTCAGAATCATTTCAATAAAAGGCCGGGATTTCAAGCTCGAGGAAAAGTAAACTTTAGGAGGCCAGAACAAAATAACCAGAGGATGGGTAATCAACTACCTGCCCCAACTCAGCAAAGGCTTATTCGACCGCCTATACCTAATTGCAGAACGTGTGGTAGAAAGCATACGGGAATTTGCAACAAGCCAAATGTCACGTGTTTCAAGTGCAAGCAAAGGGGACACTATTCTGGAGAATTTCCGATGGGAAAAGCAGAAGTTACTTGGTTCCAATGTGGGAGAAAATGACATATCTTCAGAGACTACAGAGGAATTGCAATGGCCGCTAGTATTCCAAGAGTTTTAGCATTACCTCCACCTCCACTACCACAGCAAAATCAGCCTAGAGCAAGGACTTTCAATATGTCAATGAAGGAAGCGGTACAGAGTCCGAATGTGGTTGCAGGTACACTCCCTGTAAATTCCGTAAATGCTTTGGTATTGATTGATTCAGGACCTACTAGATCTTTTCTTTCTGAAGATTTTATCTCTAAGATAGATTGTGAGATCCAGTGGTTAGATGAAGTGTTAGTCATAAAATTAGCAAATGATGATCAGGTTGCAGTAGATCGAGTATGCCCGAGTTGTGATATTGAGATAGGGAGATGTCATTTTTCAGTTGATTTGATACCTTTTAGGTTAGGGGAGTTTGATGTTATTCTAGGAATGGATTGGCTATCTAGTAACAATGCTCAGATTGACTGTGCGAATAAAAGAGTGAAATTGCAAACTGAAGAAAATGAAACGGTAATATTTAAAGGTGAGAAGCAAAAGCAGAAAATCCTATCAATAATGCAGACGAGAAGATTGCTACGCCAAGGATGTCAAGCTTATTTAGCCTATGTACGGGATGCTGATAAGGGTAATTCGAAGATTGAAGATATTCCTGTAGTTTGTGAATTTCTTGATGTTTTTCCAGACGAACTACCAGGACTTCCACCAGATCGAGAAATCGAGTTCACTATTGACTTGACACCAGGGACTAAACCAATTTCGAAAGCTCCATATCGAATGGCACCTGTTGAAATGAGGGAATTAGCAAAGCAGTTGCAAGAACTTCTCGACAAAGGAATTATAAGGCCAAGTGTATCCCCATGGGGCGCACCAGTATTGTTTGTGAAAAAGAAGGATGGTAGTATGCGACTGTGTATCGATTATCGTGAGCTGAACAAGTTAACTATCAAGAATAAATATCCTTTACCTCGCATCGATGATTTATTTGATCAACTAAAAGGAGCAACATGGTTTTCGAAAATCGACTTACGATCAGGCTATCATCAGTTAAAGATCAAGGCCGAAGATATTCCAAAGACAGCGTTTAGAACGAGGTACGGACACTATGAATTTCTTGTGATGGCTTTTGGATTGACGAATGCACCTGCAAGGTTTATGGATTTGATGAATCGAGTATTCAAGAAGTATTTGGATAAGTTTATAATTGTATTTATTGATGACATCTTGATCTACTCAAAGATGGAAGAAGAACATGCAGCGCAGTTAAGAACGACATTGGAGATATTACGAAAGGAGCAGCTTTATGCAAAATTTTCAAAATGTGAATTTTGGTTGAAAGAAGTGCAGTTTCTAGGGCATATCATCAGTAGAGAAGGCATTCAAGTTGATCCAGCAAAGATTGAAGCTGTGTTGAATTGGGAAAAACCAAAGACGCCGACAGAGGTTCGAAGTTTCTTAGGATTGACAGGATATTATCGAAGATTTGTCAAAGATTTTGCGAAGATAGCAACACCGTTGACCAAGTTAACTCGACAAAGTGAAAAGTTTGAATGGAATAGTAAGTGTGAAGAAAGTTTTCAAGAGTTGAAGAATCGGTTGGTGATTGCACCAGTATTAGTACTGCCAGACGAGCAAGGAAATTTTGTTATTTACAGTGATGCTTCATATCGCGGGCTAGGATGTGTGTTGATGCAACATGGTAACGTCATTGCATATGCTTCGAGACAACTTAAACCTCATGAGCAGAAATATCCTACGCATGATCTGGAATTGGCAGCAATTGTATTTGCATTGAAGCTTTGGAGACATTCTCTGTACGGTGAAAAATGCGAAATCTACACGGATCATAAAAGTTTGAAGTATATTTTCACGCAAAAGGAACTGAACATGCGACAACGTCGATGGCTGGAATTGATTAAAGATTATGATGTTACAATCAGTTATTATCCAGGAAAAGCAAATGTTGTAGCAGATGCGCTGAGCAGAAAAGAAAGGTTGAATCGGTTAACTTCATGTGAAGAATTGGTTAAAGAATTCGACAAATTGGAAATTGAGATTCGTATTCCCCATGAATCTATAGGAACTATCTACGCTATGACTTTTCAACCAGGGTTGCTAGAAAAGATTCGCCGTTGTCAAGATAAAGTAATGAGTCAAGACGACGACTTAACGGGAGAAGAGATGACAACTCAGAAAGATAATGAAGGAATTTTACATTTTGCGTCAAGAATCTGGATCCCTAACGTGGCAGAACTAAAAGAAGAAATTATGCGAGATGCGCACAATTCGAAGTATTCTATTCATCCAGGAAGCACGAAAATGTATCGCGATTTGAAGGAAAACTTTTGGTGGCCGAATATGAAGAAGGAGCTAGCAGAATGGGTGAGTAAATGCTACACATGCCAGCGAGTTAAAGCAGAACATCAACGTCCGAGTGGGTTATTGCAACCGTTAGACATTCCAGAATGGAAATGGGAACATCTAGCGATGGATTTCGTAGTGGGACTTCCCAGAATGAAAGCAAATCACGATGCAATTTAGGTTATTGTTGATCGATTGACGAAATCAGCACATTTTCTTCCAATTAACGAGAAATTTTCACTGGACAAGCTAGTGCACTTATATCTTAAAGAAATTGTGATGCGTCATGGAGTACCAGTATCGATTGTATCGGATCGAGATCCTCGTTTCAATTCAAGATTTTGGAGACAATTCCAAGAATGTCTAGGAACGAAGTTGAATATGAGTACATCCTATCATCCGCAAACTGACGGTCAAAGTGAAAGGACAATTCAGATGATTGAAGACATGCTACGAGTTTGTGCGATCGATTTTGAAGGTAGTCGGGATGAACATTTTCCCCTAGTGGATTTCTCTTATAATAACAGTTATCACGCTAGTATTGGAATGCCACCGTATGAAGCATTATATGGGAGGAAATGCAGATCACCAGTGCATTGGGATGAAGTTGGAGAACGCAAGATTTTGGGTCCAGAATTAATTCAGCAGACAAAAGAAAAGATTAAACTTATTCGAAAAAGAATCGAGGCAGCACAAAACAGGCAAAGCAAATATGCAAACCAAGCAAGGAAGGATATGGACTATCTGGAAAGAGAACACGTATTGCTCAAAATATCGCCATGGAAAGGATTGACCAGATTTGGCAATAAAGGGAAATTGAAGCCACGATACATTGGACCATTTGAGATTTTGAAGAAAATTGGGAAGGTTGCGTACGAGTTAGCTCTACCACCCCATATGCAGCACATTCACAATGTATTTCATGTATCTATGCTTAAGAAGTACAATCCTGATACAAGGCATGTAATAGAGTATGAACCAGTAGAACTTCAGGCAGATTTGTCGTATATAGAGCAGCCGATAAGGATTTTAGATCGTCAAGAGAAGGTATTAAGAAATAAGTCTGTGTCATTAGTAAGAGTCTTGTGGAGAAACCCAGTGGTTGAAGAATCAACCTGGGAGCTTGAAAGTGAAATGTTAGCAAAGTATCCTCAGTTATTTACATAGTGTGATTCTGAGGACAGAATCTTGTTAGGGGGGGGGGAGAATGTAACGACCGAGGAATTACGCTTGTATTATATTATAATAATGATAAATTATGTGTATTATTATGTGATTAAATGTGTTAAGTCGTTAAACCATAACTGCTATGTGTTATGTGTTGGCTGTTTTGATCCAAACGTGTTTTGGATATTTATTGAGCGTTTTATCGTCAGTTATATATATTATATTAAAACCTGTACAGCTCAAAATTATGTTTTAAAAGCCCGTATTGCAAACAAAATCATTGGCTCTATTTTATTAAAAATGCCCTCTACAATATCGCTATTCTGAACCCCTAGACGTTTTACAAATTGGCCTTTTTCGCGAAAAACGACTTTTCCGGACCCCTTGGGGTACCAAAAACCCCACAAAAATTATATTTTTATTTTTATATGATCATGAAATTATTATATATCATTTTTCTTTGTATTTTTGTAATTTTCACAATTTTTGGGAATTTTTAGTATTTATTTTGTAATTATTGGATATTTAAAAATTCAATATTAATACCCAAAAATTATAAAAATTGGGGCCAAATATTTTTATTAGGAGTGTAATTAGACCCTTAATTTTACTTAGGGGTATTATTTTCATAAATATAAATACCTGATTTATTAGTAATTAAATCAGTTAATTATACAGAAAAATCATAAAATAAAAAGAAAAAGAAAAAAGGAATTAGGGTTAGGGTTTCTGTGAAGAACAGGGCAGGAGGATCAATCGCGATTTTGAAGGTGATTCCGACAACCAAATCGAGCGTGTAAGTAGTCAAATTGAAGCTGGTGATTCGTAGTTTCTGTTTATGTGATTATTTTTGTTGATTGTTGAGTTGATTTTAATTTCGTGTTTTCGGGTTTAATTCTTGAATTCGGGTTTGATTCTCTGTGTGTTGTTTGATGTTATTGTTGTTGGAGATGAGTAGATCGTTGTTGTGCGAGTCGAACGGTACCGGTTTCGTGATGTTTAGTGTCCGTTTTAGCATCGTCGGAGTTTCGCCGCCGTGTTCTTCGCGGTTCCGGCGCTGTGTTCGACGAAGACGAAGAGGGAAGGAAGGGGGGACGTCGTTGTGTTGCTGTGCCTCAGAAACGCAGAAGAAGCAAGTTGGAATCGAGCGTTTCGTCTCGCCGGAAATTTCCGCCGGCGTCGGATTCTGGGATTGCAGGGCGGTGTTCTTCCCGACCCGATCGGGTCGGGGACGACCCGGTTGCCACCCGGTTTCGACCCGAGTTCAATCCTAAAAACCCTAAATCCTGTTATGTTTTTGTGTTTCTGAATAAAATAATTAATTATTTATATTTTAGTAATTAAAAATCAGTTTTAATAATTCTAAAAATTAATTAAAAATTAGTTTGATATTTTGAAAAATAGTATTTATAATTTCTGATTTATTTTATTAAATTATAAATTCGAATTTATTTATTTAATTATTTATTTAATTATTTATCTAATTATTTATTAATTATCTAATTAATTAATAATTGGGTAATTAATTAATAGTTAGGTAATTAATTAGTAAATAAGGATTAGAAATAATTAAGTGAGGTAATTAATAATCTAATAATTAGTTAATAGTGCGAATAATGATTCGGTAATTAGAATTATTATTCGAGCGTTAGTTATTCGAATAATATTGTGATAATTATTCGTATCGTATAATAGTTATCTGTAATTATCTGTTTAGCGAATCGTATGAGTTTCAATAATAATAGAATAGTTCGGTAATTAGGCGAGAATCGCGAGTAGCTCGTAGTTATATGAGTGATTAATCGTTAAGTTGGTCTATAATTCGAGTAATTCGTAGTTATTTGATAAATAGCGTATCGGTTAATTAAATCGATTGATTATTTATAAATAATCGATCTGATCGAATAAGTAATAATAATTTGTAATAAATAATAATAATTCCTAATAATTAGGGATTAATTATTTTAAAATTCAATAATTATTAATTAATTATTTAAAAATATGATTAAGGATTGTTTAATTATAACTAATTATTTATAATTAATTATTAATTAATTAAATCTTGTTTAATTCATAATAATTCAACCGTTAGTCCGATTTGAGCGAAACGAAGACCCCTAGACTCAGAAAAATGAGACGAATCCAATAAAAATAGTTGTAAGTTATAATTTCTTCTGAAAGAAAGTGGTTTGGTGATAATTGATAGTTCGTAGGTCCTAGTAGGAGTATAATTGAGCCGAATAAATCCCGAAAAATTATAATAAAATCAGATAAGACTAGTAATGCAGGTATAAGTCTAGAATTGATTCTAAAAATAATTATAAATCTAGAAATTGATTATGTGCTTTATGTGCTACGTGTTTTACGTGATTATATGAACCTATGTGCTGTATAAATGTATGTGTATATATACGAGTCAGATAGAAACGCAGGGGTAGACTGATAAGGTTGCGTGTTATCAATTCAAGATACACGTATATAGTAAGTTATCTAAATGCCTATCTTTCCATGATTTGTTCAGTGTTAGCAAGGCCAAGCAAGCTAGGGTCAGAAGGCGGTGAGTTAAACCAGGTTAAGTACGCGCAAGGCAAGTTTTTCCCCTAATCTAAATTCAGAATAGTGATTTATATTTCTTTTCTATCGTATTAGTTCTCTTTGATAATCATTGTTCATATAAACTGTTACCCATTTATTATCGCTTGATTCTAATTTCATTTCAATTCTTGATTTACCCAATTTATTGAATTCCCTGTTCATATTTCAATTCCTTTACCCTTGTTACATATACTCTGGTATATCCTGGTGTTGGGATATATCAATAGCATTCCGATTGTTCCGGATGCTAAGCCTTGGACTGGATGGTTACTATACGGGCTGGGTTTTACCCAGACCATTATTTAATAGGCCATAGTTGCCTGAGTACTCCTTATGTTGGTTGGGTCTATGCAGTTGGGTATAGATCCGCAATATATTCTGACTGATCAGCAGGTTATAGTGCATATGTTGGTTCTTGTTTCCAGTCTTGTTCATTTGGTACTCGCCAGCATTGGCAAATTACTATTCTATACAGATTCAGATGGTTGTTCCGACCAGCAGCTTATTGTTTCACTCATTTCTCTTTCTTTATACTATATATATTGTTGCAGGCTTGTTGAGCAATATTGGCTCATCCCTTTTTATTGTTACTCCTATTGTTTTACAATTAAGGTACAGAATGAAACCCATCAGAAACCGCATAGTCAAGAAGCGAGTCAAGCAGCGGGACCCTCTTATATCAAGAGTGTTCCTTCCTATTCCTGAAGAGAGCTTTGAATTGCCAGATCAGGTGTAGCAGGATAAGTAGTAATGTTGGGTTGAATAAAAGTCTTGTGTAGTTTGAATAAAAGTTGTGTAGTGAGACTGTAGATAGAATAAAGTTTTGTAACAAAGTGAGTTCTTGAGACAGGTTTTATTTAGTTGGGTTTGTAATAAAGTGTAGTATGTGATTCTTGTTTTCAAACTCAGACCTTAAAAGATCCTGAGTAGTGATAGTTCGGGGTAATTATTATATTTATATTCCGCTTGTGCAGGTTTAGTTGGTAATTGTTATTAATAATGCCCCAAATCTATACCCCGGATTTGGAGGGTGTTATACTAGACGCGTTTGTTTTGTATTAAACGGACGAACGGTTGATATATTATGAACAAAATAAGAATAAATTAATTAATAATAATAATATTAATTAATTTTTAAATACTTAAGTATAATTTTTAAAAGCTCAAAATAATTTTTAGGAATTATTTGAATTAATTATAATGAATTAATCAATTAATTAAATCCATAATAATTAATTAAAATCAATTATAAATAATTAAATCAAATTCTGATTTTTAAAAATGATAATAGAAAAAAAATTGGAATTTAAAATGATTTAGTTAATTATTTAAAATAAATAATTAAATTACTGTTGGAATTTTAAAAAAAACAATTTTTTGAATTAAAAATGAATTTTTGATTCAAATAATAAAAAGAAAACCCAGAAACAGGTTTTGGGAAAGGGAATTGGGAATTTTGGAATAAAAAACGTGTCTTTTAAATTGGAAAATGGGTCAAGACTGGGTCAAACCGGGTCACCAAGAACCCATTACCGGAAAGCTCAAATTCCGACAACAATGTCCGATCACCGGACTTCCTTTCCGGCCAAAAACAACAGCCCCGTTTCGGGGTTAAAACACTACAAACATTCCCGATTCTGACTCTAAATCGTGCCAGGAATTTAATTCAAGTAACAACTACAACGAACACCGATCTAATCGTCGAAATCGGCCAAAAATGATTCAAAATCCGGCAAAGTCAAAGCTTCCCCCGCCAAAAATAAAATCGAGTAATCCTTAACTAAAAAACACGATTCTGGTATCAAAATGAAGAAAATAACACATATAATCTATTCTTATGATCCATATTAACACCCAACATCTCGAATGGCCAGAAAATCAAATTAAAAAAACAAAAATACTCAAAACTCAACTTAACACTTCCGTGTATGGTTTGCTATAATTAATTATATGAATCAATTCTAAATCATAAAGGAAGCTATCGCAATCATCAAAACAACCAAATAACCCCAGAATCAAAAAACCCCAACTTCGAATATAAGCCCTAAAAAATTGAATTAAAAATTACCTCCCGTTTGAAGATTTTGCTGATGGATATAGGTAGTATGGATTATGGGCTTCAAATTGGTTACTCATACTTTGATTTTTGAGATCCACATCATCTTCGAATGATCGATTGATCCTCAAGAACACCAAGAACAATTTTCATAGAATTTTTAGAATTTCTATTTACTTTTTTGTTTTTTTATAAATAAATGATAATTAAATAATAGATAAATTATATTTATAGTTATAAAAATAATACCCCCAAAATAATTTAGGGCCTAATTATATCTTTTAAAAAAAATAATTAGTCCAAAATTAATAATTAACAGGGAATAATTCTTAATCCAATAAATATAAAAATTATGTCAAAATTTTCCAAAAATTACGAATAATCCAAAAATGCCAAAATATTGAATATTTAACAGTTCTACAACTTTATAAAAATAAAAATACAATTTTTGTGGGTTTTGACGTCGCAATAGGGCTCCAGAAAAATCATTTTCATGAAACAAAACAGTTTTTAAATTAACTGGATGTACCGAATATTAATATGGTAAAGACCATATCACACAAAATAAGGCCAATTACTCTATACGAAATATCAGCTATCAAAATGAAACCTGTATAATATAAGTTTTAATATTAATCCATTTAACACGTAATAAAATACCCGAAAAATAACCCGAATAACAAAGAACACATATAGCACATAACAGGCAACCTTTTATGATCAATCATAATTTATAATATCCTAAATCACATAATACTTATTTAATATAATATAAAACAATCATAATTTCCCGGTTGTTACACTCTCAGTTGGTGGTTCCACTTGCTTGTAACAACTGTCCAGGCTAGGTCCTCCATTTGCCAATATCACGTGCTTATATGTCTGCTCAGCAGCACATAAAGCTTGGACATAGCATACCCTTGACTCACCTAGATTTCCTTTAACACAACCAATTCCCCTTTGTGTTGGAAACTTTAGGGAGAGGTGATATATAGAGGTTATCACTCTCATATCTTTGAACAGGGGCCTACCAATTATGGCATTATATGAAATATCTTCGTTAACCACCATAAATTCCTCCACCTCGGTTGCTGACAGAGGTTCATCTCTCAAAGTTACTGGTAGCTTCACCGTTCCTACAACACATACTGGGCCTCCAGTAAATCCATAAAACTCATTGTATGCATGTGATAATGTTTTATTAAGAAGACCTATTTTCTGATAAGTATCATAAGAGAGTATGTTACAGGAGCTCCCATTATCCACTAGCACCTTGTGCACATTCAAACCTCTAATGAAACAGTTATAACCAAAGCATCATTGTGTGGGTGATGGACAGGCTCGATATTTGCTTCAGTAAAGGTGATATCATCTGCCTCACCTCAAAAATTCCTTTGGGGCCTTCCATTCAAAGTATGAACCTCAAAATATGGCTACTATCGGGCTTCCTTTTCATACCTCTTCATCGAATTTCAGGATGAACCTTCATGGTAAGGACCCCCAATGATTGTGTTAATGCTCCTCGCCCTGGTGGCACGCTCAGGTTCTTTCTCAGCCTACTTTTTGGCCTTATCATCCTTGTATTTCCTATCTTCTTGAGCCACAAATTATATTAAGTAGCCATTAAATATCATATTTTCAATATGATCCTGTATGTGGTGACAGTCAGCTGTATCATGGCCATTAGCATCGTGAAAGGCACAATACTTCCCTTCATCTCTCTTTCGTGGTGGTCCTGACCTATATGGATTTTGAAAGATGCTTGTTTTGTCCCCCACCTTAACGATAGGGATAATTGGGGATTTTAAGGGTGTATACTCCACGTACCTAGCTCGTTCCTTCTGCTGCGGGTAGACATACCCCAATCCCTTCCTGTTTGAGGTCACATTCACTGTGATGGAAGAAACCTTATTATCTCATGGAACCTCTTTATTAGAACTTCCACCAAAACTAGGACGCTTCCTAAATCCTCTATTTATGGGGCTAATAGATCTCGCCCTTTTTTCTTGTTCCAACTTCCAGTATTTTCATAGAAATTTCTCTTGAGGTTCGCCAATGGCTCCTCCACCACCTTGTGGGATTTTTCTTTGTTGTAGAAGTCACTAAGGGTTTTAGTTTCTTCATGTTGAAGTTCCCTCCAAAATTTCGTACCTGGTCTTACTCCAGTTATAAGAAAGTTCTTGTAGGTTTCATTAGGTGCTTTCTATACCTTTGACATCGCAACATTAAAACGTTTAAAGTATTCCCTCAATGATTCATCTTCCCGCTGTTTAATGTTAGCCAGAGTATTATGTGGTGGTGCATAGGCGACTAATGCCTGGAACGGAGTGACAAAGATCTGACACATTTCCCTCCAGGAACGAATCGAGTTTGCTGGCAGCCTTTTAAACCACTGGTGGGCCTTCTCCCTCAATTTAGCAGCTACCAACCTACATTTAGTTAGGTCCTTAACCTGGTAAAGCTTCATCTCAGTATTAACCCGACTGAGATACTCCACTGGATCAGTAGTACCATCAAATTTGAAGTCATTCACCCCCAATATGACCGTGGAACGGTGAATCCCTCATTATCTTCGAAGTATCAGCTAGCTTTAAGATGCCTTTCTTTTATTCCTTCATCCTTTCCAAAGCTTTTTGGAGGTCCTTATACCTGTATGAAAGGATATCTTCGATATATTATTTATTTTGGTATTTGTATGATTAAACATAAAATTTAATTACACGTAGATCCTATCCATTAAGAAATGATTTTAATTCATCCAAATTAAAGTCAAAATGGTCAAACTAGCAAAATTATTTTCAAGTATATTTATATAAAAGAGATATTCCATTATTCTAAAACATCAAAATTATATGATTATGGAATATATCTCTAAAGCAATATGATCAAAGAAGAAATATCGAGACATGATATTTTTTAGATCTCAGTTGCAACATCAATAAGGCAACAAGCTCGTAAAAGGGTAATAACTGAAATATTTCTTTGAAGACTCGTGCTATATCAAAATATTTTATTCTTCACTCCAAAATATATTTCTACATCGATCAAAAGAGTTTTATTTAAATTTCATTAATATTCATTGTTGAAATATTAATATCCAGTTTTATAACCCATTTCATGTAAACTTACATAAATTTTCTCTCGTTTCTTAAATCAGCATTCTCGGAGAAATTATTCAAAAATACTCAAAAAAATTTCCTACCATCAAAATATATTTTATATAGTAGGAAATATATTTTAAGTATTTATTCAAATCAAAACTATGGTCAAAATACTTCCATATACTAGAATGACTTGAAATTTGATATGGATCATTTAAATGATATTTTCTATGCAAGGTAAAAATTTCATAACATTTTGAGAATTTTTGCCCGGGCACAAATTTTGAGGCAGTTGGTCCCATAGTTTATCATGTTTGACCTAGTTACCATTGACCAAGGTTGACAAAAACTTGTAGGACATCATTTTATAATATTTAGGTAATTATCAAATTTTTTATGGTATTTATTTAAGAGTTTTTAGGGTGGTCATATTAATAATGTTTAACGTTTAATTAAAATGATTAAACAATAATTAAAAAAATGGAAAATATATATTTATATAAAGAAATCAGTTGAGTTTTCAATCCCATAAACTTGTTTGTCTTATATGGATAATGGAAAATAAATATAACATACTTGTCATGTCATCAATCCATGTGACATACAATATCCTTCATCCATTTTCCTCAAATCTCCACTACTCAATCCACCCAACTTCTACTATAAATAAACCACCACCCCAACCCATTTAAACCAAGCTAAAGAGCCACAAAGTTTCTGGGATTTTTTCAAGAAGTATCATCCATTCATCTCTTTCAAATCAAAACATATACTTCTCAAAAACCTTGTCTCTCTTTTATATACTTCCATATATACAAGGTTTTTGAAATTCAAGATTAGCTTCATCTAACCAAGCTTGTTCCCACCAAGTGAGCTCATCCGCTACCACTCTCTGGCCTCCCGAAGGGCTGCCCAAGTTCGACCATAGTGTCAAAATCCGGCCAAACCTCCGACGAATTTTTCCGGCAAACTTTTCCGACCGTTTTCCAAAAGTGGTAATTTTTAGCTTCTTCTTTGAGTTTCTTTTATTTGAGATTTGTGCTTAATTTCCCTACGTCATCTTAATCTCTAATACTAGATCGCCTATAAAGAAGGTTCTCAAAGAAAAGAGAACAAAGATTCGAACTCGGAATTCGAATAAGTACTTGATCTTCAAAAAGAAACATATAAATAAGAATATCTATAAATTACAAGTACTTAAATCTCTATAACTCCTCATGAGTGATATTTCATAAATCTTTATAAATCCTTACGAGTGAGATTTTATATTTGACAAATCTCGCGAGTTGGCCAATTACTTGCACTTTATTTATCTCGATCTTGGCCAACATATTTCGTGAACATAGAAATAATTACGAAAGGTATCGTGTAATCTCCACTAACATCTTTAGTGTTCCGTGGGAATATAAATCGATCAATAGTAAGCTTCGTAATTTTTTCAAATATCAAAGATGGATTAAACCACATGATTTGGCCAATTACTTGCACTTTATGTATCTCGATCTTGGCCAACACATAGTTCGTGTATATAGAATCATTACGAAAAGTATCATATAATCCCCACTAACATCTTCAGTGTTCCGTGGGATTATAAATCGATAAATAATAAACTTCGTAATCATCCACCTAAACTTCAAAAGAACAAATCCAAAGCCAATTACTTGCACTTCTTTTATCTCGATGTTGGATTATATAAAAACCTATAAATTGTGCACGAAGTTAAAGTATACTTTGGCTCTGATAAACATATATTTTATAAAGACGGAGTAATCGAAAGTATACTTGACATATTATTCTATATCTCAAGTTAAGTATACATAGTTAATATTTAATATTCTTATTTGAATATTATATTATCTTGTGGGTTAGTACCGTAACATGCTAGTTCAACCCATATTTTCTATATATGTTTTGGTTTATGGATTGCCTTATTAGTTTTGTAGTGAGGTGAAGTGAAGTGAGGTGATTCTCGTTCCAAGACCCATGTCATATACGTACTAACGGGGAGTTAGTAGTATTTGCACCGTGAAGAAGAGGAAAGACCCAAGACCGGATCACTATGATCCAAGACCGACAAAAGCTAAGGAAGCCAATTCTACACAAGGGTTCTACATCAACTTTGAACAAATAGCGGGGAGTTATTTTCTAAGATAAGTTGTGTAAATATTACATTTATTTTGAGGTGGTGACCCGTGTGTTAAGCACCAAGATAAATATTTAAGAGTGTAAAGGCTTCTTCGCCTACTAAAGGAGCGAGTTTATTATAAGGGAAATCCCGAGTCTGGGAGAGGAGCTCGAGGACTGGACGTAGGGGTGAGCGAATCTATTAGAGTTTGCGCCATCGCGAACCAGGATAAAGCCGTGTGGTATTTTCTTTCCTTGCACTTTATTTTCCGCACATATAAACTGCATAACTACTCGGTAAAGTTTTAGAAAGGGATAAATTATTTTAAAACGCCATAATAATTTTTAATTTGATAATTAAGTTATTCAACCTCCCTTATAGCTTAATATAGCCCTCTTACGGGACCTTACACTATAAGTGCCTCCTTTTTCATCTGAGAGTTGTTCCTCACTTTTCCTCTCTGCACTGGACCCTCCATTAGTATTGTGTGCTAAGCTTTGGGTAAAACTGGAACCTCCATCTTCTTCTTCTACGGGGGCTTCAGGTGCATCTTTACTGTTCTTTCACCTGACGGGATGCTTCTCCTTCTTTTTGCCCTTTGAACCTTTGGATATTGAACCTTCTTCATCCATCTTATCTGCCACCGTCTCCTTCTTTTTATCCATCTAGATCCTTATTGTTCAGCTTCTTCCTCATGCGATCAAAGACACTTACGCTGTACGAAGCTGAAGGTTCAGCCTCATCTTCGAGCTTCTTCTCAGGATCCCAATCTGCATTCTCCTGGTTAGTTTCCACATAAGAAAATGTTGGCTTCTTTGGCTCAGCACCATCTTCTTCCTTTTCACCTTCAAAGTTCAGTTAAATGGGAGTAACATCTTTCTTCCCCACACTTTTCTGCTTCCTCATCTACTTGCTTAACCTTGTGGATTTCTTCTCCAAGGAATTAATCTTATTTCTCATCTGTTGCAGGTGATTCAGGATATCCTTGTTGGGAACTTCTTCACTGCGATCGCTATTATTGCCATTTTGACCCCTTTCTCGGTGTTCGTTCCTTGTCAGAATTGTCTGATATCTTTCTCTCTCAAAAAAAGACATTGGAGTCCTCTCCTTCTAGCGCCAACACTGTTATGAGAGAAAATTGATTATAACACCTCAAATTAATCGTGCTTGATTAATTAAATCACCCTTGATTTTCGGATGAAATGAAGCTATGGTAGGTACTGAAAAGAGGTTCAATAACAGAGGAAATGCTATTTTTGTGTATGAAATATGAACTGAGTTGACAAAGAATCAAGTAAAATGGTCGAGAAATGCCTTCTCGAATCCTACCAAATATACTTGGTAGATAATCACAATGGTTACACGTGCCAATGTGTATAAAAGTGAATCATCGAACACATTTGCCAATTGCCTACATACCCTATATATAGGGATCAAGTTCAATGTATTTATCTAGGGTTGGAATTCATTCCTTGTCCAATAATCCATGTTTTTTATAAGTCAAAACCAGTTCCCACATTTATTAAAACTATTTCCAAAAGAGGTGCAGTGTCCTGGTGCGGCTGGACACTTAGAATCCTGTTTTTTTATCGATTACCAATAAACAGTTCCCATGTATTTATGTATTTATCCTGTAATTATTTATGTTTATCACATTTTATAGTGATAAAATTCCATTAAAAGTCCATTCTATGTGGATAGAAGTTGTTCTCCTTTTTTGTAGGAGTTACAGTCCTAGCTGAACTCTACCTCTACCAGTCGAGGTTTTCTATTCCAACCTGTTAAGGTATGTTGATGCTCTTGCATCGGTATCTTACCATTCCTCCCACCTATCCAGGTACTGGTACTTCCAGCACCTCAATAGACTACAAGGACATGTTCCCGATGCGTCTCAATACCTTCCATGACCATACAAAACTGTCAATAGCCAACTGAACCTCTTTATTAGCTACTTTTAACGCTAGATCCATGTACCTTGATACAGATACCTTCAAAATCATAATCTTTCGAACCAATAACCACCCAAAATTCTTTATTATTCCATATCAATCGGGCCTAATCCCCTTGTGGACCTTAAATCTAGTCCGTGCAAGATTTTGGGAACAACACTAACAGCCCAGATCTTCGTAAGCTTACTTTCAATCCTTGATCATGCCATCGGGTTATTATTACGTAACAATTTCATATTGACATGTACCGAACTTTGTAGTAGTATATGGTAAACCACTATAATTGTTTAAACTTTAAGCTTTTGTCTCAATTAAATTGTTCATATACATATCCTACTATATTCTTAGGGATGATCGCTGTGCGGACGATGTGATATTTTTCAAAAACCGCGGACTAACCCGCATATGCGGTTTGGCCAATTTCTTAAACACATGTGCACCACAAAATTTGAAAACCGCATCACAAAAATACGGTGGTGTAGTGTGGTGCGGGTTCACCGCGGTTTATATCTCCGATAAATAATAAATTTGAATTATTGAAAAAAAATTAACTAAGTAACATAATTCAAATTGAATGAAGAACATGATCACAAATATTTTTTTTAGTATTCCAGTGGGGAAATTGGAAAGTCTAAATCTTAAAATTTCAAGTGAAAATATAATATTTGAAAATAATAGATGAAATTAGTAAACTAATAGTAGTTCAGAAGCTCCATATATTCCTCGCAAAAATTGACTTTAGCATATGCATTTCTTTGCAAATATGGCCTTGAAGAAAGACAGGAACAACCGAGTTAATTAAACAAATGAACTACCGAACAGGTATTTTATATTGGACGTCCGGACACTTATAAACATTCATATTTAACTCTCTTTTTTAACTATAGATTACATAACATATCGATAGAGTAATACTAACATGTCATTCTATTGCTACAAGAGATAGGATATTAGACGATAAAGAAATAAGCTTACCTGATACACATATATATGATATATATATTTTTATAATACATTAAATATCACGGTGTAGTGCAGTTTGAACATCATTTCAGAAAATTAAAATCGCAAACAGCACCGTGCGGTCTTTCAAAATTTTAGACCGCAACCGCACCACGAAAATTATAAACCATGTTTCGCGGTGCAAATTGGTGCGGTGCTTGGCGATTTTTATAGTTAGTGTGATTTTTTCTCACCCCTAATATTTTTCGAAGTTCATTACCACTTACCAGATTGACTTTTCTGTATCAGATTGCTGCTTTGCACCTGAAACAGGTTTATAGAATGTTTCCTACACTTTTTTCATGAATATAGGAATCTGTTCCATTAAAATGTTGAAAACGGGGTATTAGTGCTTGTGCGCTGGTTAGCTGGTGTTTTTTGAAAAATGGTTTCAATTATAAAAAAGCATCTTTTCAGGATAGACTTGTTTAATTTGTTAACTTGTTTATAATATCAAATGCTGAGACACCTTTATATAGCTAAATCCGAATGTGACTTTTGTTATTTTATAAATAAACAGATGGTGATATTTGATATCCAACATCAATTCTATTCATCAGGGCCGGCCCTATGTATTTGGTGCCCTAAGATTCAAAAAATGTGCCCCATATTCATAACAAAAAAATCACAATAACATATATTCATTGTATAAAATAAAACTTACTTGAATCTAAAGTAGCAAGTGAATATAATGAATTTCTTGTACGCTAAATATCCAAGTTTTCAATCTCCTGCAGTAATCTCCTGCAAGCCACTGATTTAGTATCATGAATATAGAACAGTCATTATTACTAGTACACAACAATGTCAAAATAAAGTTATAAAAATGAGTTTACCTTTATTGATTTTGAAACTTTTTTCTACGCTTTTGAGATGTGAATCTCTCTATGATTTTGCTATAATCTAGAGAACATGTCAGCTCACTTTCAATAGACAATAAAGCCAATCCATTAAGTCTATCTTGAGACATCGAAGAGCGGAGATAAGATTTGATCAGTTTCAATCTAGAAATGTCATTTCCGCCTCTACCACTGTAACATGAATGGTCACTACGATTCTATAAGCTATCCAAGCATTTGGATAATTTATTTGTCTTGAACTAGAACTTAAATAATTAAGCACATCTATTGCCTTTGTTATCTCATCGGGTATTACCATTCGAAGCACTAGTAACTCATTAAACAACTTTGCGCCAACAATATCATATCGCATATCATGTCTAAGAAATCCCTCAAGTTTCATGCAACAAAATTTTAACCCCTTATCATCACCAGATAAATGCTTATTCACGTTAAATAAAAACCCAAATTTTTCCTTATAATCTTGAAACTGTTTAAACCGTTCTTTGAGTTGAAAAGCACCTTGATCAACAATATACAAGAAATAATACCTTCTGAATTTTTGTCCAGCACTCAAGTTCTGATCATCATCAGCTGCGCAGTAACCCCAATCACATATATGTTAATGTATTCTAATTAAAATTTGTATTTTAAAATATAAAAATTAAAAAAAAAATAATTTAAAAAATAAATACACCTATATACATATATTATTGAAATATTTTGGTGCCCCTGTGCGCGGTGGTGCCCTAGGCGGCCGCCGTGTCGCCTTACCCAAGGGCCGGCCCTGCTATTCATTCATTTCTGGGAAGAAATCCATATGAACAAAGTGATATCTGAAATGAGGAAGAGTCTACTCTAGTGAGACTATTCATCCCTTCGATATTAATTTTAACTTCACTCTTCAGTTTTAATTTGACTTGCTTAAATTTCAATATTAATTTCAAATTCGTACCTATATTCTGAGCTTACAAGTAACTGGATCCCGACTAATATACACCCGAAGTCTAAAACAAACTAATCATAAATACATGATTACTACTATGTGCATGTCAGAAGGTCAAATATATGCAAAGTTCAGTGAGTCTACTTAGAACTGCTTGACAACACTGAAAGTAATTTTATCCATCTCATCAATAAGTTACCAGAATATGATAAATTGTTTCTGTTAAACTTTCCACTAATTACTTAAAACACATCCAAGACAAAATAATCACAATTACTCCATTATAAGGATGCTTAAACAACACATAAAAGTCACGTTAATCATTTGCTATATATGTTTAATCACCACCTTTCATATATTACAATCTCTATTTAGATTACACCTGAAGAAGTTCAGCTAAAGAATTAATCTGCTAAACTTCTAACGTTTATAAACAAGTCATTACACACTTTTTTTGTCATGTAAATGGTTCTTGTCAGTAGTAGCGATAAAGATAGAAAAAAACTTAGTAACAACAAAATAAAAAAGAAAAGGAAGAAAATGAAGTTTCAAGAAACAGAATTGGATTTCCGCAAACAAGAAGAAGAGTTCAAGAACTGAATACAATCTTCAATAGCAGCTGCTCTATGAGTATCCAGAGGCTCTGCATATGATCTTGACCTTGGCAAAGTAGACGAAGAAATTTTACGTGATGATCTTTTCATTGATACAAAACTTAGAACTTTAGCCATCTTCTCTCCTATTCTCCTTAAAAGTTTCTCTGCGAAAAATGTATTGGAGCTCTTTGAATGATCAGATGAAAGCCTTATACTCCAAAGACCAATTACGAATCTGTTGTTGTTTCTATCAGCAGCCACTTGTTTCATGGGTGTTGGATGCTTTTGATTACTGCCATCAGAGCCAAAGCTTACTCTCCAACTCATATATTTGGAGTATTTATGTGTGTGTGTGTGAGAGAGAGAGAGAGTAGGTGTGAAGATGGGAGAAAGGATGGTGGTTATGTAGGAACTAAATGAGTTGCTACTGCAAAGCTCTAAACAAAAAACATGGAAGAACTTTTTATATTTCTTAATTTGATTTTTCTGATAAAAATCTTGTTTTACATATGATGTAGAATATGTTTTATATAGTTTCTACAGAACATTCTAGAGAATATTTGGAGAGTTGATACAATAAACTTCTGAATGAACATATTATAAATAGATACTGTGAATGTGAAAATGAATATGAAAGTGCATGAATTCCAACACCCCCCTTAATGCCCTTGTTTCACGACTCCAATGCATTCACGTAAGTAGCAGAATTTTTCTTTAGGAAGAGCTTTTGTAAAAATGTCGGCAAGTTGTTCTTGGTTTTGCAATATCGTAGTTGTATTTCTCCTTCTTCAACTGCATCCCTGATAGAATGATATTTGATTGCAATGTGTTTAGTCCTATCATGACACACTGGATTTTTTGCTATAGAAATGGCTGATTTATTATCACAGAATAGAATATTAGCTTCTTGTTGTTTTTCTCCGATATCTTCAAGAATCCTCCTTCACCAAATTGCTTGAGATGTTGCTTTTGCACTTCATCTGTTTCTTCACTTTCTTCGTGTGCTTCCGGAGAAATTGGTTGATTGACATGTTCCTCATCTTTTTCTTTCCCATCCCAGGTTGCATTTTCATCAAATTAAACATCTCTACTAATAACCAATTTGTTCGTTTCAACACTATAAAGCCGGTAACCTTTAGTCTCCAGAGTATAACGAGTAAAAATACATTTTGTACTTTTATTATCCAATTTAGTACGTTTCTTACCACGTATATGAGCATAACCAATATAGCCAAATATTCTTAAATGACTTACAGATGGTTTTTCTCCACTCCATGCTTGTTTCTTACTGCTTTTGTGGGACACCTGTTAAGGATGTAAACTGCTGTATATGTAGCTTCATCCTAGAATGTCTTCGGAAGTCCTTTTTCATTTATCATAGACCTGGCCATTTCAACAATTGTTCTATTTTTGCGTTCTGCAACTCCGTTTTGCTGCGGCATGTACCCCGCTGTGAGCTGCTTCCAAATTCCTTTATCTTTGCAATATTCTTCAAATTCTTTAGAAGTATATTCACCTCCTCTATCACGCCATATTCACTCAATGTCACAACCACTTTGTTTTTATAAAAGGGCTTTAAATCTCTTGAAAGTAATGAACGCTTCTGATTTCTCCTTTAGAAAATAAATCCACGTCATTCTTGAAAAATCATCAATGAAAAATATAAAATACTTTTGTTATCCCAACGACTGTGTTTTCGTTGGACCACAAATGTCGGTATGTACAAGTTCCAAGCGTGCTTTTGCTCTCCATGATTCATCTTGGATATGGCATTTTGTGGTGTTTTCCCATGATGCATCCTTCACACGGGTTCTTTGCATTTTGTAATTCTGGTAGGCCATCCACCATGTTTGTTTCTTTGAGAAGCTTTAATCCCTGAAAATTTAGATGACAATATCTTTTATTCCAAATCCATGATTGGTCTACAACTTCAGCCTTTAGAGCATTGTAGTTAAATATTAGTGGAACAATGACCTGATCTTTGTTCTTTTTATCAAAGATTCTGCACAAATTATCTTCAAATACAAGATAATAATCATGTTCCAATAGCTGTCCAACGCTTAATAAATTTTCCTTTAAATTAGGAATGAGAAGAACATCACGTATATATTTTATCCAGATTTTATGTCGATAGAAATTGTTCCTTTGCCTTTTGCTTTTGCAACAGCTCCATTACCCATCCTCGCCTTTGGTTTTATTATTTTATCAATTTGCACAAAGATATTTTAAACTTCACACATATGATTGCTGCAACCACCGTCTATATTCCAGGCTTTTTTGTGTTCATGAGGGCAGGAATGACAAGAAAAAATATTTGTTCTTCTTTGTTGTCCTTTTTTTCTTCTGTAAAATTTGCCTTCTCATAATTTTTAAATATGTAGTCTTTTTCAATATGACCAAATCTTCTACAATAATTACATTGAGGCTTACCCTTGAACCAATATTTTGATGTTATATGATTGGTTCTTTTACAGATATCGTAAAAAAATTGGGGTTTGAACTTGTACCTCTATCATTCAAATCATTTTTGTAAGTGCAGGTATATTTTTATTTATCTTTTCTCAAGTCTGACTTCTTTTACTCATGGTTGTAACCACCGTTCTTTGAAAATTATTGTGGCTTCACCTTTGCTTTAGACATAAAAGCATTTCCTGATTGATCTGCATGTTTAAACCTTCTTTTTTCATGTGCTTGAAGAGAGCCCATCAATTCTTTTATTGACAACTTAGTGAGATCTTTTGTTTCTTTAATAACAGCAACAATAGATTCACATTTATCTGTTAAACTGATCAAAATTTTCTCCACAACATGTTGATCAGAACTATTATCACCATAAGTTTTCATTTGATTCACAATCTCCATTACACGAGCATGATAGCTTTGTATATTTTCAGAATCCTTCATTCTTAAATTATGAAATTCTTTTTTAAGACATTGTAGATTAATACTTCTTACCTTTTCATCTTCGTGAAATTCACTTTCAAGAATTTCCCATGCTTATTTTGTTGTTGAAGCTCTTGATATCCTTGTAAAAATTGGTTTTGAGACTCCCATCTGAAGTTTGCTCAATGCTCTTGCATCTTGGTGATGAGATGATTCAATTTTCTTTAATGCTGCTTCAGACAAATCTGCTTCATCACCACGTTCTGTAAACCCTTTCTCCACAATATTCCATAAGCCTTCTACCCTTAGAATAGTTCTTATTTTGATCTTCCAGTATTCATAATCTTCCCCATCAAAGAAAGGAGTTAGAGATGATTGAGAGTGAATTTGATGCCATGTAATTACGTATGTTTCAAATCTAGATTAAAATCGAAACTCGCTCTGATTCCAATTTGAAGGAACTAAATGAGTTGCTATTGCAGAGCTCTAAAGAAAAAATACTAGAAGAACTTTTTATATTTCATAATTTTATTTTTCTAGATAAAAATCTTGTTTTACATATGATGTAGAATATGCTTTATATAATTTCTACAAAACATTCTAGAGAACATTTGGAGAGTTGATACAATGAACTTCTGAATGAACATATAATAGATATATACTCTAAACGTGAAAATGAATATGAAAGTGCATGAATTCCAACAGGTTAAAAAATGAGATGTATTTATAATAACAAAATAGCTATTTAGAGAGAGATAGGAAAGTGTTGAGAATGAAGAGTAGGATTAGAATGAAGAGTAGGAAAGTGTCCATGGAATTGTTGTCATCATTTTAGATGACAAAAATTCCTTGGACAATACTATTAGTTGCATAAGAAATAATATCCCTTGTTACGGTTGTTAGGAATATGTGTATTAGTTTGATGATAAGTTAAACAAAACCTTTAAGTAGAAATCTAGTGTTTGTAGCCTCAACGGATAAGACCATCTTGGCTATCCGTTGAAGGAGTAGCTTTACTTAGCAATAAGTTTAGTATTGTAGCACATTTCATTCTCTGGATTCAAGTTGTAATTCTTAGATGTTGTAGGAAATTATCAGTCATGTTGACTACTAATGGATATAAAAATAGGAGGGCTAATTGTAAATATGTCATGCCTTGTAATTTTGTATAAGTGAAGAAATATCAACGGATATTGAAGACCTTCAACGGATAAGAAACAAAGCTTCAACGGATGTCTCTAATGCTTCAACGGATAATATCCATCAACGGATAAGTGCTTCAACGGATAAAGACTTCAACTGATAATGCATCAACGGATAAAGCTTCAACGGATAAAGCCTCAACGGATAAGGCATCAACGGATGAAAGCTTCAACGGATGCTTAGTTCATTAGCAGTTGATAGTGACAATTCACAAGCTGACAGAGGCACATGGGTTGACAGAGACAAACTGGAATATGGAAGCCTCTAGGAGGAATCAAGAAGATGCAGCATTTCCATTCTGATGCAAACAAGGAAGTATTCAAAGATTCACAGATTATCCTAGATTGCATTGAATAAAGATATGAAGAAGAAACATGTGAAGAATCTTTTTAATTGTATTTTACAGTTTTGTCTTCACTTGTAAACTTGGTGATATATAAACTAAGTAGCAGCTAGTAATTAGATAAGAATTTTCCTGAGCTATTTAGAAATATCCAGATAGAAAATCATCTAGTTTGTACTAGGAAGCAGCTGTGATTTAATTCTTTGAATCACAGATTTTCTGAAATAACACATCTCTGGTGGAACAACAAATCTACCAGAAATTTTTTTTAGTTCTTTATGTTCTTTACATTTGTGTTTGAATATATATCTGTCTGTATTAGCTTCAAGCAATTCACACACATTTGTTCACTTAAACACTTAGCCTTAGAAACTACTCAAAACTTGAAAAAGTTTTGAGATTTACATTCAACCCCCCTTTTGTAAATCTCATTGTTAGTCCACTGGGAATAACAATTGGTATCAGAGCGAGCTCTTAACATACAAAGAGTTTAAAGATCTATTCTGCTAACATCATGAGTAAGAAGGATATTGGTGTAAAGATTCCAATCCTGGAAAGAGATAACTACCATCACTGGAAGGTGAAGATGCACTTACATCTTCTCTCTCAAGATGAAAGCTACATCAACTGCATTGAAAATGGTCCTCACATCCCACACAAGGTGGCCACAACTGCTACTGCAACGGTTGGTATTGGACAATCTATTCCCAAGCCAAAGGCAGAATGGACTGTTGAAGATATTGAAGAGGTCCACAAGGACAAGAAAGCCATGAACATTCTGTTTAATGGCCTGGATCAAGATATGTTTGACAATGTCATCAACAACCAAACTGCTAAGGAAATTTGGGATACCGTGCAGCTTATCTGTGAAGGCACTGAGCAAGTTAGAGAAAACAAAATGCAGCTTCTCATTCAACAGTATGAATATTTTCACTTTGAAGAAGGAAAATCATTGAATGATACCTTCAACAGATTTCAGAAACTGTTGAATGGATTGAAGCTGTATGGGAGAGTGTACCAAGTCAAGGACTCCAATTTAAAATTTCTAAGGTCTCTACCTAAGGAATGGAAGCCCATGACTGTTTCTCTAAGAAATTCTCAAGATTATAAGGACTTCACACTTGAAAGATTATATGGAATTTTGAAGACTTATGAACTTGAGATGGAGCAAGATGAGCTGTTGGAAAAGGGAAAGAGAATAGGAGGATCAGTTGCACTTGTAGCTGACAGTGAGAAGGTTGAAGCCATGAATGAAGAAAAGACAATGCCAAGTCTCAAAATTGGCACAAGGAAATCAGAATCAAGCAAGGGTAAAGAGCAAGTAGCTGAGGATGAAGACAATTCCAATCAGGATGACTCTGATGATATTGATGAACATCTGGCTTTTCTATCCAGGAGGTTTGCAAAGATGAAGTTCAGGAAAAATACAAAATTCACTAAGCCAAACAAAAACATGGTGGACAAATCCAAGTTTAAATGTTATAACTGTGGCATGAGTGGACACTTTGCAAGTGAGTGTAGGAAGCCAACCTCTGATAAAAAGAAATTTGAGCAAGTTGATTACAAAAAGAAGTATTTTGATTTGCTCAAACAAAAGGAAAGAGCTTTTCTCACTCAAGATGATTGGGCAGCAGATGGGGTCAATGAAGATGATGATGTGGAATATGTCAACCTAGCCCTGATGGCTAATTCTGATGAAAATGAAACTAGTTCATCAAGCAACCAGGTAATTACTACTAATCTCTCTCAGCTTTCTAAACATGAATGCAATGAAGCCATAAATAATATGTCCAATGAATTAGATCATTTGCGTGTTTCCCTTAAATCACTAGCTAAAGAAAACACTAGGATCAAAGAGAATAATGTGTTTTTAAGTGATAGGAATGCTGTGTTAGAGAATCAGGTAATTGAGCTTGAAAAGATTAAACTTAAATGCTTGACTGTTGAGAGTGAACTAGAAGAAGCTGTTAAGAAAGTAGAAATTCTTTCTAAACAGTTAGAAAGTGAGCAAGAGGTAATCAAGGCCTGGAAAACATCTAGAGATGTTAGTGTTCAAATTGCCAAGGTTCAGGGAATTGAATCATTATGTGAGGATGCCTGGAAGAAGAACAAAAAGGAGTTAGAATTAATTGATGGATTGTCAACGGATGTGGAATCAACGGATGATGAAAGTTATCCGTTGAAGGAAGAAAAGGAGCATCCGTTGAAGGCTCATCAATTAAAACAGGCAAGTAATTTTAAAAATAAAAACCTTAATAAGAAGAATGATTCAACTCTCAAGAACTTTGTCAAAGAAGGAGCTAGCACATCAAAGATGCCAGTAAGGTGAATATAGGTCACATGACTTTGGATCAGCTGAAAAATAGGCTTAAGTTGGTTGAGGATAAGAAGGAAATTAAAAGAAAATCTAAAAGAAATGGGAAGATAGGGATTAATAAACATAACAATTACACACCTGATAGGTATGCTCCTAGAAAAAGCTGTGTGCATTGTAAAAGTGTTAATCACCTATCTGATAATTGCAAATCTGTTAAAAATGCTCCCATGCCTTCAAATCCCTCCATGCCTAACATGTCTATGTCACCTCTGTATGCTATGCCTGTTATGTCTCATCAGAATCCCCATGCACATTTTGCAAACATGCCATATATTAATAATCCTTATTTTACTACATATAGTATGCCTCAAATGCCATACAATATGCCTATGTGGAATAACATATTTGCACAATCCATGCCTTATCAAATTCAATCAAATGTGCTAAGTGATTCTGTGACTAACCCTACACTTCAACCAACCACATTTGAGATCAAGGTTGACCCAAAGCTACCTAAGTCAAAAGATGCAGGAGGAATGAAGTCTAGGAAAAAGACTAACAAGGCTGGACCCAAGGAAACTTGGGTACCAAAATCAACTTGATTGATTTTATTGTGTGCAGGGAAAAAGAAGGAATCTATGGTACTTGGACAGTGGCTGTTCAAGACACATGACAGGAGATTTCACCCTGCTCACAGAGTTTAAGGAGAGAGCTGGTCCTAGCATAACCTTTGGAGATGACAGCAAAGGATTCACTATGGGATATGGCTTGATTTCAAAAGAAAATGTCATCATTGATGAAGTTGCATTGGTTGATGGTCTCAAACACAACTTATTGAGCATCAGTCAACTATGTGACAGAGGAAATACTGTTTCCTTCAATTCTGAAGCATGTATTGTCACAAGTAAGAAGGACAATAAAGTGGTTCTAACTGGAGTTAGAAAAGGAAATGTGTACCAAGCTGACTTCAACTCTACAGATGCAGAATCCATTACTTGCCTTTTCAGCAAAGCAAGTGCAGTTGAAAGTTGGCTATGGCACAAGAAGCTATCCCATTTGAATTTCAAGACAATGAATGATCTAGTCAAAAAGGACTTAGTTAGAGGAATGCCTCTAGTGGAATTCACAAGGGATGGACTGTGTGATGCTTGTCAGAAAGGAAAGCAAAAGAAAGTATCATTCAGTAAGAAGCTTGAATCTGTAATTGATTTTGGACCAGTCAATGTATTGTCAATTTCAAAGAAAAGATATTGCCTAGTGATTGTAGATGATTTCTCAAAGTTTTCATGGGTCTATTTTCTTGGATCAAAGGATGAAACAAGTGAAATCATTATCAATCATATCAAGCAAGTCAACAATCATCCTGATTTCAAAGTAAGGAATATTAGGAGTGACAATGGAACTGAGTTCAAGAATTCAACCATGAAGTTGTTCTGTAAAGAAAATGGGATCATGCATGAGTACTCAGCTCCAAGGACTCCACAACAAAATGGTGTGGTGGAAAGGAAGAACAGATCACTAATTGAAGCTGCAAGGACAATGCTTGAAGAGTCAAAACTCCCAACTTACTTTTGGGCTGAGGCTGTTAACTGTGAATGTTACACTCAGAATATTTCTCTAATCAATCAGGCAAAAGGCATGACTCCCTATCAACTATTCAAGAGAAGAAAACCAACTTTAAACTTTCTGCATGTCTTTGGTTGCAAATGTTACATCTTAAGGAATCAATCTGATCACAAAGGGAAGTTTGATGCAAAGGCTGATGAAGGAATATTTGTTGGTTATTCTGCTGGAAAATCTTATAGGGTCTACAATCTAAGAACCAACATTGTCATGGAATCTGTGCATGTTGTGTTTGATGATAAAAAGATTGATGGACTAACAGATGAGGGACATCATGAAGGACTCAAATTTGACAACATTGAGATCTATTGTGATGATAGTGAAGATGAGAATGATGAAGAAGGCATCTCAAGAAGAATTCAGAATCTGCCTTTGGATAATGCACAGAATGCTGCATCCGTTGAAAGTCATAATTCAGCTTCCGTTGAAAGAAGCAATGCAGCATCCGTTGAAAGACAAAGTGCATCATCCGTTGAAGTTCATATTGAAGCATCCGTTGATCACAGTCTGTCAACGGATAATCAATTCATTTCATCAGTTGATAGAGCTCCCAGTTCCTTTCAAAGGATCAGCAACTCAGGGGGAGTTTCAACCAATCAACATTCTATCTCACATCATGACAATACTGAGGCAACCTCATCTAGAGCTAATCTACCATCTCAAAGAAAATGGACCAAGAATCACCCTTTTGAACTGATCATTGGTGATGCTACATCTAAAGTGCAAACTAGAAGGGCTACTCAAGATGAATGTCTGTATAGTAGCTTTCTATCACAGGAGGAACCTAAGAGAGTGGAAGAAGCTCTATTGGATCCAGATTGGATTTTAGCAATGCAAGAGGAGCTAAACCAATTTGAAAGGAACAAAGTATGGAAGCTGGTACCCAAGCCAAAGAACAAGAGTTCTATTGACACAAAATGGGTATTCAGAAACAAGATGGATGAAAATGGCATTGTCATAAGGAATAAAGCCAGATTGGTTGCTAAAGGCTACTCTCAACAAGAAGGGATAGATTTTGATGAAACATTTGCTCCAGTTGCCAGACTTGAGGCCATCAGAATCTTTCTAGCCTATGCAGCCCATGCCAATTTCAAAGTCTATCAAATGGATGTCAAGAGTGCATTTCTAAATGGGGAATTGGAGGAAGAAGTTTATGTAAGCCAACCTCCAGGATTTGAAGATCCAAACTTTCCAGACTATGTGTATTATCTGTTGAAAGCACTCTATGGACTAAAGCAAGCACCTAGAGCCTGGTATGAGACTTTGTCAAAATTCCTTCTAGATAATCACTTCACAAGAGGTACTGTTGACCAAACTCTCTTCTTTAGAAATGTTAATGGCTCTACAATACTTGTTCAAATTTATGTAGATGATAATATATTTGGTTCTACGGATGATAAGATTTGTAAAAAGTTTGCTAAGTTAATGCAAAGTAAATATGAAATGAGCATGATGGGAGAGCTAACTTATTTTCTTGGTTTACAAGTTAAACAAGTTAGTGGTGGAATTTTAATTAGTCAAACTAAATATATTTATGATCTTTTAAAGAAGTTTGACTTAATGGATTGTTCATCTGCAAAAACTCCCATGGCCACTGCCACCAAGCTTGAATTAAACAAGGCAGAAAAGTCTGTGGATATTTAAAGTTATAGAGGCATGGTTGGCTCACTTTTATATTTAACTGCTAGTAGACCTGATATAATGTTTTCTACATGTCTATGTGCTAGATTTCAAGCTGACCCTAAAGAATCTCACTTAGTGGCTATTAAAAGAATCTTCAGATATCTCAAAGGGACTCCAAATCTAGGAATTTGGTACCCTAGAGAGTCTGGTTTTGATCTAATTGGCTACTCAGATACAGATTATGCAGGCTGTAAAATAGACAGGAAAAGCACAACTGACACCTGTCAATTTCTAGGGAACAAGCTTGTGTCATGGTTCAGCAAGAAGCAAAACTCTGTTTCTACATCAACAGCTGAAGCTGAGTACATTGCTGGTGGTAGTTGTTGTGCACATATACTATGGATGAGGAATCAACTATTTGACTATGGTTTGACTGTTGACAAAATTCCAATATTCTGTGACAACACAAGTGCCATTGCCATTACTGAAAATCCAGTGCAGCACTCAAGAACCAAGCACATTGATATCAAGTATCATTTTATTAGGGAACATGTGATGAAAGGTACAGTGGAACTTCATTTTGTTCCAAGTGAAAAGCAGATTGCAGACATATTTACCAAGCCACTTGATGAATCAACATTCACAAGATTAGTAAGTGAGCTAGGTATGCTTAATTATTCATAAATTTATGTCCTCTATATAATCTGCATTGAAGCCTGAAATGAATTTGCTGCAAGAACAAAGTTGGCTTCAAGAAAGACCTATCCTATCAACGGATATTCCCTATCCGTTGAAAGCCAAAATTGTTCTATCAACGGATGTTCATTATCCGTTGAAAGACAAATACATTTCTGGTAATTTTATCCCTCAACGGATAAAATAGTGTTGGTCATCAACGGATAACTATTTACCTTATCCATTGAAGTGTCACATCAGTTACTTTCAGTAAATCACAGCCGTTGATTTCTTTACTTAACCGTTGATACATATATACACTGTTGTATGTATTTGTTTTAAAGGCAGTTTAGAATTTCTACAGTTTTATTTATTCTTAAACGGCTGTAATTTACTTAAAAGTATCATTTTATTTACGTTTTAATTCAAGAAAGTATAAAAGCCCATTGAACTCTTATTTTTCACTTTACGCTTTCTTGCAATTTTCATTCTCCTTCTCTTCCAAAATTCTCAAGTTTTTCTCTTCAACCTCTACTCACAACAATGGCACCAGTAGTCAAAATTATGTCTCAAAAAGGATTTGTTTATGAAAAGAATAATTTCGTAGCCTTGGTTGAAAAGAATGAAGCCCATTCTGATTATCACAAGATGATGGACTTCATCAAACACTGCAAACGGAGCTATGCAATGCTGGAAGCCCCAACCATCTACTGTGAGGTGATTGAGGAGATTTGGACAACTGCAGAGTTCAACTCCACAGATATGACTATTGCCTTCTCTCTCAAAGGTAAGGATTATTGCATTAACTGTGATGATATACAGTCTTGCTTTAAGTTGCCTGAGGATAATGCGATCACACCACACACTGATAAAGATGTATCCGCTATGTTAGATTCCATAGGCTATGCTTTTGATTCTGCTAGTTTAGGTAGCATTAGAAGGAAAGGCCTTAGGAAAGAATGGAGTTTTCTTGGAGATGCCTTTATTAAGGTTTTCTTTGGGAAGATTAGCAATTTTGATGCCATAACTTCATCTCTTGTTAATATGCTTTATATGCTAGTTTCTGATAGGTACTTTAATTTTAGAAACTGTGTCATGCTAGAATTAGGTTCCAGATTAGGTAACAAAGCTAATAGACCACATAACATCTACTATGCTAGATTCTTTATATTATTGGCTAACCATGTTGCTGAAGGATTGGTTATATCAAATGAGAATAATAAACTCAAATGCTGGGCACAAGAGAAAAGGGTCCTTCCAGACCTTTTGAGAATGAACCTCAACAGCCAGGTGTCATTGGTATATTTGCCAATCATGAATGCACCACAGGTAAGTGAGGTAAACACTTCTATAACTCCTACTATCTCCAACCCCATTGTTTCTTTGTCTTCCAGTGTGGCAATGGGATCTGTGTCTTTGCCCAAACAGGTTCCAACCAAAGCCACCAAACCTAAAGTTTTAAAACTCAAGTCAAAGAAAACTACCTCTGTTGTCTCTCAAAAGACAACAGTTGTAACAACTACCATAAACCCTGAAGGGAGTGAACAGGGTGTGAGTGGTGAGGGGAGGGGTGAACATTAAGAAACCCCCTAGGATAAGGTGGGAGAGGTGAGTGGTACCCAAGCCAGCCAAGCCACAGTCTCTCAAAAGACTGTGGTGGTTCAAAAGGAGTCTAACACATCCCTAGTTGCATCCTCCTAAAAGGATGTAACTATTGAAAATAGTCCCCAACTAGGGACACAGAACAAAAGAGGGAGGGACACTTAAGACACACATTCACCAATTAAATCCTTGTCAAGGAAGAAGAATGCCAAGACCCTGGTTTCCACACAAAGGGCATACACAGCACAGATACATCCACCTGTATCTGTGCCTTCACAAATTCAGCTTGATGTGATTCCAGCAAATGTGGAGTCACAGCCCCATTCTCTCATAATAGAAACACACCAATCATCAAACTCTCCATCACCCTCTCTGGATGTGGATATGATATTCACATAAATTCCTGATTCTCCCTCATTAAAACTGAGGGAGGAGCCCCACTCAAAACCTGATGATCATCATCTTTTAGATGATTTGTTGGATCATCAGCCAATTCTTTCTGATGTAGTTGAAGAATCTCTGTTACCTCACTTAAAATCAATTCACACAGATTCAACAATTATGTCACTTTCTATATCTACATCTTTTCCTTCTTCAACGGATATCTCTCATCCGTTGACAAGTGGTTGTTCTTCAACGGATAAGCTTAACAGCAGTTATCCGTTGATACCATCAGTTTCCACTTCAACGGATACTCCCTATCCGTTGATGGTCTCTACACACATAACAGAAACAATTCCAACTGTAGAGGACATGGCTACTGTACAATCACTCTTAGGTTTGAGGGAAGGGAGTGATCTTTTGAGTGAGAGGCTGGGTTGCTCCCAGGCAAAAGGAGAGGTTGAGAGTCACCATATGCATGCTATTTCTTCCAGCATGGCAAAAGTGAGTGAGGGGAGTACCACCTTAGAAGGTGAGGGTGAGGGTGTGAGGGTGTGTGTGAGCCAGGGGGAGCCCCTGATGCAAGAATAGAGAAAAAGAGAGAAAGGCAGGTACAGAAGCTATAAGGGTGGATCCAGCCATTGCTAGTGAGTCAATGAAAGTGGATGATGCAGAAAAGGAAAGACAATTTCAGCAACATTACAAAGCTGTGATTGATAACATTTCCTTGGATGCTGACACTTTTACTCATCCTGTTTCAGCCTATCAATTATTGGCTGCTCAGGGCAATGTGGAGGCAGAACAGACATTAAACATTATACACACTTCAGAATCTCTTCTCAGAGACAAAGCTGCTGTTAACAAGCTGCCTTCTCAAGCTGGTGAGCCATCTAAAGAATTTGGAGTAAATTCTAATGATGATGACTCTGATTCTTTGGATGAGAGCATGAACTTAGGGGGAGTAGCAGGCCCAAGTTCTATTCCAGATCTTCCTGAATTGGCATGGGCAAAAGCATCAACACCAGGAAAATTTGGTGTCACTTTGGTCAGACAAGTCATGACAATTTAGAAGGCCCTTCAGGAGACTACATATGCTAGTACCAAGGCAATTCTTCAAGCTCATCTGGAATCTCTGCATCTCTTGCAGTTGCAGCATTTCAAACAGAATCTAACTGTGGATGAGCTCAAGCAGGATATTGCTGATCTAAAATCCTACAATGCTGAGAAGTTGGATTCAGTCATACCTTATGGTACTATGCAAGATTTGTTGGGGAGACTGAGGAAAGAATCTGATGCTGACAAGAGACTGGCCAGATTGGAAACCAGAGTTCAGATCATTGAAGACTCTATGGTCACCATTCTTCAGAATCAACAAACTCAAACAAATCTACTCATGCAGCTGGCAAATGCACAAGGCTTGACCCCTACCCTTGATGATAACAAAAAAGGGGAGAATAAAGGGGAAGGGGAAGGAGAGCCATCAACAACAGTTCAAATTTCTCAAGGGCTAGTTCCTGTCATCACCACTTCTCCAATTATTCCAATCAAAGGAAAGCTTGATGGAATTGATCTAATCCAGATAGCAGCAGCTGAATTGTAAGTCAAAGAGCAAAGGAAGAAGATTGATGAAAAGATGCAACAAATATTTGGTTCTACAACTTCTCAATCACAATCTGTGAAGCATAACACAAAAGTGGAATCAATTATTATGGAGCTCAAGCCAGTAGGGAGGAATAAGGTTGGAGAGAATTCTTCCAAGAATCTGAAACCTATGGTTCTCAAGCCCAACAACAGATCCAATAAGGACTCTACAAAGAATCCTCTGAAAGAAGTGGATTTTCCTCTTCCAAAGGCTGATGAGGACAGGCTTTTGGGTAGATGTATCTCAAAGCTCAAAGAGACCATGGATGTGGCTGTAAGGAGGAACATGGCTATTATCTTCAGAGAGGGAAAGAGCATATGTGTAATGCAAGGACATCCCAAATTCTCAATAGCCAAGAGGGAAGAAACCAGAAGGTTGAAGGAAGAAGCCAAACAGCTAAAGGCTGACAAAAGAGCACAAGCAAAGCTTGAAAAATAGCTAAAGTCAAGTGAGGCTGAAGAACAGAAAGAAATTGAAGACAAACATGAAGATGAAGCTATGGGGGACATGGTTGATACTGATATGGAGGAAAGAAGTAAGGGAAGAGAAGAATGGCAGAAAGGGAACAGAAAGAAGGTCAATGCAAAGAGAAAGATGGTATATGAGACTGAAGAAACCCAATCAATATCCAAACCACTACCCTCTATTCCTGAACCCATTGTGCCTGACCCCTTCATGAACATTCATGGTGAAACAATCATTCCCAAGGAGGAACCAATTGATTGGGACACCATCAAATTGCCCACCTTCCTAACCTCTTCTCCACCATCAAAGAAGCAGAAAAGAAGAATCAAATCAATACCCTCTAAAGCCTCAATCAAATTCACACAGAAGCCTAAGCCTAAGCCTCAAGCCTCTAAGGATGATTATGTTCACATTTGTGACATAAAAGAATTTTCAGACATTGAACTCTATCTGGATAAGCTGGAGGAAGTAAGGGGAATAGCTGCCTACAGACAGCTACCAGAAAGACTAGTGTTCAAATAAAAAGGAGATGGGGAAAGAACCTGGCCTCTTTACAGAATTCTGAATGAAGGCTACTCTACCTTGATTAGAGTCTACTCAGCCATACAAAGGGATTCTGGCTTTACCAGGACTGCCAAGACTGAGATTCTCAACAAGATTGCCAACATAAGGAAAACTTGGAGGGAGCCCAATGCTTTGCCTAGAACATTACTCATTCAAGAAAGAGGAATTACAATTCACAAATCACCTCATTGGTTGATGGAGTTCAGAGACAACAAAGGAGTCAGAAGATTTTTCAGAATTGAAGATCAACTCAAGATTGCCAGTAATGAAACTCTCAAGGATATGCAATCTAAGTTAGACATCAATGAAGAAGATGAAGCTGAATTCTACAGACAACTTCAACTTCAAATAGAGGAGAATGACGGGAGGCTAGGAAAGAAAATAAGGAATCAAAGGAAAAGAAACTAATCTGCTCAGGCTAAATGAGCACCCTGGGAAACAATGTAACTCTTCAATTCCATCTCAGCATACACATTTTTGTAGCACTTTTGAATTTCTGCTTTATTACAATTTATATATTTGTCAAGTGTTTTGTTATCATCAAGCTAAACCCAAATTTATGTCTGCAGTTCTAGTAGACATAAATAGGGGGAGATTGTTAGGAATATGTGTATTAGTTTGATGATAAGTTAAACAAAACACTTAAGTAGAAATCTAGTGTTTGTAGCCTCAACGGATAAGACCATCTTGGCTATCCGTTGAAGGAGTAGCTTTACTTAGCAATAAGTTTAGTATTGTAGCACATTTCATTCTCTGGATTCAAGTTGTAATTCTTAGATGTTGTAGGAAATTATCAGTCATGTTGACTAGTAATGGATATAAAAATAGGAGGGCTAATTGTAAATATGTCATGCCTTGTAATTTTGTATAAGTGAAGAAGTATCAACGGATATTGAAGACCTTCAACGGATAAGAAACAAAGCTTCAACGGATGTCTCTAATGCTTCAACGGATAATATCCATCAACGGATAAGTGCTTCAACGGATAAAGACTTTAACTGATAATGCATCAACGGATAAAGCTTCAACGGATAAAGCCTCAACGGATAAGGCATCAACGGATGAAAGCTTCAACGGATGCTTAGTTCATTAGCAGTTGATAGTGACAATTCACAAGCTGACAGAGGCACATGGGTTGATAGAGACAAACTGGAATGTGGAAGCCTCTAGGAGGAATCAAGAAGATGCAGCATTTCCATTCTGATGCAAACAAGGAAGTATTCAAAGATTGACAGATTATCCTAGATTGCATTGAATAAAGATATGAAGAAGAAATATGTGAAGAATCTTTTTAATTGTATTTTACAGTTTTGTCTTCACTTGTAAACTTGGTGATATATAAACCAAGTAGCAGCTAGTAATTAGATAAGAATTTTCCTGAGCTGTTTAGAAATATCCCGATAGAAAATCATCTAGTTTGTACTAGGAAGCAGCTGTGATTTAATTCTTTGAATCACAGATTTTCTGAAATAACACATCTCTGGTGGAACAACAAATCCACCAGAAAAGTTTTTAAGTTCTTTGTGTTCTTTACATTTGTGTTTGAATATATATCTGTTTGTATCAGCTTCAAGCAATTCACACACATTTGTTCACTTAAACACTTAGCCTTAGAAACTACTCAAAACTTGAAAAAGTTTTGAGATTTACATTCAACCCCCCTTCTGTAAATCTCATTGTTAGTCCACTGGGAATAACAACGGTTATCACTTTGGCTACTAAATTCCAGAATATATCATCTCTACTGCTACTTAAGTTCACCGAGCATATGTTTCAAATTAATTTACACTTGGCCATTTCCAACTTCAGTCTTCATGGAACCAAACAAGAGTCTTATAGGTAACTTTTCCTTCTCTTTTTTTGCAAATTAATTACAGGAACACACCAGGAGTCGAACTCTTGACCTCCCGTACGGTGGAATGGAGCTCAACCACTGCATCTTATAATTAGAGTCTTATATGTTACTAAATTCATTAATTTGTATGTTAATTCTTGTCAATAGTAATTGGGCATGGTATATTAACATCCTTAGAGATAATCTTGAGTAATCAAATATCAGAATGATTAATTGTTGTTGAGGCTACAATGGTCGTAATTAAATGTTAAAATGGATGATCTCTCTAGGGATATCAAATTTACAGTTTTGTGGGCAGTTAGGAGTTTTAGTTCAGTTGATGGTTGATTTTAATGTAGTCGCTAGTCAATTCTAGGATGAGTTACACTCATTAGACCACCTAGCATGTCTTGTATGGAATTTGTAAGACATATGTATAAAAGAGTGACACTATTGTCCATAGAAATGCCTATTTAGCTATAGTCATAAATCAGTTGATAATTGAATACCAAAATATTAGCTGTCGTGTTCTTATTTTGGTTCCCAAAGAACATCAAAGTTTCATTTGGAGTCTTGGGGCCAACCATAGATATATATAAATACACTTATATAAATGGTGATTGAATGACATTAGCACACTAAAATTGAAATAACTAGTGTACATAATAGTGGGATGATCAACATGTATATTAAGAAACATAACTCTATTTTTGTAGGCAGAAAATAAAAGAGTGGTGGTGGAGCCATTCAAAGCAGTAATATGGTTTTGTAGAAGTTTAGAGATTGGCATGAATAAGAATATAACAAAGAAACAAAATTTAAACTGCTTTTCTTTGGTTTATTTTCCTAGATTATTCACGAACCGAACCGAGCCGAGTTTTGATCGAACAGAGCTGAGCTTTTTTTCTTTTTCTGATGAACCGAACCGAGCCGAGCTTTCTTAGCAAACAAAAATTGTGTTCGAGTTCGAGCTCGTTAACTAATGAGCCGAACACGAGCTTATTCGTGAACATAAATGAGCCGAGACGAGCCGAGTCAGAAAAAAATCAGGTCAGCCGCTATTTGACTGTGAAAATAACTTATCAAATAAAATTCATTTTGTTAAAACTTTGGTTATATGAGTAATATATATATATATATATATATCTTGACATCCATACGGTTGGATCGATGAAAAATATTTTTTAAAAAACTCGAAACACCAATTAATGACTAAAAATATTCAATATATATTATAATTTTTTCAAGTTTTAACGAGCGAGTTAGAGCCGAGCTCGAGTCGAACAACCTAAAACTGCTTGAGCTCGTTTTACTTAACGAACACATTTTTCTATTCGAGCTCGTGCTCGAGTTCGTTAATGAGCTAAGACAAACGCGCTTTTAACGAGTCGAACTCGAGCTTGTTCGCGAACAACTCTATTCGTAAACCGCCCTATATTTGCCTCTCTTTTTAGCTTTCCAAAATTTACTTATCCCTGGTTGTGTTCTCTATAAATGACAAAATACAATTAAAGTACTACTGGTAATTTACTTACAAAAGGTTAAAATGTTAACGATACAACTTAGGAGCTAAAATAAGCAAGGAATAAGCTTAGCATTTTGCTTCTGGCTGCAATTCCAATTAAGCTCTTGAACCCATGTTGATAACTGGGCCATGTGTGTTTCATGCTATTAAGTTTGGGATAGAATTATAATTCTTAAAATTTTTCAATTCATATTTGTTTTGTAAAAAAAATAGTGAAGGGTTATTTAAGGATTATAATCCTTTAAATTGTCATATTTTATATTTGTTTTGTTGGAGTAAAGGATAGTAATATAATCTCGTCGAATACTTGGTGGGAGCGAAGATTATTTTATCCCCTCTAACAAGTCATTTTTAGAGGATTATAATTCTCTCGTTTAAATCCCATGTAAAACAAACATAGGATTGAAAAATTTAAAAGACTATATTCCAATCGTAAAACTATCGTTCAAGGATAAAATTTTAAAGGATTATAGTCTAATCCTACATTAATCTTGCCAAACAAATATCTGATAATATTATTTTATCCATATAACTAACTTTAAGGAATTAATTATCCCAGAATTATTATCTCAGGATTATAATCCATGAAACAAACATGACTCTACTTACTATAGTATAATTTGAATTGATGAACTGATACGGATAGTAGACGACGTACATCCTCCTACATATTTACTTCAAGTTAATCTAAGCATTATTTGCTGGCGGTATATTTCTATTTTACTTTTTTAGTTCTTTTGTCACTTTACTACACTAATTTAGTTTAGTACCTTAATAACTACAGGTTTAAACTTTTGGAGCACCACTATTTTACATTTTTTTTTATTTTTAAGAATTTTCTAAACTTTTGGGAAATTGATAAAATAAATAGTTTAGATCACTACAAGGATTTTGCCTTCACATAGCTGTTTTTTCTGTTTTCTGAACTCAATTTTATATGTTGACTATCCAGCACTCATTTGATAAAACATCAGACAACGCTTTATACACCTTTGTTAAAAGGAGATGGCACAACAATTTACAAACCCTTGCCCGAAAAGAAAGAGAGACCATGGTAACAGATTCAAGAACCATTGCTGCAAATATTTTAGCACAACATTTTTTGGACATAGACAACGGCTATTTTGTGTTGAGCAAGTGTTTTCATGTTTCGTAATTTTCTTTCATGTCTATTTTAGATAATGAAAAATTGTGTTTAGTTATTGTCTCAAAACTTAACAACAACAGTTTTGAATAAAAATTCTTTTTCTAGTTACTTTTAAACAACAATTTTTAAATATGAATCTTTTTTGGAAGAACTTAAAGCAACGATTTTATTCAGCAAAACCGACGTGTAAAAGCCTTTAAACCATTATTTAAAATATCGAGTTGATGTTCACTATAATCTGAAAGCTATTCAGATAAGTCTTCGTGTCATAGACATATTGTTGTTTAGGTGTTCATGCAACACGTTATAACTTTTACCAATTATCGGAATGTTATTGGCGCAATGGTTTACAACTTATACGAGTTAATGGAGTGTTATTGGCACAATTGTTTATAATTTCTACTAGTTATTGGAATGTTATGAGGCAACTCTCTTCATTACAATTACTTGAGTTGAAATTATTTGAATTAGTATGGTACAATGGTTATTTTTTCTTTGAAGCACCACTATCAGTTGAAATGTATAATTTTGGCATACAGAATTTATATTTCATACGCACCATCTGCGGTAACATGAATCCAAATTTTATTGAATCACAATTCTACATAATTGACTAGTGGTGCAAACTATACTAAAACCATAATATGAAATCCATCAATTCGCAAATCGTAAAGCTACCAACAAAATAACCCATCAACTAAAAAAGTCTACAACTATACACATATTAACTTCAATATTCAAGACACTTACCTACAATTTTAACATACCAAATAGCCAAGAAGTCCAACATAAAAACTTCTACCAAACATCCAAAGTTCACTTAACGCGTTGTATATCACCAACTATATATAGAAAAAGTCGCACTTGACTAAATAGTTCAAAAGAAATTGAGAAACTAACTCCAGAACCTAACTTGCATGGTGTTTCATAAAATATTTTGCAAATTTAATCCCGATCTCATTTATGTCATCATTAGCATAAACCAAGTTCGACCTATGCATCAATTGAAAAACCATCCAATTTTGTTCTGTGTAATTTTAACTTAAGATTATGATCGTGTGTGAACTTAACTTTACTATTTTCGCTTGACATCTTTGTATATTTGTTAAACTTGGTTTCTATGTTGATGTTGGAACACCGGAAGTTGTGGAAACTGCTATTTGTGGATTATTGTTGGATTATGTTGTTGATATACCAATTAAGTTTGGTGGCTGTTAAAGAAATCTAAAGGTAATGCCCCTTTTTTTAAAAGAAATTTGTGTTGCAGTAGAGGATAAAATGGTTGCCATATACCTTAATTTGTTTGACAAACTATGTTGCAATTAACTCGAAATATGTTGCAATTAACTCGAAGTATGTTGCATAAGTCCATGTATTGCAACAATTATCATAAAAAAGTTGCAAAATAATGTTTCCATAGGCATCCTCATGTATTGTAATGCTTTTATATTCATTGTTGTGATGACTGGGAATTTCATGACACGATTAAGTGAATAAAGTATGATTATGTGGTGTAATTATAAATTATGTGATTAAATAAAGGGATAAAAGATTTTTTTTGGTTAATTGTCTTTATTGTATATTAGTAACTGGGAACGTAAAATGACCCATTCCAGTTTGATGAGTCAGCTTAGGGGATAAGCTGTGTTGTCGGGCCGTCAGACAAAACGGAACCCGTCTTAAAAAGGGATTAAAGTGTTTAAATGTGAATTATGTGCTATTGTGTGAAATAGGAATGTTTAAGTGGGTATTATATTCCAGTGATGTGTCAGTTGATATAAAGAGAATGATTGTGAAGTGTGTCTGAAAATGCTCAGTGTCGGCCGTCAAACAAGACGCGACCCGTTACGCGAAAAAGGGAAGTAATGATAAAAAGGAATATTTTGTGATCAAGTATGAGTTTTGATGTGTGAATATATGTGTTTTCTTGTCTTTATGCAAGGTTACGTGATTTGGATGATTTTAAGGTATTTATTTGATTTAATATAAGGTTTATTGAACCTTTAAATGTTTTTATAAAACTATTCGAGTATGTTCAAGGTGTGAAGTTGGTTTGGTTATCTTAAAAATAGTCCTAGAGACTTTATAAAAATGATAGATGAATTTATTTCTTGATCGGTGTATTTTAAAATGATTTTATTAAGTAATAATTCTATTTTGAGCGCAATCTTGTAAAATCCATAACAAATAAACCGTACGCTCAAAAATTATTTAAAAAAATATGGCTGAAAAGCTAATTTCAAGATCTATATTCTAAAAGTGATATCCGTGGCAAGTTTATCTTTTCTGATTCAAAAATATATTAATCAAATTCATTTTTGATTAGGATAAAAGGAAATTAAGAATTTAGATTCTTTTTAAATTACCAACTTGCCCTTGCATGCATTTCCACTCACAACATGAGAGAAGGTTAGATGTGTCATTTCCTACCCCACTATCTCCATTCAACTTAACCAAATGACCATACTGTCCTTGAATGCATTTTGTGCTAGTAATGAGAGAATGGTACAAGGGTAATTTCTCTTTTCCACTAACTTGTAAGTATAATAGGAGAGAAGTTTGGTCATTTCCATTTCATTCCATCTCTTTCCTTTCTCTTTCTCTCTTTTCTCTCATCTCTCTTTTCTCTCTTCTCTCCCGAGCTCTCCCTCTCGGCTCTCTCTCTCATACACTCCCTTCTTCTCCCTCTTGCATGCAAAGCTTAATTCTAGTTAGAAATCAAAGTTTTCACCATCAATCTTCCTTATTTCTCATTCTCTATCCGTTTACCTTTTGCATGTAAGTGTTTAAGCTAGTTTTGAAATCAACTTCTTTTGATTTTACCTAAGAAAATCTCAATTTCTTAGTGTATGATCATATAAGATGAATAGCGGATGATATGTCGTGTTTTTTTTTTGGTGTTAGTTCGAATTTTGTTGTTAAAAGAAAACGGGGGTTTTGATTTTGAATGATGAGTTGCTTATTTGTTTTAGTGTTAAACTTGATATTGAATATAAATTATTGTTTCTAAGAAAGTTTCTTGGCATGCATGTAAGATTTGAGTATAATCAAATGAGTTTAGTTTGATTTGTAAAAAAAATGAGTTGAATGGTTAAGTTAAGGGTTAAAATGAGTTGAAATTGTGATCTAAATCCTTGCATGTCAAAATTGATCTATGCATGTGTTTTTTTTAGAAACCCGAATGGGTCTTATGATTGGAAAAGGATTAAGTTAATTTTGTGGGTTTATATGCTAATTGCTTTAGCTACTAGTGATAATCGAAATGAGTACTTGGTTGCATGTCAATTTGGATGGTGTTTGTGTTGATTTTAGGTTCGAATTTTTGATAATTAAAAGAGGGTTTTGATTTTTGATTTTTATTATGATTGTGATTCGGTTTTTGGATTAAAAAAGGATGAGACTTGATTGTGTAAGTGATTCTTGTACTTGCATGTTATCAAAAGAGGTTTATTAGTGTTTGATAATGTGTGATTATAATTGAGTACACTTGATTGTGTTTGGTAGTAAGGGCCGAATGGTTAAGGGTGTAAAAGAGGTTGATTTGATCATATGATTTCACAAAGTAAATGTATGTAAGATTACTAGGGATTATTTGGTTTATTTGATAGTTTTGGTTCGATTAATGTGAAATAAATGGAAGGATTGATTCGTCTTCATATGAGATTGTATAATTGTTATTTTAACTCGAGTATCGAGTTTGGATACAAGGATTATATGTTGTGTGTTGTAATTGCGTCGCAATATGTGATTCGATGGCTATTTGGTTAAAGTATACGAGTTATGGTATAAGTGTGCCTTGTGTATATGATTGAATACTCTTAGGGTATTACGATAAAGGTAAATTATTAAGCGTTCTGGGAATGTCGAACAGGAATCTAATTAGGGTCTTGATTTTTGGATTGTAGATTCGGATTGTGAGGGCATTCAGGCTAGGAAAGGGAAAGGTGTAGTAGGTGGCAGTAGTTTAACCCTTGTAAAACAAGAAACCGAATTCAGGCAAGTAACTCTGTCTACTTGTATAAGTTGTGTATTGAAAAGATATTGTTGATTCTATGATAGAGTATTGTTGTTTTATAACACCTGTAAACCTGTTCTTGATTCTTGAGAAACCCTATTTTTGTTCCTTGTGAACCTGTTATTGATTCTTCTGAAACCCTGTTATTGTTCTTGTAATGACTTGATATGATTATTGTTCAAACCTTTATAGTCACCTTTTTTCATATCATGATCACCTGCTGATACCTTGAATTCTTGTAAACCCTATAAGAACCTTTATGAACCCCCTTGCGTAATGATCCTTCATTCCTTTGTTTACCTTATTCCATAATGATCCTTGGAACTGTTTTGATTCCCTAACTTGTATAACTTGTTATCATTTGATCAAGATCCTTAGCATTAAACTTTGCTTACCTTTGATTCATTCTCTTTCTTTGAATTCTTGATATTGAAGTTAAGAATGAGTTTCGACTTGAAAGAGTCTGAATGATTTCGTATTCCTGGTAATGTTAAAATGAACTTAGTAAAACCTTTCTTTTCCAACACAAAGTTTTCCAAATGAATTCCTGATGGATTGGATAAAGACGTAAGAGACTAGTGGGACTAGTCCAGTCATATAAGAGACAAGTGGGGCTAGTCTAATTTAAGGATGAAATTATGTCATAGGTACCTTAATGACCGGATGGAGGTCGGTACGGGCTGATCACCCATATTATTATTATGAATTGAAAGTTGAAGTAGTCCAATCAAGGGTTCCCTGTCACTTTATAAAGTATATTGAATACATTGCTTTAGCAAATTGATTCTTTGAAAATGAACTGGTTTATAATGATTCAAAATGAGCTGATTGTTTTATTGATTAGCATACAGCTTTGAGAACCCTGATTATGTTTCTGATATTGTTGTCAATCATATAATTGATTTCCAAAGATGAATAGATTCTCACTTTCCATTTGAAAGATACTTGAGATCATGTTAATGATTTGTGATGAATTTCGGCTTTCGCCTTATCTTGAAACCTAATACTTGAAAGCCCAACTATTTCTTCATAAGCCTTCCCTAGCCCAAAGATAGAAATCTGCCATCTAGAATGTTAAAAGAGAATGCCTTAAAAGTATTGTGAATAGATTTTGATTATTGCATCCTAGAACTGTTATTTAGTTACTTGTTAAGTTTTATACTCATATATTATGCTTTGTTCTAACCATGGTAGTTAAGCAAGAGGATGGCCAGACTTAGGCGCACTGCTCATAAGAGTGTACCTGGTGGCCCCTACCGTGTTGTAGGCTTCCAGATGCCAGAGCAAGTAGTACAGGTTATGTGTGAGCAAGCACTTAGTCGGAAAGTTTGTAAAGATATAATGGGTTATCTGTCGGTTCCAAGTCGGAATCGATTATGTAAATTTGGTATTATTTTGGGTTGTAATTTATATAATATGGTTGGTAGTTGTAATCTTGTCTCAAACTTAATCTTGTTTGATCCTGTTATTAGTTTATCGGGGTTTATGCTTAATTATTCTTAGTATAAAGGTGTGTGGGTCCTTATTTCCTAACTCCGAGATTGAGGGCGTCACAAGTTGGTATCAGAGCTACAGGATCTAGTCCATGAGACAAGTTAGAAAAGGGTATTTTGGGGGTATATATCTATATCGCGAGAGTGTTCGACTCATATAGAGTTGAGTTAGACTATTAGGTATAGTCTAAGTGAAGTGAACAATAAAGGTAGCAACTAGAGTTAGGGTATGAGTTAGTTGGAAGTTTTATTTAACCCTAATGCTGTTTCTTGGTTGTTGTTTTATGTTTTCTCTCAGTACCCCAGTAGTGGTAGTGATTCCAATTCAGAGATTAGTTTGACTGGTACCCTAGTGGACCCCATTCCACCCTCTTTAGAGGAGCCTGTGTATGTTAGTTCAGATCCAGAGCAGGATCCATCTGAGAGTAGTGAGATTCCTATGCAAATATCACCCTTGAGGACCGAGTCACAGACCCCAGCCCCTGAGCCAGAGTCTGAGATGCCTAAGATTGTGCCTGTTAGTATTGGTGGCAAGTTAGCCCAGGATCGAGACTTTGTTTACTCCCGAATTTCTGAGTTGGGAGCTTTGGTGGATAGGCTAGTTCAAGACTCTAGGTAGAGGACTTCAGTTGTTGAGGAGGAGTGGAGAGCTAGGATTCAGTTGGTTGAGAAGGTTTCCCGGAGGAGATTGGATGAGGGGCCATCCACTAGTGATGCTGATGCTGAGGCCCAGAGGTTGCGTAAGATCATTCGCTGGATATTGGTTGTGTTGAGAGAGATTCTAGATGATTAGATGATGGTGTTGATCAGGCGGGACATTTGGTGGAGCCTGTAGTTTTCGTTGTTTCTTTTCAGCGCCAGTAGGCTTGGGATACTCGGTCAGATGCCTGGATCCCTTTTTCATTTGTCATGTTGTGATGTATTTCAGAACTTTATAGTAGTAGTTGTTAGAAGTTAGGGGTAGATAGGGGGGATATTTTCCAGTTTTTCCTCTGTTTAACCCTATTTTGTACCTTATTTCAGAACTTGTCATAATCAGACTTTTTATCGATGTACCTTTGGCTTGTTGAATCCATCATATATCTTGTTTCCTATTGTGGACCCTGAAATCTTTACAGCTGATTTGTATACCATGTCTCTATACAACCGTGTTTAAAATTTCATAAAATCGTACCCTGTGCCATGAGAAAACACCAATGATATGAGAAATTATATAGTAATAATATTGCATATGCAAAAATTTGGGTAAAGCTTAAAGCCAGCAAAAGTGATTTCGTAGCAAAATGTTGTTATATATATCAATGCCATGCTATCATATAGCCAAATAATTGCTCAATCAGGTTTGTAAGAAATGGCCAACTCACCACATCACCAAGAAGAAGAAATTCAAACCCAAGACCCAGAACTGAACCAAGATACCACTATGATGAGCTGCTTACTCAGCTTTTTCAACAACCCATAACCCCTAAAGTTGGAAACTTCAAACACTTTCAATATGTTCATCCCCCAGAGTTCTTAGGTTTTCCCGACCTGATAAAACCTCAGTCGTGGTTAAGAGAAATGGAGAAAGCGTTTAAGTTAGCAGAAGTTAAGAATGAAAAGAAAGCTCAGTATGCGAGTTATTACCTTAAGGACGAGGAAAGTTTCTGGTGGGAATCTTCTAAGGCTTTACTTGAAGGAAAATATTTGTCATGAGAAAAGTTTACCGAGATGTTTCTGGAGAAGTATTTGCCAAGCTATATGTAAGATCAGTTGGAGATGAAGTTTCTGGATCTTAGACAAGAGGATATGTCGGTGGCAGAATATGAAGTGAAATTTTCGGAGTTATCTAGGTTTATACCTGAGTATGTTAATACGGAGGTAAAGAAGGCCAAAAGGTTCCAACAATGACTTAGTCCATGGATACAGAGTCAAGTGGCACTGTTGGAGGTCAAGAATTATGCCGCCTTGGTGCAGAAGGGAATGATAGTGGAAGGAGAGCGTGAAGCTGGAAAAAGAGAAAATAAAGGTAAGGAAAGGAAGTTTGAGAGCTCGGAGCAGGATCAAGGAAGTTCAAAGTTTAGAGGGATGTTTGGTAAGAATGGTGGAGGTCAGAATCAAAAGTTTCAAAAGTTTAAACCCGGGAATGGAGCTCAAAAGAATCATTTTTAGAAGACCGGACAAACGGGGAAGGATAGTAGACCTCAGATTCAAGAGTGTAAAGTTTGTGGGAAGAAACACCCGGGGAGATGTAATAAGCTGGATGTGACTTGTTTTAGGTGTAATCAGAAAGGGCATTATTCGTCGGAGTGCCCAAATGGAGCAATGAAGCTTGAATTAACTTGTTTTAAGTGTGGAAAGGTGGGCCATATGGCCAGAAAATGCAAGGAGCCAGTTCAAAAGGCCAATGTTCTTAGTATTGCTGGACCACCGCTTTTCCCAGCACCAACAGCTCAACCCAGAGCTAGAACCTTTAACATGACAACGAAAGATGTTGTGCAAGATGTGGATGTGGTGGCAGGTATGCTCATTATAAACTCAGTAGAAGTAAAAGTGTTAATGGATTTTGGAGCAATTAGATCCTTTATTGCTAAAAGTATTCTTGATCGATTAAATTGTGTTGCGTGCCCTCTTGAACCCAATCTGATCATAGAAGTAGCAAATCAAGAGAGAGTTACTGCTAATATGATTTGTCCCGATTACAATGTGGTTATAGAAGGTCGGCACTTTTCTGCTGACTTAATTCCTTTTAAGTTAGGAGAATTCGGCGTTATCTTAGGAATGGATTGGTTGTCTAACCACGAGGCGCAAATTGAGTGTAAAAGTAAGAAGGTGAAGTTAAGAACCAAGGATGGTGACGAAGTGATATTCAAGGGGAAAAGACAAAAGAAAAAGTTTCTACCGGTTATTCAGACGACGAGATTGTTACGTCAAGGATGCGAAGCTTATTTGGCTCATGCCAAAGATATAGAGGAAGAATCCATAATGATTGAGGATATTCCAGTAGTAAGAGATTTTCCCGATGTGTTTCCAGATGAATTACCTGGACTACCTCCAGATAGAGAGATCGAGTTTATGATTGATTTGGCTCCTAGAACATAACCAATATCGAAAGCTCCCTATCGTACGGCGCCAGTCGAGATGAAGGAGTTAGCAGCGCAGTTACAAGAATTATTAAATAAAGGAGTAATACACCCAAGTGTATCCCCGTGGGGTGCACTAGTGTTATTTGTGAAAAAGAAAGATGGAAGTATGAGGTTGTGCATTGATTATCATGAATTGAATAAGTTGACGATTAAGAATAAGTACCCTCTACCGCGAATTGACGACTTGTTTGATTAGTTAAAAGGAGCTACTTGTTTTTCCAAGATTGATTTGAGATCTGGGTATCATCTGAAAGGAATATGTCCTAAGTCCAATCATGTATTAGGATTTAGGAATAACTTCCTGTGTAATCGGTTTTGATTTCATTGATATTAATAAAGGACTTGTTTTGTTTTTAATACGGGCTTTATCTATTTAAGTGTTTAAATAAGATATACCATAGTTTAGAGTAAAGCTTTTTATGGATTATGATGAGATCATAATAGTGAGACCTAAAAGATGATAACTCTAAACTTAAATAGTTCCTGGTCGTAGGATTACTAACTGGTAATTAATAATCCGTAGAGATCGGTACATACTATGCTTGCTTCATTATGAAGGATGTCTGTTCTCAAAGACATTTGTGTGGTGACACTATAGCTAGTATATAGGTGCTTATTATAGAATATGTTCACTGAGCATGACTCACCCAACTGAACAACTGATGGAGTTCACTCACGTGTCAGCAGTTGTTCATATAGTGATAGTTGTACAAGTATCCTTAGACTTGAGGTCATCATAATCATCTTGTGTACACTGAACTATGCTTTGGTTTAGTTCTTAGTCTCTAGGGACAATTATTAGGGCTCTACTGGGTATAGGAATTTGTACACGAAGATAGTGTATGATCAATAAAGGATCTACCCCTTCAGGTGAAGGAAGCGAATGTTCAAGGCTGATCCACTTATGCTAGTTCAGGAATCTCTGGCCAGAGTGAATGAAATTAGAAAGGAGTTTCTAATTTGCATTGAACTATGCATAGTAAATGGTAAGCAAGTGATTTAATTAGATAGGCTTGACACGAGATCCATGCCTTGTATTTAATGGGGACATTGTAGGGTAGAAGGAGTTTATTGTACGGTAACTATTCACTGAATAGGTTCTTGGTATTCTAAGCAGTGAATTCATATTATCCGGATAGTCGCGATATGCTGAGAAGTATCCCTCACGATGTAGAATAAATGTGATTAATTAATTAATCATATTTATTAAATTAGAGAATTTATATAAATAATGATAAAATAGTTTTTGTTAGGAATGTATGTGCATTAGTTTGATGATATGTTTAACAAAATCCTTAAGTAGAAATTTAGTGTCTGTAGCCTCAACGGATAAGACCACTTTGGCTATCCGTTGATGGTGTAGCTTTACTTAGAAATAAGTCTAGTGTTGTAGCATATTTCAGTCTCTGTATTTAAAATGTAATTCTTGGAAGTTGAGAGAAACTATGAGTCATGTTGACTACTAGATGATATGCAGATAGGAAGGCCAATTGTAAATACTTCATGCCTTGTAATTTTGTATAAGTGAAGTGGTATCAACGGATGACTTAAAGACCTTCAACGGATGAGAAGCTAAGCTTTAACGGATGTCTCTAAAGCTTCAACGGATAAAGTCATCAACGGATAACATCCTTCAACGGATGAGTGCATCAACGGATGAAAGCTTCAACGGATAACATCCTTCAACGGATGAGTGCATCAACGGATGAAAGCTTCAACGGATGTTCTGATGATTAGCCATTGATAAGGGGTAGTTGTACCTACAAACAGAGGCACATGGGTTGATAGAGACAACTGAGATGTGGTAGCCGAATTTCAGGAACAACAGAAAAAGCAGCCGTTCTTCTCTAGTACAAAGATGCAATAGTCAACAAAGTACTGGAGTGAACAGGAAAAGAAGCAAGTGAAGATCTTATTTTATTACTGTATTTTATATTGTTCTTCACTTGTACACTTGGTAATATAAAAACCAAGTAGAAGCTAGTAATTAGAAGTGAGATTTTCCAGAGCTGTTTAGAAAAATATTGAGAGAAAATTCATCTAGTTTGTACTAGGATGCAGCTGTGATCAACATTGTTTTAATCACAGATTTTCTAAAATACCATCTCTGGTGGAACAACAAATCCACCAGAAAAGTTTTTAAGGTCTGTTGTGTTCTTTACATTTGTGCTTGAATATATATCTGTCTGTATTAGCTTAAAGCAATTCACACACTTGTTCTTCTTGAACACACAACTTTCATAAACTGCTCAAAACTTGAAAAAGTTTTGAGATTTACATTCAACCCCCCTTCTGTAAATCTCATTGTTAGTCCACTAGGAATAACAATTGGTATCAGAGCAGGCTCTTGACATACAAAGAGTTTAAAGATCTTGGAATCTAACAAAGATGAGTAAGAAGGATATTGGAGTAAAGATCCCAGTTCTTGACAAAGACTGTTATCACCATTGGAAGGTGAAAATGCACCTTCATCTACTCTCCCAAGATGAAGGTTATGTAAACTGCATTGAGAATGGTCCTCACATTCCCCACAAAGTAGCAACAGTTGCTACAGCCACAGTTGCTGTTGGCCAATCCATTCCAAAACCTAGAGCAGAATGGACAATGGAAGACACAGAAGAAGTCCACAAGGATAAGAAGGCTATGAACATTTTGTTTAATGGTCTTAACATGGATATGTTTGATAATGTGATAAATTGCACAACTGCCAAAGAGGTTTGGGACACAGTTCAACTACTGTGTGAAGGTACAGAACAAGTGAAAGAAAACAAAATGCAGCTTCTCATTCAACAGTATGAATACTTTCATTTTGAAGAAAATGAATCTTTAAATGAAACATTCAATAGGTTCCAAAAGCTGTTGAATGGACTGAAGCTGTATGGAAGAGTGTACCAGGTGAAGGATTCAAATCTTAAATTTTTAAGATCCTTGCCAAAGGAATGGAAACCCATGACTGTCTCCTTAAGAAACTCTCAAGATTATAAGGACTTCACTCTTGAAAGATTGTATGGAATCTTGAAGACTTATGAACTAGAGCTGGAACAGGATGAGGTATTGGAGAAGGGGAGAAAGAAAGGAAGTTCAGTTGCATTGGTAGCTGAAGATGAGAGGAAATGCAGACAAGAAACTGCGAGATCTACATCAAACTCCAAAGATGGTATAAGAAATCAGGAATCAAGCAAGGGGAAAGAGCAAGTTGCTAAAAATGAAGACAACTCCAGCCAAGATGACTCAGATGGTATTGATGAGCATCTTGCATTTCTGTCCAGAAGATTTGCAAAGATGAAATTCAAGAAAAACACTAGAGCCACTAAACCTCACAAAAACACTGTGGACAAATCCAAGTTCAAGTGTTTCAATTGTGGTATAAGTGGACACTTTGCAGGTGAGTGCAGAAAGCCAACTTCTGAAAAGAAGAAATTTGAACAAGTAGATTACAAAAAGAAATATTTTGATCTACTCAAGCAAAAGGAGAGGGCTTTCATTACTCAAGAAAGGGACTGGGCAGCTAATGGAGATGAAGAGGATGAAGATGTGGAGTATGTCAACCTTGCTCTCATGGCTGATTCTGAAGAAAATGAAGTTAGTTCATCAAGCAATCAGGTAATCACTACTGACTTAACACAGCTTACTAAAGAAGAGTGCAATGATGCTTTTAATGACATGTCTACCGAATTGTATCATTTGCGTGTGTCTCTTAAATCTCTTGCTAAAGAAAATAGTAGGATTAGAGAGAACAATCTGTTTTTAAGTAATAGAAATGCTTTGTTAGAAGATAAGATGATTGACCTAGAGAAAACAAAGTTGCATTGTATATCTGTTGAAAATGAACTAGCTGAATCTGTTAAGAAAGTAGAAATACTTTCCAATCAATTAGAGAAAGGGCAAGAGGTGATTAAAGCCTGGAAGACATCTAGGGATGTAAGTGCTCAAATTGCTAAGGTCCAAGGAATTGAATCATTCTGTGAAACTGCCTGGGATAAAAATAAAAAGAAACTGGAATTAATTGATGGGCTGTCAACGGATGTGGAATCAACGGATGATGAAAGTTATCCGTTGAAGGAAGAAAAGGAGCATCCGTTGAAGGTTCCTCAATCAAAATAGGCAGATGTTTCTAAAAGAGAGAATCTAAAGAAACTCAACAAAAAGTTTGGTTCAACTTCAAAGAACTTTGTCAAAGAAGAAGCAAGCACATCCAAAGATGTCAGTAAGGTGAATGTAGGGCACATGACCTTAGAACAGTTAAATAACAGGCTCAAGATGGTTGAGGATAAAAAGGAATCTAAAAGAAAATCCAACAGAAATGGGAAGGTAGGAGTTAATAAACACAACAATTACACACCTGATAGGTATGCTCCTAGAAAAAGCTGTGTGCATTGTAGTAGTGTTAATCATCTATCTGCTAGTTGTAAATCCATTAAGAAGACTCCCATAAATGTACCCTCTTCTATGCCTAATATGTCTGCATCACCTCTGCATGCTATGCCTGTTATGTCTCAACAAAATCCTTATGCACATTTTGTAAACATGCCATATTTTAACAATCCTTATCTTGCTGCATTTAGTATGCCTCAAATGCCATACAATATGCCCATATGGAATAACATGTTTGCACAATCAATGCCTAATAATTTTACAAATGTGCTAAATGATTCTGTGACTAACCCTACACCTCAACCAACTATATCTAAGACCAAGGTTGACTCAAACTTACCTAAGTCTAAAGATGCAGGAGGAATGAAGTCTAGGAGAAAGGCTAACAAGAATGGACCCAAGGAAACTTGGGTACCAAAATCAAATTGATTGATTTTATGGTGTGCAGGGAAATGGAAGAAATCTATGGTACTTGGACAGTGGTTGTTCAAGACACATGACAGGAGATTTCTCCCTGCTCACAGAGTTCAAGGAGAGAGCTGGCCCTAGCATAACCTTTGGAGATGACAGCAAAGGGTTTACTATGGGATATGGCTTGATTTCAACAAGGAATGTCATCATTAATGAAGTTGCATTAGTTGATGGTCTCAAGCACAATTTACTGAGCATCAGTCAACTATGTGATAGAGGGAATACAGTTTCCTTCAATTCTGAAGCCTGTGTTGTCACTAGTAAGAAAGACAACAAAGTGGTTCTAACTGGAGTTAGAAAAGGAAATGTGTACATAGCTGACTTCAACTCTACAGATGCAGAATCCATTACTTGTCTCTTCAGCAAAGCAAGCACAATTGAAAGTTGGCTATGGCACAAAAAGCTATCTCACTTGAATTTCAAGACAATGAATGATCTAGTCAAAAAGGACTTAGTTAGAGGAATCCCTCTAGTTGAATTCTCAAGGGATGGTTTGTGTGATGCTTGTCAGAAAGGCAAACAAAGGAAAGCATTATTCAAAAAGAAGCTTGAAACAACAATTGATGAACCATTACAGCTGCTACATATGGATTTGTTTGGACCAGTCAATGTATTGTCTATTGCAAGAAAAAGATATTGCTTAGTGATTGTAGATGATTTCTCAAAGTTCTCATGGGTCTATTTTCTTGGATCAAAGGATGAAGCAAGTGAAATCATTATCAATCACATCAGGCAAGTCAACAATCATCCTGACTTGAAGGTTAGAAATATCAGGAGTGACAATGGAACTGAATTCAAGAATTTAACATTAAGGCTGTTCTGTGAAGAAAATGGAATCATGCATGAGTTCTCAGCTCCAAGAACACCTCAGCAAAATGGGGTTGTTGAAAGAAAGAACCGATCTTTAATTGAAGCTGCCAGAACAATGCTTGAAGAATCAAAGTTACCAACATATTTCTGGGCTGAAGCTGTTAATTGTGCCTGCTTCACTCAGAATATTTCTTTGATCAATCAAGCTAAAGGCATGACTCCTTATCAGTTGTTCAAGAGAAGAAAACCAACTCTAAACTTTCTTCATGTCTTTGGATGTAAATGCTTTATACTGAGGAATCAATCTGACCATAAAGGGAAGTTTGATGCAAAGGCTGATGAAGGGATATTTGTTGGTTACTCAGCTGGAAAATCTTATAGGGTCTACAATCTAAGAACCAACATTGTTATGGAATCTGTGCATGTTGTGTTTGATGATAAAAAGATTGATGGACTAACAGATGAGGGACATAATGAGAGACTCAAATTTGACAACATTGAGATATATTGTGATGATAGTGAAGAGGAGACTGATGGAGATGACACTTCAAAAGGGATTCAAAATTTGCCCTTGGATAATGCACAAAATGCAGTATCCGTTGAAAGACATAGTGCATCATCCGTTGAAGTACAAAATGAAGCATCCGTTGATCATAGTTCATCAACGGATAATCGATTTACATCATCAGTTGATAGAACTCCAAGTTCCCTGCAAAGGACCAACAACTCAGGGGGAGTTTCAACTAGTCAACACTCTGTCTCACATCATGACAATACTGAGGCCACCTCATCTAGAGCACATCTTCCACCACAAAGGAAATGGACCAAGAATCATCCCTTTGAACTGATCATTGGTGATGCATCATCTAAAGTGCAAACAAGAAAAGCCACTCAAGATGAATGTCTGTATAGTAGTTTTCTGTCTCAGGAGGAACCTAAGAAAGTGGAAGAAGCTCTATTGGATCCAGATTGGATATTAGCTATGCAGGAAGAGCTGAACCAATTTGAGAGAAACCAAGTATGGAAGCTGGTACCCAAACCAAAGAACAAGAGTCCTATTGACACAAAGTGGGTATTCAGAAACAAGATGGATGAAAATGGCATTATCATAAGGAATAAAGCCAGACTGGTTGCTAAAGGCTATTCTCAGCAAGAGGGAATAGATTTTGATGAAACATATGCTCCTGTTGCAAGACTTGAAGCCATCAGAATATTTCTAGCCCATGCAGCCCATGCCAATTTCAAAGTCTATCAAATGGATGTCAAGAGTGCATTTCTAAATGGGAAATTAGAGGAAGAAGTCTATGTAAGTCAACCTCCAGGATTTGAAGATCCAAATTTTCCAGACTATGTGTATTATCTGTTGAAAGCACTCTATGGACTGAAGCAAGCACCTAGAGCCTGGTATGAAACCTTATCAAAATTTCTTTTGGAGAATCACTTCACTAGAGGTACTGTTGATAAAACTCTCTTCTTTAGGGATGTTAATGGCTCTAGTATACTTGTTCAAATTTATGTAGATGACATAATATTTGGCTCTATAGATGATAAACTTTGCAAAAAGTTTGCTAAGCTAATGCAAAGTAATTATGAAATGAGCCTAATGGGAGAACTAAACTATTTTCTTGGTTTACAAGTTAAACAAGTTAGTGATGGGATTTTCATTAGTCAAACTAAATATATTTATGATCTTTTAAAGAAGTTTGACTTAATGGAATGTTCATCTGCAAAAACTCCCATGGCCACTGCCACCAAACTTGAATTAAATAAGACTGAAAGGTCTGTGGATATTACAAGTTATAGAGGCATGGTTGGTTCACTTTTATATTTAACTGCTAGCAGACCAGATATAATGTTTGCTACATGTCTATGTGCTAGATTCCAAGCTGATCCTAGGGAGTCTCACTTAATTGCTATCAAAAGGATTTTCAGATATCTCAAGGGTACATCAAATTTAGGTATTTGGTATCCTAGAGAATCTGGCTTTGATCTAATTGGTTATTCAGATGCAGACTATGCAGGTTGCAAAATAGATAGGAAAAGTACAACAGGCTCCTGCCAATTCCTGGGAAACAAGCTTGTATCATGGTTTAGCAAAAAGCAAAATTCAGTCTCTACTTCTACAGCTGAGGCTGAATACATTGCTGCTGGAAGTTGCTGTTCTCAAGTGTTATGGATGAGGAACCAACTCCTTGACTATGGACTTCATGTTGATAGAATTCCTATCTTTTGTGACAACACAAGTGCCATAGCCATAACAGAGAATCCTGTGCAGCACTCAAGGACCAAGCACATTGATATCAAGTACCACTTCATTAGGGAGCATGTCATGAATGGTACAGTGGAACTACATTTTGTTCCAAGTGAACAACAAATTGCTGACATATTTACCAAGCCACTTGATGAATCAACATTCACAAGATTGGTAAGTGAGCTAGGTATGCTTAATTACTCTTAAAATTCATGTCTTTATTGCAATTTGAATTGAAGCCTGAAATATATTAGTTGCTAAGAACAAATTTGACTTTTAACATAGTTTATTCCATCAACGGATGTTCCCTATCCGTTGAAAGTCAAAATTGCTCTATCAACGGATAATCATTATCCGTTGAAAGACAAATACATTTCTGGATTTTTATCCGTCAACGGATAAAACTGAAGTACCTTTCAACGGATGACAATTTGCCTTATCCGTTGAAATGTCACATCAATCAATTCAGGTGTTTAACAGCCGTTGATTCTATTCTCTTAACCGTTGATACTCATACATACATCTGTATGTATTGGTTTTAAAGGTAGTTTTTAGAATACTTACAGTTTATTCTTAAAACGGCTGAAATTCACTAACGCATATTTATTGATAAATCTTTATTTTATATTTTTGTTTATTAATTTGAGAAAGCATATAAGTCCTTCTGATTGTTCATTTTTACTTTACGCTTTCTTAAAATTTCAAGCATTTACCATTTTCTCTCTGCAAAAACTTCAAGTTATTCTCTGCAATTTCTACTCACAACAATGGCACCAGTCGTGAAGATTATGTCTCAATCTGGGTTCATCTATAAAAAGAACAATTTCATAGCTTTGGTAGAAAAGAATGAAGCCCACTCAGACTATCACAAAATGATGGACTTCATCAAAAACTGTAAACTTAGCTATGCAATGCTGGAAGCCCCAATAATTTTCTGTGAAGTAGTTGAGGAGATTTGGACAACTGCTGAGTTCAACTCCATGGATATGACTATCTCCTTCACTCTCAAAGGTAAAACTCACTGTATTAACTGTGATGATTTACAAGCATGTTTTAAATTGCCTGAGAACAATGCCATGACACCACACACTGATAGTGATGTATCCAGCATGTTAGATTCCATAGGTTATTCTCTTAACTCTGCTAATTTAGGGAGTATTAGAAGAAAAGGCCTTAGGAAAGAATGGAGTTTCCTTGGGGATGCCTTTATAAAGGTTTTCTCTGGGAAAATTAGTAATTTTGATGCTATAACTTCATCTCTGGTTAATATGCTCTATATGCTTGTTTCTGATAGGTATTTTAACTTTAGCAACTATGTGATGCTAGAATTAGGTACTAGATTAGGTAACAAAGCTAATAGACCTAATAACATCTATTATGCTAGATTCTTTATGTTATTGGCTAACCATGTTGCTGAAGGTTTAGTCATAATCAATGAGAATAATAAACTCAAGTGCTGGGCACAAGAGAAAAGAGTTCTTGCAGACTTGATGAGAATGGATCTTAACAGCAGTGTGTCATTGGTATATTTACCAATCATGAATGCACCTCAGGTAGGTGAGGTAATTGCTTCTACAACTCCTACTTCTTCCAACCCCTCTATTTCTTTATCTTCTAGTGTGGCCATGAAATCTGTGATGCCCCAACAGATTTCTACCAAGGTCACCAAAACTAAACTTTCAAAATCAAAGACAAAGAAATCCACCTCTGTTGTTTCTCAAAAGACAACAGTTGTAACACCAACTATTAACCCTGAGGTGAGTGAACAGGGTGTGAGTGGTGAGGGGAGGGGTGAACATCAAAGAAACCCCCAGGATAAAGAAGGAAAGTTGAGTGCTTCCCAAGCTAGCCAAGCCACAGTTTCTCAAAAAGCTGTGGTGGTTGAAAAGGTATCTAGCACATCCCTAGTAGCATCCTCCCAAAAGGATGTTACTATTGAAAATAGTTCCAAACCAGGAACACAGAACAAACGAGGGAGGGACACTAAAGCCAAACACTCACCAACAAAAGCCTTTATTAGAAGAAAGAAGGCTAGAACCCAATCTTCTACACAGGGTGCACACACTGCACAGATACATCCATCTGTATCTATGCCTTCTCAAACTCAGTTTGATGTGACTCCAATAAATGTGGAGTCACAGCCCCATTCTCTCACAATAAACACACATCAATCACCAAACACTTCATCACCATCTCTGGATGTGGATATGTTATTCCCATCAATTCCTGATTCTCCCTCTTTACAACTCAGGGAGAAGCCCCACTCAAATACAGGTGATCATCATCTCTTGGATGATTTGTTGGATCACCCGCAAATTCTTTCAGATATAATTGAAGGATCTGTGTCACCACATCTCAAATCAATCTACACAGATTCAACAGTTATATCACTTTCAATTTCAACTTCTTTTCCTTCTTCAACGGATATCACTCATCCGTTGACAAGTGGTTGTTCTTCAATGGATAAGCTTAACAGCAGTTATCCGTTGATAACATCAGTTTCACCTTCAACGGATATTCCACATCCGTTGACAGTCTCTACACAAATAACTGAATTAATCCCAAGTGTAGAAGACATGAATACTGTGCAATCACTCTTAGGATTGAGGGAAGGGAGTGACAATTTGAGTGAGAGGCTGGGTTGCTCCCAGGCAAAAGGAGAGATTGAGAGCTCAAAAATGCATGCTATTTCTTCCAGCATGGCAAAAGTAAGTGAGTGGAGTACCACCTTAGTAGGTGAAGGTAAGGGAGTGAGTTGTGTGAGCCAGGGGGAGCCCCTGATGCAAGAACATAGAGAAAAAGAGAGAAAAGCAGGTACAGTAGATACAAGGGTGGAACCAGCCATTGCTAATGAGTCAATGATTGTGGATGATGCTGAAAAGGAAAGACAATTTCAGCAACATTACAAAGCTGTAATTGATAACATTTCCTTGGATGCTGACACTTTTACTCATCCTATGACAGCCTATCAACTGTTGGCTGCTCAGGGCAATGAGAAAGCAGAAAGGTCACTACATCTAGTGCACACAACAGAATCTCTTCAAAGGGATAAAGCTGCCATTAACAAAATGCCTTCTACAGCTGGTGAGCCATCTGAGGAATTTGGAGCAAATTCTGATGATGATGATGACTCTATTTCTTTTTATGGAAGCATGAACTTAGGGGGAGATGAAGGCCCTAGTTCAATTCCAAATCTACCTGAATGGGCCTTGACTAAGGAGTACAGATCAGGGGAATTCAATGTCTCTTTAGTCAAACAAATCAACACTATTCAACAGGCCATTCAGAATACTTCACATGCAAGTATCAAGGCTATCCTTCAAGCTCACCTGGACTCACTGCATCTCATGAAGCTGCAGCAAGTGAAGCAGAATCTGAGTATGGATGATCTCAGGAAGGATATTGCTGACTTGAAAACCTATACTTCAGAAAAATTGGATTCAGTCATGCCCTATGGTACATTGCAGGACTTGGTTTTGAGATTGAAGAAAGAATCTGTTACTGAAAAACGGTTGGCCAAGTTAGAAGACAGAGTTCAAGTTATTGAAAATTCTGTGGCCACCATTCTTCACAATCAACAATCTCAAACCAGTCTCCTAATGCAGCTGGCAAAAGCACAAGGCTTGACCCCTCTCCTTGATGATAACAAAAAGGGGGAGAGTAAAAGGGAAGGGGAAGGAGAGCCATCTACAAAAGTCAACATATCTAAAGTGCTAGTTCCTGCCATCACTACTTCTCCAATCATTCAAATCAAGGGCAAGCCTGATGGAATTGATTTGATTCAGCTAGCAGCAGCTGAAATTCAAGTGAAAGAGCAAAGGAGGAGAATTGATGAAAGGTTGCAACTGTTGTTTGGTTCTACACAAGACAAATCAACATCTGTGAAATACAGCACAAAAATTGAACCAATCAACATGGAGCTCATGCCAGTAGGGAGTCATAAGGATGGAGAAGCTTCTTCCAAAGAACTACAAGCTATAATTCTCAAGCCCAATGAAAGATCCAATAAGGACTCAACAAAGAATCCTTTAAAAGAAGTGGACTTTCCTCCTCCAAAAGCTGATGAGAACAAGATTTTAGGCAGAAGTATTGCTTATCTCAAAAAGACCATGGATGAGGCTGTAAGGAGAAATAGAGCTATTATCATTAGAGAGGGAAAGAGCATATGTGTGATGCAAGGACATCCCAAATTCTCAATAGCCAAGAAGGAAGAAGACAAGCAATTAAAGGCTGACAAAAGAGCACAAGCAAAGCTTGAACAACAGCTAAAGTCAAGTCTAGTTGAAAAAGAAAAAGGGATTGAAGTCAGGGGTGAAGACAAGACTACAAACCTAGATGAGGTTTTAGGGAGTATATTTGGTGAGAGTGTGGAAGAAAGAGAGGAATGGCAGAAGGGAAACAGAAGAAAGGCCAAGGCACATAAAAGGAGTGGAGATAACACTGAAATAACCAAATCTATATCTAAACCACTACCTTCCATACCTGAACCCCTTGTTGCTGATCCCACAATAAACATCCATGGTGAACCAATCATTCCAAAAGAGGAACCTATTGATTGGGACACTATCAAATTGCCTACCTTTCTAACCACTCTTCCACTACCAAAGAAACAGAAAAGAAAACCAAAATCTACACCTCCCTTAACCTCTAAGAAATTCACTCAAAAACAAAAACCTAAGCCTAAGTCACCCATTTCTAAAGATGATTATGTTCACATCTGTGACATAAAAGAAATTTCAGACATTGAACTCTATCTGGATGAGCTGGAGGATGTAAGGGGAATAGCTGCCTACAGACAGTTACCAGAGAGATTAGTGTTCAGATATAAAGGAGCTGGGGAAAGAACATGGCCTCTCCACAGGATTCTGGATGAAGGCTACTCTACCTTGATTAGAGTCTATTCAGCTATACAAAAGGATTCTGGCTTTACCAGAACTGCCAAGACTGAAATTCTCAACAAGATAGCCAATATAAGGAAAACTTGGAGGGAGCCCAATGCTTTACCCAGGACTTTACTCATTCAAGAAAGGGAAATGAAAATTCTCAAATCACCTCATTGGTTGATGGAATTTAGAGATGATAAAGGAGTCAGAAGATTTTTCAGACTTGAAGACCAACTCAAGATTGCCAGCAATGAAACTCTCAAAGAAATGCAATCTAAGTTGGATGTCAGTGTTGAAGATGAAGCTGAATTCTTCAGACAACTCCAACTCCAAATTGAGGAAAATGACAAAAGGCTAGGAAAGAAAACCAGGGAACAAAGAAGAAAAAGATGATTTGCTCAGACTAAAGGAGTGTCCTTGGAAACACTGTAAATCTTCAATTATCTCCTAGTACATACACTTTTGCAGCATTTTTAAATTTCTACTTAGTTTCAATTCATATATCTGTTAAGTGTTTTGTTATCATCAAGTTAACCCTGAATTTATGCCTACAATTCTTATAGACATAAATAGGGGGAGATTTTTAGGAATGTATGTGCATTAGTTTGATGATATGTTTAACAAAATCCTTAAGTAGAAATTTAGTGTCTGTAGCCTCAACGGATAAGACCACTTTGGCTATCCGTTGATGGTGTAGCTTTACTTAGAAATAAGTCTAGTGTTGTAGCATATTTCAGTCTCTGTATTTAAAATGTAATTCTTGGAAGTTGAGAGAAACTATGAGTCATGTTGACTACTAGATGATATGCAGATAGGAAGGCCAATTGTAAATACTTCATGCCTTGTAATTTTGTATAAGTGAAGTGGTATCAACGGATGACTTAAAGACCTTCAACGGATGAGAAGCTAAGCTTCAACGGATGTCTCTAAAGCTTCAACGGATAAAGTCATCAACGGATAACATCCTTCAACGGATGAGTGCATCAACGGATGAAAGCTTCAACGGATAACATCCTTCAACGGATGAGTGCATCAACGGATGAAAGCTTCAACGGATGTTCTGATGATTAGCCGTTGATAAGGGGTAGTTGTACCTACAAACAGAGGCACATGGGTTGATAGAGACAACTGAGATGTGGTAGCCGAATTTCAGGAACAACAGAAAAAGCAGCCGTTCTTCTCTAGTACAAAGATGCAATAGTCAACAAAGTACTGGAGTGAACAGGAAAAGAAGCAAGTGAAGATCTTATTTTATTACTGTATTTTATATTGTTCTTCACTTGTACACTTGGTAATATAAAAACCAAGTAGAAGCTAGTAATTAGAAGTGAGATTTTCCAGAGCTGTTTAGAAAAATATTGAGAGAAAATTCATCTAGTTTGTACTAGGATGCAGCTGTGATCAACATTGTTTTAATCACAGATTTTCTAAAATACCATCTCTGGTGGAACAACAAATCCACCAGAAAAGTTTTTAAGGTCTGTTGTGTTCTTTACATTTGTGCTTGAATATATATCTGTCTGTATTAGCTTAAAGCAATTCACACACTTGTTCTTCTTGAACACACAACTTTCATAAACTGCTCAAAACTTGAAAAAGTTTTGAGATTTACATTCAACCCCCCTTCTGTAAATCTCATTGTTAGTCCACTAGGAATAACAGTTTTATTATTATTTATTTCTACTACCGGCTTAATATTGAATCTACAGGGTCACACCATAAAAACAGAATGATTTAATGGTGGAGGAATTAATTAATAATGGCTAATAATTATTTATTTGTGAAATAAATAATTAATTGGAAAATTTAATAATTGATTAAATGAGATTTAATTGATTATAAATTAATTAAGAAAAGTTGTTAATATTATTAATTAAGGATTTAATTTTTGAAAATTAAATCAAGAGAGAGAATTATTTCTAAAGTGTTAAGAAAAAGGATTAATAATTAAAAGGTGTTTTAATTATTAATGAGAATAATAAATGGGATAATAATAATAATATTTATGGGTAAATTTCAGCTGAAAATTTTGCCTATAAATATACTATTATAAACCATATTTTTATTCTAACCCCAAAAATTTGATAAAACCTAATTCTCTCCACCTCCTCCTCCTCCTTAACGTCGTTTTCTTGGTGGATACTGGTGGAGTGCTTCACGTTTGAGGAACAGCTACTAAGGATCTCCTATCGTTGCTCTTAGATCGCATATTAAAGGTTAGTAATCGATCCCTACGTTTTTACCACGATTTATATGCTTTTATTTGGATTTTGTATGTGTAAAAGTGTTTTTCACGTAGTGTTTTAAAATGGAATCGAATATTTGCTAAGTGTTGTTATGTGTTTATCATTTACAGATTTACTTTGTACGTTATGTCTTCTGCACTATCACTCATGAGCATACTGGATGCTCACAAATTGACTGGTCCTAATTATGCTGACTGGCTTCGAAACTTGAGAATTGTTCTCAGGATTGAGAAGCTGGAATACGTGATTGACTCACCTAAGCCTACTGAACCTGCTAGTGATACACATAATGATGAACATGTTGTGTATCGTAGGTGGATAGATGATGCAAATGTTGCTCAATGCATCATGCTAGCTACCATGAACATTGAGCTACAGAAGTAACATGAGCATATGGATGCTCACACTATCCTCATGCATCTACAAGAGTTGTATGATATGGAAGGGAGGACAGCTCGATATGAGATATCGAAGGAGTTGTTCGGTTGTAGGATGTCTCAGGGATCATCTGTGAATGACCATGTACTTAAGATGATCAATTTGATTGAACGTCTTGGACAACTTGGTTTTTCCATGGATGGGGAGCTGAGCCAAGACTTGGTCTTGCAATCGCTTCCGAGTTCGTTCTAGCAGTTTGTTGTGAACTTTCACATGAATAAGTTGGATGTCAGCGTGCCTGAACTCCACAACATGTTGAAGACTGCGGAATCGAATTTTCCCCCTAAGAAGAGTTCTGTTCTTCTAATTGGTGAAGGTTCCAATCCTAAGAAAAGGAAGAGGAACCCTTCCAAGAAGAAGAAAGTAGGTGAAAAAACGCCGGTTCCACAAAAAGCTGAAGACCCCAAGAGCAAAGTTGTTTGCTTTCACTGTAACAAGGTGGGGCACTGGAAGAGGAACTGCAAGGTTTACCTTGCAGAATTGAAGATGAAGAAGGGTAGTGAGACTGCCGCTTCTGATTCAGGTATGTTCATGATAGAAGTGAATATGTCATTAAATCAAATTTCTACTTGGGTATTAGATACCTCCTGTGGTTCTCAAATCTTCAATTTGTTGCAGGGACTAAGGAGAAGTAGGACTCTTGAGGAAGAGGAGGTAATTCTACTGATGGGAAATGGAGCAAGAGTTGCTGCTGAAGATGTAGAATCATTTCATTTACATATGCCTACGGGCAAGACTATTATTTTAAATAATTGTTATTTTGTTCCCTCGATTGTGAGGAATATTATTCCCATGTTAGACTTGGCTGGATTTTCATTTATTATTGAGAATAATGAATGTTTTATTCTAAGAAATAATATTCTTTATGGACGTGGTACTTTAAATAATGGTCTATATGAATGTGACATAATTTACTTCAGATTGAACAAACTAATAAAAGAAAAGGGATGATGAAAATCTCACTTCATTGTGGCACTGCAGTCTCCATTTAGTAGACATGGAGAGAGGGCTGCAAATTTGCTAGGAATGGTACACACAGATGTATGTGGACCAATGTCTACGCAAGCCATGGGTGGATTTTCATACTTCATTACTTTCATAAATGATAGATCTAGATTCAGATATGTGTTTGATGAAACACAAGTCTGAAGCCTTTGAAAAGTTCAAAGAGTATAAGTATGAAGTGGAGAAACAAACCAAACATAGTATTATAATTCTTCGATTAGATCGAGGTGGTGAATACTTGAATGGAGAGTTTCTGGATTATCTCAAAGTAAATGGTATAGTCTCCCAGTGGACTCCTCCGGATTGGTATCTGAAAGGAGAAATCGAACTTTGTTAGACATAGTTCGGTCCATAATGAGCTATGCGAATCTTCCAGTATTCCTATGGGGTTATGCATTGGAAACCTCAGCTATTTACTGAATAAGGTGCCTTCCAAAATCTGTTCCTCAAACTTCGTATGAGATATGGAAAGAAAGGAAATCGAGTCTTAAACACGTTAAGATTTGGGGATGTCCAGCTTATGTCAAGAAAGTTGACCCAGATCTGACTGAACAACCTTTTGTGTAACAGCCCATTCATAGAACAGGGAGAGTGTCTCGCCAACCTGAGAGGTAATATGGCCTTGTCATTGAGAATGACAATGAGTTGTCGATCATTGATGATGACGACCCTGTGACCTATAATGAGGCTATGAGTAGTGTTGACTCAGAGAAATGGCATAGTGCCATGAAATCCGGAATGAAATCTATGTATACGGGATACAAAAGAATGATTAGACCAGATGGACAGGTGGAGACCTTTAAGGCCAGGCTTGTGGCAAAAGAATTCAAACAAAGGCAATGGATTGACTTTGATGAAACCTTTTACCTGTAGCCCTGTTATAATCAGTTCGGATTTTGCTTGCAAATGCTGCTTACTACGACTATGAGATCTGGCAAATAGCCAGATGGTTTTCTTTCCAAGAGAAATGAAAACCTAGTGTGTAAGCTGCTGCGAACCAAATGTGGTTTAAAGCAAGCTTCTCGAAAGATGGAACATTCGTTTTGATGAGACAATCAAAGAGTTTGATTTTATCAAAAACGTAGATGAACCATGCGTCTACAAAAGGGTTAGTGGGAGCGCGGTAACATTTCTTGTATTGTATTGAAATAGAGTTGACACACATAACAACATAACAGATCCACTCATAAAGCTACTTTCTGAAAGTCACTTTGATCGTCATAAAGACTAGATGGGTATTAGATACCAGAGTGATTGGCTTTAGTACAAGTGGGAGATTGAAAGGAATATGTCCTAAGTCAAATCATGTATTAAGATTTAGGAATAACTTCTTGTGTAATCTATTTTGATTTCATTGATATTAATAAAAGACTTATTTTGTTTTTATTACGGGCTTTATCTATTTAAGTGTTAAAATAAGATATACCATAGTTTAGAGTAAAGCTTTTTATGGATTATGATGAGATCATAATAGTGAGACCTAAAAGATGATAACTCTAAACTTAAATAGTTCTTGGTCGTAGGATTACTAACTGGTAATTAATAATCCATAGAGATTGGTGCATACTATGCTTGCTTCATTATGAAGGATGTCTGTTCTCATAGACATTTGTGTGGTGACACTATAGCTAGTATGTATGTGCTTATTATAGAATAAGTTCACTGAACATAACTCGCCCAGCTGAACAACTGATGGAGTTCACTCACGTGTCAGCAGTTGTTCATATAGTGATAGTTGTACAAGTATCCTTAGACTTGATGTCATCATAGTCATCTTGTGTACACTGAACTATGCTTTGGTTTAGTTCTTAGTCTCCAGGGACAATTATTAGGGCTCTACTGGGTATAGGAATTTGTACACGAAGATAGTGTATGATCAATAAAGGATCTACCCCTTTCAGGGAAGGAAGCGAATGTTCAAGAGTGATCCACTTATGCTAGTTCAGGAATCTCTGGCCAGAGTGAATGAAATTAGAAAGGAGTTTCTAATTTGCATAGAACTACGCATAGTAAATGGTAAGCAAGTGATTGAATTAGATAGGCTTGACACGAGATCCATGCCTTGTATTTAATGGGGACATTGTAGGGTAGAAGGAGTTTATTGTACGGTAACTATTCACTGAATAGGTTCTTGGTATTCTAAGCAGTGAATTCATATTATCCGGATAGTCGCGATATGCTGAGAAGTATCCCTCACGATGTAGAATAAATGTGATTAATTAATTAATCATATTTAATAAATTAGAGAATTTATATAAATAATGATAAAATAGTTTTATTATTATTTATTTCTACTACCGGCTTAATATTGAACCTACAGGGTCACACCATAAAAAGAGAATGATTTAATGGTGGAGGAATTAATTAATAATGGCTAATAATTATTTATTTGTGAAATAAATAATTAATTGGGAAATTTAATAATTGATTAAATTAGATTTAATTGATTATAAATTAATTAAGAAAAGTTCTTAATATTATTAATTAAGGATTTAATTTTTGGAAATTAAATCAAGAGAGAGAATTATTTCTAAAGTGTTTAGAAAAAGGATTAATAATTAAAAGGTGTTTTAATTATTAATGAGAATAATAAATGGGATAATAATAATAATATTTATGGGAAAATTTCAGCTGAAACTTTTGCCTATAAATATACTATTATAAACCCTATTTTTATTCTAACCCCAAAAATTTGATAAAACCTAATTCTCTCCACCTCCTCCTCCTCCTTAACGTCGTTTTCTTGGTGGATACCGGTGGAGTACTTCACGTTTGAGGAGCAGCTGCTAAGGATCTCTGATCGTTGCTCTTGGATCGCATATTAAAGGTTAGTAATCGATCCCTACATTTTTACCACGATTTATATGCTTTTATTTGGATTTTGTATGTGTAAAAGTGTTTTAGCATGCCTCTGCTGCGATTAAAATCCAACATCATCAGCTAAAGATTAAAGCGGAAGATATACCCAAGACAACATTTCAAACGAGATATGGATATTATGAGTTTTTGGCAATGGCATTTGGTTTAACGAACGCGCCAGCCGCATTTATGGACCTTATGAACAGAGTATTCAAGCAGTATTTGGATAAGTTCATTATAGTATTTATCGATGATATTTTGATATACACCAAGACGGAGGAAGCCCATATGGAGCATTTGAGGATTTCTTTAGAAATCTTGAGAAAAAAAAAAGTTATATTCGAAGTTTTCAAAGTGTGAGTTTTGGCTGAAGGAAGTACAGTTTCTTGGACATGTAGTCAATAGAGAAGGAATTAAAGTGGACCCAGCTAAGATATAAATTGTGATGAATTGGGAAAGGCCCAACACCCCTACGGAGGTCAGAAGCTTTCTGGGATTAGCAGGATACTATAGAAGGTTTGTGCAAGATTTCTCTAAGATTGCTTTCCCATTGACTAAGTTGAAGAACGAGAAGTTTGTGTGGACGGATAAGTGCAAGGAAAGTTTTCAAGAATTGATGAAGAGATTGGTAACCGCCCCAGTGTTAGTGTTACCAGATGAAAAGGGAGAGTGTGTGATCTTCAGTGATGCTTCGTATAAAGGACTAGGATGTGTGTTAATGCAACACGGGAAAGTAATAGCATATGCATTAAGGCAACTAAAGCCGCATCAACAAAAGTATCCCACACATGATTTGGAATTGGCAGTGATTGTGTTTGCTGCTCTTAAAATTTGGAGGCATTACTTATATGGAGAAAAGTGTGAGATCTATACGGATCATAAAAGTTTAAAATATATTTTCACTCAAAAGGAGTTGAATATGAGACAAAGAAGGTGATTAGAATTGATCAAATATTACGATTGTACGATAAGTTATCACCCCGGAAAAGCGAATGTGGTAGCAGATGCTTTAAGCCGCAAAGAAAGATTGAATGTGTTAACTTCATCAAGGAATTGCTCAAAGATTTTGAAAAGTTGGAAATGGAAGTGCAGATTCCAGAGATGGAAAAAGGAGCCACGTATGCTATGTCATTTCAACCAGAAATTTTGGAAAAGATCCGATGTGGTCAAGAGCAAGTAATGAACCACGAGAAAGATAAGTTGATAGGAGAATAATTAAAAGCTCAAAAGGATGAAAAGGGAATATATCGTGTTAATTTACGCATTTGGATACCTAACATTGTGGAGCTAAAGCATGAGATTTTGCAGGAAACGCATAACTCAAGATTTTCAATTCACCCTGGAAGTACAAAGATGTACAAGGACTGAAAAGAGAGTTATTGTGGCCAAAGATGAAAAAGGAAATTGCGGAATGGGTAAGTAAATGTTATACGTGCCAAAGAGTAAAAGCGGAACATCAACGACCAAGTGGATTGCTTCAACCACTGGACATACCTGAATTGAAATGGGAGCATATCGCAATGGACTTCGTGGTAGGTTTGCCAAAGACTAAGTCTAATCATGATGCGATTTGGGTAATAGTTGATCGATTAACGAAGTCAGCGCATTTCTTGCCCATTAACGAAATATTTTCATTGGATAAGTTGGTCAAATTGTATTTGGACGAGATTGTGATGCGTCACGGAGTTCTAGTATCTATCGTTTCTGATAGAGATCCGATATTTAACTCAAAATTTTGGCGAAAATTTCATGATCATTTGGGAACTAAATAGAAAATGAGTACGGCATATCATTCGCAGACCGACGGGAAAAATGAAAGGACAATTCAAACGATCGAGGATATGTTGCGAACCTATGCATTAGATTTTAAAGGAAATTGGGATGATCATTTGCCATTGATTGAGTTTTCCTACAACAACAGTTATCACGCGAGTATTGCATGCCGCCTTATGAAGTGTTGTATGGAAAAAAATGCAGATCCCCTATATATTGGGATAAGGTTGGTGAACGCAAACTAATTGGGTCAGAACTAGTTCAACAAATGAAAAAGAAAGTGGAAGTGATTCGTAAGAGATTAATTACTTCTCAAGATCGGCAAAAAAAGTACGTGGATCGAGACCGAAAAGATATACAATTCAGGCCTGGGGACAAAGTGTTGATAAAGATATCTCCCTGGAAAGGTTTATCCCAATTTGGGGAGAAAGGAAAATTGAGTCCTAGGTATATTGGATCATTCAAAGTACTTAGACAAGTTGGAAAACTGGCATACGAATTAGCGTTACCTCCGCCAATACAACATCTTCATAATGTATTTCATGTTTCTCTTCTAAACAAATATAATGCTGATGCAAGCCATGTGATTGAATTGGAACCGGTAGAAATTCAGCAAGATTTGTCCTATGTGGAGCAACCAGTTCGAATCTTAGACCGAAAAGAGAGAACGCTTAGAAATAAAATTGTACCTCTAGTTAAAGTGTTATGGATAAATCCTTTAGTAGAGGAGTCAACTTGGTAATTAGAAAGTGATATGAAAGAAAAATATCCCCATCTATTTGCTTAGACTAGATTCTGGGGACATAATCCTTTTAAGGGGGTAGATTGTGACGACTGGGAATTTCATGACACGATTAAGTGAATAAAGTATAATTCTGTGGTGTAATTATAAATAATGTGATTAAATAAAGGGATAAATGATTTTGTTGGTTAATTGTCTTTATTGTATATTAGTAACTGGGAACATAATATGACCAGTTCCAGTTTGATGAGGCAGCTTAGGGGATAAGCTGTGTTGTCGGGCCGTCAGGCAGAACGGAACCCGTCTTAAAAAGGGGATTAAAGTGTTTAAATGTGAATTATGTGCTATTGTGTGAAATAAGAATTTTTAAGTGGGTATTATATTCCAGTGATGTGTCAGTTGATATAAAGAGAATGATTGTGAAGTGTGTTTGAAAACGCTCAGCGTCGGGCCGTTAGACAAGACGCGACCCGTTACGCGAAAAAGGGAAGTAATGATAAAAAAGAATATTTTATGATCAAGTATGAGTTATGATGTGTGAATATATGTGTTTTCTTGTCTTTATGCATGATTACGTGATTTGGATGATTTTAAATGATTTTAAGGTATTTATTTGATTTAATATAAGGTTTATTGAACCTTTAAATGTTTTTATAAAACTATTCGAGTATGTTCAAGGTGTTAAGTTGGTTTGGTTATCTTAAAAATAGTCCTAGAGACTTTATAAAAATGATAGACGGATTTATTCCTTGATCGGTGTATTTTAAAATGATTTTATTAAGTAATAATTCTATTTTGAGCGCAATCTTGTAAAATCCATAACAAATAAACCGTACGCTCAAAAATTATTTTAAAAAATATGGCTGAAAAGCTAATTTCAAGATCTATATTCTAAAAGTGATATTCGTGGCATCTTTATCTTTTCTGATTCAAAAATATATTAATCAAATTCATTTTTGATTAAGGATAAAAGGAAATTAAGAATTTAGATTATTTTTAAATTACCAACTTGCCCTTGCATGCATTTCCACTCACAACATGAGAGAAGGTTAGATGTGTCATTTTCTACCCCACTATCTCCATTCAACTTAACCAAATGACCATACTATCCTTGAATGCATTTTGTGCTAATAATAAGAGAAGGGTACAAGGGTAATTTCTCTTTTCCACTAACTTGTAAGTATAATAGGAGAGAAGTTTGGTCATTTCCATTTCATTCTATCTCTTTCCTTTCTCTTTCTCTCTTTTCTCTCATCTCTCTTTTCTCTCTTCTCTCCCGAGCTCTCCCTCTCGGCTCTCTCTCTCATACACTCCCTTCTTCTCTCTTTTACATGCAAAGCTTAATTCTAGTTGGAAATCAAAGTTTTCACCATCAATATTCCTTATTTCTCATTCTCTATCCGTTTACCTTTTGCATGTAAGTGTTTAAGCTAGTTTTGAAATCAACTTTTTTTTGATTTTACCTAATAAAATATCAATTTCTTAGTGTATGGTCATAGAAAAAGTATAGCGGATGATATGTGGTATTTTCTTTTGTTTTGTTTGGTGTTAGATCGAATTTTGTTGTTAAAAGAAAATGAGGGTTTTGATTTTGAATGATGAGTTGCTTATTTATTTTTGTGTTAAACTTGGTATGGAATATAAATTTTTGTTTCTAAGAAAGTTTCATGGCATGCATGGAAGATTTGAGTAAAATCAAATGAGTTTAGTTTGATTTGTAAAGAAAATGAGTTGAATGGTTAAGTTAAGGGTTAAAATGAGTTGAAATTGTGATCTAAATCCTTGCATGTCAAAATTGATCTATGCATGTGTTTTTTTTTTTGAAAAACCCGAATGGGTCTTATGATTGAAAAAGGATTAAGTTGATTTTGTGGGTTTATATGCTAATTACTTTAGCTACTAGTGATAATTGAACTGAGTACTTTGTTGCATGTCAATTTTGGATGGTGTTTATGTTGATTTTAGGTTCAAATTTTTGGTAATTAAAAGAGGGTTTTGATTTTTGATTTTTATTATGATTGTGATTCGGTTTTTGGATTAAAAAAGGATGACACTTGATTATGTAAGTGATTCTTGTACTTGCATGTTACCAAAAGAGGTTTACTAGTGTTTGATTATGTGTGATTGTAATTTAGTACACTTGATTGTGTTTGGTTGTAAGAGCCCAATGGTTAAGGGTGTAAAAGAAGTTGATTTGATCATATGATTTCACAAAGTAAATGCATGTAAGATTACTAGGGATTATTTGGTTTATTTGATGGTTTTGGTTCGATTAATGTGAAATAAAAGGAAGGATTGAGTTGTCTTGATATGAGATTGTATAATTGTTTTTTTTACTTGAGTATCGAGTTTGGATACAAGGATTATATGCTATGTGTTGTAATTGCGTAGCAATATATGATTCGATGGCTATTTGGTTAAAGTATACGAGTTATGGTATTAGCGTGCCTTGTGTATATGATTGAGTAAATATATATACTCTTAGGGTATTGTAATAAAGGGAAATTGTTAAGCGTTCCGGGAACGTCGAATGGGAATCTAATTAGGGTCTTGATTTTTGGATTGTAGATTCGGAGCGTGAGGGTATTCAGGCTAGGAAAGGGAAAGGTGTACTAGGTGGTAGTAGTTCAACCCTTATAAAACAGAAAAGTGAATTCAGGCAAATAACTCTGTCTACTTGTATAAGTTGTTTATTAAAAGGATATTGTTGATGCCATGATAGAGTATTGATGTTTTATAACACTTGTGAACCTGTTATTGATTCTTGAGAAACCCTATTATTGTTCCTTGTGAAACTGTTATTGATTCTTGAGAAACCCTGTTATTGTTCTTGTAATGACTTGATATGATTATTGTTCAAACCTTTATAGTAACCTTTTTTTCATATCCTGATCACCTGTTGATACCTTCAATTCTTGTAAACCCTATAAGAACCTTTATGAACCCCCTTGCTTAATAATCCTTCATTCCTTTGTTTACCTTATTCCATAATGATCCTTGGAACTGTTTTGATTCCCTAACTTGTATACCTTGTTATCATTTGATCAAGATCCTTAGCATTAAACTTTGCTTACCTTTGATTCATTCTCTTTCTTTGAATTCTTGAAATTGAACTTAAGAATGAGTTTCGACTTGAAAGAGTCTGAATGATTTCATATTCTTGGTAATGTTATAATGAACTTACTAAAACCTTTCTTTTCCAACACAAGGTTTTCCAAATGAATTCCTGATGGATTGGATTGAGACATAAGAGACTAGTGGGACTAGTCTAGTCATATAAGAGACTAGCGGGGCTAGTCCAATTTAAGGATGAAATTATGCCATAGGTACCTTAACGACCAGATGGAGGTCGGTACGGGCTGATCACCCGTATTATTATTATGAATTAAAAGTTGAAGTAGTCCTATCAAGGGTTCCCTATCACCTATCACTTTATAAAAGATATTGAATACATTTCTTTAGCAAATTGATTCTTTGAAAATGAAATGGTTTATAATGATTCGAAATGAGTTGATTTTGTTATTGATTAGCATACAGCTTTGAGAACCCTGATTCTTATTCTGATATTATTGTCAATCATATAATTGATTCCCAAAGATGAATAGATTCTCCCTTTCATTTGAAAGATACTTGAGATCTTGTTAATGATTTGTGATGAATGTCGGCTTTTGCGTTATCTTGAACCTTGATTCTTGAAAGCCCAACTATTTCTTCATAAGCCTTGCCTAGCCCAATGATAGAAATCTTCCACCTAGAATGCTAAAAGAGAATCCCTTAAAAGTATTGTGAATAGATTTTGATTAATGCATCCTAGAACTGTTATTTAGTTACTTGCTGAGTTTTCTACTCATATATTATGCTTTGTTCTAACAATGGCAGTTAAGCAAGAGGATTGCCAGACTTAGGTGCACTGCTCGTAAGAGCGTACCTAGTGGCCCCTACCGTGTTATAGGCTTCCAGATGCCAGAGCAAGTAGTACAGGTTATGTGTGAGCAAGCGCTTAATCGGAAAGTTTGTAAAGATTAAATGGGTTATCTGTTGGTTCCAAGTCGGAATCGATTATATAAATTTGGTATTATTTTGGGTTGTAATTTATATAATATGGTTGGTAGATGTAATCTTGTCTCAAATTTAATCCTGTTTGATCTTGTTATTAGTTTATTGGGGTTTAGGCTTAATTATTCTTAGTATAAAGGTGTGTGGGTCCTCATTTCCTAACCCCGAGATTGAGGGCGTCACAATTGCTATAAATGTAAAAACGCTGCTTTAAACCGAATTTGCAACTTCTTTACTCTGTTGTAATATGGTCCCAAATTCGTTACCATAAGCCCTTATGGCAACGAGACCAAACGTTACGCCTATTTTTTCAAAATACGTTGCCATAGACCCTATTGCAATGGATTTGTACTATATAGCAACACTTTTTAGGGTTGCTATAGGCAATCTATGGTGTAGTGGCGCAAATACAAATTTGGTCACAAAATATGTAATAACCCCAATTTTTTGGAATTTTTGTAACCCTGATGAATAGTAACTTTTTGCATATTGTGCTGATTAAGAAAAATTATCAGACCACACTATATAGGATTACTGTTATGGAAATTCTGAGACCGTATTAGTATTCCATAAAGTAAATGAGTGTATGTGAAGGTCGTCATAAATCGAATTTGAATTTGAAAATTTTGATTTTTCAGAAAATCCACCAGATACCGAAAGAATTAAGTATAAGGTAACATGATTAAAAGGGATTCAATTCAAGGATTATAACTGAGGATCATTAAAGGTTATAAGATATTAAGAAAGGTTTAGGGAAGCCCAAGTAATAAGATTCCGTATATGATCCCTCAAACGATCAATGAGAACGAGAGTTAAGCAAACCATAAAACAAATAAGCGACCAACAATAAAGCTTGTACAAGAAGCAAGGGAATTAAACAAGTGGAGTGGAAATAAGATGACATCACCTAACCATGGGCATTTGACATGTTGCAAGAGGACGATGCAAGGATGATGGTGTAAGTCTTACATAAGATATTTTTGCAAGAATTAATCTTGGCCAAGTATTTTAACTCCTTAAGTAACCAAGGTTAAGTTTTAGCCAAGTAAATTAGCTTATAAATACAAGTAACCAAGCAAGGAAGCCTTTTTTTCCTTCTTCACCACCACGTCAAGGTGACACTCTACCATTTCTCTCGGCCAGAACAAAGGCAACACCTTAAAAATGCTCAATCTCCTTCTATTCTCACTCAAATATTATGTTTTATAGCTCTTTCGAAAGGTATTGAGATGGCCTACAACTCAGGTTCACAAGAATCATCCATATAAGCATGGAAAGACTCTCAGTTTTCCTGTTATTTCAAGCGAACTAATGGTAACTCCGAAAATTTTAACTTATTTCTTGAACTACTTTGCAAGTTTGAACATGATAAATATAGATAAAGGCTCTCTTAAGGATTACAATCTCTTGTTAGTGTGTTTAAGGATTCAAGGAAGGTATACCAATTATCCACCCTTTTACTAGATTAAGTTTTAAGTGAAGTCCTAAGTTATGTTCAAGAACATGCTTGTTTATGGAGTTTGGAGTATAAATGGTTAGATCTTGATGGATGTATGTTGATGGCATGTTATTGATATACTATGAATTGATTATGTTTAAAATATGGTGGTATTGTTGATTTCTGGTTTTAAGAGGTTTTAACTTAATGAAAACCGAAAAATTGTTAGTTTGTAGCCGTCGTAATGCCCATTTTACTAGAGACTATTTTGTACGTAACTTTTGAACCCTAATACCCTCTTCTATGTACTCATAAATTCCATTCCTAGATATATTATTATTTGAGATTCATTTTGATATGTGAATCGCTTTAATCCGATTTTTGATTTAGGAGAAACGACCATTTTAAGTAACGGCATTTTGCGATCGAACCCCTACCCCTCGAGTAACTTTGAGACCATGTTTAAGGCCCTTAAAATACTTATTGAAACAAGAAACATTTATGTAAGTTGATTAGGCAGTAGGTAAAGTATTCACGAATGAGTCACCTTAAAATGTTTAACGATCAATTTTATAAAAATGGTGGAGCCAAGGGTACTCGAGCGACTAAATTAAATCCTTAAGCGTGGAAGCGAGCGTTAGGGTATGTATGAGTAAAGTCTAGTTTCTTAAGTGACCAAGGATTAATTCCAGCTTATGTTGTTGTTCGTAGGTTATCAGACCCAATCTAAGCTTAATTCTACCCCAGAACGCTCATGCAAGTTTTCTACCCATATCACTGTTATTGTGATGTTATATATATATTTATGTTAGAGAAAATCAGTATTTGTGTATACCCTTGGTATAGAGGACCTAAAGTTGAACATGTTTCCCAAAACCGGGAGGCGAGGTTCCCGAGTATATTATATATAGTTTTCTATAACTATTAATCGAATAAGTTATATTCGATAATTTTGAATAATAATCAAACGTTATTTTCGATTATCCAAATAAAGATTTTACTTTCGTATATGTATATCTTTTGCTAATTATTATTCGTTTCAAGTATTAGTTTTAAAAACTTTTACTTCCTTTATTTTTATAAAAACTATTCTTTATTGGAATATTATTTAAGGAATAATATACATATATCTTCTAATATTTTGAAACTGATTTATTTTATTAAATCATCTTTACCTCAAATGTTTTCAAATCTTCAAAATGATTTTAAAAGATAGAGCGGATCCCAAAACTTGTTTTTAATTTAAATCTTTCCTTTCGTAGGGGGATTTAAATACTCACTCAATATATGAGGGATCTGGCTACGTGGTGTATTTTTGTCACAACGAAGTTGCGGATTTGATAAAAGAGCTTTTGATACTTTCCCAACTTTCGGGAAGTAGGTCCATCAAAATGCATCGGCATAGGCGACATAGACAGGGGTACGGTCTATCAAAGTGTAAGAGGCTGGGTGACAGTCCATCAATGCGTAAGAGGCTGGGTGACGGTCCAGCATAAGGTCCTAATACGGCCAGGGTGATGACCGGAAAGGAATTCATCCATCTACTAGTAGAAAAGTGTCTTGATTGATATCTTTGTCTGATAAGCAAGGTATCGGTTTATGCCAAAGCTTTCCTCCTTCCAAAATCATTGGGTCTTACAACTCTATTTATACTTTTCATAACAGAGGTTTACAAGAAGTGTATGAGATATATAAATATATATATATGTATATATATATGGACTTAAAGAAGTATCTCATAACTTCATTTCTTTTAAATGATATTTCAAATATTGATTCTATACAAGTTTTATCTTGTAGCTTCATCTATGTGATGAACTTTTGAAACTAAGTATACTTTGAACAGTGGGAGTTCAAGTAGTTTTCGGAAAAAGATATGCATAAAAAGATTTTCAGAAAGTTATCGATAAAGATACGTTGCACTATTGAACAAACGATATATTTTGAAAGTATATATATATATATATATTTATCTTTAAGTATTTTGCGACTTCTTCGTGTTAAGATAACAAACTTGGTTCATTGTTACTTGACCAAGACTTTTATAAATACCATGAGAATTCTCATATATTGTTAATTAATATACATATTATTTTTATAAGCTGTTTTTCTCACCCTTGATTCATTTCTTTATAACACAATAGAATCTAGGCGAGATGAATAGGTACAAGCTCCCAATTCGCGAACATGATGGAAATGTTCTACAGCTTCTTGTAGGCGTTGATGATGCTATGGTCGAGGTAGGAGCTACCAATAGGCTAGATTTTCAACTTTAATGTACCACACTTATGTATATCTATGAATTGTTATAATGGAAAAGAACATGTAAATTTATTCAGAAACCCTTTTGAGGTGTAATAACTTATGATTTGTGGATAATATGACTAGTACTATTTTCAGATTTCATCTATGATACTATAACGTGTTATGGAGTAAGTATTATTGTGGGGTAACAGTATATAATTGGTTATTTAACTAAAGTAAAGTGTTATGAATGGAAATAAGGACCGTGATAACCCGGATCCCCGACCTCAGATTTGGGGGTGTTACAAATACAAAGAAAGTAAAATTCTTACCTTAGTAACAAAGCCAAAGTCTTTATCCTCAATGATTTCCTTTATATATCTCAGGACAAAGAGGCCACAATCCTTAAACCCTGTCTGCACTGGATCTCCCTGGAAAATGAAAGAAGAATTAACTTACAAAATTATACAAGGAAAAAATAAAAATTTATGAGAAAGAATTAACAACGTCATATTCTCCCATAATGCTTTCTTCTTTGCAACCTTATTCATATCCTCCTTTTATAGCTTAATGGCATTGTAAGAAAAACAATATCAATGAAGAAATAATAGAACACTGTAAAATACTTTTTCCAGTTTTACAAGTCAAGAGTCATTACACAAAGTTTATAATTTTAACTTACTTTTTGACAACATCCACCCATTCACCGTTTGCAATTCGACGTTTAACAGGGTCCATGTAATAGACCATCTCTGCGTCATGTTCACAATTGTCAGCGTCCAGTGGTTCCTACAGAAATATTAACGAAGGTGGAAGCATCTTGAGTGCAACATTTTGCAATTAACCCTTGTATTAAAATTTCAAACTTCAAATTTGCAAAATATATGATCAGGTTTGAACCTTTAAACCGAAGCACTGTAATAAATATTGAATTTTAAAGTCTAGTAAATAAATAACTCAAAAAACTAAACCAACAATCAATCTTAGCAAATCTAGAAAAATGTATCAAAATATGACATAATTAATCATATTACCATTCTAATAAAATTTAAGACCTAAATTACTATAAAATTTCAATTGATAATTTGCAAGTAATATTATGAGATTTAAACTCAAAGATTGAACTCTTGCGTTCAAAATTTGTACTTAAAATATCTAAAAAATCAACTGAAATGATAATAAATAAATACTCACACATCATTGTAAGGCATGAGAAAATATTGGCCTTTTCTAGGACCCTTGAAACGTGAAGCGAGTGCACGCGACATCTGCGCTGCATTACCATATCCAATAGAACCAATCGTGCTCGGATCTACGAAGCTTATCATGTTGGACATTTTATTCTTTTTCACATATTCAATTAAGAAGCTACAAATATTATTAGATAGTAGTGAGTAGAAGTTATCATTTTAATTCAAGCTACAGAAAAATTAAAATAAAGATTGATTTACAAATGAGCTTACTGAATATAAAGGCAAATGACAGATCCTGCTATTTCACCTCCAGAGCATACGACATGTATATCTGATAAGAAAATGGTTTGCTTATTTGTCAATCCAAAAGTTTGTTTTCTTAAATCAAAAAAAAGTTCGGCCATTAGTCGAGGAATCCTTTACCCATGACCATAAATGCTTCAAGAAGATGGATAATTTTCACTCATGTCAACAACTAGCACCGGTTCAACATCTTCAATAAATTTATATCGCTTCTTTATGTTCTTGGAAGGACCTTTCTTGGTTCTCTAAAAAATTGTACATCAAAATAGAATAAACATATGGAATAAATACAAACTAAATATACTAGACATTCTAAAAAAAGCTTCCCGGCCTTTTGAGCATACAAGACATGTGTCGTGCTATTGTTTCTTACTGTAATCAGGGCTCCTGGCCAAGCAATAAAGTTCCCATGGCTTCTTGAAAAAACACAATTTCATCGCCAACGGGGAAGGGAAACTTAGCATTACCTTGATTGACTTGAGTGATTGACATTCTTGCATACTCCATGAATAGCCTGCTCACATCCTTCAATGACCGAGACTTCATAAATCTTTGCATAAGCAACAATGTTGCTCAATGATTGTAATAACCCGAATTGTTGGGACTTTGTAAAATGATGACTAAATAGTAATAATGACGATCAAGGAAACAATTTTAAGCCCACACTATACTAGAATATATAAATTAAGTTTCTAAGTTGATATTATGGTTATATGTATCAAATGAGTGTATCAAATGAGGGTATATAAAAGTCGTTAGTTCTCGAAGAAGATCAATATTTGAAAACGACCTTATTTTACGAACTATCGAGGAATACGTGAATCACTTTACGATCAAGGATTTAAAATCCTATGAATCAAACCCAAGTAGAAGATTACAGAACATAAGGATTTATATAAAACAATTACCCCGTGAATCACTTACAAAGATTTACCACAATTACGAGAAAGCGACCAAGTATATATGTAAGTGAATCAATGAATAAAAAACGTAAACCCATGCAAATCCCCATGTAAACCATGCAAACCATTCAAACCAATTAGTAATAATTAAAACCAATGATTGGTGATCAAATAGTAACATTTCCAAGAAGCATAGTAACTTGGTTGGCATGAATAGTAGTAGTGATGGGCATTGTACTTCCTAGCTTGTAGGCTTGGACAAATAAGGCATGCTTATTTACTTATGCAAGAAATATACATATATAAATAACCATAAAAATCAACCAACACCCAAAGCAACAAGCAAGCATCCAAGAGACTCTCTCTCTTCCTCATTTCATCCTCTAATTCGGCCCAAACAAGAAAAAAGGGAAAATAAAATTAAGAACTCAAGCTCTGGCCATGGATTAATTCTACAATTAATTCTTAAGCTTCTATATTTCTAAACTAAGGTAAAATAAATCACCCATCTCATTTCATTAAGGTTATCCTAGATAAAATAAATTGTTAAAGATGATGATGAATAGTGAAATGAATAGTAACCCTAGATTGTTTTGTTTATTTCTTGGTTGGTTAAGGATCTTTAAGCTCAATCAGGAAATTATCAAGGATCATCCATCCAAGAGAGACCTTCCAAGGACCCAATAAAGGTATAAAACCTTCTTTCAAACTTTGTTAGTAATGAACTTTTCAAGAAAACATGAATCTTGATTGTTGATTAAGATTATAGTAGTTTTATGTTAGCTTTTTTGTTGTGAGTGATTTTTTTTTGATAAATATGATGTTTATTAACACTAAACTTTCAGTTCTTGAGATGATTAAGTAGGTAAATAATTAAAATGAAACCATGGATCGTAACATAATGTTGTTAAAATGCCTGATTCGCGACTACTTAATTTTCTACAAAATTACAATATATGTAAATAGTTTTATTTTTAAAATAAGGCTTAACAATGATAGAGCTTGGTATAAGGATCATTTAGATGATTTAATTGCTTGATTTGGATTTACGGTTCAAAAGATAGGTCTGTTTTAGTTAAAACGATTTACGCGACAAGAACTGCTATGAATTATGAACTTTGGAAGTATAAACGATCGACTTAAAATTATTCCAAAATCATGAAAATTTTATAGAGAGTAAGAAATGGAGTATGCAAACTTCCATAAATATTTTAAGTGAGAATATTAATTTTTCAATTTTATAAATATATCAAAGTCGACATCGCGCAAGTAGAATTCCTTAAGAATCGCGAGAGGAGCCGAGTGGTAAAGGCAAATGAGATTAATGGACAATAAGAATGGTGAATTTAAAATGAAATTAATTAGTACTCGTACATTATTAAAATGGTGAGAGTAGAGAGAGTCGTGTTATGTGATTATAAATATTGCGTATTTAACGAAAAATAATAAATATGATTAAAGATTAACAAAATTGTTGTGCAAGACATGCCTATACAATAAAAAGACTAAGTCAAATTGACAGCCCTAAAATTTAATTGGTTGATAATCAACTATGTATTTTGTTTTATATTACTTGAGTTTGTAAATATGGTTAGAAGATTAGACTAGGGTATTTTTCCGTAAACCGTTCAAGCCCAAGGAATAAACTCTGGACGAAGATCGAGTTAGATCATGCCTCAGAGAAATGATACAGATGCCTGGATTTGAATAAATCTGTTTTATGAAAAATGTTCTAAGTCAAGATATCGCCAAGTCACAGATCAAGAAATATAGAGAGGTCATTCGAGAACTCCTAATTGACTTATCGAGAAGTCCAAAATGGCTTATAAAGAAGCTCAGAGATATCGACAAGTCAAATGAATATATGAACATTGGAGATATGGACAAGACATTTATGCATGTAGAGAACTCAGAGATATCGACAAGTCAAAATGAAGATGTGAAGATTGGAGATATCGACAGGTCAAATTACCATTAGAGATCTCAGAGATACCGACAAGTCAAAATTTATATAGAGATCTCTAAGATATTGAGAAGTCAATTGTACATGTAGAGATCTCAGACATATCGACAAGTCATTTAGCATGCAAATATCAAGAGGCCTCAACAATTCAAATATACCTATAGAGAACTCAGAGATCTCGATAAGTCATTATACTTATCGAGATGTCACTTCTCCATAGAACAAACTGGAGACCTCGACATGCCTCTCAAATACAAAATGCAAACAAATGAAGATTCAAGATTATTAGTCAACAAACAATCTAACAACTAGATTGAAAAGTCTACAAAGTAGTTGAGGAGAATACAAGATCAAGGGACAAGATTAACTAGATAGAGGATGGTCACAGACCTGCAAGATTCTGCATAGATTTTCTAAACTAGAAACGGAAATAGAAAAATGTTTCTTTAGAAAAGAGTTTAGTACATTTTACTTCAAGTTTTCTAAACTCGTGCGGCTAGTGTATAAAGCATGCACTGGTCCTTAGTTTAGAAGTATCAAATAGTTTTAGATTTTCTTGTATTCTCTCAGGGAAGAAGCTGAGTTCTTTTACTTTAAAGAACTTAGAATTTGTAACAAGACAAACTTAAGTAATACAAATTAAGTGAGTTTGAAATATATTGTTTGCTGTGCTTGTTGCTCTCATTCTGGTAACATAACATCTATATAAATTAAACTGCTTTGTTCACATACCAATTACCAAACTTCAAAAAGGCTAAAAATCAAGAAAACAAATTCACCCCCCCCCCCCCTCTGTCTTGTACTCAATAGCTAAATGGAACAATAATGTTCTTGATTTTAGATTATCAAACTAAGTCAAGAGCTCCCTCCACCTCAAAACCCCAGGCAAGTTTCAAAACTCTACTCCGATATACATGATAAGTGGCATTTTATACCACTTAGAACGTCTTATAATGGCTTGAATTGATGTCTTGGAATCAAGTATTTTGTGTATTTGATGTGTTTTTCTAGTGTTTGTGCATTTCAGGGTATTAATTGCATATCTGGAGAGATTTCATCAAGAATAAGCCTTGGCATGTGTTTGGCATTGCGCGTGGGAAGATAGGAGCAGAATGCAGCAAGAAACGGGAGCAAAAATAGAGCATTTTATAGAAGGGGTCTGAGCGCCCGCTCAGGAATGCTGAGCGGCCGCTCAGGGACGGAATTTTAAAATAATTATTTTAGACTCCTGATTCTGTTAAGCTTCCAACTTCTGAGTTAGCTGGGTTTTATAGGACTCCTATATAAGTAGTTTTCAGAGATGTTTTACATAGTGTTGGACCGTAGTATTAATCGAGGAGCAAGGAGATAAGGAAGAAGACCGTTTTGGCATATCGCAACGAAGAGGAAGCATATTTTCTTGTGATTCTTTATTTCGTTGTAACGTTAGATGCTAGTTTTCTTTACTTCGAACCTATTTACTCTTGTGACATATTCTGGTTTAATATAAGTAGTTTTAATTATTCTCGTGTGTTATTATCATGTTTTCATATGAACCCATGATGACGATGAGTTCAATCATGGGCTAATCGTGATCATGGGGTCGTAACGGATTTACTATGGAATTCTTTAGTTAGTTGTTTAATACCTTAGTGTGTGATGATTGTATGATACCTTGTATTGGTTGTGCTTAATCGTCTTATGTGCATCGCGAACATATAAGATAGGGTGTTAATCTCTTGTGAAGTGACAGTGGATCTTGAGGTTTAGAATTTGCCATGCTAGCATAGGTTCATGTATGTGTATGCATGATTAGTGGGTAACTCTAACCGTTTTACTTGCCCTGTGTAATCATAAGGAATAACTTGTGCTTAAATCGTTATGTTGTCAAATTCTGTAGACATATAGGGTCTCAACATAATTGATGCCTATTAAACGTCTATCTTAATTGTGGATGCTTGGTAGAATGGTATTAGTACAATGAAAGTTGGATTTTATTAGTTTCGTGTTGTTCGATTAATATCATCACTGTTGCATGCTAAGGGTAATGACAATGACTATTAAAGGAAGTAGTAATGAAGTTGTGATCTCATGTGTGTTTTAATATTGTTAATTCAAGTGTCAATTAAGTGCTTAATTCTCGTAGTTAATTGTAGTTAATAATTAGTTAATCAAATCTAAGTGTTATTGTCTTAACATTGAGAAGTAATTATACATTGGTGAGTGAGTGTTAATTGAACATAATTAGTCTGAGTCTCTATGGGAACGAACTAGAAAGTATTCTATATTACTTGCGAACGCGTATACTTTCGTGTATTATTAGCGCGTGTTTTTGCCCTAACAATACTGTTGTGTTATGGATAATGATTTACTGCATTTACATATAATGCCATGATTGCATATTACGATGTTTTATGTATTGCGATATATATAAATATCATACAATGTGTTGATGATTTTGGTATAAAAATATTATCGGATTTCAATTGATAACGCTGAAGTATAGCATTATATATATAAAAGATGCATATTTAGACTGAGAGTCGGTCAGTATGATTTGATAACAACCCGAAAGTATTCCAGAGCTGTTTTATTTAAGAATATTAATGCTAGCGAGTAGCGAGGTATGTATCTTGTAGACCCAGAGTCGGTCGACATGTATTACTAATTAAAAACCCGGTAATATTCCGGAGATGTCTTGGACAATTAAATTCCGTAATTGTTTTATTCCAAGGGACTCGGTGTTCTTTTGTGAAGTATTAAATACCTAGAATTTATTTAAAAATGGTTTTCAAAGATCATATTCCCTCAACTATATTTAAGTATTCCAAAAATGAATATTAATTCAGATATTCATTTAAAAAGTAGAAGTATTCTCCAACAATTATCTTATTAATACTTTCAATTATTTAATATTCACTTTAAGTTTATTTTAAATACTTAAACACAAATTAGTTGAGGAATAATATTTGAAATATTCTTTTAAATGAAATTATTCGATGTTTAATTATTTATTTTATTTAATTACTAAACATTTATTAAATGGTTTAATATAATCTAAAAATCATAAAACCTATTTTAAAATATATTTTCTGAGTTTCATAAAATCATTATAATAGTTTCAGATCGTCAAAAAATATTATCTCGACGTATTTTTAAATATTTTGACTATAGTGTCAAAAGAAACTACCATTAAATATTTCTAGTTGACAACAGTCAACTCACATTATCTTATTACTTCATCCAAAAATTCTCGGAACTACATATATACATATATGAGATGAGTTGTGCTTATCAACAAGCAAAACGCTTGGGGAACTTCGACATGGTTCGATTTCCAAATATATGATAGGATTCTTAAAGGACAAGGGAAGGGTAGAGATCCAGTACTTTGTGTACTGGGGAGACTACTAATTTAATTCCGCATGAGAAGGTACCATGTATACTGAGGGACATCCGAAGTATGCAAAATATACCCGGGAGAAAGGGAAAGCATATAAAGTTTGAATGCGGCTAGGATGACAACCGGGAGTAAGGAAGTCGTCCTTCTACATGTAGAGAACAATAATAATATTCTGTTGTACGACTGATCATCGTAAAGCAGGGCTCTAGTGAATGTCCTATTCTTCCAATTAGAATTGAGATGTAATACTGTAACCCAAGCCTGGGTGATGGGTTTGTCATTAAGGTATTTGCAGACTATAATTCTATCAAAAGCATAATTTCGAAAAGAGGTGTATAACACCAAGAAAGGGATTCTTTTGAAATTATAATACTATTGAGAGTATTATCAAGATATTTTGATATATATAAAATTCATGATTTAATTTTAACAGAAAAGGTGTATACCACTGATATTTCAAATCATCCTATTATATGATGAAGTATTATTTTAATAATTATTTTCGAACTATTTTATACATTATGGCTGAGCATTAATGCTCACTCTTGCTTTCTTTTAAATGTCACAACACAACAGATAACCAGCATGCTAGTGAGATACCTAATCGACTGCAACCACGAGGACAAATCCTTGCAGCATTGCTTCAGGAAAGTCAGAAATTCTGATACGCTTCAGATAATTATAAGATTATTGTAACTTAATTTAGAGGTTACGGATAATAGTTTGAGATCATGTAAAGTACATTTGAGTCTAATAACAGATGATACTTGTTGTATATCGTTTCTAAAGCTATAGCTTGTGTGTGTGAGATTGGGGTCTGTTAGTTTATTGAATCAATACATGTTATACATGATTGATGGATGGCATGACGACCGAGATTGTTGAACCCGAATTTCGGGGCGTTAAAAAATGGTATCATAGCACTAAGTTATAGTACCTAGAGATGACAGTGCTAACAGTTTTGTGTAGATGATAGATTGCGTAAGAGCTCATCTAGAGTTCATCATTGGACTACTAGATGTAGTACCAGTGAGTAGGTTAGGATAAATGTATATCCGAGGTATTGAACTATGACTAATAGAGTCACTGGAGATTATCATAATGGTGAGAAGAAAATTTATAATCGAATATGATTTGGGAAAAATGTTATATAAAACTTGGAGCTGAGTCTCCATTGCATTTGAGGTAAAGAAGGTATTACCAACACCATATGTTCATTTGATAACACGAGCCTGGTTACTCGTAGTTCTTTATAGGTTGCCCATGTGGGATCATCACATATGAGAACCCTGAAGTGTAATTATTAATATACAGTTGAGGTTATTGACCCAAACTAGTTGAAGGTATCATTTTACCAACGAGGATTTGAATAACGTATGAATAACGAATTCAGCAGAGATAGTGCCAATATACCCTTGAGGATTTTATTTCTATTAAGGAAGATTTGAACATAATATATGAATGTTATCGTACGACGAGTACACTACATGATATTATTAGTGTGATTAACATGTAAGGTTATGATGGTTTAGCTCAAAGATCAAGAGCGTCAAGAATTGATGGCATGTCTACAATTAAATGGCGTATGATTACACTGAGCGATAGTTGGATCTTAGAACCTACTACAAGGACTAAGGAGAGACTACTGAGTCTAGAATGAAATTCTTCAGTAAAAATGTTGAGACTACATATATATACTCATAGTGTCACATCTCTGTTCAAGAAGCACACACGAGCATACATTTAATATTAATAATAAGTCATTTATATTTTATTAAATATTTTAATTGGATTACTTGTTATTCTTAATAATGAGTAGATGAATTTTAGTATTAAATATGCAACATATTTATATATTACAAGTGTGTGCATTTAGTGATTAGACCTTTATGTGGTAGCTTAATATTATCAAGAAAGTAAATGTTATATTTTATTTCCCGTATGAAATTATTGAAAGAGTAGGACCCTTAGCTTAGAAGCTAGAATTACCTTTAGAGCTTTCCCAAATTTATATTGTTTTTCATTTTAGTATGCTAAAAAGGTATCGTTCTGATCCTACACGTTTTAAAAGATCCTAAAATAGAGATCTATGAAAATGCAAGTTATGTAGAAGAATCAGTAGAAATTATAGGTCGTAAGATCAAACTGTTAATGAATAGGGAGATACCACTTGTTAAAGTATTATGGAGGAATCACTCTAGAGAAGAAGTAACTTGGGAAACAAATGAGAACATGAAACGACAATATCCATACCTATTCAACAATACATGTATCTAATTTCGAGGACAAACTTTTTATTAGGAGGGGAGAGTTGTCACATCTCTGTCCAAGAAGCACACACGAGCATGCATTTGATATTAATAATAAGCCATTTATATTTTATTAAAGATTTTAATTGTGTTGTCATTGTTAATCATGAGTAGATGAAATTTAGTATTAAATGTGCAACATATTTATATAATACAAGTGTGTGCATTTTGTGATTAGACGTTTATGTGGTAGCTTTATATTATTAAGAAAGTAAATATTATATTTTATTTCCCGTATGACATTATTGAAAGAGTAAGACCCTTAGCTTATAAACTAGAATTACCTTTAGAGATTTCTCATATTCATAATGTTTTTCATTTTAGTATGCTAAGAAGGTATCGTTCTGATCCTGCACATGTTTTAAAAGATCCTGAATTATAGATCTATGAAAATGCAAGTTTTGTAGAAGAACAAGTAGAAATTACAGGTCAAAAGATCAAACAGTTAAGGAATAGGGAGATACCACTTGTTAAAGTATTGTGGAGGAATCACTCTAGAGAAAAAGCAACTTGGGAAATAGAGGAGAACATGAAACAACAGTATCCCTACCTATTCAACAACACAGGTATCTAATTTTGAGGATGAAATTTTTATTAGATGGGTAGAGTTGTCACATCTTTGTCTAAGAAATACAGACAAGAATGCATTTAATATTAATAATAAGACTTATATTTTATTAAAGATTTTAATTATGTTACTTGTTATTGTTAATATGAGTAGATGAAATTTAAAATTAAATGTGCAACATATTATATATTACAAGTGTGTGTATTTAAAGATTAGATGTTTATGTGGTAGTTTAATATTATCAAGAATGTAAATGTTATATTTTATTTCGTAAAAATATTTTTTTTCATTATTTAAATTATAGATAAAAATTGAGTTACTGAATTGTGAGTTATTTGTTAAAATAACCATTAAAGCATTTTTTTGAGATTTTAAGTTGGTTGGAAGGAGGAGAAAGTAAATATTAGAAGCAGAAAGTAGTTACTTTATAATAATAAAGGGAAAACTAGACAAAAGGTGGCCATGCATGCATGTCCATTCACACTTAGTGGCATAGTCTTGTTAATTGTTTATATTAAAATAATAGTAAAATAATAACAATAAAAAGATTATGAACATAGTGTGACCTAGTGACCAAGTTCAAGGTGAGTTGAGTCAGTTATGCATGGTTCCCTAATTAATAGGATTTGATTAGAATGCATTTAAATAAGAAATTAAATCTATATAAAATTTTGATATTAGATGGGATATTTGGAATAAAAAAAATAAACAAAGAAATAAGAAAATGTCTTAGGAATATGTTGTAGGTTTGATGATAACTCAGCAAAACACCCTAAGTTGATAAGTTAAATAATTTTGTAACCATCAAAGTGATGAAGTAGCTTATGTTTAAATAAATCTGTAGCACATTCCTGTATATTACAATATCTTAGAAGTTTATAAGTTGTTAGAAATTCTAAGTCATGTTGACTACTAGCAAGATATGCAAGATAGGTTTGCTAATTGTAAATATTTGTTGCTTTACAATTCTGCATAAGTGAAAAAGTATCTGTTAGATATATTTGTGATGTCATTTCTAATCTGTTGTGTTTAGTTTCAGAACTTAATATCAGGACTTACTGGAAATCAGAACTTGCTGAAGTCGGAACTTATATCAGAACTTAAGGCCGTCAGGATATATATCAGGGCTTAAGTGCGGATACTACATATAATGAAAGCAACTGATTTACAGGAAATGATCATGACTAAAACAATAGAAGATATGCATGGAGAGTTAGAAGATCAGAAGACTTGTAGAAGATAATATCTGATTGATATATTTTAGGAGATAGAATTATATTCCATATCAATTAGAAGATATCTTGTAACTGTGTACTATATAAACACAACTTAGGGTTTACACTATACGTGTTATCATTATCGAGAAAGATTATACATTTTAACCTAGCAGCTCTTAGTGATATTGTTCATCACTGAGAGAGAACAACTGTTCTATTGTAACAGGGTTTATTATATTGAATATATTTGAATATTGTTACATACTTGTGTTGAAAATCGATTTGATTGTATAAACACAATAATCAACCTCCTTCTATAGTGTTATGTGACCTAACAAGTGGTATCAGAGCCTTTCTGTTAACACACATACAGTAAGATCCAAACAATTAATCATGTCTGAAGAAACACAAACTCTAACTAAGCCCACCAAAACTCAAGATACAAAACACTCAAACCCACAGTCGATATAAGACTATTAGGGTTCCCATACTGAGACCTTCTGAGTACCCCATATGGAAAGTGAAGATGGCTATGTTTCTGGAAGCTACAGATCCAGAATACTTTAATAGAATTAATGAAGGGCCATATAAGCCTACCAAGCTCTCTGTTGCAGTTGCTGATCAACCAGCAAATACCATACCAAAGGAGAAAGGTGAATACACACCTGAAGATATCTCATCTATTGCCAAGGATGCAAGGGTAAGGCATTTGCTGCATAGTGCAATTGATAATGTCATGTCAAACAGGGTAATTGGATGTAAGACTGCAAAGGAGATATGGTATGCTTTGGAAACAAGATTCCAGGGAACTGATGCAATAAAAAAGAACAGGAAGACTATACTCACTCAAGAGTATGAGCACTTTGACTCAAAAGCTGATGAGTCATTAACTGATTTATATGACTGGTTTGCCAAACTCTTGAATGATCTGTCACTGGTGGACAAGGAATATGATCTTGAAGATTCAAATCTAAAATTCGTTTTAGCTCTTCCTGAAAATTGGGATTTGAAGTCAACTACCATAATAGACAACTATGACCTTACTGAAACTACTCTTGATGAAATTTATGGTATGCTCAAGACTCATGAACATGTGATGGATCAAAGGAGCAAGAGGCATGGAAGAAAGTCAAGGACAGTTGCTCTTAAAGCTGAGGAGGAATCTCCTAAAGTGGTTGTCTCAAAGAGGGGCAAAGGAAAGGCTCTCATCATATAGTCTGATTCAGAGTCATCAAATTTTGATGATGATGATTCATAATCTAAAAATTTATCTGAGGTTGATGTTGATGCAGAGATGATGCGACTGTGTGCTCTTATGGTGAAGGGTATCACAAAGATAGCCTATAACAAATTTAGAAAGGGCAAGAAGTTTTCCAGGAAAGGTGGAAGTTCTGATAAGAAAGGGTTCAGAAAGTCTGAAGGCAAAGGAGGAAAGTCTGACAGAGGAGACAACTCAAATGTCAAATGCTATAATTGTGGTGAAAGAGGCCACATATATCCTGACTACAAGAAAGGAAAAAGTGATAAAGGCAAGGCACCTGTCACAAAGAAGAAAAGCTTGACATACACTTCAGATTCTGAAAATGAGGCGAATTATGCCTTGATGGAAAATGTTGATAGCAGTACTGACACTGCTGAATTGAAGGTACCTCAAACAACTTTTGCTTTTCATACAGATGATATTACTGAGTTGAGATTATATCTTAAAACCATGTTTATTAGATTTAGAGATCAGACTTTAACAAATGAAAGATTAACATCTGAAAGTCTTGCTCTTAGAAACAAAAATGACTATTTAGAAAAAAAGTTAGTTATGTTCCATCAAACTCAGAAAGAAAGAGATGATGCTTTGTATGTTAGAGATGAAGTGCTAAAACTGAATAAATCTCTTACATATGAATTAGAAAAGGAAAAAGAAATCATCAAAACATGGACTAACTCTGGTAGAACAACTCAGAATATAATAAGTAGTGGAAACTGGAAAGAGGACTTAGGTAATGAAGATGATAAAGTAGAAAAGGAAAATGTGTCATCTAAAACAAACTTTACCAAGAAAGCTGAAAAGCCTAAAGTTAATCTTGTTAAGTTTGTAGCAAAAACTGTAATGTCTGATTCTGAAAAGATGAAAGATTCTAGAACAGAAGTCAAAGAAAAGACAAATTCTGACAAATTAAAACAGGACAAACCAGCTTCAGTAAATATAGGTTTAATGACTAAGAAGCAGCTTCAACATAAGCTGAAAGAGATTAGAAATGTGAACAAGGGAAAGGAAGCTAGGAAAAATATGATTGGAAAGGAAGGTGTGAATAAAAGCAATAATTATATGTCTGTTCCTAATGCTCCTAGAAAGCAATGTTATAACTGTGGAAACTCTAACCATATTGTTTCTTTTTACAGGAAAAATAAAGTTATAAACTCTTTACCTCCTAGATCAGGAGTTAAGAGTCGGTCTGTTTGGTTTAAACCATAAAATCCTTGTTTTCATTGTGGTAGTTTATGGCATTCCATTTATACTTGTAAGGAATATCATAGTTTGTACTATGATTATTATCAAATAAAACCTTCTTTAAAGAAAGTTAGTGTAATTCCTTCTAGTGTAAAGGCTAATGCAAAGTCTGATACAAAATCTGATAAACAACATGTTAGCATAAACTCTGAAACTAAATTCGCTGCAAATGCTAACAAACTTAAAAAGGACAAAGGATCCAAGCAAGTATGGGTCCTTAAAACTAACCAATAGTGGTCTTTGTGATTGCAGGGCAACAGGAAAAACATCATAGTCCTGGACAGTGGATGCTCAGGACATATGACTGGAAATAAAGCCCTGCTATCAGACTTTATGGAGAAAGTTCGCCCAGGAGTTTCTTATGGAGATGGCAATATGGGAAAATTTCTGGGATATGGCAATATCAATCTTGGGAATGTCATCATTGAAACAGTAGCTCTTGTCTCAGGACTTAAACACAATCTGCTAAGTGTGAGTCAAATCTGTGACAGAGGTTATCATGTGGATTTCTTTGAAGAACATTGTGAAGTTGTAAGTAATTCTACAGGCAAAGTGGTTATGAAAGGTTACAGACATGGTAACATATATGAAGCCAGACTTTTAACAAACTTTGATGGTTCTGCAATCTGTCTGTTAAGTAGAGCATCAATTGAAGAAAGCTGAAATTGGCATAAGAGACTCTCTCATTTAAATTCAACAACATAAATGAGCTAGTAACGAAAGATCTTGTGAGAGGATTGCCAAAATCAGTATTTGCTCCTGATGGCCTTTGTGATTCATGTCAAAAGGTAAAACAAAGAAAATCTTCATTCAAGAGCAAAACTGAATCCTCAATTCTTGAGCCTTTTCACTTACTGCATGTTGATCTATTTGATCCAGTTAATGTCATGTCTATTGCAAAGAAGAAATACGATATGGTTATAGTGGATGAGTTCACAAGATACACTTGGGTGTATTTCTTGCTTAAGAAGAACAAAACTGCATCTACTCTAACCGATCATGTCAGACAGCTGGATAAGTTGGTTAAAGATTTTGTTAAAATCATAGGAAGTGATAATGGCACTGAGTTCAAGAATTCAATCATGGAAGAGTTCTGCAAAGAGCATGGAATAAAGCAAGAATTTTCTGCACCTGGAACTCCACAGCAAAATGGAGTTGTAGAAAGAAAGAACAGGACTCTCATTGAAGCTGAACGAACTATGCTTGATGAAGAAAAGATACCAACCTACTTTTGGGTTGAAGCTGTGCAGACTGCTTGTTTTACACAGAATGCTACACTTATAAACAAGCCTAGAAAAACATCATATGAGATGGTGAAGAAAAAGAAGCCAAATCTGAAATACTTTCATGTATTTGGATGTAAATGTTTTGTTCTTAAGACTCATCCTGAACAGCTGTCAAAATTTGATCTAAAAGCTGATGAAGGAATTTTTGTTAGATATCCACTTTCCACAAAAGCCTTCAGAGTCTACAATTTAAGAACAAGAGTTTTCATGGAATCTTTCAATGTATCTTTCGATGATAAAAACGATTACTGGACTTGAAGATTTCAATGATCATGATCAGCTGAGATTTGAAAATGAAGATTTAAATTTTGATTCTGTAAATTCTGATGACTTAAATCCTGATCCTGTAAGTTCTGACGGGTTAAGGTTTGATGTAATTGAAACTGTGGTAATTACTCCAAAGGAAAATGCACCTATTCAGGGGGAGCAAGCTAATGATCCTACCACAACTTCCATCTACAAGGAAGTGGACTAAAGCACATACACCTGACTTAATAATTGGAGATCCTAAAGCAGGTGTCAGAACTAGAACAACAACATCAAATGAATGTCTCTATCATTCCTTTCTATCTCAGGTTGAACCAAAGAAAGTAGAAGAAGCTCTTCAAGATGCTGATTGGGTGCAAGCAATGCAGAAAAGTTAAATGAATTTGAAAGAAATAAAGTTTGGACCCTAGTGCCAAGACTAAAGAACAGATCAATTGTTGGCACAAAATGAGTGTTTAGAAACAAAACTGACAGTGATGGCATAATTACAAGGAACAAAGCAAGGTTGGTTGCTAAAGGTTACTCTCAACAGGAGGGTATTGACTATGATGAAACATTTGCTCCAGTGGCTAGATTGGAAGCAATAAGAATCTATTTGGCTTATGCTGCTCACAAAAAGTTTAAAGTCTTTCAAATGGATATGAAAAGTGCTTTTCTCAATGGATAATTGGAAGAAGAGGTATATGTTGAACAACCTCCAGGATTTGTAGATCCAAAATTTCCTAATCATGTATAGAGACTTGACAAAGCACTTTATGGCCTTAAGCAAGCTCCAAGAGCATGGTAATAGACTTTAGCTCAATTCCTTCTTGAAAGTGGGTTTACCAGAGGCACAATTGATAAAACACTATTCTACCTCAACCATGGAAAGGACTTACTTTTGGTACAGATATATGTTGATGATATCATCTTTGGTTCTACAAATGCCAAACTCTGTGAAAGGTTTGCAAAGCTAATGCAGTCGAGATATCAAATGAGTATGATGTGGGAACTTAACTATTTTCTGGGACTTCAAGTGAAGAAAAATGAAGAAGGTACTTTCATAAATCAATCCAAGTACACCAGAAATTTACTCAAGAAATTTGGAATGCAAGACAGTTCAACTGCATCCACTCCCATAGCCACTGCAACTAAGTTAGATAAAGATACTGGAGCATCAATAGATATTACTAACTACAGAGGTATGATTGGCTCTTTACTCTATTTATCTGCAAGTAGACCTGATATCATGTATGCTACATGTCTTTGTGCAAGATTTCAGGTTGAACCAAGAGAACCTCATCTAATAGCTGTGAAAAGAATTTTCAAGTACCTCAAGGGTATAGCTGGTCTAGGATTGTGGTATCCTAGGGAATCAGATTTTAAGCTAATTGGTTACTCATATGTAGATTTTGCAGGATACAAAATAGACAGGAAAAGCACCAGTGGAAGCTACCAGTTTCTTGGAGGCAGATTGGTTTCTTAGTTTAGAAAGAAACATAAATAAATTTCCACATCACCTACAGAAGTAGAATATATTGCTGCACGAAACTGTTGTGCACAGATTCTTTGGATGAAGAATCAGGTACTGGACTATGGGTTAGAATTTTCCAAAATACCCATTTACTGTGATAATCAAAGTGTTATTGCTATGACAGGTAATCCAGTTCAACACTCAATGACAAAGCACATCAGCATTAGGTACCATTTCATAAGAGAACATGTGATGAAAGGTATAGTGGAATTGCATTTTATTCCAACAGATGAACAACTAGCAGATATTTTCACAAAACCACTATGTGAAGCTACTTTTACAAGATAGGTAAATGAACTTGGAATGGTTTCAGGTTCTTTCTCAAAATCTGCTTAGTTTTTGTTCTCATACATCAGACTTTATGATTAGTGTTTGCAGATAGTCTTATCTCCATATAATTTGTGCTTAAATTGTTATATATTAAATACTGATTTTTATCTGATGTGTATCTATATACTCTGATTGTGTTTTGAATGTTCTGTGACTATTCAATCCAATGAGGATTATTTGATATATGCTGACTTAGTAGTCTTTAACAAACTGTGTATCCCATGTATGAATTAGTTGTTTATGTGGAAATCAATAACAAATAACACAAGCAAATTCTGATTTTGATCTTAGTTAAATTCACTTTGTGTATCTCATTACTAAGTCACAAACTAGATTATTGCTTCTTATCTGTCAAATTCTGATGTCACTAAATCTTAAGGGTGAACTACATGCTTGATAAGCCTCACTCATCTGAAGAAAACAAAAGAAATGAAATTGAAGTTAGGTACTCCTTTGAGATCTAGAGTAAATATGTGAAAGGGAAGACCCAAGTGCATTGCTGGTATTAAATTATATGCATTAGAAAAACAAATAATTTTTTATTGGTGACTTTTCACATTCTCTGATTACTGGAGAAATACTCTGATAATAGTATAAATTCTGATAGCAGTTGTGACTCACTTACACTGAGAAGCCACTGTAAAAAGAATGTCAAAAGATGCATAAAATGAGCACAAACAGTTGAGGTGGACTCTTGCATAAATTTATTCTATAGTAGACTTCAAAATTAAAGACAAATTTTAAGCATTTTTCTTAGTTATGCCTTAGTTTATCAGAATTTAATCATTTTCTGATCATTTGCAAATGCACGCACTCTCACTCCATATGAATGATGAAAATTACTGTGGTGATTAAGTTGTCTTTGACAAACAGTTGAGTATTATTTGAATAAATTCTGAGGATAAGTTCTGATGAAAGTTCTGATGGTTAAACTCTGAAGAAACCAGTCAGTATTTGTATGAAGAATCACAGCAACAGACATTCACTTTTTGAGTGCACAAGCCATGTTCTGATGAGCGTTAAATTCATGATAATAGTCAAGTTCTGATGCAAATCCTGATGGAAACTCTGATGCTTAGGTGACATTATTTATTTACTTAATTTATTTGTGGTATTTACTATAATGGTCATATTTATCAGAAAATAATTAAGTGAGAGAAAAACAGTGATAATCATTTGGTTTAAGGGTTGCGTGTCTATTTTGAAAAATAGCATGTGAGCAATAATTGCTGCACATTTCCTGTACCCACTAACCACTGTTTTGACTATTTATTGTGTGACAGGTGTCTAATGTCGGTTCTGCTTCAAAATTTAACCGTTGTAATTAGTGGGTGTATAAATAAGAGAGTTAAAAGATTTTACAATCTTTTACCTACTTTTCTTATTCTTTAATCTCTCTTATTCTCTCTCACTCTCTAACATTCTCTCAAGCTATTTTCTTACAGGCATTTTATCAAACACCTTGTGTACGCACTATTCTCACTTGATTATTCACCGAAATGGCACCAAAGGACATCATTCTTAATGGAGCCAAGTTTGTTCCCAACAACTATATGGCTATTCTTAACAAGGACGTAGCTCCATCAGATCTTCACTTTGTTCAGGACTTTCTTCCTAACAGTGAGATTGGGTATACATTGACCCAACCCTAGGCTCTTTCAGGAATACAGATACTGGAATTTTGGAGGTCAAGTGTTTATGATGATGGTGGACAAGCTGGGTCCCTAAGTATTATCTTTACAACAGGGGAGGATGAACAAGTGGTGACTTTGTCTACTATTCGCCAAGCTCTACATCTGCCAGAAGATTGTATTTTCAATTCAACAGTTGAGGAGCCAGCTCTTCAACAAATGATGGAAAATCTAGGCTATGAAAAGCCTTTGGCAAAGCTGGGACAATTGAAGAGACCCCACATCAGGAGGGAGTGGAGTTTCTTCTTTGACTGCAACACCAGAGTTTTTACCAAGAAATGTTCCAATTTTTATGCAATTCCAATTCTTAGTCAACGAATTGGGTATGCTCTAATTCATCAAACTCATTTTGATTATGCCAGTGCTATGATAGATTTCATATGTGATAGGATGACAGAAGATAGAAACACAGTTTATTTTGCTAGATTCTGTCAGCTTATATACGGTTTTGGTTGTTCTGATGCACCTCAGAATTTTAGTGAGTCAATTCCACCATTTAAACTTGCCAAAAGGGCTTTCATTGACTTATTATCCACTGATAATAAGAAGACTGTACTAAGACCCCTCCAAATTCCTCAATCAGTCAAACAACTCTTAGTAAACTCTGACCCAAACACCTATACTGCAATATATCCTGATATAGCACTATTTCAACCTCCATAAGCACCTACACAACCTACCACTTCACAACCACGACCTACCATCAGAACATATTTCAAACCAGCACAATCCTCTCACCACAACCATCTGCTACAACATCAAGATCCAAACCTTTAAAAGCAAAATCTGTTCCTAAATCTCCACCAAGGAGAAGAAGGATGATACTAAGGGATGAGTCTGATGAAGAAGAGGAGCAAGTCTAGGTTCATGCATCAGAACCTGTGACAATTGAAGCTGAAAATGTGATTTTTTAGAAGGAAATAGAAGCTGAAGGGTCTGAAATTCAGAAAAGGAAAAGATCTGCAAACTCTGATGCAGATCATGTTTCTCCACCATCCAGGAGATCAAAGAAAATGAGAGCAGAAAGGCATTTGGCACAACCTCACTCTAAGAATACTCAAGAAGCTGAGGAAGGAGATCAGGAATCTCTGATCTCATCTAAACCAATTATCATTGAAGCCCTTCCTCAAGCTAAAGACACTGTTCCAGACACAGTGATCACACCTCATGTCTCTCCTATTAAAGAAACAACAGTTGAAGATTCAGGATTAAGTCCTGAAATTGACATCCACGGGATGAACATTCCTACTGTTCTCTATCTGGAAGCTCCAAATGCAGCTCAGCCATCTACTATTATTTCTCAAATCTCACAGGCTGAGATACCATCTACACCAATTCTGGATCTGGAAACTGAAGATCAGAATGAATTTGTTCCAGAATCTCCTTCAGTTACACACACTCTTGTGTTATCAGAAGATGAGGAGATGTTATCAAGTTCTGGAGACAGTGCTCCAGTTGATGCTCCCATTCTTGGAAAGGAGGAACTGCTTACAAAGTTTGTTGAAAAAGAGGCTCCTGTTCCTTGGGAAGAAACTCTCAGAGGAGTTGAGTGGACCAAGAAGTGGAATGAATATGATATCATTCCAAGCTCTAAAGTTCTGACAGAGAATATTGCAAAAGATGATGAGCTGTTGACAAACTCTGATTTCAAACACCAACTCAAAGTCATAACTCTAAGTACTAAAAACCTTCAAGGTCAACACTCCATTACTCATGAAAAGGTTGAAAAACTTCGGGAAAGAGCTGATAAGCTGGATATGGAGATCAAGCTAGACAAAAAGAGGTTTATCAGACCTATTCATGAGAAAGTTGAAGCTATTGAGAAGGTTCAAGAAAAGCAACAGGCCCAACTTACTGAGGTGCTGAAGAATCAAACCTCTCAACAAGCTCAATTGAATGAAATTCAATCTTCAGTAGAACTTCTTCTCTCTCTCCTACTACCAGATGATGCCAAAAAGGGGTAGAAGGTAGTTAAGTCCAAATGGTCAACTAGTCAAATACTGAAGAAGAAGGATGATAAAAGTGATGACCAGGGAAACTCTGATAAGAGTAGAGGTCAGAGTCAAGGTCAAGGAAAAGGTCAAGGAAAATCTTCACAGAAAGTAATTTATGATGTTAGCAAATCTTCTACACAGAAGAAGTCAAGTTATGATGCTGTGCATGCTAAAAGTCTGATGTCAAGTTCTGATATCCTGATTCAATTAGGATCTAAAGACTCTCAGAAGTTTTTACAAACTCTGAAGCTAAAGGAAAATCAGACTACTGTCTACTACAAAGATCTTAAAATTGAGACACTTGATGAAGAAATTGCTAGAAGACTATTTCTCAAGCATAATCCTGGAATGGATTATGAGAATTTAAGGAGGAAGAAGCTAGATTTGCAGCTGTGAAGACAAATTTTAAGTCTAAACTTCTAATGCTAAGAAAACTCCAAGGCCTAAGGTAAAAGGCATTGTGATCAAGGAAAGGTCAAATTCTGAGGCTTCAAAGCCAAAGACAAGATCACAAGTTGATCCCAAGGATAAAGGGAAAGGAAAGATTAATGAACCAACAACGCCGCAGGAGATGAAGATTCCTCAAATCCTGATGAAACCTGTATGCAAACTGGTTCAAGTATTTGATGATGCTGCTGCAGTAGATGAAACTGTTCAAACTCTGAAAAGAAGAAGATAACTGAAGAATCTAAGACAACCTCTGACATAGCTCAAGTTGTTCATGTAAAGACATCAGAAATTCACACACCACGGAAATGTCTTCAATTTTCGTACTTTCCTTTTCCGTATCCAATACATAGGCTAAATAAGCTTTACATTCTCGGCGTAACAATCGTTTCTTCTGCATCATCATTAGGAACCTTTGCCTTTATTTCTCGCCTTTAAATGTTACCGTTGCATTTCCTTCAGTTTGCAAATTCAATTTCTTTATTCGCGCAATCGATATGGGCATTGTTATCGGCTAACCAATCCATTGCTAAAATAATATCAAATTCTCCTAACTTGAAAGGCATCAAGTCAACTGAGAAATGATGTCCCGCTATTTCGATATCGCACCCTGGACACACTCGATCTACCACAATTTGATCGTTGTTTGCTAACTTTATAATTAACGTTTCGTCCAACCATTGAATTTTACAATATAACTTATGAATAAATTTTTCAGAAGTAAAAGATCTTGTGGCTCCAGAATCAATCAACACTTGTGCATCAACTGAATTCACAGGAAGTGTACTTGCAACCACACTGGGACTCTGCACAGCTTCTTTCATTGACATATTAAAGGGCTTTGCCCTAGGCTGATTCTGCTGTGTTGGTGGAGGTAATGCCAAAACCTTTGGGATACTGGCTGCCATTGCCGCTCCTCTACAGTAATTCCTGACTTCAATCTGCCAATCCTTAACAAGCTAAAGAGAACAAAGTCAAGAGCAGTCAAGAAGGTGAAGTTGTCAGCTCTCAAATCCAAATCTCTAGTCAAAGCTCAATCTAAAGTCAACAAAGGAGATTATATGTACTTGTGTGACATCAAGGAGTTTTATGATCTAAATCTCTATCTAGATGAACTAGATGAATTGAGAGGAATTGATGCGTACAGAAACCTACCTGAAAGGTTAGTGTTCAAGTACAAGGGAGGAAATGAGATTTAGTGGCCACTTCACAGGATCCTTCAAGAAAGCCAAGCTGTACTGATTAAGGTTTATTCATCTTTTAAGAAGAACTTTGGGTTCAATGTAACTGCAAGAAGATTGGTACTAAAGAAGATTGAAGAACTAAGGAGTTTAGAGCTAAAGATGCACTCCCAAAGACTCTAATCATCCCTTACACAGGGAGCATAGTGCATCTAAGGCCCTACTGGCTGATGGAGTTCATGGATGCCAAAGGAGTGAGAAGATTTTTCAGATTAGAAGACCAATTGAGCATCTCTAGCAATGAGACTCTCTTGGAAATGCAAGAAAAGCTAAATCTCTCAGAATCAGTTGAACTGGAATTCCATAGGCAGCTCCAAAATTAGATTGAAGAAAACAACAGAAAGCTTGGAAAGAAATCCAGACCTTCAAGGAACTAGATAAATCTGCTCAGGCTAGAGGAGCACCTTGAAAATGACTGTGAGCTAAACTTTGTACATTTTGTTAATTGAAGCATTTTTCAGTATTATTTACATTCTTTTAAAGTTGTATTTTTAGGGTGTTTTGTTATCATCAAGTATCTCTTAATTTATGGCTACAATTCCAGTAGACATAAATTGGCGGAGATTGTTGTGTATATGTTGCGTACTTGATGATTTCATGAACAAAACACCTTGGTAGATTTTACTTAGTGAAAATGTAGCACTCGACGGATAAGGATTATAGTCCCGACGGATAACTCATTTTAGTCCCGACGGATGATGACTTATTATCCATCGAGTGAGTAGCTTATGTAACAATAAGTCTGTAGCACATTTCTGCATACACATTGTTTAAAATCTGTAGTAGTACTTAAGTCATGTTGACTTTAACTAGATATGCAGAATAGGTTGATTAATTGTACATAGATGATGTCTTGTAATTCTGCATAAATTGTAATAACCCCAATTTTTGGAAATTTTTGAAACCCTTATGAATAGTGTTTTGCTGAATGAGAAAACTTTTCATGCCACACTATGTAGGGGTTCTGTTATGGATATTCTAAGATTTTATTAGTACTTTATATGGTATATAAGTGTATGTAAAGATCGTCAGAATCCAATTCCGAACACTTTGATTTTTCCCGGAAATCCACCAGATACAGAAAGAAGTGAGTATAAGGTAACAGAATAAATAAGATTTAAATTCAAGTATTTTAATAGAGGATCATAAAAGGAATATAATGTATTGAGAAAGGTTAAGGGAACCCAAGTAATAAGATCCCGGGTATGATCCCTCAAACGATAAACGAGAACGAAAGTTAAGCGAACCGTATAACAGATCAGCGGTCATTAGGCAAGCAATTAGAAGCTAATCAAAGAGATTAGTGGGGATGATTTCATCAAACCAATGAGAAGAGGACAAAGGAGAGTGGATGACATAGGCATGGTGACATAAACATGACATAAGGGAAGGAATTGTTGGATGATTGTGAGCCACACAATATTTACCAAGGTAAAAACCTAATTAACAAGCAAATCATCACACAAATACATAAGAAACCAAACCAAAAACATTTCCTTCTTCCCCCATCTCTTTGCCTCGGCTTTTTGAAGAAAAGCAAGGAAGAAAATTCCAAAACCCAAGCTCCACTTAATCATAATTCAAGAGGTTTGTTTCTTTAGCTTCCATAATTTATAACTTAGATGAGCCATAAGTTTAAGCTCAAGATTCCATGTTTAACATAGCTAATCAATTCATCAAAGTTCTTGGTGAATAGTGTTTTCAAGAAACTAACTTTGTGTTTTCTTATGTTTCTTCAAGATCCAAGCTTAGTAGAGATAGTTAGTGGTTATTTAAGGCTTCCTAAGTGATTCTCCACTCTCCAAGGAAGGTATAACTTCTCAAACCCTTAGTCTTAAGTTTTTTTGGTTTGGATTTCATAATGTTTAGATGATGGGTTAGTGTAATGGGTGTGTACTCATGTTAGAGCTTTGTTTAGTAACTGGTTTTGTTGATTTTGGAGTTATGAGTGATGCTTGTTATATTTGAAGTTCTTGGTCACATTTTTGACTTGGTTTAGATGAATAAATTGGTAATATTGAGTTATTGGGGCTGTTGTAGTATGGTATGGATGGAGTTTGGGTATATGGTTGATTTGTGGTTGATTGGTAGTTGAATTGGAATGGTATAAATTTGGGAAATCGCGTAAACATAGCCATCGTAATGTCCGATTTACTTTAGACTGCTTTTGTTCATAACATTAGGACCCGAGAACCCCCTGCTAGATTACGACCATTACCACGTTTAGATAGTTCATGTTACGATCTTCGTTTTGATATGTGGTTCGTTTGATTCCGATGAACGGTTTAGGAGAAACGGCCGTTTTAAGTAACGACGTTTCGCGAACGAACCCTTACCCCTCGCCTTACTTTGAAACATAGGTTAAAGACCTTAAAAGACTAATTGAAGTATGAAACATTTATGTAAGGTGTAATAGGCAGTTGGTAAGACACTCGCAAAGGAATCGCCTTAAAACTCGTAATGGTTAAATTATTAAAAATAGTGGAGCCGAGGGTACTCGAGTGACTTAAGAGAATCAGTAAGCGCAAAACGAGCGTTAGAGTCTGAGTTGGTTAGAGTATAGATTTACAAGTGACTTTGGTTTAATTCCAACTTACTTGTTGCTTATAGGTTACCAGACTCGTCCCGAGCCATTCGTAACCCCCAGTCGCTCAGGCAAGTTTTCTACCCGTTATACTGTTGTTGTGATGTATACACTTGTATATGCATTATCTTGTAATAGATGCATGATGGTTATATTAGCAATTTCTTGCGATATATTGTAGCATGTGATATGGTACATATGCATGCCCGTTTCGTATTCTTGCCATATATATCTGTTGGTACAGTTGATAATACCTATGCTAGAGAATAGCGGTAATTTGCATATACCCTTAGTATAGGGATCCAAAGGTGAAAACATTCTCTAAAACCGGGAGTCGAGGATCCCGAGTAGATTTGGTGTATATATATATATATATTTTATATATATATATATGGTAATAGTTTTCAAAACTATTAATCGAATAAGGTTTATTCGATAACTTTATTTTATTAATGAATATTATCTTGAATATTCATTCGAGGACTTATGACTCCTTTATATTATTTATTGAATATTACTTGGATATTCATTTGAGGATGTATGACTCCTTTATTTTATTTAATGAATATTATTTATAATATTCATTCGAGGTATTATGACTCCGCTTATTATTTATTAATATTCTTTATTTTATTAAAGAATAATGTTCGATAATCAAACTTACTTTTGATATTCAAATAAAGATATTACTTTTGTATAAGTATATCTTGATTATTTACTATTCATTTCAAGTATAAGTTTTAAAACTTCTACTTCAATTATTTTTATAAAGATTATTCTTTATGGGAATATTATTTAAATAATAATATTCAGATATTTTCTAATATATTAGGACTGATTTATTTTGTTAAATCAGCATCACTCCAAACATTCTTAAAAATGTTTTGCGAGTCTTCAAAATGATTTTTAAAAGTTAGAGCGGATCCCAAAACTCATTTTTATATTTAAGATCCTCCTTTCGAAGGGGATTTAAATACTCGCTCAAAACCTGAGGGATCCGGCTCTGTGGTGTGTTTTATATTCACAACAAGGTTGTTGTCTTGATAAAAGAGTTTTTGATTACTTACCCAATACTCGGGAAGTAAAATTCTTGGAACAAGTTAATCCATTAACAGGCATCGCCTGGGAAATATCGGTGAGTTTTCCTTTCCAACTAGATACGACTTCTTGGTGGAGCTGTATCAACAAGTTTCTACTTGGGGAAAGGGGGGACGAGCTTTACGTTTCAGAGTCATGGATTTCATCTGAACTAGGAGTGGCGTAAGTGGTCGAGTAGAGCCGGCCCAGCCTTATTATATTGGCCCAAATGGCCTGGAAGTTCCGCTAAGGCGGTCCATTCCTTAGGAGTTCAGTGTTCGGTTGACAAGTAAATCCGATAGGTTCTCCTCTACATGTAGAAAATGGTGGGGTTGCACTACTACGACTGATCATCGTAAGTGGTCTTCCTGGCGCGGTAAACTCCCGTAATGAGTTCATCATCCAATTGGATATTTCTGCAACACTACCCAGAGCACTTCGATAGAAAGGCTACGGTTGGGCGATTGTTGAGTGTTGGCAGGGTCAAGTTTTCAAAATGATGTTTGCATCAAATGAAGTATCTCGTAACTTCATTTTATTTTGATGATATTTTAAAGATTTAATCTATTCAAATCTGGTCTTGTAGTCTCATCTATGTGATGAACTTTTGAAACTAATTATAACTTGAACGGTGGTAGTTCAAGTAGTATTTGGAAAAGATATAAGTATATTGGAGTATCTTGTAACTTCACCTTTCAAACTTATATCTAGTTAATGGTTGTCTTACGAATGACAAAGACTTTCAGAAAAACGTTGAGACAAGGTTAGATATATGAGATCACCTTGCAATGATATTTTTTATACAGTTATAAACTAGAACTTTGTGTATATTATACATGGAAGAGGACTTCCAAGATTTTGAAGAGTATATATGTATATATACTGAATATTTTGCGACTTCATCGCATTAAGATATCAAACTTGGTTCATTTCTTTTGACCAAGACTTTCATGAGTACTATGAGAAGGCTCATATATTGTTAATCATTATACATATTATTTTGGTGGGCTTGCTGCTCACCCTTGCTTTCTTCTTTTATCACACAACAACAGATAGAAAAGATGAACATGACCAAGCTCCCGATTCGCGAGCGGATAGGAAACGTTCCGCAGTTTCCTATAGGCATTGATGTCGCTGTAGCTGAGGTATGAACTACCAATAGGCTAGGCTTTCAACTTCTGATGTACCAGATTATGTATATTTATGAATTGTAATAATGGCAAAGAAATGTAAATTTATTCATAAACCTTTTAAGGTGTATTCGCATATAATTATGGAATAAAACGACTTGTGATTATTTTTGGATATTCATCTCTGAGACTATAACTTGTGGTGTGTGTGTTTATTGTGGGGTCACAGTACAGAGTAGTTGATTGTTTATTAAGATTGGGTGTTATTAAGGGAAATGGAACTCGTGACAACCCGGATCCCCGACCCCGGATTTAGGGGTGTTACAGAAATGGTATCAGAGCTAAGCGTTATAAACCTCAGAGATGATGTGACGTTAAGATAATAAGTTCACTAAGATAATAAGAACTCTTGCCAAGTTCATAGTCGGACTACCTAACGTAGTACTGACAGTTAAAACCCTTATGGGAACCCTTATAAATATCGTGATAGAAGCGTAGTTCGTTATCGTATATGGTAGCGGGACTCTGAACCCTGAGGTTGAGGAGCAACAACGCGATGATGTTTTATTACTTATTGGAGATCAGATTATGGATCCGATAGAGCGTCCTAACGCGGGACCGGATGATGTTCATATTGAGGATATAGTGGTTGAGGATGTTGTCCTAGAAGGGATAGTTGTTGAGGAGGATCCCATGGAGGATCCTGACAAGAATGAATAAAGGACCACTGATGAATTGATGACCATGGTTAGGTCGACTACCAGAGGTAGGATTGGTCGATCACTACCGGAGGTTCGTTCAAGTTTGTAAAGATAGTAGCCCCCTTTAACGTGGCTTACTCGTAAGACTGAGAAGTTCGAATGGACAGGGAAATGCGAGAACAGCTTTTAAAAACTGAAGCAAAGGTTGGTGACGACCCCTATGTTGGCATTGCCGAATGGAAAAATGAGATTTTGTGATTTGTATTGATGCTTTGCATAAGTAATTAGGGTGCTCTTATACAGCACAACAAGGTACTCGCGTACGCGTCAAGAAAATTAAGGGAATATAAAATTCGATATCCCCACCTATGAGCTTGGGCTCGTGGCAATAGTTTTGCCCTAAAGATTGGAGGCACTACTTGTATGGAGAGAAGTACAAGATTTACCTAAGCCATAAGTGCTCTAGTACATTTTCACGCAGAAAGAGCTCAACATGCGCCAAATGAGGTGGTTAGAGCTAATCAAGGATTACGATTATGAGATTCTTTATCATTCGGGGAAAGCCAATGTGGTGGCTGATGCCCTTAGTAAAAAGGAGAGACTCAAGATGATAATGTCTTTGAGAGAGTTTATAAGAGTTTTTGAGAAAATGGAAATAGAAGTGAAGGTAACCGGAGCCGGTACCGAAAAGCTGTTTGAGATTGCAATACAGACCGAATTATCGGAAAAGAACATATTGTGCCAGAAAAAGTGATGAATGAAGGCAGAGAGCCAACAATTAGATAAAAGATTAATACCGAGAAAGATAATAAAGGAATAATGAGGTATTCCTACAGAATTTGTGTTCCGAAAGTTCAAGAGCTTAAGGATGAGAACTTAGATGAGAGCCATAGTTTGAGGAATAGGATTTAGGGCAAACCCAGAATGTGATAGTCAGGGAGGTTGCCATCAAGAAAGAAAGAACCCATAACATAATAGAGTGGAAAACAAGGTTTTTAATGTAAAAGATGACCCCAATTATGGAGAGTAGGATGAAACATTTCATACTAAGGAAACAGAAAGTCGAGTGAGGAAAGGAGACCCGAGACGGTACTCCTATACGGAAATTCATGGACCTGTCTAAACAGAACTTAAACTTTACTCCCAACCACCACCTTGAGGGAAACAATGTAGTGGGAAATTCTTTCAGGACCTCTAAGTCTCTAAGCTCTTAAAAGTTCCAAGGAACAAGCTGACCCAGTCGAGGCAAGAGCCTGGCTAAAGGAAATATAGGAATCGTTTGAGATTCAAAATGATTGATGAACCACAAAAGACTGTTTTGTCACTTACCCTCCTAAGAAAGAGACCACCCGCTGGTGAAAGACCAAGGAAGGCACGGAGCAAGAGATTACAATAAACTGATTTAAGTTCAGTCAATTATTTTTGGGAAAGTAATTCCCAAAGATAAGGAGATAGTGTAAAAGCTTTAGAGCCAGATCAAAGGCAGACGAGTATGATGAATTATGAATCTAAGTTGTAAAAGTTGTCAAGATTCGTTCTAAGGACACGAATCCAGAATGACGGGATGTTTGAAATCAATGATTATGTTGTGTTGGTTCATGAAATAATGATAAGAGAAAGGGAAATAAAAAGAAACTGAAGTGGAAAGGAATACAAGGGCAATAGAGTTTGAGGTATGATAAGGGAGTTGGGTATGAGGAAACCCTAAAGACTCGTAGCAATAGACATAGAAAAGTATGCATTCGTCAGGATGAGGGTGATTCACCATGAGTTGAAGTTGATGGTTGAAGGCATAAGAGATACATATAGTTTACCCCCTGTAAGTTGGGAGGATTTGAGGAAACCTTGAGATAGTTTGAAGGATAAATAATGAGACGCAGATAGACTGAGGAGACAAGGAAGTAAGAAATTAGGAAAATTGGATGAAGGAAGTGACCTTCAAGAATGTGAAGTGTAAGACCGGTGGCTTGATACCCAGAAAGGGAGACGCCAGGTATGAAAGATATCCCAACATTGAGGTGACTGTTGAGATAAACAACAAAAGTAAATAAGGAATTATTAAGAAGAAGTTCACGTTGAACACGACCAATATCTTCCAGAACATCCTTGTTATCGTTACCAAATTAGGCAAGACAAGCGGATAACCGTTGTTATCTTTTGGAGGCCATATTGATTGACCCCATTTTGAATACAGATGTTATTGTGAAATTAGACATGTACTATCGAGGTGGGAATGATTGAATAAGACACCCTTATCAGGGATATATGACTTGATTTATCCATGGAAGGATGCAGGTACCTTTTAAAGGTGGAATTAAGGATAGAACATCGGTAACTTAAAATGAATCCTAGGGGAATGCATAAAGGTTGGCATGTCACCCTTAATAGGGACAATATGAGTTTTGAAAGTATGATTTGGAAAGGATTAAGGTAATAACGACCTTTAAGGATCAGTGGAGAAATTTTTCAGAGTATATAGACAATGGTTTTAGTATTAGTAAATGGTATTTTGATATGCCCTGTATCTAGGGAATACAGGAGGAACGATTCAAGGATAACCTTAGAGGTTTTACATGGAGAAAGGTAATATTCAAAATTCTCAAGAATAGAAATGTTGATAAAGGAAATGTGTCGTAATTGTAATGATGCCAAGTGGGGCATGTGTTCTACCACGAGAAAGTATGGATCGAACCAGTAAAGGTCGAAATTGTTCAGGGAAATTAGGACCTAAGACAAAAGATGTTCTAAGTATGATTGAGAGTCAGTCGTGACAGTGATTAACCTCTAAAGATTGAGGCAATAACTTATGGAAAAATGGTGATATTTTTTTTTATTTACTCATCAGATATTAAAGAAAAGCATTTTCACATAAGCTGTGATTGAAATAAGGTAGAAAATTTATTTGGAGGTGGTTAAAATGACATTGACTGTAAGGAAATTTTACTATCAGGAAAGGCCAAAGAGGTGGCCGACACTTTAAAGGTAAGAGGATAATTATAGGCGCGTGTGCCAAAGGAATACAGTGATGATGGTTGAAGCCGGGAAGGTTGTATTACGGTTTGGAAGATTGACATTCCTTCTGATGACTGTGCAATACCCAACCGTAATAGTAGTTGGTAAAGGTTTAATTCGTGTAATCGCCATGAACGGGCTATCTATCTTAGAAGGTCCTATCTTGAGATAATCCAGGACCATATTTCAAAAAGGACTAGACGAACCTTTGAGTTAAGTCTTCTATTGAAGGCATATGATTAAGAATGGTATTAACCTGCTATCGTTGCCTTGATTGAAACTCTTCTGCAATTTTATCTGCTTCATGTCATGTATGTATGTCAGGATCAGGAGTGTTCTTCATGAATCGTGAATGGTGATTATGTTACCTCCTTAGAAGGATTTGATACGAGATGTATGGACTCTGTATGGTTAGATATTAAGATTTGATGGAACGTGAATGACGATAGTAGGTCAGTAGTGGACCATAGTAATGCAGCAATGATTCTGCGAGTAATGAGCTGGTTACAACCGTGAGAGTTGTATTGGAATGGATGTTGAGATTGAGTACCACTAAACGGGTCGTGGTAGTGTATAAGTTATCATTGATAGACTAATTAAGTAGAGTATCTACCTATTGAATATTTATTCTTTCTTATCAATAGAGAGTCGTATTATTATACGAGGAAGGTTACGGTGCAAGCATAGAATTCAAGTAACGATGATGTCTAGAATGAGATCCCAGGTTCGATTTTCGGTATCGAGGGAGTTTCAAAGGTGATTGTGTATAAGCTCGAGGAAGAGCATGGGTCCATAGAATGATGGACGGAATAGCAAAAATATTTAGGCATGTGAATTACGATGCTATAATACTTGATGTTGATATAAATACTCATATGTTTCGTTCTCCTATGACAAACCTCTATAGTTCAGAGGTAGATTCCAAGCCAGATATTTTATGGCAATATTTTTTTACATATATACAATTCTCTTCAATTCGTTCTTTTCTCTTCTTTTCATTTCACATAAACTGAGAAGAACAACCCTTCCAGAAGGGGAGGTATTGCCGAATGACTATCTATCTGTGTGATAGAAGCCGAGTAGGATACCAGCTATTGTTTAATTGCTTGTCAAGTACTAAAGGCTGGCCACCTTCTGTATTAACTATGCAATGTAACAAGTGTTCATGATCATAGTGATCTCTCAATAAATTCTTTTACTTCTATATGAAGGACCAAGCTTTCGAAGATGGAGGCAGCTAGAGAGGAAGTGGTACCAAGTATGGTGGTATTCCGATTCTAACACATTCGTGATACTAAGGTTGATGTGGTTATTAAAAGGTTATAGAACGCTAACAATCAAAAGTATAACCAATATAATAGTAGGAACGGAAGGTAGTAGCGATTATGAAGTGGAAAAGAATGGGTATTAAGAAGCAGAAGCTCTAATGCTAAAAGCTATAATGAGAGTCTGTGCAATAGACTTGAAAGAATTTGGAATGATCACTTAACACGGATTGAGTTTTCTTACGACAATAGATCATATGTCAGTATTGAGATATCGCCTTATGAGATCCTTGAGGGAAGACAACGTCGATCTCCCTTATGTTAGGATGAAGTTGTAGAGCGCAAGATGCTCGGACCCGCAGTAGTCCAAAGGACCAGGGATATAATAGATCTAATCAGAGGACGGCTGGTAGTAGCCCAAGATGGACATAAGAAGTATGTTGAATTGACAACGAAAGGACAAAGAATAGGAAATAGGGGACCTAGTAATGTTAAAGGTATCCCTTGGAAAGGATTGATGAGGTTCAAAAAGAAAGGAAAGCTAAGTCCACAAATTGTTGGACCCTTGGATATATTAAGACATATTGGGAAGTTAGCCTATGAGCTAGCCCTACCCCTGAACCTGTAGCAAGTTCATAACGTGTTCCACGTATCAATGTTAAGAAAGTGTAATTCGGATGCCAGATAAATAGGGGCATATGAGCGCATAGACATGCAACCCGACGTAACCTATATGGAGCAACCAGGAAGGGTTATAGATTGAAAAAAGAACAATTGCTTAGGAAAAGGGTTATCAAACTAGTCAGAGTTTGATGGTAGAACCACAATGTAGGAAAATTTACTCGAGAGTTAGAAAGTACAATGCTAAGAGAGTATCCCTATTCATTTTCTATTTGATTCCGGGACGGAATCCTTTTAAGGAGGGGAGACTGTAATAACCCCAATTTTTGGAAATTTTTGAAACCCTTATGAATAGTGTTTTGCTGAATGAGAAAACTTTTCATGCCACACTATGTAGGGGTTCTGTTATGGATATTCTGAGATTTTATTAGTACTTTATATGGTATATAAGTGTATGTAAAGATCGTCAGAATCCAATTCCGAACACTTTGATTTTTCCCGGAAATCCACCCGGTACAGAAAGAAGTGAGTATAAGGTAACAGGATAAATAGGATTTAAATTCAAGTATATTAATAGAGGATCATAAAAGGAATATAATGTATTGAGAAAGGTTAAGGGAACCTAAGTAATAAGATCCCGGGTATGATCCCTCAAACGATAAACGAGAACGAAAGTTAAGCGAACCGTATAACAGATCAACGGTCATTAGGCAAGTAATTAGAAGCTAATCAAAGAGATTAGTGGGGATGATGTCATCAAACCAATGAGAGGAGGACAAAGGAGAGTGGATGACATAGTCATGATGACATAAGCATGACATAAGGGAAGGAATTGTTGGATGATTGTGAGCCACACAATATTTACCAAGGTAAAAACCTAATTAACAAGCAAATCATCACACAAATACATAAGCAACCAAAACAAAAACATTTCCTTCTTCCCCCATCTCTTTGCCTCGGCTTTTTGAAGAAAAGCAAGGAAGAAAATTCCAAAACCCAAGCTCCACTTAATCATAATTCAAGAGGTTTGTTTCTTTAGCTTCCATAATTCATAACTTAGATGAGCCATAAGTTTAAGCTCAAGATTCCATGTTTAACATAGCTAATCAATTCATCAAAGTTCTTGGTGAATAGTATTTTCAAGAAACTAACTTTGTGTTTTCTTATGGTTCTTCAAGATCCAAGCTTAGTAGAGATAGTTAGTGGTTATTTAAGGCTTCCTAAGTGATTCTCCACTCTCCAAGGAAGGTATAACTTCTCAAACCCTTAGTCTTAAGTTTTGTTGGTTTGGATTTCATAATGTTTAGATGATGGGTTAGTGTAATGGGTGTGTACTCATGTTAGAGCTTTGTTTAGTAAGTGGTTTTGTTGATTTTGGAGTTAGGAGTGATGCTTGTTAGATTTGAAGTTCTTGGTCACATTTTTGACTTGGTTTAGATGAATAAATTGGTAATATTGAGTTATTGGGGCTGTTGTAGTATGGTATGGATGGATTTTGGGTATATGGTTGATTTGTGGTTGATTGGTGGTTGAATTGGAATGGTATAAATTTGGGAAATCGCGTAAACATAGCCGTCGTAATGTCCGATTTACTTTAGACTGCTTTTGTTCATAACATTAGGACCGGAGAACCCCCTTCTAGATTATGACCATTGCCATGTTTAGATAGTTCATGTTACGAGCTTCGTTTTGATATGTGGTTCGTTTGATTCCGATGAACGGTTTAGGAGAAACAGCCGTTTTAAGTAACGATGTTTCGCGAACGAACCCTTACCCCTCGCCTTACTTTGAAACATAGGTTAAAGACCTTAAAGGACTAATTGAAGTATGAAACATTTATGTAAGGTGTAATAGGCAGTTGGTAAAACACTCGCAAAGGAATCGCCTTAAAACTCGTAATGGTTAAATTATTAAAAATGGTGGAGCCGAGGGTACTCGAGTGACTTAAGAGAATCAGTAAGCGCAAAATGAGCGTTAGAGTCTGAGTTGGTTAGAGTATAGATTTACAAGTGACTTTGGTTTAATTCCAACTTACTTGTTGCTTATAGGTTACCAGACTCGTCCCGAGCCATTCGTAACCGCCAGTCGCTCAGGCAAGTTTTCTACCCGTTATACTGTTGTTGTGATGTATACACTTGTATATGCATTATCTTGTAATAGATGCATGATGGTTATATTAGCAATTTCTTGCGATATATTGTAGCATGTGATATGGTACATATGCATGCCCGTTTCTTATTCTTGCCATATATATCTGTTGGTTCAGTTGATAATACCTATGCTAGAGAATAGCGGTAATTTGCATATACCCTTAGTATAGGGATCCAATGGTGAAAACATTCTCTAAAACCGGGAGTCGAGGATCCCGAGTAGATTTGGTGTATATATATATATATTTTATATATATATATGGTAATAGTTTTCAAAACTATTAATCGAATAAGGTTTATTCGATAACTTTATTTTATTAATGAATATTATCTTGAATATTCATTCGAGGACTTATGACTCCTTTATATTATTTATTGAATATTACTTGGATATTCATTTGAGGATGTATGACTCCTTTATTTTATTTAATGAATATTATTTATAATATTCATTCGAGGTATTATGACTCCGCTTATTATTTATTAATATTCTTTATTTTATTAAAGAATAATGTTCGATAATCAAACTTACTTTTGATATTCAAATAAAGATATTACTTTCGTATAAGTATATCTTGATTATTTACTATTCATTTCAAGTATAAGTTTTAAAACTTCTACTTCAATTATTTTTATAAAGATTATTCTTTATGGGAATATTATTTAAATAATAATATTCAGATATTTTCTAATATATTGGGACTGATTTATTTTGTTAAATCAGCATCACTCCAAACATTCTTAAAAATGTTTTGCGAGTTTTCAAAATGATTTTTAAAAGTTAGAGCGGATCCCAAAACTCATTTTTATATTTAAGATCCTCCTTTCGAAGGGGATTTAAATACTCGCTCAAAACCTGAGGGATCCGACTTTGTGGTGTGTTTTATATTCGCAACAAGGTTGCTGTCTTGATAAAAGAGTTTTTGATTACTTACCCAATACTCGGGAAGTAAAATTCTTGGAACAAGTTAATCCATTAACAGGCATCGCCTGGGAAATATCGGTGAGTTTTCCTTTCCAACTAGATACGACTTCTTGGTGGAGCCGTATCAACAAGTTTCTACTTGGGGAAAGGGGGGACGAGCTTTACGTTTCAGAGTCATGGATTTCATCTGAACTAGGAGTGGCGTAAGTGGTCAAGTACCGCCGGCCCAGCCTTATTATATTGGCCCAAATGGCCTGGAAGTTCTGCTAAGGCGGTCCATTCCTTAGGAGTTCAGTGTTCGGTTGACAAGTAAATCCGACAGGTTCTCCTTTACATGTAGAAAATGGTGGGGTTGCACTACTACGACTGATCATCGTAAGTGGTCTTCCTGGCGCGGTAAACTCCCGTAATGAGTTCATCATCCAATTGGAAATTTCTGCAACACTACCCAGAGCACTTCGATAGAAAGGCTACGGTTGGGCGATTGTTGAGTGTTGGCAGGGTCAAGTTTTCAAAATGATGTTTGCATCAAATGAAGTATCTCGTAACTTCATTTTATTTTTATGATATTTTAAAGATTTAATCTATTCAAATCTGGTCTTGTAGTCTCATCTATGTGATGAACTTTTGAAACTAATTATAACTTGAACGGTGGTAGTTCAAGTAGTATTTGGAAAAGATATAAGTATATTGGAGTATCTTGTAACTTCACCTTTTAAACTTATATCTAGTTAATGGTTGTCTTACGAATGACAAAGACTTTCAGAAAAATGTTGAGACAAGGTTAGATATATGAGATCACCTTGCAACGATATTTTTTATACAGTTATAAATTGGAACTTTGTGTATATTATACATGGAAGAGGACTTCCAAGATTTTGAAAAGTATATATGTATATATACTGAATATTTTGCGACTTCATCGCATTAAGATATCAAACTTGGTTCATTTCTTTTGACCAGGACTTCATGAGTACTATGAGAAGGCTCATATATTGTTAATCATTATACATATTATTTTGGTGGGCTTGCTGCTTACCCTTGCTTTCTTCTTTCATCACACAACAAAAGATAGAAAAGATGAACATGACCAAGCTCCCGATTCGCGAGCGGATAGGAAACGTTCCGCAGTTTCCTATAGGCGTTGATGTCGCTGTAGCTGAGGTAGGAACTACCAATAGGCTAGGCTTTTAACTTCTGATATACCAGATTATGTATATTTATGAATTGTAATAATGGCAAAGAAATGTAAATTTATTCATAAACCTTTTAAGGCGTATTCGCATATAATTGTGGAATAAAATGACTTGTGATTATTTTTGGATATTCATCTCTGAGACTATAACTTGTGGTGTGTGTGTTTATTGTGGGGTCACAGTACAGAGTAGTTGATTGTTTATTAAGATTGGGTGTTATTAAGGGAAATGGAACTCGTTACAACCCGGATCCCCCACCCCGGATTTGGGGGTGTTACATAAATGAAATGGAGTAAAGTGCCTGATTGCTACCCGACGGATAAACAACAATGAATTCGACAGATGATCAATAACCCGACGGATGATCAATAACTCGACGGATGATCATAAACCCGACGGATAAAGAATTCAAATATCTGTTGACAGTAACAACACAGTCACATGCGCCAAGTGTATGCAAATGGAATGTGGTAACCTATTTAACTGGGTTTTCGAGAACAAAGAAGCATTACCATTTTTATGCTATTATGAAGATATTCAAAGATGTTGGAATAGAGTAATGAAGTAGCATTGTATTAGACTTGATAGTTTTTGTTTTATTATCCTATCTTATTACTTTGTAATCTTGGTGATATATAAACCAAGAAGCAGCAATAGAATAAAAAAACTAAGAAACTAAGCAATCAAGAGAGAAACATTTGTAAGCTGTATTCTTAGCATTTCTCTCGTTCTTAGTTGTTATCAGTTTGTAAGCAGCTGTGAGCTTTTTGCACACAGAGTTCTCTCGTTATATATTATATATCTCTGGTGGAATCATTCAAATCCACCAAAAAGTTTTTAAAGACTCTTGTTTTTAATTACTTGTGTTTTGATTCATTTCAAGTAACTATTCCGCATTCTGCTAATCGATTCACACACATATATATATATATATGAGTTAGAACATTTTTATTAAAGAAAAATTTTCAAGAATTCCATTCAACCCCCCTTCTGTAATTCTTGTTACATTGTTAAGGGACTAATATAAGGCAAATCAGAAAAGTGGCATATGAGTTAGCGTTACCTCCGCAGATGCAACATCTTCATAATATGTTTCACATTTCTCTTATGAAGAAGTATAATGTTGATTCTATTCATGTAGTTGAGCTAGAACACGTGGAAATTCAACAAGATCTATCATATATGGGACATCCAGTATAAATCCTAGATCATAGAGAAAAAGCACTTAGCAATAAAGTGGTGCCTCTAGTTAGAGTTTTATGGAGAAATCCCAGGATAGAAGATCCAATTTAGAAATTAGAAAGTGAAATGTGGGAGAAATATCCCCATTTGTTTGTTTAGACTAGATTTTGAGGACATAATTCTTTTAAGGGGGTAGATTGTAACGACTGGAAATTTTCGCGAATTAATTATGCGAGTAAAGTGAAATTATGTGAATTATGTGTTATTATGAGAAATGGAATGTTTTTATGAATATTATATTCCTGTTTGATGTGTCATCTGGTATAAAAAGAATGATTGTGAATCGTAGATGAAAACGCTCAGCGTCGGGCCGTCGGTCAGGACGCGACCCTTTACATGAAAAGTGAATATTAATAGAAAGTGTCATAACCGATATTTTATTCAACCATTAATTGATATATATATATATATATATTAAGTCAATATGTGATTATATTTCAAAATTGATTTTATTAATTTTCTAAAACTCGACGTTATTTTATGATGTCACTCTTGTAATTTATAGATTTATAGTTTTATTTATAAAATGTATTCTTTTATTTAATTAGATTAATAATTATGTGATTACCAAGATGCCCTTGTATGGATTTATACTCCTAATACAAATTAGGGGCATTCATGTCATTTTCCACCCCACTAACTCTTTCTACCTAACCAAATTACCGTGTTATCCTTGCATGCATTTTGTGCTAGTAGTAGGAGAAGGATAGATTGATAAATTCCAAAATCCACTAACTTTGCACATGGGAGAATCAAATCAAAAGTGGTCATTTTCACTCACCACTTCACACACCTCATTTCTTCCTTCTCTCCTCCCCCTCTCCTTCCTCTCTCTCGGCTCTCTCCCTCTCTTTCTCTACCCATCACCCGAACTCTCTCTCTTTCTCTATCTTACATGAAACACCCAATTCTAACTCAAATTTAAAGATCTTGCCATTGATCTTCATCATTTTCAATCCTCTATTCATTTACTTTTTGCATGTAGGTGTTTAAGAAAGTTTTTGCATCAACATCTCTTGGTTATATCTAAGAAAACAAAATTTCTTAGTGTATGATCTTAAGAGAGTGTAGTGCATAAAATTATGTGCTTTTGTTTGGTTTTATTTTGGAGGTAGGTTCGAATTTTTTCTAATAAAAGGAGGGTTTCATTTTGATTCGAGTTTTGTAAAAGGGTTTTTAATTTTCGATTGGTTTTGATGATAATGTATATATACAAATCTTTGGTTTTGAGTTAGTTTTCTTGCATGCATGTAAAGTCTTAAGTATAACAAGTTATATTTTGTTTGGTTTGGAAAGACGATGGGTTAAATGATTAGATCACGGGTTAAATTAACTTGAATTTGTGATTTATAGCATTGCATGTTGAGTTAATTAATTTCATGTTAATTTTACAAGTTGTTTTGTTATTAATCTGATTATCGTTTAATTTGGAAATAGAAATTTGATTTATATTGGATATGTGAGTAGATTAGTATGAATAAGTTAATTTTTAATTTCTAAAAACATGGATTTTATTCAGTTTTCAAAAGAATAAAGGTTTGGATTTATGCATGTTAAGATTTTGTTCAAAAGTGATGTTTTGGTTCAGTTTTTGATTTAAAAGAAATGATTTCAAGAAGTGTTCTTGTTTGAAATGGATTAGGATAGGTTTAAATTGTAAATGGAACCTTGCATGTCGATATTTGATATATTGTTTGTGTTTTATTGAAAAAGTTGAATGATATATGGTTTGTGTAAGACTGAATGGTGTTTAAAAGATGTTTGGTAAGATGCATGTCAAGTTAAGTGATTGCATGGTAAGTTTTAAAGAACCACTTATTTTATTTGAGGGTTTAGTTTGAATTTATGGTTAAAAAAGAAGGTGTAAGTGGTTTTGTTGTCGAGTCATTCAAATCGCGATTGTATGATATGGTATAGATTCTAAAGTATAAAATTATATACTACTAAGTGCTATCTGGGTATTCTGTGATTATACTCGTGTAGATAAGTTAAGCTTTAATGCGATTGGAATAATCATTAGACGTTCAGGGAATGTGGAGTGTGAATATCTAATTAGGGATTCTGTTTTGTATTGTAGATCCAAATAGCGGAGGCATTCAGGCTAGTAGATTCAGATAGCGGAAGCATTCAGGCTAGTAGATTCAGATAGCAGAGGCATTCATGCTAGAAAAGGGAAGGAATCTTAGGTGGCAGTAGTTTAGTTTCAGTTAAGTAGGACAACGATTTAAGGCAAGTAACTCTGCCTTCTCTTATGAGTTGATTATCAAAGGATATTGTTCATGCCATGATAAAGTAGTGATTCTTTTTAATACTTGTGATAAACCTGTTATTGATTTTCGAAAAACCCTAATATTGATTCATGTGATAACTTTTTATTGCATCTTGTTCGACCCGTTTATAACAACTTGATTGGTTCATACCCTATTACATTGCATATTTCCTTTCTCACCCTCTGATCTCGTAAACACTAAGAGAACCTTTATGAATTCACTTGCGAAGTATTTTAGTTCACATGAATTCTTCATTAACTTGTGTACCTTGAACTTGATTCTAGTATTACTTCGGTAATTCCCTATATTGACAATTACTTATAATTCAAATCCCTTAAACTACATTGTTTGATAACTATCCTTTATTTCCATATCCAAACTTTGTAATTGATGTTCGTCATGTACTACACTTGATATCTGACATCCCTACCTTTGTTGATTATGGTTATAACTCATTTTCAATACTTTCCTCCTTAGTTATTGTATCTTTGATACTCATCCTTGATGACTCAATTCATTTGGCAATAAACCTTGTCCTAGTACAATTGTTGTTGAAGTTGGCCTATAATCCCTTAAAGATTGATATGATTCTTTTATGCCTTAAAAGCTTTTAAAATGTTATTTTTGGCATCTAATTCTTATAAAATGCAAAGTTTTCAAGTTATATTGTCAAAGGGACAAAAATGTTTTCTTGATAATAGTGGATCTGGACTAAGACGCATGTCCTTTCCACACTTATTATTTGAGGCTTAAAAGTTACCTCAGGATCCCACCAAAATTGTTTAGAACCCAGTGAGGTTCGGGATTACTTGGCGGCTGATCACCGGCTGTAATCCGTAGCGCCATAAAATGATTTTGAGCAATGATTTGGTTAAAAAGTTTTTATTTGAATAATGATGCCATTATGATATATATCATGTTCCATAATGCTATTATGCCTTTATGATATTATTTTCCTATTGTTGATTTGCGATGAATGTCGACTTTCACCCTATCCTGATCTTTGATTCTTCAAAGCTCAACCGTTTCTTCATATCATTTGTATAGCCAAAATGGAAATCTGCCACCTAGAGAATTTAAAAGTCGAATGTCTCAGATTATGTTAGTGATTTTGTCATTGCTTTATAGAACTGCTGTATAGTAACTTGCTGAGCTCTTGTGCTTATATATATATATTTTTGCTTTGATATAATCATGGCAGTTAAGAAAGAAGGTGGCCAGACTTAGGCGTTCAGCTCGCATGAGTGTTCCTGGAAGTCCCTACCATGTCATAGGTTTCTAGATGCCAGAGCAAGTAGCAGTGCGTGTAAGCAAGTGTAGTAGTTAGAAGGTTTCTTTAAGTTGATTCAGATAAAATGGGTTATCTGTCGGTTCCATTTCGGAATCGAATAAAATTGAATTCATTAATATTTTGGGTTGTAATATACTCTTTTGGCTGGTAGTTGTAATCTTATCTCAAACTTAATCATGTTTAGATCATGTTGGTATTTAGTCGGGGATTATTATATCTATTGATATTATTAGTTTACTAGTGTGTGAGTCCTCATTTTCTAACCCCGAGATTGAGGTCGTCACAAAAAATAATTTTTTCGTGCCCCTTTGGGTGTTAAAACCCCCACAAAAATCACATTTTTATTTTTATAAAATTATGGGACTTTCAATTATACCATTTCTTTGTATTTTTGAATTATTCACAATTTTTGGGAATTTTTGACATATATATCGTATATATAAATATTTAAAACTTAGAAATTAATACTCAAAAATTATAAAATTAGGGGCCAAATAATTTTATTAGATATATAATTAGGGCCTTAATTTTAATTAGGAGTATTATTTTTAAACTATTAAAATAGCCTAATTTTTATTTAATTATTTATAATTATTTATCAAAAATACTGAAAAATACAAAATTCTCTGAAATCGGGTAGGGTTTTTCAGAATCGGGTCGAAGAATTAACCGGTGATTTTGATCGATTTTCTGCACCAAATTAAGTCATTCAAGTACTCAAATCAAAGGTTTTGATATGTTCTTTCTGTTTCTGTTCATATCAATTTCAAGTATAATTCATGAATTTTCAATTTCAAATTCTAGGGTTCATGTCTGATTTGGGTCTTTTTGATTCCGGGGTTATAAGATGATTTTGATGATTGATATAGCTTCTCTGTGATGTTTGCAATCGATTCGTGGTAAATAATTGAACGAACGATTCCTGGATAGTGAAGTTCGATTATTGGGGTTTATGTTAATTTTTTATTTACACGTTTTTGATTTTGAAGAATCTTTGGTTCCTTATATGTTAGGGGTTTGATTAGACGGTGTTTAAGCTTTGATTTGAGCTATTAAAATCAAAGTTGTGTGTACAGATGAGTGAAATCGATGTTTTGGCCGGAGTTGGAGTTGGTTTAATCGGAGATAGAGTTCTGAGGGTTATTCCAAGTTGTTTTTGCCATAGTTGTGTTAATTTAGAATGAAATGCACTCAAAAACAACATCTGAGGTTGTATTGTACTAACCAGAGTCCGGGGAACTCGCCGGATTCTGAGCAAATCCCGGCAAGTTCATCCCGACCCGGGATGTTTTTAAGAACCCGGTTGCAACCCATTTTGCAACCCGGGTTTCATCTGTTTTGTCAGAAGTCCCATTTCTGACAATTATTTCTAGAATTATTATTTTATTTTTATTTTTATAGAATATAAAAATTAGTTTTATTTATTTTGTAAATTGATTAATTATTTAATTAATTAATTAATTAATTTTATGAATAATTCTGAAATACTTTCTAAAATTCGAAATTAATTACTTCTTTAATTATTTATTATTTATATATTATTTATTAATTATTTTAATGTGATTAATTATTTTGATAATTATTCAAATTATTTTCAATAATTCATAATAAATTCATTTTAATTCCAAAAATTATGAAAAAAACATTTTTAATTCTAATTTTTCCTAAATAATTATTTAATTTTTTTTTGAGGTTTTGAATAATTAATTACATTGAATAATAAATTTATTTATTGGTATTTAGTGAATAATAATTGAACAGTTTATCCGATTTAAACGAAACGAAAGCCCTTCGACTTGGAAAAATGATCTTTTTCATTAAAAATAGGTTTAAATTCTGATTTCTTTTAAAAGCAAGTCGACTTTTGATATTTAATTACTTATATGCCCTATAACCTATAGAGACGGTAAGGGCTACGTGAAGTCAGTTTGAGATGTGATTGAGATACGAGTTGACTGAATAAGCATCTTTCTTTGATAGAGACGAAGCTAACAAGGCAGACCGAATCAGTGAGAGAGAATAGTGATATACTTGTGGTATATTGTATAACAGGCAAGTTTCTCCCCTATTCCAAATTCAGAATAGTGAATTGTTTTCAGGTTCTTATCGCAGTTACATACACTTCTATATACTTGTTGATCTTTTGTTCATATTTCATTTCGATTCTCAATTTCTCCTAATTCATTAAATCCTATATTCATATTCCAATATATTATATATATACATATATCTTGATATATTCTGATGTTGGGATACACCAAAGCATTCTGATTGTTCTGGTTGCTCATTTGTGGACTGGATGATGACGATTAGGATCAGGTATACACTTGATCCTAAGGTCCTGAAATTAACCAGATCCTTGTGTTGGGCCGTAGAGCCTGGGTACCCAATGGATCTATACATAGAGGTGTAGATATACACTATATCATGGCTGATCAGCAGGATATATGTGCGAAATTGTGTCCAGACAAGTTTATTGTTACTCGCCGATAATGGCCTTCGTTCTCTCTTGCAAAAAAATACATAGTTACTGATACACTCAGATTACCGGTTCATTTAGATTTATTATAATACTATTTATATATTGTGACCTTGTTGAGCATATTTTGGCTTACCCCTTTGTTGTTATTCACCTTGTTTTTTCAATTAAGAAAGAGAATGAAACCTATCCGGACTCGCGTGGTAAAGAAGCGTGTCAAGCAGCGTGACCCTCTAATACCAAAAGTGTTACTTCCAGTTCAGGAAGAGAGCTTTGAGCTACCAGAGCAGTTATAGTGTAGATAGTTGTGGTGTGAGTTTGAATAAAAATGAGTTTAGTTTAAAACATGTATAGATAATGGTTTGTAATAAAAAGAGTTCTATAAGATTTTACATTTGGGTTATAATAAAGATAGTGTGTTGTTCTTGTTTTCATACCTCAACCTGAAAAGATCCTGGATAGAATAGAAGGGGTTAGATATATGTTAATATTATTATTATACAGGTTTTTATTACTTTAGGGATTAGCAAGTAACCCCCAGATCTAGACCTCGGATATGGAGGGCATTACACATACCTTGGATCATTATCTCTGATTTTGAATTTGGGTTGAGATTCTAAGATTTAGGGTACATTTATCCATGCTCTGATATTGAATATGGGTTTATGATGCTAGATTGGTTACTCTGATAAGTCATCACATTTAAAGGAAATCATTGATCCCTAATGGCATATCATTGATCATTGGTTATCTTCGCATAATTCAAATCTGGAAATGATTTTGACTTTATCAAAATTGCAGCTCGTAAATAAGGACTCGGATATTATCTGACGAGTTTATGAGGTATACTTCTTCATGGAAGTTGAGGGATATAAGGAATTATGCCACTTAAAAGAATCATAGTTTCCCTTTTGTAGAAAGAACATTTCTGAATCTCTTGACTGAGAGTTTCCATCCTCGAAGGTGGAAGGAAATTTTTCTATAAAATGGATTCTCTTGCAGGTACACTTGGATGTTTGAATCTTTGAGTGAGTGACACAGTGTGAGACTGAATGACAAACACTTGAGTGTAGAGTGGAGTGAAACACAATGTGAGATCACTAAACAGAAATCACACACTTGCACTGTGAGAAATTGTTACCAAACATATAATCTCTTCACTTGGTTTTTTGATCTTAAGATTCCACTCTGATATACTTTGAAGGATTACTCAACTAAGGGGGAGAGATTATATAAAAGATTATAGATATTATCAAGATTCAATAGTTTTTCTGAAACTAAGAAGGGGAGTTTCCAACTTTATTGTACTAAGGAGGGGATTCTTCATCTTAGGGGGAGAGATTATTGGGATTCGATTTTCTGAGTTCCAAAATATTTTCTATGTGCTTTATGTACAAATATGAAGATTATTGAAGACAGTATTTGGAAGACGTATCTATCTGCAACTTTACATAATGGAGATAAGAATATGTTCTCTACTAAAAATGAATACATATAGAAGATGTGGTAGATATAAGATATCATTATTTCCAAGTCGAGGATTGAAAATTGAAAGCTGATTGAAGATTTTTGGTTATGGTTAGCTGAGTTATCCTCCAAACTATGGTTTCTCCGTTATTATTTGACCGTCATGTGTAACAGTCAAATAGAGGGAGATTGTTAAGCAAGATTGAAGCTGTATGTATAACTCAACAATACTGGTTTGGATAACTCAATATAGAATAAGGACTTTAAGATAATTTATATTCAACTAGAATTAGTACCGATTATTTATTGTGCATATACACAAAGGTTTCGGTAGCTGCAGTGAAAAAGATGTCAATTGTGATATGTATGAATTTCATTAATATGTTTAGGCATCGAAGGAATAAGGTTAGATTCATTCGAAGTAGTTATCGGGATCAATGTTGTTGTGCAACAAAATCTGGAGTATGCTAGTATTTAATGCTAGGATTTGTGAGCTTCAAGCTTTAATGGTCGCTCTTGCGTTCGGGACTATTGATCCTTGCAAGATGCCTATGTATCTCCGTGTGATAGTGTAAGGTCCTGTAAGAGGGCTATATTATACCAGAAGGGGGTTGTATAGCTTAATTACCAATTTAAAAATTATTTTGGCATTTTAAAATATTTATCCCTTTTTAAAACTTTATCGAGTAGTTATGCAGTTTATATGTGCGGACAATAAAGTGCAAGGAAAGAAAATAACACACGGTGATTTTATCCTGGTTCGTGATGGCGCAATCTCTAATAGATTCGCTCACCCCTACGTCCAGTCCCCGAGCTCCTCTCCCAGACTCAAGATTTTTCCTTATAATAAACTCGCTCCTTTAGTAGACAGAGAAACCTATACACCCTTACAATTATTTGTCTTGGTGTGTAACACATATATTGCAACCTCAAAATAAATATAATACCTACACAACATATCTTACACAATGACTCTCCGCTATTTCTTTAAAGTTGATGTAGAACCCTTGTGTGGACTTGGTTTCCTTAGCTTTTGTTGGTCTTGGATCTTAGTGATCCGGTCTTGGGTCTTTCCTCTTCTTCACGGTGCAGATACTACTAACTCCCCGATAGTACGTATAGGACTTGGGTCTTGGAATGAAAATCACCTCACGTTACTTCACCTCACTACAAAAATAATAAGATAATCTATAAAATAAAACATATAGAAAAAAGATGGGTTGAACTAGTATGTTACGGTACTAGCCCAAAAGATAATATAATATTCAAATAACAATATTAAATATCAACTATATATACTTGACTTGAGATATAGAATAATATGTCAAGTATACTTTCGATTACTCCGTCTTTATAGAATATATGTTTATCGGAGTAATATAAGAAGTTTTTTATATATATAAGCAATATAGCATATGACTTCTTTAGTATTCTTCTTCTTTCAATTATGTATTTATAGATTGAAGTATACTGTAGTTATAATCTCGGAATTGTAATTATCCTTTTTAAGCTCGTAGGCTTAAGGATTTTAGTATACCTATATTTTGACAATTATGGAGCCAAATTATACTTTTAACTTCGTGCACACAATTTATAGGTTCTATATAAGCCAAGATCGAGACAAAAGAAGTGCAAGTAATTATCTTTGGATTTGTGCTTTTGAAGTTTAGGTGGAGGATTAAAAAGTTTACTATTACAAAATCCCACGAAACACTGAAGATTTTAGTGGGGATTATATGATACTTTACGTAATTATTATATATACATGAACTATGCGTTGGCCAAGATCGAGATAAATAAAGTGCAAATAATTGGCCAACTCGTGTGATTAAATCTACCTTTGAAGCTTAGACGGATGATTACGAAGTTTACTATTTATCGATTTATAATCCCACATAACACTAAAGATGTTAGTAGGGATTATACGATACTTTTCGTAATGTTACTATATACACGAACTATGCGTTGGCCAAGATCCAAATAAATAAAGTGCAAGTAATTGGCCAACTCGTGTGATTAAATCCGTCATTAATATTTTAACAAAATTACGAAGCTTACTATTGATCGAATTATAATCCCATGGAACACTAAAGATGTTAGTGAGGATTATACAATACCTTTTGTAATTATTTCTTTATTCACGAAATATGTTGGCCAAGATCGAGATAAATAAAGTGCAAGTAATTGGCCAACTCGCGAGGTTTGTCAAATACGAAATCTCACTCGTGAGGAGTTATAGAGATTTATGAAATCTCACAAGTGAGGAGTTATAGAGATTTAAGTAGTATTTTTTATAGATCTTCTTCTTTTAAAGCTTTTTTTGAAGATCAAGTACTTTATTCGAATTCCGAGTTCGAATCTTTGTTCTCTTTTCTTTGAGAACCTTCTTTATAGGAGATCTTGTATTAGAGCTTGAGAAGAAGTAGATAAATTAAGCGCAAAGCTCAAATAAAAGAAACTCAAAAAAGGAGCTAAAAATTACCACTTTTGGAAAACGGTCGGAAAAGTTCGCCGGAAAAATTTGTCGGAGGTTCGGCCGGATTTTGGCACTTTGGTTGAACTTGGGCAACCCTTCGGGAGGCCGGAGAGTAGTAGTGGACGAGCTCACTTGGTGGGAACAAGCTTGGTTGGGTGAAGGTAAGCTTGGGTTTCAAAAAACTTGTATATATGTATATATATTTAAGAGATAGAAGGTTTTTGAGAAGAATTGTTTGTTTAGAATTTGAAAGAGATGAAGAGAGGAACTTCTTGAAAAAATCCCAGCAACTTTGTGGCTCTTTAGCTTGGAGAAAATGGGTTGGGGTGGGAGTTTATTAATAGGAAAAGTTGGGTGGATTGAATGGGGAGATTTGAGGAAAATAGATGGTGGATGTTGTATGTCACATTGATTGATTACTTGATAAGTAGATTGTGTTTCTTTGACATAGACATATAAAACAAAAAACTTTATGGGTTCAAAAACTCAGCTGATATATTTGAATAAATATATATTTTCCTTTTCTTTTAATTATAGTTTAATCATATTAATTAAGCACTTAGCACAATTAAATATGATCACCCTAAACACTCTTAAATAAATACCATAAAAAATATAATAATTACCTAAATATTATAAAATGATGTTCTGCAAGGTCTGGTCAACTTTGGTCAATGGTAACTAGGTCAAATGTGGTCAACTATGGGACCAATTGCCTCGAAATTTGTGCCCAGACAAAAAATATAGAAATTTAACGAAATTTTTATCATGCATAGAAAATACCATATAAATGATCCATACTAAATTTCAAGTCATTCTAGTGAGTTGAAGTATTTTATTTAAAATATAGACTATTCGGTTAACCTTTTCTTCCGAGTAAAAATACCACTCATCTTGAAATTAAATATATGGATCTTTTGACCAAAGTTTTGACTTGAATAAATACTTAAAATATACTTCCTAACATATAAAATATATTTGGATGTCAAGAAATATTTTAAAATATTTTTAAATAATTTTCTCCGAGAAATGCTAATTTTACAAAATGAGAGAAAATAACTTCACGTTTACATGGAATTGGTTATAAAATTGGATATTAATATTTCAATCATGAATATTAATATAATTTTAATAAAAACTCTTTTGATGGATGTAAAAATATATTTTGGAGCGAAGAGTAAAATATTTTTGATATAGCATGAGTTTTCTAAGGAATATATCTGATATATCCCTTTTTCGAGCTTGTTGCCTTATTGATGTTGCCAGTGAGATCTAAGAAATATCATGTCTTGATATTTATTCTTTGATCATATTTCCTTATAGATATATTCCATAAAAATATAATTTTGATGTTTTAGAATAATGGAATATCTCTTTTATATGAATATACTTGAAAAAAAATTTGCTAGTTTGACCATTTGACTTTGATTTGGATCAATTAAAATTATGTCCTAATGGAGAGGATCTGCATGTATTTAAAATTTATGTTTAATTGTACAAATATATATCGAAGATATCCTTTAAATCTTCCCTTTTTTGGTATTTGCCAAACAAACATAAATTTTAAAATTTTCAAGTGTGTGCTTCCCCTTGGTGTATGCATGAGTTTTAAAAATATTTTTGCACATACAATTTATGGGACTTAGCTTGATTCCTCTCTTAGGATAGTTCCTGCAAAAACCTTGTTAGATTTATCATATATATAGAAATATAATGTTTTAACTAGCAACATCTAAGTTTTTGAAGAATTATGAGGGGTCCAAATTCTCTTCCCCTTTTGTTTGGGAGATATCCAAAAAACATAATCTAGTTTATCATAACAACAATATTTCATTGTATGAAGCATGAAATGTAATTTCAAGGAATTTAGATAAACACTTAAGTCAAAAAATTTCTTCCCCTTTTGTTTTACTACATTTGATGGCTAGAAGTTATATGTTACTTGTGAATTTTTAGTAGCATGAATTGATGAAAAGCAATTTGTATCTTAAGAGATATATGGTTCATGCATACTATTCAAATTTTTCCATAATTAACCATGGCAATATGCTTCTTTTAATTGCACGTAGGTTTTGAAGAAAATGAATTTCATTTACAGTTTAGATTAGAAATACAATGTGTTGAACATTGTTGTTTAGATTTAAAAGATACTATCATATTTGAGTTTGTAGATTTTTGATCTTGTTTAAGCATACTATGACAGTGTGTATAACGCCTTTTTGTTTGAAAAATCGTGGTAAATATTTCTAATTTATGTGTGTTGTATATGGCCTGTTGCATGCATGTACCTGGTTATTTGATTTCTTTGTAAGTTCATACAAGTTGGTGTAGATAATATTTGAAAAATATATCCTGGGCAGATAAGTGATATACACTGGTTCATGATTCTGATCAGTTATATCGACTGAAGTTACAAAAGGCAATCCTAACACAATCTAACTAATGTATCAACAACTATTACATGTCAAATGACCTAATACATTCTAAGGCAGTGCTTTTTATCAGATATAAACAAGAAAAATAGCAGTTTACATGAGTTTGAGTTAATACATTCTAGTTGATACATTGTTATCATTCTAGCATACAAACTATAACTTTTCACAACATACTCTTTACAGATTTAGACAAGCTAATACAATTTATTTGAAACTGTCTAAATAGCAAAGAGACTTAACTAAATTATACAAACCTCTAATCAGTCTAATATACGCAACTAAGTACACAATTTTGAGAATCTATACATGTTTTACCTTGTCAGAGCCAGATGTTTTGGGTTGGTTTGAAAGGAAGGAAAATAAGAGATAAATTGTATACCTTTCTTTACTTGAAGTCTTATTCCTGAATCTTTTTGTCTTTGGGCTTCAAGTTGGAAATTCTTTCTGATCAGCACTGATACTAGCTTTGAGTACTGGTTGAAAGTGAATAAATACTTCATTCCTGCATATTGTTAGAAAGTATAAAAGTCCAAGCTAACAACATGGTTAGTGTGACTACATTGATTTTAATCATAGTACAGGCCAAGTATATATAAAAATAGTTTCCTGTTTATCCTTAATCTTTATTGTCTAAATTACATAAAATAACAATCAATTACACAAGTCAGGAGACTTGGGTTTATTCTGTTAAGCTAAATTATTTTACATTTTTAGATTCAACCAAGTTAGATTGCCATAGATTATCAATTAAACTAACAAGCTTAAGAATATAACAGCAATTTGAGAATAATGAGTCTCAAAACATATCATGAGTATCTAATGGCAATAATCATCATGTCCCTGCATAAATTGGTTAGTGACTTATAATAGCAAACAATAATTTAACAAGTATGATCTTGTTTGCACCATTCCATTAACAAAATGCAGATTATATTATATTGAACAAAAGTGTTCATATCAATCAGTGTGGTTCACTGATTAGTAGAACAAAGTTCTGCACCAGTCTTAGAGATTACAAAGCATTAGGAGTGCATGCACTCCATTAAGTTCAACAAAATTCAAAACAAAGTTAAGTTAACATTCATCAAACCAAAAATCCAAAAGTATAATTCAAATTATACCAGCAGAAGTACAACAAAACAAGCACAAATTGCAGCATAGTACAAATTCATCCAAATTCAGCAAAAATATGCAGATCACCCAATCACATTTCCATTATCATCACACACATGAACTAAATTAGGAAGAGTTTCAATAAGTGGTCCCCTTGCATCCATACCTATGTCCTCTAACTCATGAACCATAGCTAAGTCATTATAAATTGGAACTTGAAAGGCATTTACAATCCCTTGGTCTGTCATACAGGGTTCTCCTAGGGTATAGGCAGCTAGGTTTTCAAGATATACAATCATATTCTTACAAGAAACTGCTACACCCTCTAGATAAGTTACCTTGTCCTTAATCTCACCATTTTCTTTTTTAACCCTTTTAAGTTCATTTTTAAGCTCATTTATCATGACTCTTACAGATTAATAGTTAAAGAGGAAGACATCTTCTTCTCTATTGACTGGAGGTATAACAGGGGGGTTAACCTCTTGTGGTTCACAGTGTTTGAGTGCAATTTGTGGCCTAATGTGCTCATTTATGATGTGTCAATCACCTAGATTAGCAAATTTATCCAGAAGATGAATATTGCACATAAGAAAGAAACAAGTGATGTGGAGTCCATATGGCATGTATCCTACCAGATTAGCATTTATCATATTGAGAAGAATGATATAAGAAATGCTAAAGTATTTACTTTGATTTGGTTTGGGCAGGACATTTTCCCTTATGATAAGTGCAAGATGCGGAAAGAATCCTTTAAAATGTTTAAAGTGGATTCCACAGTTAACATCACAAAGACTAGATGGAACATCAGACTCACACAAAACACCAAACATAAGTTTATACTTAGCTTTGTTAAACACAAACAAGGAATAGATGTCATGAAATGGAAATTCACACAAGTGTAGTGGAGGGTGTAGTGCCCTCTTAACACTCTTATTATCAACACAAATTAATTTCATATTCATGGTGGTTGTAAAATGCAAGACTCCCTCTACACCCTTAATGATATTCATGTTACAGTAAAACTCACCCATGAGATGTATGAAATACTTTCTACTCAAATGAAATACTAATCCCTCCCACTTAGCATGCCTAATGACCCTCTCCACTTCACCAGTTTGGTTCACACAAATACTAGGCTGAACTTTCTTGACTAAGTCAAGGAATTTCTTGGAATTAGAAGGGTTAGAAAGGTCTGGTGGTAGAGGCTTAGAGGTGTTAGTGTTTGTGTTTATGTTTGGGTCATGTCTTAGGTTTGATTTTCTGGTATACACTCTGGCTTGAAAGGGTTTAGCAGGTCTAGGGTTTGGAGAGTGAGGAACTTGAAATTTCGTGTTTTAATAGAAAAGAATGGTATGGTTTCTAAATCCCTTTCTTTGATTTCTTGGTTGAAAGGCCTTTTGGTGACTATTTCTTGGGTTTGAAGGGATTACATGTTTGAAGGCAGAAGATTTATGGTGAAGAAATTGTTTCTTTTCCATATCCTCCAGCAAAGATGGATTTATGATGGCTTGTCTTGGCTTAGGATAGAATGACCTAACATTTGGGTTCATAACTGATGGAGTGAAGTATGCAAATGAACTGTTTTTGTGTGTGAATGTAGCAGATGTAAATATAAGTATATATGCATGCACTTAGAACATAATTCAATATCAGTTAGGAAATAATTTTCTGTTAAGTAGCTTTTACTGTCCATGAACAGTGATTTTCATTAAATGCAGTTTGTAAAGAATTGATGTGTAGAGGCATGGTTTGCATAATTCCAGATCCTAGGTATTAGTATAATGCAGCTAATGTATGATGTTTAATAGCTGGCATATGCAAATAGTGACACACAGTACCTAGAAACACTGTTTTAGTACTGTTGTAAGTACAAAAAGTACACAGAATTGGAAGAATGTGTAACATAAAGGTGAAATGCAGCTCACTCTAAATCATAGGTCCTAGCAAGGTGTTGTCACCTTTTCAAAGAATTTAATTTTCTGACATATTTTAGTTTTAAGAAGGAATGTCACATTTATTCTTTAAGGCATTTTGTTATTAATGAGGTGCAACCAGGAGAATGATATGCACATTTAACACAGAACAATACATCTATATTAATGCACACTCAGTCTTCATTTAGTTCAAACAGCATTCAAAGTTACATAACACACATACCATTTATATAATATATAACATTTTAACTACAGTAAGTTTAAATAAAATGCCACCTAAAATTTCTAAGTGGCCATTAATCACAGTAGTCATCCAGATACAGGGATGCTCAAAGCTCCCCTTCCAGGTCTTACTGTGAGGGCTGTGTGTGCTTGTGATTTTACCGTGTACTCTAAAAGATTAATTTATGTTATTTATCAAATCATAGTTGCATTACAGTCTTCTTGAACATGACAGATTACATTAATTTCATATACTTATCCAGTAATCACACAATACACCTTGCATTAGACCTTTCCTATATCTCACCAGGATATCCACATACTCAGAATACATAATACAAGAAGCAGATTCAGGATCAAGTTCATAGTATATATATGTATCTACACAAGAAAGATAAGGTTTAATGTAGCACTTAAACATTTATCATAGATTATACCCCTTTAGTGCATTTGTACAATTTTTAACAATTTTTAATGATTAGAACAGTTTGCACCTAGGTTAGTGATACAGTGTCCTTAAGTAGATGTATTTTATAAGCAACTTTTTATAATGTTTGGAAATCAACTATTTATGTTACCTTATTAACAAATTCTTTTAGGGTTTGAAGTATCAAGGCCAGTTTGCACATATCAGACTAAAAATATTAAAGCAACAGTATTCTATGTAGGAGTTTATAGCAAAGTAATGGATTTTAAATTAAGAAGTTTCTCAAGATACTGATCATAATTATTGCACTAAAAATATTTTTAATTAGATAAACATCAATCTATCAAGTACTTTTATCCAGAAATTAGCTATGAGTTTACTTATACTACACATTGGTTTTTATTTATACAATCATTAAAAGGACAATCGTCTACCATCAAAGAGTCCATAAATTAGTGATCAGTTATTTGATCATTATTATACATGTAATTTTTAAGTAATTCTTAGACTGGTCAGACCTATAATAAGCTTGTGAATGAATCTTTGTTGATTTTAACAAGTCTGAGGTCGTCTATTTCATATTAAATGACTCACCTTTAAGCACATAGACTGACACTGTTTTAAATCGAATTATCATTTAGCATAAATCAAGCAATTAACTTCGCAGAACTTATATATTCGAGTTTTTAGGATTAGTGGCCTGAGTTATCAATGTATGCAAGTGTTTATACTAGATATTTAAGCATATTTTGGACTGATCAGCCCTACAAAGAGATGAATTCATATGTTACTTATTAAATCCACACACAATCACAGAGATTAGTGTTAAATCACTAAGTACTCACTTATATCAGAAACTAATCAACTGATTTACAGATATTGCTACAACTTTTCAATAATTTATAACTTTTCACACATTTAAATCGTAGATATTCCATAGACATTTGAGGCAAATAGTATAATCCAATAACACTTATGCACATAATCATTTCGCATATTATCAAAACACCATCTCCCAATTAATCATTCATTATTCAAGAAAAAAAACTTAACAGTGCCTGTGGCCTCAAACAGCTCACAGGACTTACCTGGTTGTCTCAGTCATGGACCGAGTCAACTTCCGATTAGCCGATTTAAACCTATGCAACTCTGATTTAGCCTTTTGGAGTTGTTTATTCAACCATTCCACTTGATACCAATCTTCTCCGGTCATCTAAACTCAAAAAACAAGTTAGGGTTTCATAAAATTGGAATCAAAAATGAAGTTTAAGGTATATATAGATATAAATATATATGAATCAAACGATGTAATGTTCGATTTGATGATTCTCGATCGATTTATGTATAAATCGTCGATTTTTATCATCAAAATCGCTTTGATTTCACCAACCCAAATAAGATTATTCATTAATCGTATGTTCCTGACTAAGAATAATGGAATATAAGTATAATAATTGTTGAATTTCATTGAGAATGGAAGAATAATCGAAGAAATATAGATCTAGGGTTTCAGAGAATCGGAGAAGAGGCGAGAGGCGAAAGAGTAGTGTTCCAAATGAACCATGTAAATGATACTGTACATAAAAATGTTTGTAAATATATTTTAATATTTCAACGGCTGCGATTTGATCAAGTATATGATCAATGGTCCAGATGTTAGGGTTTTATCAAATTTGGCTTTAAAAACTATAAATAGGTTGGGCTTTTAGTTTTATGATTGGGCTGTTTGAATATATATATATATATATATATATATATGTGTGTGTGTGTGTGTGTGTGTGTGTGTTGTGTGTTTGTTAAAAAGTATATGGGCTTGATAATGAATTGGGTCGGACAAAAGTTTTGTTTGGGCTGGATACAACACATATAAAATTAACCCCAGAATATATATATAATATATATTATATTTTTTAACAAAGTAGTTTTTCAAGATATCCAAATGAATATATATTTATATAAATAAGATTATATATATATAGATATAAAATAAATTCTTGTAAGGACAGTTTTAAAAAAACTTTATAAATCTCACCGAGTAAAATTATTTACTCGAAATAGTTTTATTTTCCTAGTTAATCTAAGCTATTTAAGATCTCATTAAATCCGATCAATGAATTTCTTTATTGACAAATCTGAATTTACGAGACTTAACAACTTGATCAGGAAAATATATTTTTTGTGAGATGGCTTAAATAAACCCAGAAGATAGATAATATGTTTTCTTTTTATTTTCTATCTATTTTATTGATTCCCGCATTCCTAAATCCAAACGGAGTTTAGTGAATCTTTCAGAATTCAAGGGTTTCGTGAATATGTCAGTGAGATTAAACTCAGTATATATATGAGTCATTTTTATATTGCCTTTATTGACATGATCACGTCAGAAGTGATGTCTCACATCTATATGTTTAGATGTTGAATATAATACAGGATTTTTGCCAAGATCAATAACACTCTTATTATCACATAAGATTGATATCATATCAAACTTTATATTATTGTTAGATAGTTTTTCCTTCATCCACAATATTTGAGCACAACACTTTGCAGCTGCTATATATTCAGCTTCTGTTGTCGAGATGGATACGGAATTTTGTTTCTTTGAAAACTAAGAAACTAGGCATCCACTTAGAAACTGACAAGTACCACTAGTACTTTTTCTATCGATTAAATGCTCGACATAGTCTGAATCAGAAAAATATACTAAGTCAAATGGTATTCCTTTTGAATACCAAAGATCGACATCAGTGGTTCTTTTAAGATATCTCAATATCCTTTTTACCGTGGATAAATGTGATTCTTTTGGTGCTACTTGAAATCTAGCACACTTACAAATACTATATTGAATATCGGGACGACCTGTAGTGATATAAAGCAAGCTACTAATCATTCCCTGATATTTCTTTGTGTCTACAGGAATTCCTTTTGGATATTCCATTAATTTATCGGATGTAGACATAGGAGTAGAGATGGGTTTGACATTATGCATTTTAAAAATTTTCAACATCTCTTCACAATATTTTGATTGAGAGATATGGATGCCTTCATCAGATTGCTTTATTTGCAATCCTAAAAAGAAATTTAATTCTCCCATAATACTCATCTCAAATTCTATACTCATATTATTAGAGAATTCTTTATATAGTGTATCATTTGTTGAACCAAATATGATGACATCTACGTATATATCTATGAGCAATATATCATCTTTTTCGTGCCTCGTAAATAAGGTTTTATCGACCGTTCCCATCTTAAATTTATTTTCTAAAAGAAACTTGCTTAACCTTTCATACCAAGCTCTTGGGGCTTGTTTTAACCCATATAGAGCTTTATATAATTTATAGACATAATCTGGATGGTTTGCATATTCAAAATCGTGAGGTTGTTTTAGATATACTTCTTCTTCTAAAATCCCATTTAAGAATGCAGATTTCACATCCATTTGGTATACTTTGATATTTGTATGACATGCATAAGCCAATAGCATTCGAATTGATTCAATTCTTGTTACCGGTGCATATGTTTTATCAAAGTCTATACCTTCCATTTGGGTATATTCTTGTGCTACTAATATCACTTTATTTTGAACTACCGTTCAATTTTCATCTAATTTATTTCAAAATACCCATTTTGTACCAATTATAGAGGTATCACGAGGCATTAGGACAAGTTCCCAAACTTTACCACGAGGAAATTAGAGTAATTCCTCTTGCATTGTAGAGATCCAATCCTCGCCTAATAAAGCCTCTTTCACGGGCTTAGGTTCTATATGAGATAGAAAACTAAGATGATTCACAACATTTTGAACTTGTGACCGCGTTTGAACTCACTTCCTTAAGTCTCTAAGAACATTATCTAGTGGATGACTTTTTATAGTAGGAATTGCTTTGGGAAGTTCATCTTCCTTTTTATCTATTTCTAATGGATTTTTATAAACGGGAGTCCCGATATCCATATTTTCAAATTATCGAATAATATTTTCAATATCATCTTGTTCGACATTTTCTTGTTCAACAAGATCTTTATACTTTGCGGGTGGTTTACTTTCATCAAATGCTACATTCATTGATTCTTCCACCATAAGTGACTTTAGATTACACACTCGATAAGCTTTACTATTATTCGAGTATCTAAGAAATATACCTTCGTCCAATTTCGCATCAAATTTTGTAAGGTATTCTTTTGAATTTAATATGAAGCATTTTTCTTCCGAATACTCGAAAGTAGCTTAACTTCGGAGTTTTTCCAAAATAGAGCTCGTAAGGAGTCTTTTGTTTATAAGTCGTAGCAAAACCCAATTAAGAATATGGCAAGCCATTGACATAGCTTCAACCTAAAAATATTTAGGTCGACGATATTCACTGAGCATTGTGCTAGCCATTTCTTGGAGTGTTCTATTTTTCCGTTCAACTACTCCGTTTGATTGTGGAGTATATGGAGCGAAAAAATTATGTGTGATGCCATGTTCATCACAGAAGTTGGTAAAACTGGAATTCTCAAATTCTTTACCATGATCAGTCCTCATATAGACTATGGTTTTATTTTGTTAATTTTGAATCCTTTTACATAAAGAAGAGAAGGATTCAAAAGCGTCATTTTAGCTTTGAGAAATTCCGTCCATGTAAATCGTGAATAATCATCTACGATTACCAACGTATATGAGCAACCTCTGAGACTTTGTATAGGAACCAGACCAATAAGATCCATAAGTAATAGCTTGAGAGGTCTTGAGGTAGATACCATGAATTTTGCTTTGTGAGAGGCTCGAATTTGTTTGCCAATTTCGCAAGATTCACAAGTATCATATTTATGATAATTTAACTTTGGTATCCCTCGTACATGGTCTTTAGTTGATATATTCTTTATCAACTTCATGTTGGCATGTCCTAATCTTCGATGCCATAGCCATGGATCATCATTTATAGTGATTAGGCATATGCTCACTTGCTTGCTCATGTCACATGTATAGACATTCTTATTTCGAGGGCAAGTGGGGACCAACTTTCCAGATTTATCTAGAATTGAACAATGAGTAGTGTAGATTATTACATTGTATTCATTGTCACATAGTTGACTTATGGAGAGAAGATTGTACCGTAATCCGCTGACTAATTGAACGTCGGAAATTTTAACTTTATCATTACTGATATCTCTGATGCCGACAATGTTTCCTTTGCTATTCTCTCCAAATGTTACGTTCCCCATGGTGACCTTTTTAATGTTGTTCAAGAGTGAATTATTTCCAGTCATATGTCTTGAACACCCACTATTAAGGTATCATATATCTTGTTTCGCGGCAAGACAAACCTATAAAACCGATTAATTAAATTTATAGGTACCCCTCTGTCTTGAGGGTCCTGGGGTTAGTATATCATACATAATATTTGTTTTTTCATGAAAGAATCTAGGCATGGTATATTTATCATTAGGCACATAAATATTTCTAGATGCATAATTCCTAGTTTGAGGTTGATAATACCTAGAGCTATCATGAAATCTGGGTGAATCATAATAAACAATGCGTCTATTATTAGCATGGTAATTAGCTTATATATTCTTATTAAGTGGTTTTTGTGTTCTAAATGCATTACCATTGACATGATATTTTTTGTTTCTATTTTGAAACATGGGATGTGGATCAGACCTTTGTTTCCTTTGATCTTTATATTCCCTATTTTTGTAAGGCATTCATTTATCATCTTTCTTGTATGATTTCTTGCGAATCCATAAATGCTTCCCCTTAATTTCACCATTCTTGAATTTGCAATATTGAACGGTATGTCCAATCTTGTTGCAATATGAACATTTATATGATGGTGATTCGGGTGAAGTCTTTATTAGTGATAAAAATCTCCGAGGATTCCTTTTAGGAGGAGAATTCTTATCATATACCAAACCTTCATGAATATATGAGGTTTTTGTATGCACCATTTGGTCCAACATCTTATTTTCTTTTGTAAATCTTTGAATGACAATTTCAAGATTTTCATTATCTTTCTTTAAGGCATCAATCTTGTTGTTAAGGAATCTTTCTTGATCTTTAACTTGAGCTATGAGCTTATGATTTTCTTTTTTTAACCTTTGAGCTTCAGTAGTAAGCTCATTGGTTTCTGATAGCTCTTTTTCTTTATCAAGATTGTTTTTAGAAGATGTTTGAACATTTGATTCATTTTGAATCTTTAAGTTCAATAGATCGACATGAAGTTTACATATATTATGATTCAATTGAATCTTTTCATGTACCATCTCTTCTTTTTGAAGAATTAGTGATATATTCTCCGTTTCAAGATTGAGTATATTTTCTCTAAGTTTATTTATCTCAATCTTGATAAGATGGTTTTGATCTTTTAGAGATGTAATGTCATTTTCATTTTGGACTCTTAAATCCATCATCCGAGTATACTCTTTCTTCTGAGTATGATGCATTTCTTCAATTTTCATTTTCTCGGACCACAATAGGTGAAGCCTTCTTTCAATATCTTTATATTTATCTTTATAGTCTACTACAATTTCAATTAAATCATGCTTATTGATATCTATAAGGGATACGTTGGATTTATCTAATAATTAATTAATTGAGATGTAGTTAGATGTTACCTCTTGATTTGTAGTGGAGACTTCCGTTGAGGTAGTTTCATCTCCGAGAGCCATTAAGAATAGATTAACCACTTCTTCACTACCTTCCGGAGCTTCTTCATCTGCACTCATCCCAACCATTTTCAGCCACGAGACTTCGTCCTTTTGAAAGTTTAGGACATTCTCTTTTATAGTGACCGGGTTGTTTACATTCAAAACACACATCTTGTGTTTCCTCCGGAGATGCATCTTTTGGTTTTGGAGGAGTGTACACGGGATGATTAGTAGAGACATTGGCATTACTATAAGTATTCATATTTTGAGTGCCTTTGCCTTTGTTTAGTTCGTTGATGGAAAATTACTCTTGTAGTTGGAAGAATAATTTTGAGAGTAATTTGGCCTTCCATTAGATTTAAAAACTCTTTATTGATTATGTGATTTAAGGAAGCCTTTTTATATCTTTGAGCTTTGCTTTGAAGCACACAACGAAGTTGTCTCGTAAGTAAAGCAATTTCTCTTCATCGAGATCTTGGAGTTATTCATTCAACTCCTCGTCATTGTCATCTTCATCTATCAATATGCCCTTTAAAGATATGTTATTCTTTTTATCATCCACTTTTGGTGTTACCTTTTTCGGAATATTATCTTCCTCGTAAGCACGAAGATTTACAAATAGGTTATCAATCTTATACTCATTTAGATTGTTGTGCATCTCTTTTATAGTAGTAACTTTCACTTTCTAACTTGGAGGTAGAGATTTGAGCACTCTTCTATTCTTTTCATATTGAGTATAATTCTTTCCAAGTTGAGATATTTCATCGATAATACGAGTAAATCTTATTTACATATCGATGATATTTTCTACTTCTTGGAGTTTAAAGTTCTCATATTCTTGGATCAATGTTTCCATCCGAGAATCTTTTATATCAGTAGTTCCTTCATAGGTTACCACTAATATACTCCACATTTCTTGTGCCGACTTGCAATTATTTACTCTTTTATATTCTTTTTCTGCAAGTGCACTTGTGGGAACCATTTCTGCTTGGCGGCTATATTCATTGTGGCTTCTTCCTCTAGATTATATTCACTAACTTTCTTTTTGCCGATGATGTCATCGACATTTTTGGTAGGAACGCGAACACCATCTTTGATAACATCCAAACTTTGACTTCTTGAGATCTATCGTAGATGTGAAACCTCGTTTTCCATGTTGTAAAGTTGGTGCCATCAAATAGAGGAGGTCGTGAGCTTGAAAAACCTTCACCATAACCAACAAGATTAATATATGCCATTTAGTTCACTTTTGGTTGTGCCTGTAAATCTGCAAATTACTTAACAAACACGTTAAAAAACACGTTAAAAATACTGCTCTGATACCAATTGTAAGGTCCCGTAAGAGAGCTATATTATGCTAGAAGTGGTTGAATAGCTTAATTACCAATTTAAAAATTACAATGGTATTTTAAAATATTTTATCCCTTTTTAAAACTTTATCGAGTAGTTATACAGTGTATATGTGTGGAAAATAAAGTGCAAGGAAAGAAAATACCACAAGGTGATTTTATCGTGGTTTGCGATGGCGCAACCTCTAATAGATTCTCTCACCCCTACGTCCAGTCCCCGAACTCCTCTCCCGGATTCGGGATTTTCCCTTATAATAAACTCGCTCCTTTAGTAGGCGGAGAAGCCTTTACACCCTTACAAATATTTGTCTTGGTGCGTAACACAAGGGTTACGACCTCAAAATAAATGTAATACCTACACAACTTATCTTAGACAATAACTCCCCTCTATTTCTTCAAACTTGATGTAGAACCCTTGTGTAGACTTGGCTTCCTTAGCTTTTGTCGGTCTTGGATCTTAGTGATCTAGCCTTGGGTCTTTCCTCTTCTTCACGGTGCAAACACTACCGACTCCCCGGTAGTACGTATAGGACTTGGGTCTTAGAACGAGAATCACCTCACGTCACTTCACCTCACTACAAAACTAATAAGACGATCCACAAAACAAAAAGTATAGAGAAAAGATGGGTTGAAGTAGTATGTTACGGTACTAGCCCAAAAGATAATGTAATATTCAAATAAAAATATTAAATATCAACTATGTATACTTGACTTGAGATATAGAATAATATGTCAAGTATACTTTCGATTACTCCGTCTTAATAAAATATTTGTTTATCGGAGTAATATAAGAAGTCTTTTATATATAAGCAATATAGCTTATGACTTCTTTATTATTCTTCTTCTTTCGATTATGTATTTATAGATTGAAGAATACTTTAGTTACAATCCCAGAATTGTAACTTATCCTTTTTAAGCTCGTAGGCTTAAGGATTTTAGTATACTTATATTTTGACAATTATAGAGTCAAAGTATAATTTTAACTTCGTGCACAATTTATAGGTTCTATATAAGCCAAGATCGAGATAAAAGAAGTGCAAGTAATTGTCCTTGGATTTATATTTTTGAAGTTTAGGTGGATGATTATGAAGTTTACTATTTATCGATTTACAATCCCACGGAACACTGAAGATGTTAGTGGGGATTATACGATACTTTTCGTAATGATTCTATATACAGGAACTATGCGTTTGGCCAAGATCGAGATAAATAAAGTGCAAGTAATTGGCCAACTCGTGTGATTAAATCCACCTTTGAAGCTTAGACGGATGATTGCAAAGTTTACTATTTATCGATTTATAATCCCATGGAACGCTAAAGATTTTAGTGGGGATTATACGATACTTTTCGTTATGATACTATATACAGGAACTATGCGTTGGCCAAGATCCAAATAAATAAAGTGCAAGTAATTGGCCAACTCATGTGATTAAATCTATCTTTAATATTTGAAAAAATTATGAAGCTTACTATTAATCGAATTGTAATCCCACGGAACACTAAAGATGTTAGTGAGGATTATACGATACCTTTCGTAATTATTTCTATATTCACGAAATATGTTGGCCAAGATCGAGATAAATAAAGTGCAAGTAATTGGCCAACTCACGAGGTTTGTCAAATATGAAATATCACTCGTGAGGAATTATAGAGATTTATGAAATCTCAAGTGAGGAGTTATAGAGATTTATGAAATCTCAAGTGAGGAGTTATAGAGATTTAAGTACTTGTATTTTATAGATCTTCTTCTCTTAAAGCTTCTTTTTGAAGATCAAGTACTTTATTTGAATTTTGAGTTCGAATATTTGTTCTCTTTTTCTTTAAGGACCTTCGTTATAGGAGATCTAGTATTAGAGCTTGATATGATGTAGAGAAATTAAGTACAAAGCTCAAATTACCACTTTTGGAAAATGGTCGGAAAAGTTCGCTGGAAAAATTCTCTGGAGGTTCAGCCGGATTTGGCACTTTGGTCGAACTTAGAGAAAATGGGTTGGGGTGGGAATTTATTTATTGGAAAAGTTAGTGGATTGAATGTTGGAGATTTGAGGAAAATGGATGGTGGATGTTGTATGTCACATGGATTGATGACTTGCCAAGTAGGTTGTGTTTCTTTGACATAGCATATAAAACAAACAAATTTATGGGTTCAAAAACTCAGCTGATATATTCGGATAAATATATATTTTTCTTTTCTTTTAATCATTGTTTAATCATTTTAGTTAAACATTAATCACCATTAAATATGACCACCCAAAAAAATCTTAAATAAATACCATAAAAAAATATGATAATTACCTAAATATTATAAAATGATGTCCTACAGGTTTTGGTCAACTTTGGTCAATGGTAACTAGGTCAAAGGTGGTCAACTGTGGGACCAACTGCCTCAAAATTTTGTGCCCGGAAAAAATTTATCAAAATGTAACGAAATTTTTACCATGCATAGAAAATACCATTTAACTGATCCACACCAAATTTAAAGTCATTCTAGTGAGTGGAAGTATTTTATTTAAAATATAGACTATTCTGTCAACCTTTTCTTCCGAGTAAAAATACTATTGGTCTTGAAATTAAATATATGGATCTTTTGACTAAAGTTTTGACTTGAATAAATACTTAAAATATATTTCCTAATATATAAAATATATTTGGATGGTAGGAAATATTTTAGAGTATTTTTAAATAATTTTCACCGAGAAATGCTGATTTTATGAAATACATGGAATGGGTTATAAAAATGGATATTAATATTTCAATCATGAATATTAATAACTTTGAATAAAAACTCTTTTGATGGATGTAAAAATATATTTTGGAGGGAAGAGTAAAATATTTTTGATATAGCACGAATCTTTTAAGGAATATTTCTAATATATCCCTTTTTCGAGCTTGTTGCCTTATTGATGTTGCAACTGAGATCTTAGAAATATAATGTCTTGATATTTCTTCTTTGATCATATTGTCTTTGAGATATATTCCATAACGATATAATTTTGATGTTTTAGAATAATGGAATATCTCTTTTATATGAATATACTTGAAAATAATTTTGCTAGTTTGACCATTTGAATTTGATTTGGATCAATTAAAATCATGTCCTAATGGAGAGGATCTAGGTGTATTTAAAATTTATGTTTAATTTTACAAATACCAAAATAAATAATATATCAAGGATATCATTTCAGGTTGAGAATCAAGACAAACACGTAGTTCTAGGTTGAGGGGTAGAGGCCTTTATATAGATTTGAGTCAAGGGTCAGACTTGTGTTGGGAGACTTGATGGACAAGTCTCAAACTTAGATGGTAATTAGGAGTCCAATAAGGGACTGAACTCCAGAATCTTCTGTGTAGGACTTTGAGTCCGTTTAGGACACAAGTCTCTGCCCTTTCAGCCGTATTAGGCCTAGCCCACGAACAGCTTGTATTCGTGGACCCCGGCGAACTCTGCTGGTAGACCTTGCCTACATAGCCCGTGTTGAGTCTGCTATGAGCTCGGACCAGATATGTATGTACTGGACTTCTAAGAGAAGCCCAAGTGTAATTAATGCGATATTTAATGTGTCTTCAAGATGTATTTTCTATCCAAATCATTTGCCCCCAACTTCCGGGAACACTACTCGAGTTTTCGTGGAAGTTATAATGGTCTTTTTGCGACTCGGGGTACTTTTGGCTCTTCTCGGGTATCGGCCCTTCTCGGGTATCGGCCCTTCATGGATATCGGCACTTCATGGGTATCAGCCCTTCAAGGATATCGCCGTTTTATCGTAATATGTGGAGCGACCTACACATTTACAATGACTTATTAGTCTGAGTATACACACTTAAGGCTTGTGTATAGGCTATTTGGATATTATTTAACACTAAATGGTCCTAATCGGGACTAAAATGCGAGCATTTATCACCCCTTAACCTTCTTCAAGGTTGATTATAGGGTGAGAGCTGTTAACTGGCCTTAATCGGGGCTAACTGACCCTAATCAGGGATAATTTCCATGCACAAGCTGCTAACTAGGCTCAAAAGAGCCTAATTTTAAGCTAGAACACACTAATTGGCCTTAATCGAGGCTAATCTTCCCAAAACGGGGCTAATCAGGACTAATCAGCATGCATAAGAAACTAATTATCCCTAATTCCCATAAATTATAAGAGTAAATAGGTTAAACGACCCTAATCTGGGCTAATATCATCATACGAATCATTAATTCCCCCTAATTCGGCTTAATTACGCTTAATATACATTAATCGGCCCTAATCTGGGCTTAATTTCACTGATCGACCCTAATCTGGGCTTAATCTTATAAACCTAAAAATTTAAAATTTTCAAATATTTTCTGATTTTTTCCATTTTTTTCAATTTTTTTTCAAATTTTCGCAGGTGTAACAACCCAAATCCGGGGTCACGAAAGAATCTTTACATAAAATAAAAAAATATTTAATTACCCCTTAAATCCGGATCGTTTACAGGTTATGGTATGAAACAAGAATATACCTTCTATAATTTATAACCACTACAATACGAGTGTAAATACCTTTATGCTAACATCCTTGTCATATTTTTCTAACATCTTTGTCCTCTCGCAGCGGAGATCTCTCTAGCTTCTGCTGTCTAACGAAAGCTATTCACTTCTAACTTTATCTGCTTCTGAAAGAAATAAGAATTTACAAAGCAAGAGTGAGCAAAAATGCCCAACAAGTATATAATTTGAGTTTCAAGTATTAGTATTAAAGGAAATTTACGGACAAATCTTTAAACAATTTTAAATACTTCTATTTATTTGAGTGAGTTAAGCGAATAAACATTGGCTGTCACCAGCCTTTAATTATAAATCCAAAAGTGACAAGCGATTCCCCGATTCATCTCCTGAATCAGGGTTTTGTCCGGTTTTAGAATCATAAACTTTTCGAGAGAGAATGTCGTTAATGACGATCAACAACAAATTAGACTGGACACTAGTTTGCACCTATATCCTGCTGATCAGCCAGGATACAGTGCAGATCTATACCTATATGTATAGATCCAGTCGGGCACCCAGGCACTACGGCGTATCTCAAGGATCCGGTTATATCCCGGTCCTTAGGATTAAGAACACTTAATCCCACACATCATTATCTAGCCCGTGGAGTATTTTGATGTCAAATCATTTTGAATTCAAAACATCCCAACTCAGGGTTCGCAAATAACCTGAAAGAATGGGTATTTGCTCAAGAGAGCAATCGATAATATAGGAGCAATAGTGAAAAGAACTTGCATAATAAGAGTAATTGCAGTGAAATATAAAACATTTAACTATTCTTAACTTAGAATAGGAACGAAGAAATATTTGCAGTATTTTAAAAGAAAGTTCAGGAATACTTGCCTTGATAAGCTTTAACCACTATTATCGGTTGACTTTTGGATTGCCTTGAACATTTGTCTTTATCCTCAAACCACTATCCTATTCTGGCTACGATCTCAACGCTCAGGTTCTTCAAATGAAACTTTACCGAGCTCAACGTCTAACCACTATATCATTCTTAGTCCGACGTCACTCCTCGGGTCTTCCGCCTAGGACCTACAGGGTTGAAATTTCCTAAATCAAATAATCGTCTCGCTTAACATAACACCATTATCCTATTCTACCCATACAATTTCATAACCCAACTCATATTTATATGTATCTATGAAATACACATAGCAATTATGGTTCACATCTTCGAAACTCGGTTCGGTGTTTGTTTTCGGAAAGTACGTATATTCGTCGTTTTGGAAAATATTAGGGTGATTATAAAATATTTTGTTACAGCACATAAATAAATTCATATAATATAATTACATACTTTCGTTCGAGATCTCCGATAATTATAGGTTACGTTCCCGTATTTTTGGAATTAATTTCCAGAAAATCGGGCAGCGTCTCCTTTATTTATCGGCCTACCCGTCGAGTTAATCGAAGTCAAAACACAACAATAATCGCAATGCAAACCAATCCACAATCCAATTTACCAATCCCATCCACCAACACAATTCATTTTATTAAATATTATTATTTATTTTCGTTTCGAAATTTATTTTTGTTAGTCCCTAACAATACAACAAGAATTACAGAAGGGGGGTTGAATGGAATTCTTGAAACTTTTTCTTGGTTTAAAAAATGTTCTACCTTAAAATATATATGTGAGTGAATTGATTTGCAAAGTGCGGAATAATAACTTGGAATGAATCAAAACACAAGTAATTAAAAACACAAGTCTTTAAAAACTTTCTGGTGGATTTGAAAGTATCCACCAGAGATATATATTAGATCAAGAGAACTCTATGTAGCAAGATTTGCTCACAGCTGCTTACAAAAATGAACAACTAAGTTTGCAGAGAAATGCTAAGAATACAGCTTACAGATGTTTCTCTGAGAAATTCTTGCTTAGTGTTCTTGTTGTTCTATTTTCTACTTCTTGGTTTATATACATCACCAAGATTATAAAGTAATAAGACAAGATAATAAAACAAAACCTATCAAGTCTAATACTATGCTGCTTTATTACTCTATTCCAGCATATTTGAATATCTTCATAATAGCATGAAAATGGCAATGCTTCTTTGTTATCTAAAACCCAGTTGAATAGGCTTCCACATTCCATTTGCATACACTCGATGCATGTGACTGTGTTGTCACTGTTAACAAATGTTTGAATTTTTTATTCGTCGGGTTCATGATCATCCGTCGGGTTCATTATCATCCGTCAGGTTGCCTTGTTGATCATCCGTCGAGTGGCATTATTGTTTATCCGTCGGGTAGCTATCTGGCACTGGACTTCATTTCATTTATGCAGAATTACTAGACATCATCTATGTACAATTAATCATTTATATACAATTAATCAACCTGTAGGCATCAATTCCTCTCACTTCTTCTAGTTCATCTAGATAGAGATTTAGATCAGATAATTCCTTGATGTCACATAAGTACATGTAATCTCCCTTGTTGACTTTGGATTGAGCTTTAGTTAGAGATTTGGATTTGAGAGGTGATAACTTCACTTTTTTGACTGCTCTTGACTTTGTTCTTTTTAGCTTGCTAAGGATTGGCAAATTGAAGTCAGGAATTGGTAGACTCTACCAGTCTATTGGTTCATCCTTAGGCACAATAGGTTCACCATGAATGTTCCTGTAAGGATCCACCACCTTGATGTCTTCAAATACCTCAGAGGGTTTTGATGCTTGAGTTGTAGTTGGAGTGGATTCCTTGGAAAACTGATACTCCAATTCCTTATCAACAAAGTCCAATTTCCTTTTGGTTCTTTTGGCCAATTCCTTGTATCTTGGAGCTTTCTTCTGTTGTGGTTCAACTTGCTTCTTTGGATCTTGAGATTCAGTGATTTCAGATGGCTGAGCAGGAATTTGTTGTGTTGGTTTTACAGCTTGCAGCTTGGCCAAGATAGCAGCTTGCTCTTTCTTTTGCTTAGCCTTTTTGGCATCTAGAGCAGCTTGCTTCTTTTATTGCTTTAGTCTTGCCTTTTATTCTCTCTTTGCTTGAGCAAATTGAGGATGTCCAGCCACCACACAAATTTCTTTACCATTTCTGAAAACTTTAGCAATTCTCCTTTTTAAAGCTGAATCAGGCGGATCCTTGTAGAAGGCAATTGATCTTGACAAAAGCTTCTTCTCATCAGTCTTAGGTGTCTCATACACTGTATCCAAAGGGTTCTTTAATGATGATTTTGGATAGTTCACCCTTGGCTTCAAAATTATTTCAGCCTTTGGAGATTTGATGCAGGATGGTTGTCCTCTTTCCAGATAATTCATGCTCATTTCATTCACAGAGATCTGCTTGAGTTGAGAGTGATGAATGGCTGACTTTTCTGGCTTCTTTACTAGCCCAAACTTGTTTTGTATGTCCTCATCAATTTTCTCCCAGTTGATTGGACTCAACTTCTTCTTTTCAGCTGCTCTTATATTGGCGGCTGCTTAATTGATCAGATCAATACTATCTGTTACCGGTGGCTTGGTGAAAGCAATTGTAGGCACAATTACTTTACTGATTTGAATGTGAAGCTTCTCCACCTCACTTGGTCCTTTCTCCCCCTTTTTGTTATCATCAAGTTGAGTAGAGGAGGAGGTTTATGCAGCCACCAGTTTCTGAAGAAAGTCTGTCTGTTGAGCTTGATGCAGATGAATGGCTGTTAGAGATGCTTCCATAGCTGACATTCTTGTATCTAAGGCATCTATCTTTGTGGCAAGATCAGAATTTTTTCTGAGTTGTCTCTTGATGTCAAGCATTGTAGCTTCTGGAAGCTTATAGTCCATCTTGTCAGAAATAGCCTTTTTCATCTCATCAATATCACCCTTGATGGTGTTCACATCTCTATCATGTTGGAAGCCTTGAATTTGTTGTAGTTGCAGAGAAGCAAGATGTGCTTGAAGGAGCTTCTTGGTGTTGGCATTTGTAGTGGTTTGAAGAGCATAATTTGTCTGATTTATGAGTTGGATCAATGTTGTCTTGAAGTAGTGTTCATCACAATGTTTTGAAAATGCCCATGATGGCATGCCTGATCTTGAACTAGAACCTACTTCTCCCCCTATGTCCAATGACTCTTCTTCACTATTTCCACCTTCATCTCCAAAGAAATCTGCTGAACCACCAGTCTCATAATCAACATCACCAGCTGTAGAGGGCAAAGCTGTGATGGCATCCTTAGCTCTTAGCATTGACTGAGTGGTATGCACCAAATTGAGCATCCTTTCTGCATTGTCATTGCCCTGTTCAGCTAGAAGTTGATAAGCTGGAATAGGGTGAGTAAATGCCTCAGCATCAAGGGAGGTGGAATCTATAACAGCTTGAGGTTGCTGAGATAGTCCCTCCATGTCTGCATCCTGGACATTCATTAACTCACTAGCAATGACATCCATCCTTATAGCTCCTATATCTGCATTTCTCTCTTGTTCTCTCTTTTGTTGCATCAGGGTCTCACCCTGGCTCCCAACCCTCACACCCTCACCTTCACCATCTAAGGCGGGACTCCTCTCACTCTCTTTTGTCAATCCTGAAGAAATGGATTGCATATTTTCACTCTTTTCCTCTCCTTTTTCCTGAGAGCAACCCAGACTCTCACTCATAACACTCTTTTCCCTCAATCCTAAGAGTGATTGTACAATCACTAAGTCTTCTTCACTAGAGATAATGGATGAAATTTGAAGTTGTTGAGAGACACCCGACAGATGAGGAATATCCATCGGGTTAGCAGAGTAGAAATATCCATCGAGAGAGTAGAAATGAATGAACTTATCCGTCGGGATACAATAAATGATGTTAAGCTTATCCGTCGGGATACAATTACTACTCAACGGATGAGCAATATCCATCGAGAGAGTAGAAATGAATGAACTTGGAATAGAAACTATTGTGGACTCTGTGCTGATTGATGAGATTTTGGGCACAGATGTTTCAACAGTTCTTGAAAGAATTGGCAAGTGAGCCAACAAATCATCGAAAAGATGATGCTCACTTGCACTAGATTTTGGCTTCCCTAACAAAGTTAAAGAAGGGGAATCAGGAATTGATGTGTTGATCATATCCATATCTAGAGAGTTTATGGGAGAATTTGGTGTTTGAGGTGCTTCTATAACTAATGATTTTGGCTGTGACTCCACATTTATTGGAGCCACATCAAGTTGAATTTGTGAGGGTGCAGTGACTGTGTCTTTAGCACCAGTTTGCACAGTGTGTGAACCCTGTGCATCCCCAAAGGTTTTGGATTTCTTCTTTCTGGCATAAGTTTGGGGTGAGCTGGTGTCCCTTACCCTTTTGACTTGTGCTCTTGGTTGAGAGCTTTGTTCAATAGTCACATCCTTTTGGGAGGATGCAACTAGAAATGAGCTTTTATCCTTACTAATCACTGTAGTTTGTTGGGAAACTGCAGTATGGCTAGGCTGGGAACCACTCAACTCTCCATCCTTATCCTTAGGGTTTCTTTTATGTTCGCCCTGTCCCTCACCTACCTTTCCCATCTTCACACTCCCCTCTTTGGTTTTGGTGGATTTTACAACAGGCATATTTTGAGAGATACCAAAGGGGGCTTTCTTTGTTTTGGATTTTGAAACTTTTGATGGCTTGGTAGCTTGGGTAGGCAACTGTTGGGTCATTGACACAGTTGCCATAGCTACACTAGAAATCAAAGAAATCTGTGAGGTTGGAAGAGTAGGGACAGATGACCTTACCTCACTTACCTGAGGTGCTTCCATTACAGGGAAATAGAAGAGTGGCCTCTCCTTGTGTTGATTTGCCCTGTTAAAATCTGCAATAATTCTTCTCTCTTAAACCCAACAATCTAATTTATTGTTTGGGTTCACAAGCACAATTTCTTCAGAGAGGTGCTTAAACATCATGAAAAATCTAGCATAATAAACATTTTTACCCCTCTTATTTAACTCCCCTAATTTAAAACCCAACTCAAACAAAACAAGATCACTAAAATTAAAGAAGTTATCTATAACTAGCATGTAAAACATGTTAAGCATGGAAATATTGACATAATCAAAATTACTGATTTTACCAGAAAAGACCTTGGTCACTACATCACACATGGAACTCCATTCCTTCCTAAGACCTAATCTCTTAATGTCACTTAACTTAGAAGTAGAGAGTGCATAGTTCATGGAATTAAGCATATTAACTATATCAATGTCAGTGTGTGGTGAAGTCACAGTATTATCAGGAATCTTGAAACATGTTTTGATAACATCACTACTAAAATAGAATTCCTTACCTTTAATGGTGAGTGTGATGGTCTTATCTGTCGATTTGTATCTCTTCAACAACCTCATAGAAGATGGTGGGTGATTCTAGCATTGCATAGTTGAGTTTGCAGTTCTTTACGAAATCCATCATTTTGTGGTAGTCACTTGAATATTGAATCCCCTTGTTTACCAGAGCCGTGAAGTTGTTCTTCTCATAGATGTATCCAGTTTGTGACATGATCTTGATTACTGGTGCCATTGTTAGAGAGTGGAAATTCCAGAGATTGAGATGATAGTTGCTTTTGAGAAAGAGAGAATTTAGAGCACATGATTTGAGAATGATAAAAGAAAAGTGATGGAAATGAATTAAGCTTTTATAGTATCTCAAAAAATAACTGTCAAAAAAATAAAGTAAAATAAAGTAACTAATGAAAATTGCCCAAAATAACCGTTTAAAAATAAACTGTAAAAATTTCACCAGTTATCCATCGTGTTATGCTTACAAACTGTAAGTATACTCGATGGATAAGGTTCAGGGAATTAACGTCTAAGATTCAGACAATTCGACTGATGAGAGTAAGTCATTTATCCGTCGAATTATAAAATATTCCAAAAAAGTAATTGATTTTATTAATAAAATGTATACCGACGGATGATCAAACTCGATGGATACTGATCATCCGTCGAGATGTAAATTTTGACTTAGCCAAAATTTCATCCAAGACTGTAAAACCAATTAAATTTCTGGCTGCATTATAACTTGCAAATTTTCTAAGAAGATTTAAGAGTAATTTAGCATACCTAACTCACTTCTAGGGTACCAAATGCCAAGTTTTGGTGTTCCCTTGAGATATCTGAAAATTCTCTTAATAGCTACTAAGTGAGATTCTCTAGGATTAGCCTGAAATCTAGCACACATACATGTAGCAAACATTATATCTGGCCTACTAGCTGTTAAGTACAGAAGTGAGCCAACCATGCCCCTATAACTTGAAATATCCACAGACTTTTCAGTAGTGTTTAATTCAAGCTTAGTTGTAGTGGCCATGGGAGTTTTTCCAGATGTGCAATCCATTAGATCAAACTTCTTTAAAAGATCATAAATATATTTAGTTTGACTAATGAATATTCCATCACTAACTTGCTTAATTTGCAAACCAAGAAAGTAAGTTAGTTTTCCCATCATACTCATTTCATACTTACTTTGCATCAATTTGGAAAACTTTTTGCAAAGTTTTTCATCTGTAGAGCCAAAAATAATGTCATCTACATAAATTTCAACAAGTATACTAGAGCCATTAACATTTCTAAAGAAAAGAGTTTTATCTACAGTACCTCTGGTGAAGTGATTCTCTAAAAGAAACTTTGACAAGGTGTCAAACCAGGCTCTAGGTGCTTGCTTCAGTCCATAAAGTGCTTTCAAAAGATAGTAAACATATTCTGGAAAGTTTGGATCTTCAAAACCAGGAGGCTGACTGACATAGACTTCCTCCTCCAAATCTCCATTCAGAAAGGAACTTTTGACATCCATTTGATAGACTTTGAAATTGGCATGGTTTGCATAGGCTAAGAAGATTCTGATAGCTTCAAGTCTTGCAACATGAGCAAATATTTCATCAAAATCTATTCCTTCATGTTGATAATAGCCCTTAGCAACCAATCTAGCTTTGTTCCTGACTTCTATGCCATTTTCATCCATCTTATTTCTGAATATCCATTTGGTGTCAATTGGATTCTTTCCTCTAGGCTGGGGCACCAGCTTCCATACCTTATTCCTCTTAAATTGGTTTAGCTCCTCATGCATAGCTAAAATCCAATCAGGATCCAACAAAGCTTCTTCAACCTTCTTTGGTTCTTCCTTAGAAAGAAAGCTGTTGTACAGACATTCTTCTAGAGTTGCTATCCTTGTTTGAACCCTAGAAGATACATCACCAATGATGAGCTCAAAGGGGTGATCCTTTGTCCATTTTCTTTGTTGAGGTAGATTAGCTCTAGAAGAAGAGGCCTCATTGTTATCTTGATGTGTGATTGAGTTTTGATTATTAGAAACTCCCCTTGAGTTAATGGATCTTTGATTTGAGAGAGGGGAGCTTTCTATAAGTGATCTATTCTGACTCCCAGCATCTTTTGATGACCCGTCAGATGGTGAATTTTGAGTACCAACAGATGAGGCTGGTTGTCACCCGACGGATAAGGCAGATTGTCTCCCGACGGATGAAGCATTTTGCAACTTGATAGATGTTGAATTTTGTGCTTCATTGGTAGTGGATTTTTCTGCATTATCCTTTAATACTGTTTCTTAATCACTTTCATCATCACTATCATCACTAACCATCTCCACATTGTCAAATTTGAGGCTCGCATGGTAATCTCCATCTTGCAGTCCTTCAATCTTTTTATCATCAAACACAACATGTATTGATTCCACAATAATGTTGGTTCTTAGATTGTAGACTCTATATGCTTTACCAACAACATATCCAACAAAAATTCCTTCATCTGCTTTACCATCAAACTTCCCATTATGATCATTTTGATTTCTCAAGATGTAGCATTTACAGCCAAAGACATGAAGAAAATTTTGAGTTGGTTTCTTTTTCTTGAACAATTGATAGGGAGTCATGCATTTAGCTTAATTAATCAGAGAAATATTCTGAGTGTAGCATGCAGTATTTAAAGCTTCAGCCCAGAAATATGTTGGTAATTTAGATTCTTCAAGCATTATCCCGGCAGCTTCAATAAGTGATCTGTTCTTCCTTTCTACCACTCCATTTTGTTGTGAAGTTCTTGCTACTGAAAACTCATGCAAAATACCATATTTTTCACAAAATGCTCTCATGATAGAATTCTTGAACTCAGTTCCATTATCAGTCCTGATTCTTCTAACTTTGAAATCAGGATGATTATTGACTTGCCTTATGTGATTGACGATGATTTCACTAGCCTCATCTTTAGACTTTAGGAAATATGTCCAAGAGAACTTTGAGAAATCATCTACAATTACTAGGCAAAATCTTTTCCTTGAGATGGACAACGCATTGACTTGTCCAAACAAATCCATATGTAGCAGTTGCAAAGGTTCTTCAATTATTGAATCAAGCTTCTTTCTGAATGATGCTTTGATCTGCTTTCCTTTTTGGCAGGCATCACACAATCCATCCTTAGAAAACTCCACTTGAGGAATGCCTCTAACCAGTTCTTTCTTTACTAGTTCATTCATGGTCTTAAAGTTTAGATGGGATAGCTTCTTGTGCCATAACCAACTTTCATCCTGACTTGCTTTGCTGAGAAGACAAGTAACAGATTCTACATTAGATGAGTTGAAGTCAGTTACGTACACATTTCCTTTTCTCACACCAGTGAGAACCACTTTGTTGCTCCTCTTGTTAGTCACAACACAGGCTTCTGAGTTGAAGGTTACTATGTTGCCTTTATCACAAAGCTGGCTGATACTCAACAAATTGTGCTTGAGACTATCCACTAAGGCAACCTCCTCAATGATGACATTGTCTTTTGAAATCAATCCATATCCCACAGTATAACCCTTGCTGTCATCTCCAAAAGTAATACTTGGGCCAGCTCTCTCCTTGAACTCTGTGAGCAGGGTAGAATGACCAGTCATGTGTCTTGAACAACCACTATCTAAGTACCATAAATTCTTTCTGTTTCCCTGCACACATCAAAATCAAATCAAGTTGATTTTGGTACCCAAGTTTCCTTGGGTCCTGCCTTGTTAGCTTTCTTTTTCTGTTTCTTAGGTTTGATCTCATTTGACTTGGGGATATCAGATTCATCCTTAGTCATTTGAATTGGACCTTTGAAACCATTCATTACAGCAGAATTATCATGCATATTTTGATTAACAGGGAATGGCATGCTATTAGTAAACATGTTATTCCAGTATGGCATGCTAAATGGCATTTGTGGCATATTAAATGCAGCATAATAGGGATTAGGTGCAAATGGCATATTAGCTAACTGTGCATTCATATTCTTTGTAGACATAGCATCCATAGGCATAGAAGGCATGGTATTTATGTTGGGAAAATGAGGTGGCACAGATAAGGAAGTAGGCATGGCAGTTTTGCAATTAACAGACAAATGATTTATACTACCACACTTGACACAGATTTTTCTAGGAGCATATTTATCAGGTGTGTAGTTGTTATGCTTGTTAATTCTTACTTTACCATTTCTATTGTTTTTCTTTTTAGCCTCTATTTTAACCTCAATCTTTTCCAGTCTGTCACTCATGTAACGACTCGTATACTATTATATTTAATTAAAGTGTAATTATGGAATTATTAAATGAATAATATATGTGTATAACTTCTGTCAGCTATGTGTTGTTTTACTTTTATCTATATGTGTGAATTATGGTGTCCAGGATGGTTCGTGTAATTAATTATGGACTTGTATTGAATTGTTTTCACTTTTAAAAGTGAATTTAATACAAGTTTATTTGTTTAAATATGTGGATTGACTATAAAATTGTTTTTATGACTTTATAATTTCAATATTTATTTTTGGGATTTTATAAAATTTAGAAATCAATATTTCATCAAATATTTAACCCTGTATGATTTTCTAATTGCATTTATTTGTAAAATCTGTATTTAATTCCCGAACTCTTCAAAAATTATGAAACTCATATTTATTTAAGTTGGGAATATTCCGGGAATTTGAAAATTATTTTGGGGATTTTTGAGATTAATTTCATCCGCGCGTTTATTCATTTATTTATTAAAAGCGGGTATAAATTGCATTTCAGAAATTATTTTAAAATTTCAAGATTTAAGTTTTTATTAACTTCGGGATATTTATAATGCTTTAAGACTATTTTCGTGATTTTCTGAGTTTGTTTTAAGTACATGTCGGTTCGTTAATTACGGATTGCGGGTATGAGTTGTGTTTCACAAACAATTTAAAATTTACGAAAATTGTATTTTATTAGTTTTTAAATATATAGAGAATTTGAAAGTAAAATTGGTGATTAATAGAGTTTTATTTACCCGTAAGAATTACTCGATAAAGCGTAAAGCTCGGGGCAAGCGGGACTATCAGGAAACGGGGGTAATATACGTGTCCAACTCCTGTCACTCTAATTACACGTGTTATACAATGATTTGGGAAGCGAATAAAAAAAATAATAAACAGAAAACTCTCCGCCCTTCTTCCACCACCGCGGTTCCCCCTTCCCTGACCACTCTGTTCGCGCGTACCTCTACCTCTATTCTATCCCTCTCTATTTTCTTTTCTCCCCTGCAAATCTCTTCCTTCTCGCTATGTCTCCTTGGTAATTACTACCGCCTTGTTTTCTTTCTTGTTCGTGTCACCGGTGATTATTCCGGTGACCGCACCGCCGTGGTTCCAGTCCTGGGTTGTGATATATGTATACATGCTCACGCGTGTTTATATATCACGGTCCTTTTTGTTTTGTTATGGTGACTGTGTTGGCCGATTGTGATGTTCTGTTAGTTTCATTTGAGAAATTGATTCCGTGATTTCATGATTAGTCGATTGTATAATTCTGATTATTGCTCTGCGATTAATAAGAATAGACCGTTATTAAATATATTTTTTTAGCTATGATGAAATTTCGATAGGAAATCCGTAAGGGCACCGTCGAAATTATGCCGTCGTCAATAATGAACTCGTTTGAGCTGACAGATTACTGGAAATGATGACTCTTGAGCCAAATAACAATTTATAAATTTATTTTGGTAATTTTTGAAATAAAAAGCAGTAGTTAAATAATATGTTTCGGGGTTATTAGGATTGTGAAGTTGGATTGATTGCTGGTTTGACGGGTTGATTGTTGTGATTGACATCGATAGTGTTCGACGGGTTAGTCCGATAAATAAAGGAAGTGCTGCCCGATTTTCGGGAAATCGAATTACGGAAACACGGGAGTGTGTCCAGTAATTATCGGGACGTCGAAGGAATATATATATATATATATACTTATACTTGATTGTCTGTTGTGGTGAATGTTCTGTTAAATTCCAATAACCCTAATTTCATAAAATGACGAGTATACGTATTTTCTAAAAATGAACACCGAACCGATTTTTGAGATTGTGAACCCTAATTGTTGCGTGTGTTATTATAATATACATAATTACGAGTCGGGTTTAAATATCGTTGGGTAGAATTGGTATCGAGGATATGTCAAGCATACCTAGACGTCTAACGTAGGGTATTTCGACTCTGTAGGTTCTAGTCGAAGGACTCATAAATTGGTATTGAACTAAAGATAACCTAGTGATCAGTCGACAAGCGCAACGAGGTTCCAAGCGAAGGACCTGAGCGTTGAGGTCAGATCCAGGATAGTCTACTAACTAAGTGATAAATTCGAGCGTCCAAGTCAGTCTGAGGTCGATCGGTATTAGTTGTAAAGCTCAGCAAGGCAAGTACCCCTGACCAATCTTTTATGGTTCAGTATATATGAATGAAAATGTTGTTAAATATGTGTTTTTGGGGAAAAGTAACTTCTGAAAATACCTATCTCTAAAGTGTGATTAAAAATGGAAAAGAGGTTTTGAATAGTGTGCTGTGATAGAATTAATTTTAACAAGAGATAGGTAAAAGTGATTTTGAAACTGGATAAAACGAATCAGATATTGGATAACATTGCGTAAGTGGCTAATTTGGTTACGCGCATTACATTACCGATTAGTCCAGCATAGTTAATCAGAGACCTAGCTAGTCTCTGCGGATCCGGTGATTTTGTGTGAAAGCCCGATCCGCTTTCCTAGACATGTTGTGTGATAGTCCGGCCAACTATCCTAGATAATTTATGTGGAGGCCTGATCAGCCGTCCCTAGATAATGTCCAATACATATATGATTGTGATTTAGTGGTTCCCGTAACGGAATAGATGATTTTGTGATTCCAGTAATGGGATAAGTAATTGAGGTTCCAGTAACGGAACAAATGGTTTTGGGTCCCCGTAACGGGATAAATGATTTTATGGTTCCTGTAATGGAACGGAAGGTTTAAAAATGAAATAGCATGCTAAAATTTAACTATGGTTTTATGCACAACACACGACAGTTGATCTTGTTTTACAGAGCATGCTAGTTCTGATATCCAGTTTATACCTATTTTACATGTTTCTAACGAGTTATGAATTCTGTTCCTATAACTGCTTTACTTTAAATCATTTTATTTTTTATTCATATAGTGGTACTGCTGAGCAAGCAATTGCTCACCCTTGCAGAATGTTTTACATATATATTGTTGATGCCTAGGAGATTCTTCCGTGATTGTCAGGGCAGAGTTCCAGTTCCTTCCATGTCAGGCTCCTCTGAGGTAGTGGTGTTGGACCAAAGATGGTCTATTGAGTTGCTGTATTAGGTTGATGGGTCAAAATAGCTTGTGTAAGTTGGTGCTGTAATTAGTTGTAACCTAAATTATACTTAAACCTGGAAAAGATATTGGTAAAGGAGTCGTAGTTATATTATATTATTGAATTGTTTATTTTATGATTGTTGTTGATGATGTCAACTTCTGACCCCGGGGTTGAGACCGTCACAGTTGGTATCAGAGCTACAGGTTTGAGTCCCTAATTTAGGTTAAGAGTAGAGTCAGAAGAGTGTAGAAAGGTTCATGTAAAGGTGTAAGTCAGCAACTCAATCAAGGGTTTCAGAGGCGTAACCCTGATGTTTATTGAGGACTAGCTGGAACTGCCCTAGTTAGAGTATATTTCCTTTGTATATGTATTATTGGTAAGGTCCGATAGAGATTTCTAGCTTTTCTTTCGTGAAAACGAGTCTGATTGTGAGAATTCAGCGTTTGAGCGAGCCCTTGGTTTGTCAGCTGAAGAGACGCAAATGTTATTTCTAAATATTGCATTTCCTATGTTAAAGAAATGTTACTGGACCAAGTGTCTGACCTCGGTGAGTTCGGATAGTATGATAAGAGTCAGTGGCTGCTATGATAACCAAATTACATAGTGAATATGGATCAGTACCGTGGTTTGTATCTTTAATCCCTTATACCTCTTTCTTGAGATGTATTTTTTTTACAAAGTAACTGTTTTCCAATTCTATAAGTTGCTTACTTTTCCTGTGACAAATTTGAGAACTCGGAATAAGCAACTTAGGATTCTGTTGATTCCATTATAAATCAGAATTTCTCCCTCCTTATTTGTGAATTTTCTAATTAAATATTGTTTCTTTCCTTGGTGACTCTTTCGGTTGATTGGGGCAAACAATACATATGAATTGACCGTTTGTCTGTATGACAAAAGGATCTGGTGGGACGCCACCGAAGTATGTGTTGTGAGCTATGCGGTACGAAGACTGGCCATCTTATGTACTTGTATGGTTGCTCTCAGTCATACCTATGTTTTTCTTCTCTTGTCCTCTCTGTATTATTGATTCTTTGACTTTGACATTTCCTTTAAAGTCTTGAGGCAATGAATTGCTAGTAGCTTTTGTAATTGAACAGTCCTTGTAACACCCCCAGATCCGGGGTCAGGGATGCGGGTCGTCACGGTCTTTCTTTCCACAATATCACTTCACTTAATTAATAATAATTAACCTTATGTTGTGACCCCACACTAACACACACCACAACCGGTTATAGTCTCAGAGATGAAATTGAAATAAGTACAAGTCTTTGAATCCACAATTTAAAAGTTATTACAACCCAAAATGATTACTTGATAAGTTTACAATTAATTGCCATTATCTGCCACAAGTTATAATTATACATAATTGATTCCCAAAAGTAGAAGGTCTGATCTACAGATAGATCTACCTCTGCAGCTATAGCAGCTATGATCTCAACAGGAAGGCGCGGGGCGCTTCCCACGCTCTTGCGCTGGGTCTGTTTGAGTCTGGCCATCTTTCCTAACTGTTGTTGTGTGATGAAAAAATAAAGCAAGAGTGAGCATTACAGCTCGCAAGATAATATATAGTGTAAAAAATAATGCAAGTATCTAAATGGATAACTTACTAGAATCCTTTATCAAGTGCAAGATAATTACTTACTGGATATAAGCAAAAACAAGGGATGAAGTTACCAAATACTTCACTATACTTATATCATTTATAAAGCTACTTGAACTACCACTGTTCAAGGTATAAGGAGCTTTCAACAGTTCATCACATAGATGAGACTACAAGACAAGATTTGAATAGATTAAATCTTTGAAGTATTATTTAAGGAAATGAAGTTATGATATACTTCATTAAGTTCCGATATATATATCCACATATATACCTTCTTTATACAATTCCTGAAAACCTCTGTCATGTAAAGTATGAACAGAGTTTGTAACATCCAATAAATTTTTGGAAGGGAAAAGAATTGTGGCATAAACCCGATATCTTGCTGATCAGGCAAAGATACCAATAAGTAACATTTTCTACTAGTAGATGGACGAATTCCCCACTGGTCATCACCCTGGTCGCAATAGGACCTTATGCTGGACTGCCACTCAGCCACTTACGCATTTGATGGACTCCCACTGAGCCACTTACACTTTCATGGACGCCCACTAAGCCCATGTTGCTTATGCCGACTTGATAGATGGACTTACTTCCCGAATGTTGGGTAAGTAATCAATTCATTTACCAAAACTGCAACCTTGTTACGAATATAAAATACACCACAGAGCCGGATCCCTCTGGTTTTCAGTGAGTATTTAAATCCCCTTTAAAGGGAAGATCTTAAATATATAAAAATGAGTTTTGGGATCCTCTCTAACTTTTTAAAAATCATTTTAAAGACTCGAAAACACTTTAAAGAGTGTTTGGAGTAATGCTGATTTAATAAAGTAAATCAGTCCCAATATATTAGAAAATATCTGAATATTATCATTTAAATATTATTCCCTTAAAGAATAATCTTTATACAAATAATTGAAGTAGAAGTTGTAAAACTTATACTTGAAATGAGTATTAAATAACCAAAGATATACTTATACGAAAGTACTATCTTTATTTGAATAATCAAAAAAATAAGTTTGATTATCGACACCTTATTCTTTAGTAAAATAAAGAATACATTTCAGAAAATAATCGGAGTCATAGGTCCTCATATGAATATTCAAATAATATTCAATTAAATAATATAAGCGGAGTCATCTATCCTCGAATGAATATTCAAGTAATATTCATTAAATAATATAAAGTGAGTCATAAGTCCTCGAATGAATATTCAAGTAATATTCATTAAATAATATAAAGTTATCGAATAAACCTTATTCGATTAATAGTTTTTAAAAACCATATCAATATATATATAAATATATATATATCATATACTCGGGAACATCTACTCCCGGTTTTAGAAAAGGGTTCGCCTTTGGGTCCCCTATACTCAGGGTATACGCAACTACTGCTTATCTCTAGCATAGGTATTGTGCAACTAATAAACATTTGAACCAACAGATATATAATTCAAGAATACGAAACAGGCATGCATATATACCATATCACATGCTCCAATATATCGCAAGAATTTGCTAATAACAAATATGCATTTATCACAAGACCATGCATATACACATATACATCACAACAACAGTTATACGGGTAGAAAACTTGCCTGAGCGATTGGGGGTTACAAATGGCTTGGGACAAGTCTGGTAACCTATAAACAACGTATAAGTTGGAATTAAACCAAAGTCACTTATAAATCTATACTTTAACCAATTTAGACTCTAATGCTCGCTTTGCACTTAACGATTCACTTAAGTCGCTCGATTACCCTCGGCTCCACCATTTTTAATAAATTAACCATTACGAGTTTTAAGGCGATTATTTTGCGAGTGTCTTACCAACTGCCTATTACACTTTACATAAATGTTTCATACTCCAATTAGTCCTTTAAGGTCTTTGTTATGGATTAAAAACTAATATATATAATTGCTGTATTTAATACTAAGGAACGTGAGCTTCGAGACTCGATTTGACTGCTCTTGTGTTTCGTGACTCAATCTGCCTTAACAAGATGCCTACGTACCTTGCTGATTGCCAAGGATCAAGTCAAAAAACGTAGTTCTGATTTGTGGGGTGAGGCCCCTTATATAGATGTGGGAGTCCTTGAATTGGACTTGGTATAGGAGACTTGGTGGACAAGCCTCTGAATTAGGATAGACTTAGGAGTCCTAGGAAGTAGGAAGCTGATCCCTTATCCTTTTAGGTCCCCTTGAGGCTAATCTATAAGGATTTATATCCTTATCGGGACTCTTTTCAACATCTGATTTCTCCCTTATTAATTAATTACGAAATTAATTAATAATCAGGGCTTTTGGGCCTTTTTCATTCCATTAGGCCTGATCTGGTCCATCAGGCTTAACCTTTCTGGTCTGAATATTATACATCTTATTATTGGGCCTATCAGCCCATTAATTATAAAATCAGGACTTATTTATCCCTATCATTTGCCCCCCAACTTTTGGGAAACATTGATTAGGTTTCGCAGAAGTTAAGTCTATTCATTCCCTTGCAGGGTTTCATTTTTGCGTAAAGTGTGGAGCGACCTACACGTTTACAACGATTTTTCCTTTTATTCAGGAATTATCTGAATTTCCAGGAATTTTTCCCTTAATTCCGGGATTTATCCTTAATTTTCTGGATTTTTCCCTTAATTTCTGGGATTTATCCTTAATTTTCCGGATTTTTTCCCTTAATTTCTGGGATTTATCCTTAATTTTCTGGATTTTTCCCTTAATTTCTGGGATTTATCCTTAATTTTCTGGATTTTTCCCTTAATTTCTGGGATTTATCCTTAATTTTCTGGATTTTTCCCTTAATTTCTGGGATTTATCCTTAATTTTCTGGATTTTTCCCTTAATTTCTGGGATTTATCCTTAATTTTCTGGATTTTTCCCTTAATTCCGGGATTTATCCTTAATTTTCTGGATTTTTCCCTTAATTTCCGGGATTTATCCTTAATTTTCTGGATTTTTCCCTTAATTCCGGGATTTATCCTTAATTTTCTGGATTTTTCCCTTAATTTCTAGGATTTATCCTTAATTTTCTGGATTTATCCTTAATTTTCTGGATTTTTCCCTTAATTTCGGGATTTATCCTTAATTTTCTGGATTTTTCCCTTAATTCCGGGATTTATCCTTAATTTTCTGGATTTTTCCCTTAATTTCCGGGATTTTCCAGGAATTTTTCCCTTATTTCCGGGATTTTTCCCTAATTTCTGGAATTTTCCCTAATTTTTTGGGATTTATCCTAATTTTCTGGATTTTTCCCTTAATTTCTGGGATTTATCCTAATTTTTCTGGATTTTTCCCTTAATTTCTGGGATTTATCCTAATTTTCTGGGATTTATCCTTAATTTCTGTAATTTTCCAGGAATTTTTCCCTCCTTTTTTTTTTCTTTTCTCTTTTTTTTTTTTTTTTTTTTTTTTTATGCAGATTTCGACCAGGAATCCATTCGGCCAGGATCCTGGTCGAATTAACCCCCATATTGCCCTGGTCGACTGAATTTCGAGCAGGAATGTTTCGATCAGGAATCCTGGTCGATTTTCGGCCAGGATTTTCACCCCTTCCTTTTTTTTTTTTTTTTTTGTTTTTTTTATACAGATTTCGACCAGGAATCCATTCGGCCAGGATCCTGGTCGAATTAACCCCCATATTGCCCTGGTCGACTTAATTTCGAGCAGGAATGTTTCGATAAGGAATCCTGGTCGATTTTCGGCCAGGATTTTCACCCCTTCCTCTTTTTTTTTTTTTTGTTTTTTTTTTTATACAGATTTCGACCAGGAATCCATTCGGCCAGGATCCTGGTCGAATTAACCCCCATATTGCCCTGGTCGACTTAATTTCGAGCAGGAATGTTTCGATCAGGAATCCTGGTCGATTTTCGGCCAGGATTTTCACCCCTTCCTCTTTTTTTTTCTTTTTTTTTTTATACAATTTTCGACCAGAAATTTTTCGACCAGGATTTTTGTCCCTTTCGGTCAGGAGTCCTGCTTTTTGACCGAATTAGCCATCATTTGATGCCTTGGTCGAAGGATTTTCGGGCAGGATCCATTCGACCAGGATCTTGCTTTGGTTTCTAGTCGACAAGGCTTCAGGCATAGCTTTCTCGATCAGAATCCTGACCCTTTCGGTCAGGAATCAATATTTTGACCGAATTAATCTTTCTCTCAGCCTTGGTCGATGCCCTTTCGACCACAACTCATTCAAGGAAAAATACAGTTCGTGCCTTGATCGAATTGGGTCAAGAACATGTTAATGCATATATTTTCTTAGGGTCATACGTCTGGGCTGGACTCTATTGGGTCCTTGATTTGGGCCTGGATTTTTTGGGCCACCCTCTTAGTGGGTCTTAATCCTGGGCCCATTCCTTAAATCTGGGTTTTGTTTGTCAACTAATTGGGCCCCCCTTTTTTGGGCTGGTTTTATGGGGCTATCCTTTGGGCCCATTGTTTTTAACTGGGCTTTTAGCTCACGGGCTTATTTTAACCCTATTCCAATATACTGGGCCTTTCAATTGGGTCCCTAGTTCTGGGCTTTCAATTTGGGCTAATCCTTTTTTGGGCCCGTTTTCAGCAGCCCTCTTTTTTCTAACTTGGGCTATTTTGCTGAGCCTTTCAAACACTTGGGCCCTTAACTGGGCTTATTATTTTCTCAGGAACATTTCGGTCATAATCAATATTTTTGACTGAATTAACCTCCTTTTCTAGCCTTGGTCGAAGCTTTTTCGATCAGGATTCATTCGATCAGGATCCTTGCTTACTTCCTGGTCGACAAATTCTCTTGGTGTTAGGATTCAAAATCCTGACTCTTTCGGTCAGGAATTAGGATTTTGACCGAATTAACCCTTTTTTCTTAGCCTTGGTCGAAGCCTTTTCGATCTCAACTAATTCGACGATGAATACAACATGAAACCTGATCGAATTGGGTCTGGGATTTGGGATATATTACTTTCTGTGACTCCATATATTTGATTTGGGCCCTAAGTCTGGGCTGGATTTTTTCCAATCTCAAATTTGAGCCTAAGATTTGGGCCTGAATTCTTTTATGGGTACTTTATTTTTGACCCTGGGCTTGATTTATTGATCCCTATACTGGGTTTTTTTTTTTCTAATTCAAGTAGGATTAGGCCTTATTTTTGGGCCTTCATTTATCCAAATCCTTTTTGGATTTGGGACTTATTTCTGGTTTTTGAAGATAATACTCATATATATTTTCTTCCAGTTTTTGGACCCCGGGTGCTGGGCTCTGAATATTTGGGGCCCTTATCTGGGCTTGACATACTTCCAGGCCCAACAAGTTTTAACCTTTTTTTTTTTGAATTGGGCCTTTTTATAGGGCTTTCATATCATGCATCTAATTTAATTGCCATGCCATAGAGATTCAAACATATTTCGAAAAATTCTCTGAGCTTCAAAAATTGTTTGGGATTCATCCCTTACACAAGTCTTAATAAACTTCATAATAAGACATATAAATCCTAAGCAAAGCTTCAAGGTGCTTTTCAACCTACTCTCCATCATGACAAGTGAGAATCGTATCCAACTGCCCTACACATAGTAAACCTTCAGGTTTTGTGCATGCCAAGTTCTCGGGACTTCAAAACCATCCATAGTCTCCAGCTTGTAGGTTCCTCTACCCTGAACACTCTTGACTCTGTACGGCCCTTCCCAATTCGGGGCAAGCTTCCCTTTTTGTCCTACACCAGATGCTTCTATCTTCCTCAAGATTAGATCGCCTTGTTTAAAAAACCTTTCTTTAACCCTTAGGTTGTAGTAGAATGAAGCTTTTTTCTGATATTCTACTATCTTTGCATGTGCTTTATCTCGCACTTCATCAATTAAATCCAGGGCTAATCTCTGCCCTTCCTCATTTTCTTTCTCATCGAAAGCCTGAATCCTTGGAGAGGAATGTGATATCTCCACGGGAACTACTGCTTCCGCCCCATATGCCAACATAAAAGGAGTTGCATCTGTCGTGACTCTACAAGTAGTCCTGTAGGCCCATAATATTGGAAGTATCTCATCTACCCAATTATTTCTTGACTTCTCGATCCTCTTCTTTAGTCCATCCAGGATTATCCGATTTGCTACCTCTGCTTGTCCATTGGCTTGCGGGTGAGCCACAGAGGTGAATCGTAACTCGATTTCATTTTCTTCACAATACTTCTTGAATTCCTCATTGTTGAATTGTGTTCCATTGTCAGTGACAAGGATACGGGGAATTCCATATCGGCACATAATGTTTTCCCACAGGAATTGTGCAACCTGCTTAGTAGTCATTTTGGCCAAGGGTTTGGCTTCAATCCACTTGGTGAAATAATCAATGGCTACAATCAGAAATTTCCTTTGTGCCGTGGCCATAGGAAAAGGCCCTAGAATATCCATCCCCCACATGGCAAAGGGAATAGGAGAGTTGATAGAGGTCAGCATCTCAGGGGGTTGTCTAACAATTGGTGCATGCTTCTGACAGCGGTCACACTTCTTTACATATTCTTTGGCATCAGCCATCATTTCTGGCCAATAGAAGCCTAAACGAGTTATCTTATGAGCCAAGGCCCTGCCCCCCAAGTGTTGTCCACAAATACCTTCATGCACTTCTTCAAGAGCCAAGCGTGCCTCATCGGGCCTGAGACACCTCAAGTAAGGAACCACGAAAGATCTTTTATATAGAATCCCATCTATCAAAGAGTACCTTAGTGCTCGAACAGTTAACTTCCGTGCCTCAATTGTATCGCTTGGCAACCAACCGGTCTGAATGTGAGCCTTGATGGGATCAATCCATGACGTCCCCAAGCCTACGGGAGCCACAAGCTTAATATCTATGCTTCGTGTCTTCAAAACACGGAAGTACACACTTCCTGAACTTTCTTCAATCTCAGATGAAGCAAACTTTGATAGCGCATCTGCTTTAGCATTTTCTTCCCTTGGAATGTGTTCAACATGGCATTCATTAAATTGGGTCATCACAGCCCTTACTAGGCGAACATACTTTGCCATCATATCATCCCTTGCTTCAAATTCTCCCTTTACCTGGGATATGATCAACTTCGAGTCTCCACGGACCTTTAAGTTTTTGACTCTAAGTGTCCCAGCTAGACCAAGGCCAGCAATCAGGGCTTCATACTCTGCCTCATTGTTTGTGGTTGGGAAGTCTAGCTTCATGGCATACTCAATTAAGAATCCATCAGGGCTTTGTAAAACCAACCCTGCTCCACTGGAATTTGTTTTTGATGCTCCATCAAAATAGAGAACCCAATATTCTTTCTCCTTGTCCCCATTGTCGACTCCCTTGTCTTGAGGTGTGGTATCTTCCTGCCCCCCGACTTCTTGGTTGGGTATGGTACATTCCACCACGAAGTCAGCTAGTGCCTGGGCTTTTATGGCCATACGTGGCTTATACTTGAGATCGAACTCTCCCAACTCTATTGCCCACTTAATCAGTCTCCCACTTGCCTTGGGACTGTGAATGATATTTCTCAGTGGCTGATTTGTTAGCACTTCAATTTGGTGAGCTTGAAAATAAGGACGCAGCTTTCTTGAAGCCATTACCAAGGCTAAAGCGAATTTCTCAATGGCTGAATAATTCAACTCAGCACCATGCAAAATTTTGCTGACATAGTATACGGGTTTCTGGACTTTCAGTTCCTCCTTAACCAACACCGCGCTCAAGGCGCTTTCTGAAACAGCCAAGTACAAGAATAAAACTTCACCCAGAACTGGCTTGGCCAACAACGGGGCCTGGCCCATATACTTCTTTAACTCTTCAAATGCCTTCTGATTTTCCTCACTCCATACAAAGTCTTTAATGTTCTTTAATGACTTGAAGAATGACAAGCACTTGTCTCCTGACTTGGAGATGAATCGTCCTAGCGCAGCAACCCTTCCTGTGAGTTTCTGAACATCCTTGACAGTTTTTGGGGGTTCCATGTCCAGGATTGCCTTTATTTTATCGGGGTTAGCCTCAATTCCCCTCTTTGAGACCATCAATCCCAAGAATTTTCCAGATCCTACTCCGAAAGCACACTTCGTGGGATTCAACATCATCTTGTGGTACCTCAGGACCTCAAAAGCTTCCCTCAAATGGGTTATATGATCAGTCTTTACTAGACTCTTGACTAGCATGTCATCAACATAGACTTCCATAGTCTTCCCAATAAGATCCTTAAAAATTTTATTCACCAACCTTTGATAGGTGGCTCCTGCATTCTTGAGACCAAACGCCATAACAAGATAACAATAAACACCAAAGTCAGTGATAAATGATACCTTTGGAATGTCATCCTTATGCATTTTGATCTGGTTGTATCCGCTAAACCCATCCATGAAACTCAGCATCTCATGTCCAGCGGTGGCATCAATCAAAGTATCAATTCTAGGCAGCGGAAAACAGTCTTTGGGGCATGCATCATTCAGATCGGTGAAGTCTATACACATCCTCCACTTTCCATTAGCCTTCTTCACCATTACAGGGTTTGCTAACCACTCCGGAAATTGAATCTCCTCAATGAAACCAGCCTCTAAGAGCTTTTCCACTTCCTGCTTTATAGCCTCTTGTCTTTCCGGGGCAAAATTTCTTTTCTTTTGTTTCACTGTCTTCCGGCTTGGATCCACGTTTAACTTGTGGGTAATTAACTCCGGGTCTATGCCTGGCATATCAGCTGCTGACCATGCAAACACATCACTATTTTCTTGCAAAAATTTCACTAACTTCCCTCTAAGGGGCTCCTCTAATGTAGCTCCAATGAAAGTCATCCTCTCAGGATTCTTGGGATCTAAAGGAACCGAAACCAATTCTTCTGCTGGCCTTCCTCTATTCTCATCATTTTCTCGAACATCCATATCTTCAATAGGAAGAACCTGCCCCCCAACTCCATCTGCCCTCAAAGAGGCCACATAACAGCTTCTAGCCATTTTTTGATCTCCTCTCTCTTCTCCAATCCTGTTTCGGGTGGGAAACTTCATGACTGAATGGTAGGAAGAGGGGACTGCCTTGAAGGCATGTATCCCTGTTCTCCCCATGATAGCATTATAAGTTGAACTAGCCTTTACCACCACAAAATCCAGCATCTGCGTTGCTTGCCTTGGCTCCGTACCTATGGTGGTTGGCAATTTAATTATCCCTTCCACAGGACATTCTACTCCAGCAAATCCATATATCGGCATGTCGGTTGGTGTCAACTGGGAGTCGTTATACCCCATCCTTAGAAAGGTGTCGTGGAGCAAGATATCCACAGAAGCACCATTATCCACAAGGACCCTCTTAACCGAGCTATTTCCTATTATCGGCGTTATGACCAGCGGGTCGTCATGGGGAAACTTCACACCCTCTAGGTCGGAATCATCAAAAGCCAATGTTACTTCTGTCCTGGCCCTCTTCGGGGCTTCTCCAACAATATGCATAACCTCTCTAGTATATGCCTTTCTGGAATTTTTGGACAATCCCGCAGCAGTTGGACCTCCAAAGATCGTGTTTATCACAGGCCCTCGAGGTCTCGGCCCTCCATAAATGGTGTTTATAACTGGTCCTCTAGGTTGGGGATTCCGCCCCTGATCATCTTGGTCCCTCCTACGATCTTCAAAGTTCTTCCTTCCATTATTATTTCTGTCTCCTCCATCTCCAGTATACTTGTTCAATCTTCCTTTTCGAATCAAAAACTCAATTTCATCTTTCAACTGCCTACACTCATCGGTGTCATGGCCAACATCTTTGTGAAACCTGCAATACTTGCCCTTATCTAGCTTGGCGGGATCAGCCTTCAAGGGCTTAGGCCAGCGAATATCTCTATCTTTCTCAATCTCCATCAAAATCTGACTTCTGGGAGCATTCAGCTTAGCGTATTCAGTGAACTTTTGCCCAGGTCCTCCCTCCTTGGGGGTTGAATCAGGGTTTTGTTCGGTTCTAGGATATTTGTCCTTAGCGATATACTCCAAATCAGTTTTTCGTTTCTTGCCTCCAGTGGGCTCATTACTTACTACGGTCTTCCTCATACTTTCTTCAACCTTGATATACTTCCCTGCCCTCTCTTGGAGCTGCAACATGCTCTCAGGGGGTCGTTTGGCCAAAGACATCTTAAAAAACTCATCCCTAGTTCCTTGTTGCAGTGCTATCATGGCTACCTTATCATCAAGGTCTGGGACTTTTAAAGCCTCCTTTGTAAAATGATTCAGGTAATCTCTTAAGGATTCCTTAGCTCCCTGCACAAGACTCATAAGAGATGCTGAACTTTTCTCATGGACTCTTCCACTGATGAATTGCTTAATAAAAGCCTGACTTAATTCTCTGAATGATCCAATAGAATTTGGGGGTAGGCGACTGTACCATCTTTGAGCCATACCCGACAGGGTTTGAGGAAAGGCCCGACATTTTATAGCATCATTCACGGGTTGCAGCAGCAGTGCATTAGAGAATGTCCTAACATGATTAGCGGGGTCTCCCGTGCCATCATAGGCTTTGATAGTGGGCATCTTGAATTTCCTTGAGATATGGGCATTCATTATCTCTTCTGTGAAGGGTGGAGTTGGATCATCAGGATCTCCAAGGGGAAGGAGATTGCTTGGATCAGTTCTTGGGACAGCAGCCCTTCTTCTTACCGGACCATCCAGGTCTATGACAGGAGGAGGATTTCTCCCCCTAGGAGATATCTCGGGTCTGGTGGCCTGGTGAGCCTCCAAATCACGCCTCAGCCTTTGGATTTCACCCTCATGAGCCCTGATCCTTTCCTGCACTTCATGGGGATTCGCCCCTGGGGTGCTTTGGGGGCGTTGCCTTCCATCGGTCATTGGCTCTTTTCCAGGACGCCTCCTTCTCGGGGCCACTTCATCATCCGAAGATTCGGAGTCTCTCTCAGTATAAGGACCAGAAAATTCCCGATCCTCAGGAATAGGACCCAAACCTCGTATATAGGGGGGTGACTGCCCTCGTGCTTCGCCTCGCCTAGCATATCCGCTTCCTCCAACCTCAGGGCGAAGGGGCATCCCATAAGGGGGGTTAGTAGTAACAATAGTTGAATATTCATACCCGACGGGTCGAGAATTCACAGGTATATGTATTTGTTGAACTTGAGGATTCATACCTTGAATAGTCGGGGGAGTTGTCCCTTGTGGCTGAGGATGAGTTGCCCCTGTCTGGGCTTCCCCCTGAGTAAATGCATAAGTTGAATGGGGAGGAACCTCCACGGTTGATGAAATCACCTGGGTTGTCCCTGATGGTGTTCCCTCCTCCAGAGTGCTGGTTGTTCTCCGTGTTCTCGCCATGGTTGTTGTTCCGTTCTTCCCACAGACGGCGCCAAATGTTATGGATTAAAAACTAATATATATAATTGTTGTATTTAATACTAAGGAACGTGAGCTTCGAGACTCGATTTGACTGCTCTTGTGTTTCGTGACTCAATCTGCCTTAACAAGATGCCTACGTACCTTGCTGATTGCCAAGGATCAAGTCAAAAAACGTAGTTCTGATTTGTGGGGTGAGGCCCCTTATATAGATGTGGGAGTCCTTGAATTGGACTTGGTATAGGAGACTTGGTGGACAAGCCTCTGAATTAGGATAGACTTAGGAGTCCTAGGAAGTAGGAAGCTGATCCCTTATCCTTTTAGGTCCCCTTGAGGCTAATCTATAAGGATTTATATCCTTATCGGGACTCTTTTCAACATCTGATTTCTCCCTTATTAATTAATTACGAAATTAATTAATAATCAGGGCTTTTGGGCCTTTTTCATTCCATGAGGCCTGATCTGGTCCATCAGGCTTAACCTTTCTGGTCTGAATATTATACATCTTATTATTGGGCCTATCAGCCCATTAATTATAAAATCAGGACTTATTTATCCCTATCAGTCTTTAACCTATGTTTCAAAGTAAGGCGAGGGGTAATGGTTCGTTCGCGAAACGTCGTTACCTAAAACGGCCGTTTCTCCTAAACCGTACATCGGAATCAAACGAACCACATATCAAAACGAAGCTCGTAACATGAAATATCTAATCATGACAATGGTCAAAACCTAGCAGGGAGTTCTCGGGTCCTAATGTTAAGAACAAAAACAGCCTAAAGTAAATCGGACATTACGACGGCTATGTTTACGTGATTACCCAAATTTAAAACACTCCAATTCAACCCATAATCAATCCACAATCACAACCCAATCAAAACTCCATCCATACTACATCATAACAGCCCCAACAACTCAACATTAACAATTTATACTTATTCTTAAACTTGAATTTAACTACACTTAAGTTCATTAATCAACAATCCAAAAACTACCACTCCAAAAACTTCACAAAATCAACTAATCTCTACATTTACAACTAGCAAGCCTCTCATGAATTATAACAACAAAACTAAACCTAATTACTCAAATACAGTTAGGGTTTGGAGGGGTTATACCTTCCTTGGAGAGTGGAGAATCAAGAGAATGGCTTGGAATCACCCTTTAAAGTCCTTATCCAAGCTTAATCTAAACAAAACTTCAAGAACAAAAAAATTTAGTTCTTGAAAAACACTATTCACCATCTTCTTCCATGATTTTTAGGAAGAGATTTTGAATGATTTAGGAGCTCAAACTTATAGGATATCCATAACTATGCATAAGGAGTCTTAGATAATTACCTTGTAATTTAACAAAGCTTGGAACTATGATTTTGACTTTCTTGCTTTGGAAAAGAAGAAGAAGCCGAGAGCAAGGAAGAAGAAATGAAAAGTTTTGTGTTTTTTGGTGAAAATGAAATGTTTGGCTTGGTTGGTTGATTTTTTTTTTATTTTTTTTGTTTTGCTTCTTACCTTTTTACCATGGTAATTTTTGTGTGGTTCTAATTCAACCAACAACACACTTGCTTGGCCATGCTTATGTCACCATGTGATGTCACCCTCCCTCCTTTGTCCTCTTCTCATTGGTTTGATGACATCATCCCCTCTAATCTTTTTGATTAGATTTTAATTATTTGGCTAATGACCGCTGATTTATTATACGGTTCGCTTAACTTTCGTTTTCGTTTATCATTTGAGGGATCATACCCGGGATCTTATTACTTAGGTTCCCTTAACCTTTCTCAATACATTATATTCCTTTTTATGATCCCCTATTAAAATCCTTGAATTTAAATCCTTTTTATCCTGTTACCTTATACTCAATTCTTTCGATATCTGGTGGATTTCCGGGAAAAATCAAAGCGTTCGGATTTGGATTCTGACGATCTTTACCTACACTTATATATCATATAGAGTACCAATAAAATCTCAGAATATCCATATAAGAACCCCTACATAGTGTGGCATGAAAAGTTTTCTTGTTCAGAAATATCAGCAAAAACACTATTCATAAGGGTTACAAAAAGTTCAAAATTTTGGGGTTATTACAGTCTCCCCTCCTTAAAAGGATTCTGTCCCGGAATCAAATAGAAAACAAATGGGGGTACTTTTCTAGCATTGCGCTCTCTAGCTCCCAAGTTGATTCTTCCACATTATAATTCTGCCATAGCACTCTGACTAGCTTGATCACTTTGTTCCGAAGTACCTGCTCCTTCTTATCCATAATCTTTACTGGTTTCTCCACGTAAGTCAGATCTGGTTGCATATCCACATGCTCGTACTCCACTATGTGTCTGGCATCCCGATGATAGTTCCTTAGCATTGACACATGGAACACATTATGAACTTGTTGTAGGTTCGGGGGTAAGGCTAGCTCGTAAGCCAACTTCCCAATCCGTCTTAGTATCTCAAAAGGTCCAATATATCTTGGGCTTAGTTTTCCTTTCTTTCCGAATCTCATTAACCTCTTCCAAGGGGATACGTTTAGTAGTACTAAGTCCCCTACTTCATACTCCTTTTCCTTTCGGGCTAGGTCTGCATATTTCTTCTGTCTGTCTTGGGCTGCTATCAGCCGTCCTCTGATGAGATCCACTATGTCTTTGGTCCTTTGGACCACTTCGGGTCCGAGCATCTTCCGCTCTCCTACTTCATCCCAGTATAAGGGAGATCGACACCTTCTTCCGTACAGGGCCTCATAAGGCGGCATTCCGATGCTAGCATGAAAGCTATTGTTATAAAAAAACTCGATCAACGACAAGTGATCATCCCAACTTCCTTTAAAGTCTATTGCACAGACTCTCAACATATCCTGTAGTTTCTGGATGGTTCTTTCACTCTGCCCATCCGTCTGGGGATGGTACGCGGTACTCATATTTAACTTGGTCCCCGCACATTCTTGAAAGCTCTTCCAAAATCTGGAGTTGAACCTGGGGTCTCGGTCTGAGACAATGGACGCTAGGACTCCATGTCGCGTCACTATTTCCTTAAGGTAAATGTCCACCAGTCTATCGACTGTGTATCTCTCATTGATAGGAATGAAATGAGCTGACTTTGTCAGTCGGTCTAAAATCACCCATATGGCATCATGGTTGGCTTTCGTCTTTGGTAAATCGACAACAAAATCCATGGCTATCTGTTCCCATTTCCATTCGGGAATCTCCAGAGGTTGTAAAAGTCCACTGGGTCTCTGGTGCTCTGCCTTTACTCTTTGGCAAGTCAAACATTTGCTTACCCATTCTGCTACGTCCCTCTTCATGTTGGGCCACCAGTAATATTCCTTCAAATCCCTATACATCTTGGTGCTTCCTGGGTGAATGGAATACCTTGAACTATGGCTTTCATCCAAAATCTCATCTTTAAGCTCTTGAACGTTCAAAACCCAAATCCGGTAGGAGTACCTCATTATCCCTTTATCATCTTTCTTAGTATGGATCTCTTCTCCAGTCATTGACTCTCTGCCTTCATTCATTATTTTCTCTTGGCACAATCTGATCTTTTCCAATAACTCTGGCTGCATTGAGATCTCAAAAAGCTTTTCAGTTCCGGTTCCGGTTACCCTTACTTCTATTTCCATTCTCTCAAAATCCTTTATCAATTCTTCCGAAGTCGTTATCATTCTGAGTCTCTCTTTTCTACTAAGGGCATCTGCCACCATATTGGCTTCCCCCGGGTGATAGAGAATCTCACAATCATAGTCCTTGATTAGCTATAACCATCTCCTCTGGCGCATGTTGAGCTCTTTCTGCGTAAATATGTACTTGAGGCTCTTATGGTCTGTGAAAATCTCGCACTTCTCTCCATACAAGTAGTGCCTCCAAATTTTTAGGGCAAAAACTATTGCCGCGAGCTCAAGGTCATGAGTAGGATATCTAATCTCATATTCCTTCAGTTGTCTCGACGTATACGCAATCACTTTACCGTGCCGCATAAGCACACACCCTAATCCTTTATGCGACGCGTCACTATATATCACAAAATCTCCTTTTCCGTCTGGCAATGCCAACATCGGGGCCGTTACCAACCTTTTCCTTAATTCCTAAAAACTGTTCTCGCATTTCTCCGTCCATTCAAACTTCTCTGTCTTACGAGTAAGTCGTGTCAAAGGGGCTGCGATCTTCGCAAAGTCCTGTACAAATCTACGATAGTAGCCGGCCAATCCTATGAAACTCCTTACCTCTATGGGTGTGGTTGTCCTTTCCCAATTTGAGACCGCCTTTATCTTGGAGGGGTCGACCAATACTCCTTCTTTATTGATCACATGTCCTAAAAACTGTACTTCATTCCGCCAGAATTCACACTTCGAGAATTTGGCATATAAGTGTTCCTTTCTGAGTATTCCTAGAGCTATCCTCAAATGCTCTGCATGTTCTGCCTCAGTCCGTGAGTAGATTAAAATATCATCGATAAAAACTATCACACACTTGTCCAAGTACTTCTTAAATACTCTGTTCATTAAGTCCATGAAAGCCGCTGGGGCGTTGGTTAATCCAAAGGACATTACCAAGAACTCATAGTGCCCATACCTGGTACGGAATGCTGTCTTGGAAATATCTTCGGGTTTAATCTTTAGTTGGTGATATCCAGTTCTCAGGTCAATCTTGGAAAAATAAACAGCATCCTTTAGCTGGTCGAACAGATCGTCTATTCTAGGTAACGGGTACCTGTTCTTTATGGTTAGCTTGTTCAACTCTTGATAGTCGATGCACAGCCTCATGCTCCCATCCTTCTTCCTTACAAATAACACTGGTGCTCCCCACGGAGACACACTGGGTCTTATCATACCCTTATCCAAAAGTTCCTGCAATTGGGTAGCTAATTCCTTCATTTCTAATGGGGCTAACCGGTAAGGTGCTTTTGAAACTGGCGCCGTCCCTGGGGCCAACTCAATAGCAAATTCAATCACTCTATCGGGTGGTAATCCCGGAAGGTCTTGTGGGAATACATCTTCAAATTCATTGACTACCGGAATATCTTGTAAGTTGGGCACCTCCTTCTACATGTCCACCAAATAGGCTAGGTAAGCCTCATTTCCTGGGATATAACTTCTTTCTTTCCTGGGATATTTAACTTAACTTTCTTCCCCTTACAGTCTATCTGAGCATCATTGCTATATAGCCAGTCCATTCCCAAAATTACATCAAACTCCCCTAATTTAAAAGGAATCAGATCAACACTAAAAGATTGCTCCCCTATGCCTAACTCACAGGCGGGCTGAATCTGGTTAACAGGAATAATTTCATGATTGGCTATTTCTACTTGTAAGGGTTATATCAAGGGTTCATCCTTAAGTCTTAATTTACGCGCAAGGTCCTTTGATATAAAAGATTTAGTTGCTCCTGAATCAAATAAAACGTTTGCACTGACTGAATTTAGAGAAAGGGTACCTGCTATCACATCTGAGTCTTTCATAGCATCCTGGACTGTCATGTTGAAAGTCCTCGCAGTAGGTGGCTTATTGGAGGCAGCCCTGCTGGCTCCTGAAGCTGCTGGTTTGTTCATTGGGCATTCCCTCTTCCAATGACCCGGGCGTCCACACTGATGACAAGTGGTGGTTGGAATGACAACAGGGGTTGATGAAGGGCACTTAGTTGAATAGTGACCCTCTCGACCGCACTTAAAGCAGGTTACTGGCTTTCCTTTACACTCCTCAGTATGCATCCTTCCACAAGTGTTACAGGCTGGAAATGGGGGTCGAGATTGGTTGGAATAGGACATTCTTGACTTCTGGCCGCTCTGACTCACATTCACGCTCATTGGCCGCTTAAACCCAGTGTTCTTTCCCGGTAGGGACACTGCTCCTCAATTAAATCTAGTTGGGAAGCTCCTTCCTGCGGAACCTCCACCCATGATCATGCTTTTCCTCTTTATTCCCTTCTTCTCTCTTTCCCTCTGCATCTGTTCACTTCCGGCTTCTACAATTGTTGCTTTTTGCACCAGAGTGGCATAATCAGTAAGCTCAAGGATTGCCACCCTATTCTGAATCCACAGTTTCAGTCCCTGCTGAAACCTCCTAGCTTTCTTTTCCTCGGTGCTCACAAATTCTGGCACAAACCTTGATAACTCGGTAAATTTCGCTTCATACTCTGCTACAGATAAATTATTCTGCTTTAGCTCCATCTGGTTTTCCATAAACCTTGGGAAATATTTTCCCAGAAACAACTGACTGAATCTCTCCCAGGTTATAACAGCATTTGTCTCCATGTTTTTCTTGGCCTCCCACCAGTAGTTAGCCTCTCCTTTCAGAAGGTACGTAGCAAATACAGGCTTCTGTGCCTCATCGGTACTCAGAATCTCAAAGGATTTCTCCATTTCCTTTAACCATGCCCTTGCCTCAACTGGGTCGGCTGATCCGTGGAACTCAGGTGGCTTAAGGGACTTAAAAGCCCTGAAAGAGTTTGCCACAGCATTGTTATTTCCTTGAGGGGGTGGGTTGGGTTGACGTTCCAAGTTCTGCCTTAGTAGTTGCACGAACTGGCCCATGGGATCCATGCCTGGGTTTGGTACTGGTTGCTCAACCTTAGTTTCTCCTTCTTCAGCCTCTATCTCAAATCCCTCAACATCATATGTTTCCTCCTCCTCTTCATACAGGGAGTCATCCTGTTCAACATAATCCTCGTCTTCCTCTTCACTGTGTTCCTGGTTCCTATCATCCTGGTTATGGCTTCCCTGGTCCTCAGATCCAGGGTTCGCCCTAGTTCCAATCTTTCTTGGCGGCATGATACTGATAATTATTTGGGGAAATTCAAAGTTAGGTCACAATCATACATAACATTGTGCCTTGCACAGTTCTATAATGGGGAGAATGTATCTCGCAATTCTATTATATTATGGCTGTTCTAATAAGAAGTGCAGTAATAATAAAGATAAAAATAGTGATCTCGTCACTAAGGAACTGAACCGAAAGGAAACAAATATATACATAATGCGAGAAATACATAGTTTGATCTGGTCAAAAGTACAACAGTGCTACAGCCATCTGTCCCAAAAGTGATACACAATAGTCTATCTGTCTAGTCAGAAAAAGGGATGCTATATACAAGTCAACTATCCCGAAAAATTGGCTCTTACTAAGGCCTCGACTAACTAGACAACTAGACTATCCCATCGTCAGTCCTGAATCACACACCGGAGCGGGTCAGCTCCCATACCCTTTCCATCACACGACGGAAGATATAGTCGGCCTGCCGCCTGGAGATTCTACCATGCCTGTCCCCCTGGAGTGATCTGAGTCTCGGCTCGGGACATGAGCTCTATCCCCGTCAGTTCCCTCCTCAAGGATCGGGGTATAGCAGCCCTAGTCTCATAAGCTCGGGTACGCCTACCTGCCCTCTCCGCATCCAACTCCCTCCTGGCCTCATCCATCCGGGCCTCAGCAACAGCCACTCGGGTCCTCAGTACATCCTGAACATAGTCGTGGGCTAACAAAGACTGCCTATGGGCAGGGTCGAGAGGTGGTGAATCCGGAGCCGCTGGGGGTGCCTCCTCGGTCTGCCTAGGCTCGGAAGTATGGGTCTCTGAGCTGTCATCATAGGGGATCCAAGATAGTGGTGGAGGGGTAGGAGCTCTGACCACCGGGAGTGTGGGAAAAGGGGTACCAGTGTACACTACCATAGCTCCGACACGCTCCTCAACTACTGGGACCTCATCCGGGTCCTCCTCATCTTAAATAGCAATGACCTCTGTCTCTGACTCCTCTGAGGGGTCCTCTTCATCCTCCTCCATCTTAGGGTCCTCCTGATCCTCGACATCTAGCAGTGCCTCATCATGCTCACGCTCGAACATCTTAGGGTCCTCTATCTCATGCGCCTACACATTAAACGAGCTAACTTACTATCATGATACTTATAAGGGTTCCCGTAAGGGTTTTAACTGTCAGCGCTACTTTAAGTAGTCCGACCATGAACTTGGCAAGAGTTCTTATTATCTTTGTGAGTTTATTATTATATCGTCGCATCATCTCTGAGGTTTATAACACTTGGCTCTGATACCATTTCTGTAACACCCCCAGATCCGGGGTCAGGGATCCGGGTTGTCACGGTCTTTCTTTCCACAATATCACTTCACTTAATTAATAATAATTAACCTTATGCTGTGACCCCACACTAACACACACCACAACCCGTTATAGTCTCAAAGATGAAATTGAAATAAGTACAAGTCTTTGAATCCACAATTTAAAAGTTATTACAACCCAAAATGATTACTTGATAAGTTTATAATTAATTGCCATTATCTGCCACAAGTTATAATTATACATAATTGATTCCCAAAAGTAGAAGGTCTGATCTACAGATAGATCTACCTCTGCAGCTATAATAGCTATGATCTCAACGGGAAGGCGCGGGGCGCTTCCCACGCTCTTGCGCTGGGTCTGCTTGAGTCCGGCCATCTTTCCTAACTGTTGTTGTGTGATGAAGAAATAAAGCAAGAGTGAGCGTTACAGCTCGCAAGATAATATATAGTGTAAACAATAATGCAAGTATCTAAATGGATAACTTACTAGAATCCTTTATCAAGTGCAAGATAATTACTTACTGGATATAAGCAAAAACAAGGGATGAAGTTACCAAATACTTCACTATACTTATATCATTTATAAAGCTACTTGAACTACCACTGTTCAAGGTATAAGGAGCTTTCAACAGTTCATCACATAGATGAGACTACAAGACAAGATTTGAATAGATTAAATCTTTGAAGTATTATTTAAGGAAATGAAGTTATGATATACTTCATTAAGTTCCGATATATATATCCACATATATACCTTCTTTATACAGTTCCTGAAAACCTCTGTCATGTAAAGTACGAACAGAGTTTGTAACATCCAATAAATTTTTAGAAGGGAAAAGAATTGTGGCATAAACCCGATATCTTGCTGATCAGGCAAAGATACCAATAAGTAACCTTTTCTACTAGTAGATGGACGAATTCCCCACTGGTCATCACCCTGGTCGCAATAGGACCTTATGCTGGACTGCCACTCAGCCACTTACGCATTTGATGGACTCCCACTGAGCCACTTACACTTTCATGGACGCCCACTGAGCCCATGTTGCTTATGCCGACTCGATAGATGGACTTACTTCCCGAATGTTGGGTAAGTAATCAATTCATTTACCAAAACCGCAACCTTGTTGTGAATATAAAATACACCACAGAGCCGGATCCCTCTGGTTTTGAGCGAGTATTTAAATTCCCTTTAAAAGGAAGATCTTAAATATATAAAAATGAGTTTTGGGATCCGCTCTAACTTTTTAAAAATCATTTTAAAGACTCGAAAATACTTTAAAGAGTGTTTGGAGTAATGTTGATTTAATAAAGTAAATCAGTCCCAATATATTAGAAAATATCTGAATATTATCATTTAAATAATATTCCCTTAAAGAATAATCTTTATACAAATAATTGAAGTAGAAGTTGTAAAACTTATACTTGAAATGAGTATTAAATAACCAAAGATATACTTATACAAAAGTACTATCTTTATTTGAATAATCAAAAAAATAAGTTTGATTATTGACACCTTATTCTTTAGTAAAATAAAGAATACATTTCAGAAAACAATCGGAGTCATAGGTCCTCATATGAATATTCAAATAATATTCAATTAAATAATATAAGCGGAGTCATCTGTCCTCGAATGAATATTCAAGTAATATTCATTAAATAATATAAAGTGAGTCATAAGTCCTCGAATGAATATTCAAGTAATATTCATTAAATAATATAAAGTGAGTCATAAGTCCTCGAATGAATATTCAAGTAATATTCATTAAATAATATAAAGTGAGTCATAAGTCCTCAAATGAATATTCAAGTAATATTCATTAAATAATATAAAGTTATCGAATAAACCTTATTCGATTAATAGTTTTTAAAAACCATATCAATATATATATATATATAAATATATATATATATATATCATATACTCGGGAACATCTACTCCCGGTTTTAGAAAACGGTTCACCTTTGGGTCCCCTATACTCAAGGTATACGCAACTACTGCTTATCTCTAGCGTAGGTATTATGCAACTAATAAGCATTTGAACAAATAGATATATAATTCAAGAATACGAAACAGGCATGCATATATACCATATCACATGCTCCAATATATCGCAAGAATTTGCTAATAACAAATATGCATTTATCACAAGACCATGTATATACACATATACATCACAACAACAGTTATACGGGTAGAAAACTTGCTTGAGCGACTGGGGGTTACAAATGGCTTGGGACGAGTCTGGTAACCTATAAACAACATATAAGTTGGAATTAAACCAAAGTCACTTATAAATCTATACTTTAACCAATTTAGAATCTAACGCTCGCTTTGCGCTTAACGATTCACTTAAGTCGCTTGAGTACCCTCGGCTCCACTATTTTTAATAAATTAACCATTACGAGTTTTAAGGCGATTCTTTCGCGAATGTCTTACCAACTGCCTATTACACTTTACATAAATGTTTCATACTCCAATTAGTCTTTAAGGTCTTTAACCTATGTTTCAAAGTAAGGCGAGGGGTAATGGTTCGTTCGCGAAACGTCGTTACCTAAAACGGCCGTTTCTCCTAAACCGTACATCGGAATCAAATGAACCACATATCAAAACGAAGCTCGTAACATGAAATATCTAATCATGGCAATGGTGAAAACCTAGCAGGGAGTTCTAGGGTCCTAATGTTAAGAACAAAAACAGCCTAAAGTAAATCGGACATTACGACGGCTATGTTTACGTGATTACCCAAATTTAAAACACTCCAATTCAACCCATAATCAATCCACAATCACAACCCAATCAAAACTCCATCCATACTACATCATAACAGCCCCAACAGCTCAACATTAACAATTTATACTTATTCTTAAACTTGAATTTAACTACACTTAAGTTCATTAATCAAAAATCCAAGAACTACCACTCCAAAAACTTCACAAAATCAATTAATCTCTACATTTACAACTAGCAAGCCTCTCATGAATTATAACAACAAAACTAAACCTAATTACTCAAATAAATTTAGGTTTTGGAGGGGTTATACCTTCCTTGGAGAGTGGAGAATCAAGAGAATGGTTTGGAATCACCCTTAAAGTCCTTATCCAAGCTTAATCTAAACAAAACTTCAAGAACAAAAAAATTTAGTTCTTGAAAAACACTATTCACCATCTTCTTCCATGATTTTTAGGAAGAGATTGTGAATGATTTAGGAGCTCAAACTTATAGGATATCCATAACTATGCATAATGAGTCTTAGATAATTACCTTGTAATTTAACAAAGCTTGGAACTATGATTTTAACTTTCTTGCTTTGGAAAAGAAGAAGAAGCCGAGAGCAAGGAAGAAGAAATGAAAAGTTTTGTGTTTTTTGGTGAAAATGAAAAGTTTGGCTTGGTTGGTTGATTTTTTTTTGATTTGTTTTGTTTTGCTTCTTACCTTTTTACCATTGTAATTTTTGTGTGGTTCTAATTCAACCAACAACACACTTGTTTTGTCATGCTTATGTCACCATGTGATGTCACCCTCCCTCCTTTGTCCTCTTCTCATTGGTTTGATGACATCATCCCCTCTAATCTTTTTGATTAGCTTTTAATTATTTGGCTAATGACCGCTGATCTGTTATACGGTTTGCTTAACTTTCGTTTTCATTTATCGTTTGAGGGATCATACCCGAGATCTTATTACTTAGGTTCCCTTAACCTTTCTCAATACATTATATTCCTTTTTATGATCCTCTATTAAAATCCTTGAATTTAAATCCTTTTTATCTTGTTACCTTATACTCAATTCTTTCGATATCTGGTGGATTTCCGGGAAAAATCAAAGCGTTCGGATTTGGATTCTGACGATCTTTACATACACTTATATATCATATAGAGTACCAATAAAATCTCAGAATATCCATATAAGAACCCCTACATAGTGTGGCATGAAAAGTTTTCTTGTTCAGAAATATCAGCAAAAACACTATTCATAAGGGTTACAAAAAGTTCAAAATTTTGGGGTTATTACAGTCCTGGCTGTGGAAAGTAAACAAGAGTTGTCTGTCTGGAGGAATAGAAATTTTACATTGAGATGATACTTCTGAAATGAAAATGGTAGAGAGGATTCATGATTCGATATTGAAGGTTACAGTTTTAGAAAATTTAACTCTATGGGAGTTGGGTCAATTATAAAAGATAAGAAATGTTCTTGGGAAGGATGGTTGATTGAAACTCAGATTAGTGCTTTAGCCAAGTCTGTGATTCTTAAGTTTAACTTGACTTATCAGTTTATCCTTTTTGGGTGGTGCCTAGTATAGCCGTCTAGCTTTGCGGTATATGAAATTTGTTAAGGCTGTATTTTAATGGTGCTAGAAGGTTGCTCAGTTGTTGTTGTGTTAAGAGGGCATACCATAATGTTTAGTATCTTTATATTTCAGTTTTCCGCGCTGCTGTTGCTTTTGCAACGGTTGTCATTGCTTTTGTTGCTAGTGTTGCTAATCTAGATATCTTTTATAAATGGATCCTAAGAATAAAGACATGGTTATATTGATTGGGCATCATTTTCCTGACACAGGTGCACCGTTTGAACGGTGATATTTTTGTTATACAATCTCGTTATGCTTATGAATAAATTCCCTGTTATATTTCAGGAAGATGCCACCCAAGAAAGCTACCCAGTCTAAAGGAAATAGTAGTAGTTTGGCAGAGGGTCCAATTATAAGTGAAATTCTAGACTTGTTGCACCAGCAACAGCAACAACAGTTGCAGTTAATCCAACAGATTCAGCAGCAACAACATCAACACGGGAAGCTAAACCAAATTACTAATTTTAAATCTTTTCAGTCTGTTAAGCCCCCAGAGTTTAAGAGCGAAGTGGATCCTGTTATTGCCATAAATTGGCTGAAGGAAATGGAGAAGGTATTTACCCTCACGCAAGTAAGTGATGATCTCAAGACCGATTATGCGAGTTACTTTCTTAAGAATGAAGCAAATTATTGGTGGGAATCCACTCGTGCGTTAGAAGGAGAAGGCCCTGCTTCTTGGACGAGATTTACAGAATTATTCTTGGAAAAGTATTTTCCCGATGGTCTAAGGAATCAATTGGAAGTCGAGTTTCTAGAACTGAAATAAGGTAAAAGAAGTGTGTTGGAGTATGAGGCCAAATTTACAGAATTGGCCCGATTAGTTCCTGAGTATGTAAGTACGGAGATTCAGAAGGTAAGGAGGTTCCAACAAGGGTTGAAGCCTAAAATTCACAGAGGAGTGGTGGCATTGCAACTCAAAACATACTCCTCTATGGTTCAGGCCACCCTGGTAATAGAAGGTAATCAGAAGTTGGATGTTAAGGAAGAGGATGATAAGAAAAGAAAGTCTGGTGGTGCTATGGACAAGACAGATAAAAAAGAATCTACTCAAGAATTGCAGAATCAGTTTGGCCGAAACAGGAATAAGAAATTCCGGAGACAGATGTTCTCTCAGGCTAGGTCTAGTGCTACTTCAGCTGTTGCCACCCCAACCCAGTCAGTCAAGTCAGTAATGGATTGCAAGTCCTATGACATGAGACACAGTGGTTCGTGCAAAATGGATGTGCAATGTTTCAAGTGTGGTCATAAGGGTCATTATGCTTCGGAATGCAACCCAGAAAATCCAGGAGTTACTTGTTACAATTGTGGGAAGATTGGGCATATTGCAAGGAGTGATGGAACGGCTACTCGAGGTACTACCTCCCAAGGGCCAAAATCCAGCACAGTTAGAGGTAAAACTTTCAAAAGCACCAAGAGATTGAGTATTTAGAATGTGGACGTAGCTATAGCTAATCTGACACCTTTCGAGCTAGTAGAGTTTGGTATGATTTGGGGAACGAGTTGGTTGTCCTGTAGTAAGGCAAGAAGTGCTTGTTAGAAGAAGCGAGTTGTAAGTGTACATAAGCTAATAATAAGGTAAGTTTCTAGGTGCAGAAGCAATATAAGAAGTTCTTCCCAATCATGCGAGAAAAGGAGTAATAAACTAAGAATATAAGGTAAATCAACCATGTGTAAAGATACGAAGAGGAAAATACTTAAACTAGAGGAAGTTTGAGTAATAAATAAATGCCCTGGAGTCTTTGGAGGCTAGTGGAATGAAATAATTAGTTCGATAATTACAAAAGTTATTGGAAAGGGAAGTGAGTATACCAGATATAGTCCTCGGGGAGGCACTAGTGACGTAGTTGGAAAAGAAAGAGAAAATTATGAGATTATGTACTAATTATCGGGAGTTTAATAAAATGACGAATAAGAATAGTTAACCTCTATAAAGGATTGATTACTTATGTGACCTAGTTCAAGGAGTGTGTAAATTCTACGGGGATTGACTTAAGATACAGCCTGAGGACATGTCAAAGATTGTGATTATAACGAGTTATGAGCGTTGCAAGTTTAGTGATATCATGTGGAGTAGCAAGTGTATGAGTCGTCTCTAAGGATTTAAAGAACATAGTGTATAAGGAGTACTTGAATAAGTAAATTGTATTTATTGATAACATCCTCAATTATTCAAAGATTAAGGAAGTCTGTGTAGAACACTCAAGGATTTTCCTACAAAGAATAGAAATGAAGCAGCTTGGGATAGACAAAGAAAGAAAGCAGACTTGCATTAAAAGAGTGTGAATATAAAAAATAGGATCGTTGGTATTAACAAAAGATTCACCTTGACCGGGATTGGTTGAGTTCGAATAAAAGGGACAAGTAGGGTCCTAAAAAATATATATGGAATCGTTCGAAGTATTGAAAAATATAGGTAAAAGTTGCCCATGAGTTGATGTTACTGCCGTAGTTGCAACAAATTTTAGTATATTTTACGTGTCAATTGTAAAGTGATATATTTCTGATTCGAACCAAGACGTTGATTAGGAGCCAATAGGCTCTTATCCAAATTTGTTCTGCGTGGAATAATCGATCCAAATCATAGATCGTTAAGAGCGAGTCCTTAGTAATGAATTTATGTCTATAGTGAGTATGCCTTGAATAAATCCTTGAGTCAAAGAGTCTACCTGGACGTTAGAGTCGGAATTGCTTGACAAATATTCTCACTCATTTAGTTAAGTCAAATTCTGAGGACATAATCTTTTTAAGGGGGAAGGATGTAACGACTCGTATACTTTTATATTTAATTAAAGTGTAATTATGGAATTATTAAATGAATAATATATGTATATAGCTTCTGTCAGCTATGTGTTGTTTTACTTTTATCTATATGTGTGAATTATGGTGTCCAGGATGGTTGTGTAATTAATTATGGACTTGTATTGAATTGTTTTCACTTTTAAAAGTGAATTTAATACAAGTTTATTTGTGTAAATATGTGGATTGATTGTAAAATTGTTTTTATGACTTTATAATTTCAATATTTATTTTTGGGATTTTATAAAATTTAGAAATCAATATTTTATCAATTATTTAACCCTGTATGATTTTCTGTTTGCATTTATTTGTAAAATCTGTATTTAATTCCTGAATTCTTCAAAAATTATGAAACTCGTATTTATTTAAGTTGGGAATATTCCGGGAATTTTAAAATTATTTTGGGGATTTTTGAGATTAATTTCATCCGCGCGTTGATTCATTTATTTTTTAAAAGCAGGTATAAATTGCATTTCAGAAATTGTTTTAAAATTTCGAGATTTATGTTTTTATTATCTTCGGGATATTTATAATGCTTTAAGACTATTTTCGTGATTTTCTGGGTTTGTTTTAAGTACTGGTCGGTTCGTTAATTACGGATTGCGGGTATGAGTTGTGTTTCACAAATAATTTAAAAATTACGAAAATAGTATTTTATTAGTTTTTAAATATTCAGAGAATTTTAAAGTTTAATTGGTGATTTATAGAGTTTTATTTACCCGTAAGAAGTACTCGATAAAGCATAAAGCTTGGGGCAAGCGGGACTATCAGGAAACTGGGGTAATATACGTGTCCAACTCTTGTCACTCTAATTACACGTGTTATACAATGAATTGGGAAGGGAATAAAAAAAATAATAAACAGAAAACTCTCCCCCCTTATTCGACCACCGCGGTTCCCCCTTCCCTGACCTCTATGTTCGCCCGTACCTCTATTCTCTCCCTCTCTATTGTCTTTTCTCCTCTACGAATCTCTTCCTTCTCCCTATGTCTCCTACGTAATTACTACCGCCCTGTTTTCTTAGTTGTTCGTGTCACCGATGATTATTCCGGTGACCGCGCCGCCGTGGTTCCAGTCCTGGGTCGTGATATATGTATACTTGCTCACGCGTGTTTATGTATCACGGTCCTTTTTGTGTTGTTGTGGTCACTGTATTGGCCGATTGTGATGTTCTGTTAGTTTCATTCGAGAAATTGATTTCGTGATTTCATGATTAGTTGATTGTATAATTCTGATTATTGCTCTGTGATTAATAAGAATAGACCGTTTTTAAATATATTTTTTTAGCTATGGTGAAATTTCGATAGGAAACCCGTACGGGCACCGTCGAAATAATGTCGCCGTCAGCGATGAACTCGTTTGAGCTGACGGATTACTGGCAATGATGATTCTTAAGCCAAATAACAATTTATAAATTTATTTTGGTAATTTTCGAAATAAATAGTAGTAGTTAAATAATACGTTCCGGGGTTATTAGGATTGTGAAGTTGGATTGATTGCTGGTTTGATGGGTTGATTGTTGTGATTGACGTCGATAGTGTTCGACGGGTTAGTCCGATTAATAAAGGAAGTGCTACCCGATTTCCAGGAAATCGAAGTACGAAAACACGGGAGCGTGTCCAGTAATTATTGGGACGTTGAAGGAATATATATATATATATATATATATATAAAACTTATACTTGATTGTCTGTTATGGTGAATGTTTTGTTAAAATCCAAATAACCCTAATTTCATAAAATGACGAGTATACGTATTTTCTGAAAACGAACACCGAACTGATTTTCGAGATGTGAACCCTAATTGTTGTGTGTGTTATTATAATATACATAATGACGAGTCGGGTTTAAATATCGTTGGGTATAATTGGTATCGAGGATATGTCAAGCATACCTAGACGTCTAACGTAGGGTATTTCGACTCTGTAGGTTCTAGTCGAAGGATTCAGAAATTGGTATTGAACTAAAGATAACCTAGTGATCAGTCGACAAGCGCAGCGAGGTTCCAAGCGAAGGACCTGAGCGTTGAGGTCGGATCTAGGATAGTCTGCTAACTAAGTGATAAATCCGAGCGTCCAAGTCAGTCCGAGGTCGATCGGTATTAGTTGTAAAGCTCTGCAAAGTAAGTACCCCTGACCATTCTTTTATGGTTCAGTATATATGAATGAAATGTTGTTTTATTTTTGAACAGGAACAGAAATGTTTTAAGTTACGTATCCCCTTTGTTTGAAACTGTTGTTAAATATGTGTTTTTGGGGAAAAGTAACTTCTGAAAATACCTATCTCTAAAGTGTGATTAAAAATGGAAAAGAGGTTTTGAATAGTATGCTGTGACAGAATTGATTTTAACAAGAGATATGTAAAAGTGATTTTGAAACTGGATAAAATGAATCAGATATTGGATAACATTGCGTAAGTGGCTAATTCGGTTGCGCGCATTACATAACTGATTAGAACAGCATAGTTAATCAGAGACCTAGCTAGTCTCTGCGGATCCGGTGATTTTGTGTGAAAGCCCGATCAGCTTTCCTAGACATGTTGTGTGATAGTCCGACCAACTATCCTAGATAATTTGTGTGGAGGCCTGATCAGCCGTCCCTAGATAATGTCCAATACATATCTGATTATGATTTAGTGGTTCCCGTAATGGAACAGATGATTTTGTGATTCCAGTAATGGAACAAGTGATTGAGGTTCCAGTAACGGAACAAATGGTTTTGGGTCCCCGTAATGGGATAAATGATTTTATGGTTCCTGTAATGGAATGGAAGGTTTGAAAATGAAAATAGCATGCTAAAATTTAACTATGGTTTTATACACAACACACGATAGTTGATCTTGTTTTACAGAGCATGCTAGTTCTGATATCCAGTTTATACATTTTTTACATGTTTCTAACGAGTTATGAATTCTGTTCCTATAACTGCTTTACTTTAAATCGTTTTATTTGTTATTCATATAGTGGTACTGCTGAGCAAGCAATTGCTCACCCTTGCAGAATGTTTTAAATATATATTGCAGATGCCTAGGAGATTCTTCCGCCACAGTCAGGGCAGAGTTCTAGTTCCTTCCATGTCAGGCTCCTCTGAGGTAGTGGTGTTGGACTAAAGATGGTCTATTGAGTTGTTGTATTAGGATGATGGGTCAAAATGGATTGTGTAAGTTGGTGTTGTAATTAGTTGTAACCTAAATTATACTTAAACCTGGAAAAGATCTTAGTAAAGGGGTCGTAGTTATATTCTATTATTGAATTGTTTATTTTATGATTGTTGTTGATGATGTCAACTCCTGACCCCGGGGTTGAGACCGTCACAACTCAATTGCTTGATAGTCATATGACCAACATTAGCCTTTTTCTCCTTCTTCACTTGACTGGATTCTCCTGGAACCAAATTCTTGGAAACTGATCCATATTTCTCATTTAACTTGACAAGTTTGGCTTTACTGACAGGCTTGCTGACAGTCGACAGATGAGGATATATATCACTCGACGGATAACCCTTTTTGTTATCCGACGGATGACCCTCATCATCCGTCGGGTCTACATCTGTTAGAAATCCTTCCACCAAATTGGATTCCAGCTTCTCCTTGTCCTTCTTTCAGGCTGCATCACAAAAGGACTCAATACCTTGAACTTTGGTGATTTAAGCATGAACATCTCTAGATGTTTTCCATGCCTTAATCACCTCCTGTTCTCGTTCAAACTGCTTCTTCAAGATCTCTTCTTTCTTTAAGGACTCGGTTAATTTATCCTTAGCAATTTTACACTCAATTCTTAATTTTTCAAAGTCAATGAAATGAGACTCTAGCACATTATTCCTCTCAATTAAAAACAAATTGTTTTCTTTGATTATAACTCGGAAATGAAATAGTTCTGTAGACATGTCATTTATTGCATCATTACACTCAGCTTTAGATAATTGTGCAAGGTTAGTGGTGATTACCTGATTGCTTGAAGAACTTATCTCTGTTTCATCAGACTTGGCCATTAGGGCTAGATTGACATAGCTGACATCCTCATCCTCATCCAGACCATCTGCTGCCCAGTCATTCTCTTGTGTAATGAAAGCCCTTTCCTTTTGTTTGAGCAACTCAAAGTATTTCTGTTTATAATCCACAGGCTCAAACTTCTTTTTGTTGGAATCTGACTTTCTACACTCACTGGCAAAGTGCCCTGCCAAGCCATATTTGAAACATTTGAATTTAGATTTATCCACCATGTTTCTATTTGGCTTGGCTGCTCCAAACTTCTTCTTGAACTTGAGCTTGGAAAATCTTCTGGAAAGAAATGCTAGATGTTCATCAATATCTTCCATGTCATCTTGGCAAAAAGAATCTTTATTTTCTGCTACCATCCCCTTTCCCTTATTTTCACAGACCTTTGAAGTTGATTCAACAGCTTCCATCTTCATCTCCTTCTCTTTCTCTAACTCAGTAACTAGTGCAATGGATCCTCCTTTCTTCTTTCCTCTCTCCATCCTCTCATCTTGCTCTATTTCAAGCTCATAAGTTTTCAGGATGACATACAGTCTCTCCAAAGTAAACTCTTTGTAATCTTGAGAGTTTCTCAATGAGACAGTCATAGGTTTCCATTCCTTTGGAAGAGATCTAAGGAACTTAATATTGGAGTCTTTTGTATGATAGACCCTTCCATGCAACTTTAGAGCATTTAGTAGTTTTTGAAATCTACTAAAGATGTCAGTGAGAGACTCACTTTCTTCACAATGAAAATGCTCATATTGCTGAATGAGTAGCTGCATCTTATTTTCCCTTACTTGCTCAGTGCCATCACAGATAATCTGTATAGTATCCAAAACTTCCTTGGCAGTTTTGCAATTGATGATGTTGTCAAACATGTCACCATCAACTCCATTGAACATGATATTCATGACCTTCTTATCTTTCCTGACTTGTTCAATATTAGGATCATACCATTCATGCCTTGGCTTGGGGATTGATGGCTCATTTCCAGTTGCAGCTCTCATTGGTACATGAGGACCTCTCTCTATGCAATCTACATAGGCCTCATCTTGAGAAAGTAAATGGAGATGCATTTTTACCTTCCAATGATGGTAATTATCTTTAACCGGAAAAGGAATCTTGACTCCAATATACTTCTTGTTCATCTTGCTATTTTGTTGTGATCTTTAAACTCTTTGTTTATCAAAAGCTTGCTCTGATACCAATTGTTAGTCCCTAACAATGCAACAAGAATTACAGAATGGGGGTTGGATGGAATTCTTGAAACTTTTTCTTGGTTTAAAAAGTGTTCTAACTTAAAATATATATCTGAGTGAATTGATTTGCAAAATGCGGAATAATAACTTGGAATGAATCAAAACACAAGTAATTAAAAACACAAGTCTTTAAAAACTTTCTGGTGGATTTGAAAGTATCCACCAGAGATATATATTAGATCAAGAGAACTCTGTGTAGCAAGATTTGCTCACAGCTGCTTATAAATATGAACAATTAAGTTTGTAAAGAAATGCTAAGAATACAGCTTACAGATGTTTTTCTAAGAAATTCTTGCTTAGTGTTCTTGTTGTTCTATTTGCTACTTCTTGGTTTATATATATCACCAAGATTACAAAGTAATAAGACAAGATAATAAAACAAAACCTATCAAGACCAATACTATGCTGCTTCATTACTCTATTCCAGCATCTTTGAATATCTTCATAATAGCATGGAAATGGCAATGCTTCTTTGATCTCTAAAACCCAGTTGAATAGGCTTCCACATTCCATTTGCATACACTCGACGCATGTGACTGTGTTGTCACTGTCAACAGATGTTTGAATTCTTTATCCGCCGGGTTCATGATCATCCGTCGGGTTGCCTTGTTGATCATCCGTCGAGTGGCATTATTGTTTATCCGTCGGGTAGCTATCTGGCACTTGACTTCATTTCATTTATGCAGAATTACAAGACATCATCTATGTACAATTAATCAACCTATTCTGCATATCTAGATAAAGTCAACATGACTTGAGTACTACTATAGAATCTAAACAATGTGTATGCAGAAATGTGCTACAGACTTATTGTTACACAAGCTACTCACTCGATGGATAATGAATCATCATCTGTCGGGACTATATTGAGTCATCCGTCGGGACTACAATCCTTATCCGTCGAGTGCTACATTTTTCACTTAGTAAAATCTACTAAGGTGTTTTGTTAATGAAATCATCAAGTTCACAACATATTCACAACAATTTTACACTAATTTTATTTATTTATGATTTAGAACTCAGAATTAATCATCATTGTGCACCGTCGGCTCACCGAGGCTCATTGTGGCGCCCTCCAAACCCGGGTCAGAGGTTTGGGGTCCACACACATACACCTTATTTATAACTTTCTTATAATAATGATAAAGATAATAATAATGATATGCAGTGACCCTACTTACCAACTACCACGGACCGCAACAGGTTAAAGTATGCACACAAGCCAAACATACACTTATATTACACACCGTTCAAATCCCAACTATTCCAACTCAACACTGAGTACTAAACATTATTACAAACTTTTACAAACTCAAATTATCCCGAAAGAAGCCTACTAGCTTAGCTCAATCAACCTGAACCTCTAGCTCTCGCGCTAGACTGGGGATCCTCGTTACCAACCTGTTCCTTCTTAACTGGAAAAGAACATAAACAACATCACACAAATGAGCTAACTAGCTCAGCAAGTCACAATGACAAAACTGAGAATAATTATCATCAAGTCAATATGGTTATGTTAACAAGTGAACAATGGATTATGATTTAGAATTGGATATTATATTTTCATTTTAAAAACCAAGGTTAGGCTGCTAATCAGTTACGCACTAACCCCGAGTAAAGCACACAACACTGCTCTAACTACTGGATCCAAGGCACACATTGGCCTAACTTGACCATTATATTGTCTGACCACGAATCTGGTCCACAATTTTATAAAAACAATCCAATTCTACCATAATAACAGAATAAGCAGTAATAAACAATAAACAGGATCATTAACAACATTGAACATTCAATAATGAAAATGATTTCAATCTACATAAAGATCAATATGGCATTTCCAAAGCTTGGCTGCTAGGTAGTGAAAGAATTGGATAACAAAAGAATCAGTGTTTCAGGATTTCAAGGATTTGGCCTTTTAAAGCATAAGATACAATGGTTTGAGTGTGTAAGTAGTCTTGGTTCAGTGTTTGATAATTAGTTTGTATGTATTTGTGGAGTAGTATCGTATATTTGAGGTTCGTATTTGGGTATACAACAATCAATGGTTTATAAAGAATCAGGTTCATAGCTCAAGATCAATAACTGGAATCAGGGTTTTGGGCTCAGTGCTTCAAAGCACTTGCAATATAAAACAGGACTATCAATCACTATAATATCTCGAGAAAGTTCAGAACACTTGCCTGGTACTAGCTTATTATACTTCACTCGCTTTCAGTCACGACTGTCTTACTCCTCGACTACCTGTTTCCCTTTCCTACGCCTTATCTCTTCTGCTCACATATCATAAGCATCTATCAATATTCAATTTATACGATTCTATTCGACACATACTTCTATCTACCCTTCGTTTCACCCAAATCCGATTAACGGATTGAAAGTTATGCAATAAACAAGTAAACATCCAATATACAAACCGACAGTTAACCAACAAGTCACATATAACACATAACACGTCACATAATCAATGATATATCATTTAAAAAGAAGTCTCGGGTCATAAATAGGCTTTTGGAAATTTAAAATAATTTTTAAAACATTTTTCGGAATTAAAACAGATCGTTGAATCAGTTTTGAAGTAGTAAAAAGGGTTCGGTTGGCCAATTCTGGCTTCAAAACAATTTTATAATAATTATCGAGCCTTAAAAACAATTTAAAATAATATTTTAAAGCGTGAAACTATTTTTCAGGATTTTTAAATCATTTTTAAATAATTAAATCTAATTTAATAATTAATTAAAATCAATTAATAATTAATTAAATTAATTAATCAATTAATTTTCGAATTAATTGACTAATTAATCAATTAAAAATTAACTGAAATTAATTAACTAATTAATTCAGATTTATTTTTAAATTAAATATAATTTTTGGAATTAAAATAATAATTTTTGGAATTTTCAGAAATTAAAATCAAATTTTTATAATAAAAATAAATAGGAAATATGATTTCTGAATATTTTTAAAACAGGGATCCTAAATTTGCACTCTGGAAACTTTAGGGACCAAACTTCATCGTCCCCAAAAGTCCAGGGACTAAACTGAAATTTTTACACCCCCGTCGGCGGAAAATACAAGGGTGGCCGGAGAACTCGATTTCGGCACCCTCACCTCACCATCTGCTCCAGATTTATACTAAACAACACCAGGATTCTATTTGTGCAATCAAAACACATCAACCATCCCTGTCCTGGCCGGAAATTGGCCAAGAACATCGTCGATTTCCAGCGAACATAGCAAATCTTCAAAACACAACTCCGTTCGATTCACTAATCCTCTGTTAACGAGCTATATACCAATCGATTGCAAATTTCATAAGGAACATAATTCACTATAAATCAACAGCTAATAACCCCTAAATCAAAAAGCCCCAAATTTCAATTGAAAACATTCATACGGGTTATAAACCCTAATTTTAAAATTCGAGAATTAAACCCACTTTTGAGCATGTTATTGAACTCCAAATCAGACGTATGACATAAGAAAATCATCAGGAAAACAAGATCTACAACATGCAAGCATCAAATCATACAAACAATCATCCGGAAAAAAAATTATATTTTTAATAAAATTAATTCAAAAATAAATAATTTTTCAGAAAATAAACCTTGATTTCTACAGTGATTTGGAACAAAAAATCTGATAGAACACCTCAAGACCTTCGTTTTGAGTACTCGAGCTTTTCAAACGGACTCCGGTAACACCTCCGATTGCTGGTTTGATTCTCAGAAAAGTTTATGAATATATGAATTTTCTCTGGAAATTTATATAATTACTGACTGCAAATGATTTTTGATACGAAATAAAATACGGTAAAGGCTATTTATAATTACGGAAAATTAGTATCCCGTGGGATCATTCCGGATATAAAATGGTACGTTTATTTGTAAAAACTGATCCAAACGGTATCGATTTTCGGGATAATTATCCAAATCAGTACAATTTGTACTGTGGTCTTGCTCTCAGCGCCTGGTTACACGTACTACGAGGTGATAATTGGGATAGTTTAATAAAAAGCTCTCATTTATCGAAAATACGAGTTTTATTGATTTACCGAGACGAATATTGTATCAAAAATGTTGCGCCGGGACCCGCGTAGGACAAACCATACGCCAGATCGAAAAAGTCGAAACATGGAATATGCTCGGAATATTACAATTAGGTTATGAAGGAGTTCTCGGAAGTGTTTCGGGTTCCAAAAACGTAACCACGGATGACGTCGGTTGGTTCCTGATTTTATAAAATAGATTTTAAATACCCTGAAAAAGATTTTATAAAATTTATATGATTCCTATAAATTCATAAATCAACATAAAAATAATTAGGAAGATATGACAATTATCTATATTTTATTTTGGACATATAAAAATTTAAATACTCAATTAATAATATTTTTAAACATCCAAACATATTTAACACCTAACAAATAATTCACAGAATAGATACTGAACACATATAATAATTATTTATTAGCAAAAATAATTACACGTTATATCCCGGATATTACATCCTCCCCCCCTTAAAAGGATTCTGTCCTCAAAATCTCCTAAAAAAACAAACGAGGGTACTTTTCTCTCATATCACTTTCTAACTCCCAGGTTGACTATTCAACACTTGGGTTTCTCCATAACACTCTTACTAGCTTTACCACTTTATTCCTCAATACCTTCTCTCTTTCCTCTAGAATCTCTATCGGACTCTCTACATATGACAAATCTGCCTGAAGCTCTATTGGCTAATATTCTATTACATGCCTGGAGTCTGGATTATACTTCTTAAGCATTGATACGTGAAAAATATTTTGAATGTGCTCCATGTGCGGAGGTAATGCCAATTCATAAGCTACTTTGCCAACGCGCTTTAGAATCTCAAAAGGTCCGACATATCTTGGGCTTAGCTTTCCTTTCTTTCCAAACCTCGTTAGTCCCTTCCACGGTGATACTTTCAGTAATACCAAGCTTCCTTCTTCGAATTCCATATCTTTCCTTGACTGGTCTGCATATTTCCTTTGACGGTCCTGTGCGGCTATCAATCTCTTTTGGATAATTTCAACCACTTCTTTTGTCTGCTGTACTAGTTCAGGTCCAAGTATTTTGCGTTCTCCTACTTCGTCCCAATGCACTGGAGATCTGCATTTGCATCCATAAAGGGCTTCATAGGGTGGCATCCCAATACTGGCATAATAACTGTTATTATAAGCAAATTCTACCAGAGGTAAATGCTCGTCCCATCTTCCTTTGAAATCAATAGCACAAACACGTAACATGTCCTCAATCGTCTGGATCGTTCTTTCACTTTGGCCGTCCGTCTGTGTGTGGTAGGCTGTACTCATATTCAGTCTTGTTCCCAAACATTCTTGAAAACTCTTCCAAAATCGTGAATTAAATCTTGGATCTCGATCACATACGATAGACACATGAACTCCATGACGAACTATAATTTCCTTCAGGTAAATATGGACCAATTTGTCGAGTGAAAATCTTTCATTTATAGGCAGAAAATGAGCTAATTTAGTAAGTCTATCCACTATAACCCAAATGGCATCATAATTAGCTCTTGTCCTTGGTAATCCAACTATGAAATCCATGGCAATATGTTCCCACTTCCACTCTGGAATCTCCAATGGCTGTAGCAATCCACTTGGTCTTTGATGTTCGGCTTTAACTCTCTAACATGTATAACATCTGCTAACCCATTCCGCAATTTCCCTCTTCATGTCTGGCCACCAATAATTTTCCTTTAAATCTCTGTACATTTTGGTACTCCCTGGATGGATTGAATACCTTGAATTATGTGCTTCCTGTAAAATTTCATTCTTCAGCTCCGTCACCGGTGGAATCCAAATTCTTGAAGAAAACCTAAGAATACCTTGATCATCCTTCTGCGTGCACAATTCCTCACCTACCAAACGATTTATATCTTGATCCATTACATTTTCCTGACACTTCTTTATTTTCCCTAGCAACTCCGGCTGGAAAGTCATACTGTACAATTTTGCTTCATCAGGCTTGCAAACTCTAGTTTCCAATTTCAGTTTTTGAAATTCCTTATATATCTCTTCAGGTACTGATAACACATTTAACTTTTCCTTCCGACTCAACGCGTCTGCTACAACATTCGCTTTTCCAGGATGATAATTAATCGAGCAGTCGTAATCCTTGATCAATTCTAACCATCTCCTTTGCCTCATATTAAGCTCATTCTGTGTGAATATGTACTTCAAACTTTTGTGATCCATGTAAATCTTGCACTTTTCTCCATACAAATAATGTCTCCAAATCTTCAAAGCAAAAATTGTAGCTGCTAGCTCCAAATCATGAGTAGGATATTTCTGTTCGTGTGGTTTCAATTGCCATAACGCATACGCAATCACCTTATCGTGCTGCATTAGAACACATCTTAGTCCTTTATGAGAAGCATCACTATAAATTACAAAATTCCCTTGATCGTCTGGAAGTGACAAAATAGGTGCTGGGATTAATCGTTGCTTCAATTTCTGAAAACTTTCTTCGCACTTGTCATTCCATATAAACTTTTCATTCTTCCGTGTAAGCTTTGTCAATGGTGTTGCAATCCTTGAAAATTTTTAAACGAATCGACGATAATATCCCGCTAATCCCAAGAAACTTCTTACCTCGGTGGGTGTTCTCGGTCTTTCCCAGTTTGTAATTGCCTCAATCTTTGCTGGGACCACTTTCATCCCTTCATTACTGACTATGTGTCCAAAGAACTGGACTTCCTGTAGCCAAAACTCACACTTCGAGAATTTAGCATATAACTTCTTTTTCCTTAAAATCTCCAAAGCTGTTCTCAAATGTTCCGCATGATCCCCTTCCGCCTTTGAATAAATCAAAATATCGTCTATAAACAAATGAAGAACTTGTCCAAATATTCCTTGAAAATTCTATTCATCAGGTCCATAAACGCTGCCGGGGCATTGGTCAATCCAAAAGACATCACTAAAAATTCGTAATGTCCATACCTTGTTCTGAAAGCTGTCTTTGGTATATCTTCTGGCTTAATCTTCAGTTGATGATATCCCGATCTTAAGTCAATTTTGGAGAAAAACTTGGCTCTCTTCAATTGGTCAAATAGATCGTCAATTCTGGGTAACGGATACTTGTTCTTGATTGTAAGCTTGTTGAGCTCCCTATAGTCGATGTACAGTCTCATGGTTCCATCTTTCTTCTTGACAAATAATACCGGGGCTCCCCACGGGGATATACTGGGTCTGATTACTCCTTTTTCTAAGAACTCTTGCAATTGCTTCGCTAGCTCTTTTATCTCAACGGGCGCCATTCTATATGGGGCCTTGGATATTGGTTTCGTTCCAGGTGCTAAGTCGATTTCAAACTCAATTTCTCTATCTGGAGGAAGTCCTGGTAAGTCATCGGGAAACAAGTCTGGAAATTCATTCACTACTGGAATATCTTCAAGTTTCGCTGGCTCCTGACTCCTATCAATCACATATGCCACGAAATGCTCGCATCCTTGTCATAGTAACTTTTTGGCTTGAATCATCGTTAAGAACTTCTTTACTTGTTTCTGGCCCTTGAACGTTACTATTCTTTCATCTGGCATCTTCACCATTACCTTCTTATTTCGACAATCTATCTGGGCATCATGCTTAGATAACCAATCCATTCCTAAGATAACGTCAAATTCTCCTAACTTAAATGGTATCAAATCTACACAAAACTTACTACTAGAAATCTCAATCTCACAAATCCCACAAACTTGATTAACAGATACTCGTTCTTGATTTGCCAATTCCACAGTCATTATTTCATTTAAATACTCAACTGGATAATTTAACTTACTAACAAAATCTTGTGAAACAAACGATTGAGTTGCTCCCGAATCTATTAACACTTTGGCATATAAAGAATTCACATTAAGCGTACCTGCCACGACATCCGTATCCTGGATAGCATCCTTCATAGACATGTCAAAAACTCTAGCCCTTGGAATCTCATTCACTGCTGGGGTAGACCCCATAATTCTCAATGCATTACTGACTGGGGCTGGTGTCTTGTAATCCCTGGCTATATGTCCTGGCTTCCCACATTAAAAGCACGTAAATCCAATGGATGGAACTTTAACGGCTGGATTCCGGATAGGCTGGTCCTTGTTTGCTGGCTCTCTTGCGGGCTGATTCCGACCCTCCCTTGAATAGTGCCCTTCCTGGTTGCACTTAAAGCACACCACATTCAACTTGTTACAAATTACTCCATGTTTCTTTCCACATACCTGATAATCTGGAAAAGTTAACCTCAACTGATTCGGTTGATTCGCATTAACTAGACGGTTGCCCTGGCCTCCATCGCCTGCATTTTGTCTCTTGAAATTAAAATTCCTCCATGGCTAAAACTTGCCCTTCTTAAAATTTGGAAACTTCCCTGGTTGTGAGTGACCTTCATTCCCTCCAAATTTCCTTTTCTTGCTTTCTTTCTCCTTCTGTGACATCTTACTCTCTGTCTCTGCGATCATAGCCTTCTGTACAACTCCTGCATAGGTATCCAATTCAAAGATGGCTACCTTCCCTCTGATCCATGGCTTAAAACCTTGCTGGAATCTTTTAGCCTTCTTCCTATCAGTATCCACATATGACGGCACATATCTTGACAATTCCTCAAACTTACTCTCATAATCTGCCACTGACATATTTCCTTGCTTTAGCTCTAAAAACTTCAACTTCATCTGATCCTGGATAAACTGAGGAAAATACTTTTCTAAAAACAATTCCTTAAACCTCTCCCAAGTAATAACATCTGTACCTTCCAATGTCTTCACCATCTCCCACCAATAGGTGACCTCATTCTTCAAATAGTAACTTGCAAACTTAACCTTCTTGTTATGGATAAGAAATCAAGGTTATCACTTGCTGTATTTAATACTAAGATTCGGGAGCTCAAGGCCTTTTATGGCTGCTCTCGTGTTTCGTGACTCAATCTGCCTTTACGAGATGCCTACGTATCTCTGTGAATTAGAGAATCAAGCCAAAAAACGTAGTTCTGATTTGTGGGGTGAGGCCCCTTATATAGATGTGGGAGTCCTTGAATTGGACTTGGTATAGGAGACTTGGTGGACAAGCCTCTGAATTAGGATAGACTTAGGAGTCCTAGGAAGTAGGAAGCTGATTCCTTATCCTTTTAGGTCCCCTTGAGGCTAATCTATAAGGATTTATATCCTTATCGGGTCTCTTCTCAATAGCTGATTTTTCCCTTATTAATTAATTACGAAATTAATTAATAATTAGGGCTTTTGGGCCTTTTTTATTCCATCAGGCCTGATCTGGTCCATCAGGCTTAACCTTTCTGGTCTGAGTTTCATATATCTTTTTATTGGGCCTAGCAGCCCACAGCTTGTACAATTAATGCAGTATTATACAATCATAATTTATTTATCCCTATCATTTGCCCCCCAACTTTTGGGAAACATTGATTAGGTTTCGCAGAAGTTAAGTCTATTTGTTCCCTTACAGGGTTTCGTTTTTCCGTAAAGTGTGGAGCGACCTACACATTTACAATGAATTTTTCCTTTTATTCAGGAATTATCTTAATTTCCAGGAATTTTTCCCTTATTTCCGGGATTTTTTTCTTATTTTCTGGATTTTTCCCTAATTTTCTGGGATTTTTCCCTTATTTCCCGGGTCTTATCCTTAATTTTCTGGATTTTTCCCTAATTTCCCGGGACTTATCCTTAATTTTCTGGATTTTTCCCTAATTTCCCGGGACTTATCCTTAATTTTCTGGATTTTTCCCTAATTTCCCGGGACTTATCCTTAATTTTCTGGATTTTTCCCTAATTTCCCGGGACTTATCCTTAATTTTCTGGATTTTTCCCTAATTTCTCGGGACTTATCCTTAATTTTCTGGATTTTTCCCTAATTTCCCGGGACTTATCCTTAATTTTCTGGCTTAAAATCGATCAGAATGCATTCGAAATCGATCAGGATGCAGACAAAATCGATCAGGATGTAGCCAAAATCGATCAGGATCCTGATCGAATTAGCTCAGGATCTTACACTCTGGTCGACAGGATTCCTGATCGATTTTGATCAGGATTCTGACCGAATTGGCCTTCAAAGTGACACCCTAGTCGATTGCTACACGGGCTTAATCGACCAGGATTCCTGATCGATTTCGATCAGGACTCTGAACGAATTAAATGGCTCTCGACCATTCTGATCGAATGGAATATCGATCAGGACTCTGTTCTCCGTCGATCAGGACTCTGATCGATCTTAGGGGATTTCTTCCCTCCTGTTCGAATAAGATATCGATCAAGACTCTCTTCTGTGTCGATCAGGACTCTGATCGATCTTAGGGGATTTCTTCCCTCCTGTTCGAATAGCATATCAATCAGGACTCTCTTCTCTGTCGATCAGGACTCTGATCGATCTTAGGAGATTTCTTCCCTCCTGTTCGAATAAGATATCGATCAGGACTCTCTTCTCTGTCGATCAGGACTCTGATCGATCTTAGGGGATTTCTTCCCTCCTGTTCGAATAAGATATCGATCAGGACTCTCTTTTGCATCGATCAGGACTCTGATCGAACCATATTAAGGTTCTGGTCGATTTTTGACTTTTTAAATTCCACAGGAGCTTCTAGATTGTTCCTGATACTTCTTGTAGATGGGCCTTTAGGTTGGGCCTGGCTAAATGGGCCTAAAAATGCCTCGTATTCCGAGCTTTTCGCCTATATAAGTGTAGTGTGGAGTGAGAATCCTCACTTCACTTCCCACTTCTCATTTCATCTCACATTTTTCTCTAAAGTTCTCCCTTTTGAAGGCGATTTCCGGCGACCAAAGCCACCGCAGCTCCTCCATTCTCAAGTATTTCTGGGTTTCAAGCCTTCAACCGAAGCATATTAATGGCGGACCGTGACCTAGCTCGTTTGCAGAAGATGAATGTCTCTAAGAGAGGTACAAACATCCAAATTCAATCTCCATATACTTCCCTCATTGATATGATTAACTCGAGAGGTGATGAATATCCTTCTCTGTCTGAGTTAGATTCGTATAATCATGGTAACACTTTTCATGAGTTAGATGGTAGGATAGAGTCTATGAATACCCTGTACAGACTTCCACCCCACCTTAGGATCACTCCAGCCGCCCCTGGGGATAGGACTTGTAATTGGGAGGGGGATACCCTGTTCATTTATCGAGGAGCCCTGACCGCAGGTCTTAGGTTCCCATTTCACGAATTTATTCCTCGTTTACTAGCCGATGTACGAATCAACCCTTGTCAACTCCCTCCTAACGCCTGGAGGAACATTATCTGTTTTATGGTCCTTTGTCTCAGGAATAGCTTTCCTCTTTCCGTAGCAGTCTTTAGGAAAGTTTTCCAATTCTATAATAGTTCCATGAGTCAGCCGGGCTGGGTTTTAATTCGCCAACGGCCCAAAATTCCCCATATCTTTGATAGTAACTCTATAGTCGAGAACAACCCTAAATGGAGGGATGAGTTTGTTAGGCTGACCTGGGCTGGGGGTGATTGGGCCACACTCTTCCGTAGGCCATTTTGCAAAGTATCAGATGGTAGTCCTGGTAGCATCAGATTAACTGATGAGGAGGAGGTGGCCTACCAAGCCTTAATTTCAGACGATGGGAAAACAGACACCTGGACCCTTTTAGAGGAGTTTTCCTTGAAGAAAGTTGGTCTCTCCCAGGCCAGTGATAAGGGTAAACTTATACCTGCGAAATTATTTTTCCTTCTCTTTAACCGTACTTTTTCTTTTTTCTGGATTTTAATATTCCTTCTGCTCTTCCTTTCAGCTTGTGAGGCTATTAATAACGTCAATAGGCCCAAGGAGGGGGAATCTGGCCGCCAGAAGAGGGCCAAGTTAAACAGGGATCCCAGGAGCAAACCTGACGGTCCTACTTTCCTTAAGCCCCACGTCCCGGTGGTCGAGCTGGGGGACGATGTGGATCCTCCACTTAAGGCACATTCCTTCAGGCCTAACTGGGGCTTCAGGAGGAGCGATACGGTGGTTGGATCCACCAAACATGCCAAGGATTGGTCGTACCATTCCATCACTCCCCATGATTTCACTGACATTGTTACGGGGAGTGATGTCGAGACTATTGAGCTTCTAGGCTCTCAAGCCCAAGCTGCGCTAATTTTCTTTTTTCTTCTCTTCCTTTTGTGAATTTCAACTTTTCTTGTATCCCAATAAATTTGCGCCAACTCATACATATTTCTTTGCAGAGTAATACCTATTTCCAGGCGGCCCTACATCAGGCTAGATCTTGGAAGGGTAACTCTGATGTTTTTGAAAAGGAGATGAAGAAGTGGGAGGAGAGAGCCAAGGTCCTAGAGAAGAAGCTAGACACGAAGAAAGAGGAGCTGGCTAAGGCTCATTCCGAGCTGGTGAAACTTAGGAACGATAAGGATAAGCTCATTGATGACTACATGGATTCTGACAAGTTTAAGAATCTCATGGAGATTCATGATGAGGGTCTTTACTCCCTACAGTTCACTCAGGGATGGGATGCGGCCGTGAAGGCTGTTTCTGAGAAGTACCCGGGCTTAGTCGACCCTAAGGACTTTATAAGTCCTGAGCAGGCTGAGTCAGAGGACAGCATAGACGCCCTCTTCGACTCTCCTCAGCCAGATGATCGCATCTTGGATCCTAACACTGCTTCTCCTCCCGCTTCTCCTGCGAAGGACGCTGAAGGCGCTGATAAGGAGAAAGAGAATGAAGGCTCCCGCATGGAGGAGTAGTTTTTCTATTTTGTAATTTTATCCTTAATTTATGTCTGGACTTTTGTTTGTATTAAAACTTATTACCCTGCGGGGCTATGCTACTTTCCTTATTTGCATTCTCTCCTTCATTTTTCCGATACTTTAATATTCAAACTTGGCTTAATGGGCCACACAAGTATTATCACAACTCAAACATCCATAGGTTGAAATAATTTCGAACTCTTCAATTTCAAGTCTGGTTTTCCAAAACCTTACATAATATGGGTTCGACCCTGATCTATAATAGCTAAAAAAGAAAGATACTATGCAAACAAAGCTTCAAGGTGCTTTTAAACCTACTTGTCATAATGACAAGTGAGAATCGTACTTCGACCATCTTACACGTAGTAAACCTTCAGGTTTTGTGCGTGCCAGGTTCTCGGGACTTCAAAACCATCCATAGTCTCCAGCTTGTAGGTTCCTCTACCCTGAACGCTCTTGACTCTATACGGCCCTTCCCAATTTGGGGCAAGCTTTCCTTTCTGTCCGACACCAGAAGCCTCTATTTTTCTCAAGACTAGGTCACCTTGTTTGAAAAACCTCTCTTTAATCCTTAGGTTGTAGTAGAATGAAGCCTTTTTCTGATATTCTACTATCTTTGCATGTGCTTTATCTCGCACTTCATCGATTAAATCCAGGGCTAACTTCTGCCCTTCCTCATTTTCTTTTTCATCAAAAGCCCGAATCCTTGGAGAGGAATGTGATATCTCCACGGGAACTACTGCTTCTGCCCCATATGCCAACATGAAAGGAGTTGCATTTGTCGTGAATCTACAGGTAGTCCTATAGGCCCATAATATGGGAAGTATCTCATCCACCCAATTATTTCTTGACTTTTCGATTCTCTTCTTTAGTCCATCCAGGATTATCCGATTTGCTACCTCCGCTTGCCCATTGGCTTGCGGGTGAGCCACAGAGGTGAACCGTAACTCAATTTCATTTTCTTCGCAATACTTCTTGAATTCCTCGTTGTTGAATTGTGTTCCATTGTCAGTGACGAGGATACGGGGAATTCCATATCAGCACATAATGTTTTCCCACAGGAATTGTGCAACCTGTTTAGTTGTGATTTTGGCCAAGGGCTTGGCTTCAATCCACTTAGTGAAATAATCAATGGCTACAATCAGAAACTTCCTTTGTGCTGTGGCCATAGGAAAAGGCCCTAGAATATCCATCCCCCACATAACAAAGGGAATAGGTGAGTTGATAGAGGTCAGCATCTCGGGGGGTTGTCTGGCCACTGGTGCATGTTTCTGACAGCGATCACACTTCTTTACATATTCTTTGGCATCAGCCATCATTTCTGGCCAATAGAAGCCTAAACGGGTTATCTTATGAGCCAAGGCCCTGCCCCCCAAGTGTTGTCCACAAATACCTTCATGCACTTTTTCAAGAGCCAAGCGTGCCTCATCGGGCCTGAGACACCTCAAGTAGGGAACCACGAAAGATCTTTTGTAAAGAATCCCATCTATCAAAGAGTACCTTAGTGCCCGAACAGTTAACTTCCGTGCTTCAGTTGCATCATTTGGCAACCAACCGGTCTGAATGTGAGCCTTGATGGGATCAATCCATGACGTCCCCAAGCCTACGGGAGCCACAAGCTTAACATCTATGCTTCGTGTCTTCAAAACACGGAAGTACACACTCCCTGAACTTTCTTCAATCTCAGATGAAGCAAACTTTGATAGCGCATCTGCTTTAGCATTTTCTTCCCTTGGAATGTGTTCAACATGGCATTCATTAAATTGGGTCATCACAGCCCTTACTAGGCGAACATACTTAGCCATCGTATCATCTCTCGCCTCAAATTCTCCCTTTACCTGGGATATGATCAGCTTCGAGTCTCCACGGACCTTTAAGTTTTTGACTCTAAGTGTCCCAGCTAGACCAAGGCCAGCAATCAGGGCTTCATACTCTGCCTCATTGTTTGTGGTTGGGAAGTCTAGCTTCATGGCATACTCAATTAAGAATCCATCAGGGCTTTGCAAAACCAACCCTGCTCCACTGGAATTTGTTTTTGATGCTCCATCAAAATAGAGAACCCAATATTCTTTCTCCTTGTCCCCATTGTCGACTCCCTTGTCTTGAGGTATGGTATCTTCCTGCCCCCCGACTTCTTGGTTGGGTATGGTACATTCCACCACGAAGTCAGCTAGTGCCTGGGCTTTTATGGCCGTACGTGGCTTATACTTGAGATCGAACTCTCCCAACTCTATTGCCCACTTAATCAGTCTCCCACTTGCCTTGGGACTGTGAATGATATTTCTCAGTGGCTGATTTGTTAGCACTTCAATTTGGTGAGCTTGAAAATAAGGATGCAGCTTTCTTGAAGCCATTACCAAGGCTAAAGCGAATTTCTCAATGGCTGAATAATTCAACTCAGCACCATGCAAAATTTTGCTGACATAGTATACGGGTTTCTGGACTTTCAGTTCCTCCTTAACCAACACCGCGCTCAAGGCGCTTTCTGAAACAGCCAAGTACAAGAATAAAACTTCACTCAGAACTGGCTTGGCCAACAACGGGGCCTGGCCCATATACTTCTTTAACTCTTCAAATGCCTTCTGATTTTCCTCACTCCATACAAAGTCTTTAATGTTCTTTAATGACTTGAAGAATGACAAGCACTTGTCTCCTGACTTGGAGATGAATCGTCCTAGCGCAGCAACCCTTCCTGTGAGTTTCTGAACATCCTTGACAGTTTTTGGGGGTTCCATGTCCAGGATTGCCTTTATTTTATCGGGGTTAGCCTCAATTCCCCTCTTTGAGACCATCAATCCCAAGAATTTTCCAGATCCTACTCCGAAAGCACACTTCGTGGGATTCAACATCATCTTGTGGTACCTCAGGACCTCAAAAGCTTCCCTCAAATGGGTTATATGATCAGTCTTTACTAGACTCTTGACTAGCATGTCATCAACATAGACTTCCATAGTCTTCCCAATAAGATCCTTAAAAATTTTATTCACCAACCTTTGATAGGTGGCTCCTGCATTCTTGAGACCAAACGCCATAACAAGATAACAATAAACACCAAAGTCAGTGATAAATGATACCTTTGGAATGTCATCCTTATGCATTTTGATCTGGTTGTATCCGCTAAACCCATCCATGAAACTCAGCATCTCATGTCCAGCGGTGGCATCAATCAAAGTATCAATTCTAGGCAGCGGAAAACAGTCTTTGGGGCATGCATCATTCAGATCGGTGAAGTCTATACACATCCTCCACTTTCCATTAGCCTTCTTCACCATTACAGGGTTTGCTAACCACTCCGGAAATTGAATCTCCTCAATGAAACCAGCCTCTAAGAGCTTTTCCACTTCCTGCTTTATAGCCTCTTGTCTTTCCGGGGCAAAATTTCTTTTCTTTTGTTTCACTGTCTTCCAACTTGGATCCACGTTTAGCTTGTGAGTAATTAACTCCGGGTCTATGCCTGGCATATCAGCTGCTGACCATGCAAACACATCACTATTTTCTTGCAAAAATTTCACTAACTTCCCTCTAAGGGGCTCCTCTAATGTGGCTCCAATGAAAGTCATCCTCAAAGGATTCTTGGGATCTAAAGGAACCGAAACCAATTCTTCTGCTGGCCTTCCTCTATTCTCATCATTTTCTCGAACATCCATATCTTCAATAGGAAGAACCTGCCCCCCGACTCCATCTGCCCTCAAAGAGGCCACATAACAGCTTCTAGCCATTTTTTGATCTCCTCTCTCTTCTCCAATCCCGTTTCGGGTGGGAAACTTCATGACTGAATGGTAGGAAGAGGGGACTGCCTTGAAGGCATGTATCCCTGTTCTCCCCATGATAGCATTATAAGTTGAACTAGCCTTTACCACTACGAAATCCAGCATCTGCGTTGCTTGCCTTGGCTCCGTACCTATGGTGGTTGGCAACTTGATTATCCCTTCCACAGGACATTCTACTCCAGCAAATCCATATATCGGCATGTCGGTTGGTGTTAACTGGGAGTCGTTATACCCCATCCTTAGAAAGGTGTCGTGGAGCAAGATATCCACAGAAGCACCATTATCCACAAGGACCCTCTTAACCGGGCTATTTCCTATTATTGGTGTTATGACCAGCGGGTCGTCATGGGGAAACTTCACACCCTCTAGGTCGGAATCATCAAAAGCCAATGTTACTTCTGTCCTGGCCCTCTTCGGGGCTTCTCCAACAATATGCATAACCTCTCTAGTATATGCCTTTCTGGAATTTTTGGACAATCCAGCAGCAGTTGGACCTCCAAAGATCGTGTTTATCACAGGCCCTTGAGGTCTCGGCCCTCCATAAATGGTGTTTATAACTGGTCCTCTAGGTTGGGGATTCCGCCCCTGATCATCTTGGTCCCTCCTACGATCTTCAAAGTTCTTCCTTCCATTATTATTTCTGTCCCCTCCATCTCCAGTATACTTATTCAATCTTCCTTTTCGAATCAAAAACTCAATTTCATCTTTCAATTGCCTACACTCATCGGTGTCATGGCCAACATCTTTGTGAAGCCTGCAATACTTGCCCCTATCTAGCTTGGCGGGATCAGCCTTCAAGGGCTTAGGCCAGCGAATATCTCTGTCTTTCTCAATCTCCATCAAAATCTGACTTCTGGGAGCATTCAGCTTAGCGTATTCAGTGAACTTTTGCCCAGGTCCTCCCTTCTTGGGGGTTGAATCAGGGTTTTCTTCGGTTCTAGGATATTTGTCCTTAGCGATATACTCCAAATCAGTTTTTCGTTTCTTGCCTCCAGGGGGCTCATTACTTACTACGGTCTTCCTCATACTTTCTTCAACCTTGATATACTTCCTTGCCCTCTCTTGGAGCTGCAACATGCTCTCAGGGGGTCGTTTGGCCAAAGACATCTTAAAAAACTCATCCCTAGTTCCTTGTTGCAATGCTATCATGGCTACCTTATCATCAAGATCTGGGACTTTTAAAGCCTCCTTTGTAAAACGATTCAGGTAATCTCTTAAGGATTCCTTAGCTCCTTGCACAAGACTCATAAGAGATGCTGAACTTTTCTCATGGACTCTTCCACTGATGAATTGCTTAATAAAAGCCTGACTTAGTTCTCTGAATGATCCAATAGAATTTGGGGGTAGGCGACTGTACCATCTTTGAGCCATACCCGACAGGGTTTGAGGGAAGGCCCGACATTTTATAGCATCATTCACGGGTTGCAGCAGCAGTGCATTAGAGAATGTCCTAACATGATTAGCGGGGTCTCCCGTGCCATCATAGGCTTTGATAGTGGGCATCTTGAATTTCCTTGAGACATGGGCATTCATTATCTCTTCTGTGAAGGGTGGAGTTGGATCATCAGGATCTCCAAGGGGAAGGAGATTGCTCGGATCAGTTCTTGGGACAGCAGCCCTTCTTCTTACCGGACCATCCAGGTCTATGATAGGGGGAGGATTTCTCCCCCTAGGAGGTATGTGGGGTCTGGTGGCTTGGTGAGCCTCCAAATCACGCCTCAGCCTTTGGATTTCAGCCTCATGAGCCCTGATCTTTTCCTGCACTTCTTGGGGATTCGCCCCTGGGGTGCTTTGGGGGCGTTGCCTTCCATCGGCTATTGGCTCTTTTCCAGGGCGCCTCCTTCTCGGGGCCACTTCATCATCCGAAGATTCGGAGTCTCTCTCTGTGTATGGACCAGAAAATTCCCGATCCTCAGGGATAGGATCCAAACCTCGTATATAGGGGGGCGACCGCCCTCGTGCTTCGCTTCGCCCAGCATATCTGCTTCCTCCAACCTCAGGGTGAAGGGGCATCCCATAAGGGGGGTTAGTAATAACAACAGTTGAATATTCATACCCGACGGGTCGAGAATTCACAGGTATATGTACTTGCTGAACTTGAGGATTCGTACCTTGAATAGTCGGGGGAGTTGTCCCTTGTGGCTGAGGTTGAGTTGCCCCTGTCTGGGCTTCCCCCTGAGTAGATGCATAAGTTGAATGGGGAGGAACCTCCACGGTTGATGAAATCACCTGGGTTGTCTCTGATGGTGTTCCTTTCTCTAGAGCTCCAATTGTTCTCCGTGTTCTCGCCATGGTTGTTATTGCATTCCCACAAACGGCGCCAAATGTTATGGATAAGAAATCAAGGTTATCACTTGTTGTATTTAATACTAAGATTCGGGAGCTCAAGGCCTTTTATGGCTGCTCTCGTGTTTCGTGACTCAATCTGCCTTTACGAGATGCCTACGTATCTCTGTGAATTAGAGAATCAAGCCAAAAAACGTAGTTCTGATTTGTGGGGTGAGACCCCTTATATAGATGTGGGAGTCCTTGAATTGGACTTGGTATAGGAGACTTGGTGGACAAGCCTCTGAATTAGGATAGACTTAGGAGTCCTAGGAAGTAGGAAGCTGATTCCTTATCCTTTTAGGTCCCCTTGAGGCTAATCTATAAGGATTTATATCCTTATCGGGACTCTTCTCAATAGCTGATTTTTCCCTTATTAATTAATTACGAAATTAATTAATAATTAGGGCTTTTGGGCCTTTTTTATTCCATCAGGCCTGATCTGGTCCATCAGGCTTAACCTTTCTGGTCTGAGTTTCATATATCTTTTTATTGGGCCTAGCAGCCCACAGCTTGTACAATTAATGCAGTATTATACAATTATAATTTATTTATCCCTATCACTTCTGTTCTTCCTTTACTTTCACTAAGGCAAATTCCTTCTCTATCTCCTTTAACCAAACATTTGCTTCGATCGGCTCTAAGGAACCCTTGAATTCTGGTGGGTTTATTGCCTGAAAAGTTTTGAAAGTTACCTGGGGATTGGTCTGTCTTTGTTGTTGTGGTGTCAGGTGAACTGTTTGTTGGGCCAAGATTTGAAGAATATGGGCTATTGTTGGGTCTATAGGTCCTGGGTTCACATTCTGGTTTGTATCATCTTGGTTGTTATTATTGTTGTTGTTGGTTTCTTCATTCTAGGTATTGGTGCGGGTATTTCTTCTGGGAGGCATTTTCTGTAAAGAATCAAACAACTTATTTAGCTTTTAAATCAAATTCTTTGCATAAAAGAAAAGTTTTGTAAAATAGAAATATCTCTTTTTGAAAACGGTTGTAACAGTTGAACTAAGTAAATTGCATGCTTCTTTACAGAATATAAACAGTTATGGAAAACAGGGTACATGGTATCACAGGGGTATAACTGGTACAATAAATAAGGTAAAATAAAACATGTGCAATAAAATAAATGACAGTGCTGGAAAGGAAAAGGTACTGATATATATATAGATCAAAAGTTTTGGGTAGTACAAGCGTAAAGACGCTTCGGAAGAAAAAGCAAAAGGGTACAACAACCTACTCACTAGTCAGCATAGCTGGTCTATAAATACAACCCAAAAGTCTACTGATACACACTACACAGTACTGTACACAATACATAACCATAATAACACTGCTCAGCATCTCTGTCTCTGGATCTTTGACTCATGGCAAGTCTGGACCTCCAATCTCCTCAAGCTCCTCTAGAACCCACTTAGCCCACTCCACTAGGAAATCAGGGGTGATGTCCTCATGTGTAGCCTCAGCAATCCTCACAGCAGCTGCTCTACGAAACACCAGAAGCCTCTCTCTAAGTCGCCTCTCACCACTCCCAACCTCTCTGGTACGCATGATATGTAGTAACTCCTGAATCTGGCCCTGTAGGAATCGCTGCTCCATAAGGCAAGCCTCAAACTGATGATATGGGACAGGATAAGAAGAGAACTGGAAAGGTACTCCTGTAACTGAATGACCAGTAAAGCCTGAATCAGCAGGTGGGGGTCCTCTGATAGGTGGCCTCATGCTTGAGGGTGGAATGGCCTGCAGTGGTACGGGCTGCAACACAGGTGGAGGTAGAATAGCCAATACTGGTGGAACAACAGGACGTGGATCTGAAGATGGTACTCCAACTGAAGGCTCTGAGTGATCAGCTGATACGGGGATAAAAGAGTCGACCATCGCTGCTATTTGAAATAATATCGCAATATAAGAATCTCGAACCATGACGCGAATTACACTAATACCTGTTATACCATAGCACTCAACCTCTCGACGTTCTATCTTTCTATTCCTTACTTCTAATCCTAACCCTCTACCCATTCCCGTCAATCTAGGGTTGTGTCAGTTACTTATAACCTGTATCTCTGATACCAAACCTTGGCGCCCTCCAAACCCGGGTCAGAGGTTTGGGGTCCACACACACACACACCTTATTTATAACCTGCTTATAATAATGATAAAGATAATAATAATGATATGCAGTGACCCTACTTACCAACTACCACGGATCGTAACAGGTTAAACTATGCACACAAGCCAAGCACACACTTATATTACAAACCGTTCAAATCCCAACTATTCCAACTCAACACTGAGTATTAAACATTATTACAAACTTTTACAAACTCAAATTATCCCAAAAGAAGCCTACTAGCTTAGCTCAATCAACCTGAACCCCTAGCTCTCGCGCTGAACTGGGGATCCTCGTTACCAACCTGTTCTTTCTTAACTGGAAAAGAACATAAACAACATCGCACAAATGAGCTAACTAGCTCAGCAAGCAAGTCACAATGACAAAACTGAGAATAATGATCATCAGGTAAATTTGGTTATGATAACAAGTGAACAATGGATTATGATTTAGAATTGGATATTATATTTTTATTTTAAAAACCAAGGTTAGGCTGCTGATCAGTCACGCACTAACCCCGAGCAAAGCATACGACACTGCTCTAACTACTGGATCAAAGGCACACATTGGCCTAACTTGACCATTATATGGTCTGACCATGAATCTGATCCATAATTTTGTAAAAACAATCCAATTCTACCATAATAACAGAATAAGCAATAATAAACAATAAACAGGATCATTAACAACATTGGACGTTCAATAATGAAAATGATTTCAATCTACATAAAGATCAATATGGCATTTCCAAAGCTTGGCTGCTAGGTAGTGAAAGAATTGGATAACAAAAGAATCAGTGTTTCAGGGTTTCAAGGATTTGGCCTTTCAAAGCATAAGATACAATGGTTTGAGTGTGTAAGCAGTCTTGGTTCAGTGTTTGATAATTAGTTTGTATGTATTTGTGGAGTAGTTTGGTATATTTGAGGTTCGTATTTGGGTATACAACAATCAATGGTTTAGAAAGAATCAGGTTTATAGCTCAAGATCAATAACTGGAATCAGGGTTTAGGGTTCAGTGCTTCAAAGCACTTGCAATATAAAACCGGACTATCAATCACTATAATATCTCGAGAAAGTTCAGAACATTTGCCTGGTACTAGGTTATTATACTGCACTCGCTTTCAGTCACGACTGTCTTACTCCTCGACTACCTGTTTCCCTTTTCTACGCCTTGCCTCTTATTCTCACATACCATAAGCATCTATCAATATTCAATTTATACGATTCTATTCGACACATACTTCTATCTACCCTTCTTTTCACCCAAATCCGATTAACGGATTGAAAGTTACGCAATAAACAAGTAAACATCCAATATACAGACCGACAGTTAACCAACAAGTCACATATAACACATAACACGTCACATAATCAATGATATATCATTTAAAAAGAAGTCTCGGGTCATAAATAGGCTTTCAGATATTTAAAATGATTTTTAAAACATTTTTCGGAATTAAAACAGATCGTTGAATCAATTTCGAAGTAGTAAACATGGTTCGGTTGGCCAATTCTGGCTTCAAAACAATTTTATAATAATTATCGAGCCTTAAAAACAATTTAAAATAATATTTTAAAGCTCAAAACTATTTTTCGGAATTTTTAAATCATTTTTAAATAATTAAATCTAATTAAATAATTAATTAAAATCAATTAATAATTTATTAAATCAATTAATCAAATAATTTTCGAATTAATTGACTAATTAATCAACTAAAAATTAACTGAAATTAATTAACTAATTAATTCAGATTTATTTTTGAATTAAATATAATTTTTTGAATTAAAATAATAATTTTTGGAATTTTCAGAAATTAAAATCCAATTTTTATAATAAAAATTAATAGGAAATATGATTTCTGAATATTTTTAAACCAGGAATCCTAAATTTGCACTCTGGAAACTTCAGGGACCAAACTTCATCGTCCACAAAAGTCCGGGGACTAAACTGAAATTTTTACACCCCCGTCACCGGAAAATACAGGGGTGGCCGGAGAACTCGATTCCGGCACCCTCACCTCACCATCTGCTCCAGATTTATACTAAACAACACCAGGAATCTATTCGTGCAATCAAAACACATCAATCATCCCTGTCATGGCCGGAAATTGGCCAAGAACATCGCTGGTTTCCGGCGAACATCACAAATCTTCAAAACACAACTCCCTTCGATTCACTAATCCTCTGTTAACGAGCTATGTACCAATCGATTGCAAATTTCATAAGGAACATAATTCACAATAAATCAACAGCTAATAACCACTAAATCAAAAAGGCCCAAATTTCAAGTGAAAACATTCATATGGGTTATAAACCCTAATTTTAAAATTCGAGAATTAAACCCACTTTTGAGCATGTTATTGAACTCCAAATCAGACGTATGACATATGAAAATCATCAGGAAAACAAGCTCTACAACATGCAAACATCAAATCATACAAACAATCATCCGAACAAAAATTCATATTTTTAATAAAATTAATTTGAAAATAAATAAATTTTCAGAAAATAAACCTTGATTTATGTAGTGATTTGGAACACAGAATCTGATAGAACACCTCAAGACCTTCGTTTTGAGTACTCGAGCTTTTCAAACGGACTCCGGTAACACCTCCGATTGTTGGTTTGATTCTCAGAATGGTTTATAAATATATGAATTTTCTCTGGAAATTTATATAATTACTGACTGCAAATAATTTTTGATACGAAATAAAATACGGTAAAGGCTATTTAAAATTACGGAAAATTAGTATCCCGTTGGATCATTCCGGATATAAAATGGTACGTTTATTTGTAAAAACTGATCCAAACGGTATCGGTTTTCGGGATAATTATCCAAATCAGTACAATTTTTACTGCGGACTTGGTCTCAGCGCCTGGTTACACGTACTACGAGGTGATAATTGGGATAGTTTAATAAAAAGCTCCCATTTATCGAAAATACGAGTTTTATTGATTTACCGAGACAAATATTGTACCGAAAATATTACGCCGGGACCCTTGCAGGACAAACCGTACGCCGGATCGAAAAAGTTGAAACATGGAATATGCTCGGAATATTACAATTAGGTTGGGAAGGAGTTCTCGGAAGATTTTCGGGTTCCAAAAACGTAACCACGGATGACGTCGGTTGGTTCCCGATTTTATAAAATAGATTTTAAATACCCGGAAAAAGATTTTATAAAATTCATATGATTCCTATAAATTCATAAATCAACATAAAAATAATTAGGAAGATATGACAATTATCTATATTTTATTTTGGACATATAAAATTAAAATACGCAATTAATAATATTTTTAAACATCCAAACACATTTAACACCTAACAAATAATTCACAAAATAGATACTGAACACATTTAATAATTATTTATTAGCAAAAATAATTACACGTTATATCCCGGATATTACACTCATCGCCGACGGTGATAAAATTTACGGGTACCAGATTAATTTCGGGTTTCCAACGTAAATTTCACTGATTACGAAATTATTATTTTTTTCTTCACAAACTATTCTTTTATTTCACGAAACCAATCAACAAAAGTTTCTGCAGAGATAAAAAAATCAGCAAAATCAATCCACAGCCCAACATGCCCAACAACAGGAACTACAGTAAGTCCAACAGAGAAACACAAGAACCGCAGCCAACAAACACGGCCACGCGCCGCTGCACACAAACACACGCACACCACGCACACACTTCACGCACACAGACAACACATACACGCGCGCACATATAACACACACATATGCATATATATATACATATATCTAAATTGCACACAACGAAGCAATAGGAAATCGCCGGAAAAACCCCGGCCGGGAAACTCACCAGGAAAACGAGAATCCGGGGAAATTTCAGAGAGAAACAATGAGAGAGGAAGAATAAGGGAGAGAGATTCAAAGAGAGTCAGGAGAGAGAGGTGACAGAGAAGGAGGAGAGAGACAATCGAGAGAGGAGAGATTGATGTAGATAGGAAAAAAAAGAGAGTCGGTGGTGCTTAAAGTGAAAAACAGGAAATCGCTAACTGTATTATCTAATCGTTTACTCCCGAAATCTGAATTCACGTCGCAATTAATATTTAAACGAATAATTTATGAGTAACAGCAACCCGAGAATTTATCCAAACATATTTAAAAATTCTCGAGATAATTAAAACTGATTATCATAAAAATTTTAAAATTTTAAAAATTATTTTTAAAACACGCATTCAGACCCACATTTACCATTTAACGAATAAAATCCAGACAATTACCGGAATAATTTTAAAATTCTTGAAATATTCAAGAGTTAATAAAATAAAAATTTCATGATTTTTGAAGCATTCAGGAATTAAATACTGATTTTATAATTAAATGAAATTAGAAAATCATTTAGAGATAAATAATGAATAAAATATTGATTTGTAAATTTTATAAATTCCTAAAAATAATGAATAAAATTGTAAAACAACAAAAATAATTTTATAAACAATTTAACATTTATGAGAATAAATGTTTAATTAAATCATTTTAAAAATAAAATAATGTCATACAGTTCAATAATTAATTATACAAATAAGGTTCGTATCCAACAATCACCCAAAATTAACAATAAGGTAACACACAGCTAACAGACCCATCACATATTTTATTTATTAAATAATTCGATAATCACATTTACATATCGGATCCGAAAATAGGTTACTTAGCCGCTAAGTAACTATAAAGACAATACGATTTTAATACCAGATTTGTATAATTATTAAAACAGAGCCTCTTATAAATTACTTTATACTAAAATAAGGTAATAATATCTCGCCTTTTAAGAATACGTATTTTTATCGATCTATAAAATGATTTGCGTATCGAAAATTTCACGCCGGGATTCGTACAGGTCAAACCGTACACTGGATCGAGAAAGCCAAACACGAAAAGTGTTCAAAGTTATCAGACTAGGTTAGGAAGGAGATTGTAGAGTTTCGGGTTATAAAACGCAAAAACGATTGAAGTGGGACGATTTTTGATTCTAAAAAGGAATTTTATAATTACGTAAAAATAATCATTAATAATTCCATAAATTCTTATAAAATCATATAATAATCCAAAAATTACCAGAAAAATACCAAAACTATTTATATTTTATTATGGATAATTAAGGATTAAAATATCCTAATTTTATCAGAAATAAACACCCAAATATTAATATCAATCATCAAATAATTCACCAAAATTCACATAAAAATCACATAATAATTATTTATTGATAAAAATAATTACATAATATTTCCCAGACATTACATCCTTCCCCCTTAAAAGGATTCTGTCCTCAGAATCATGCTAAGGAACATGCCATGATATTTTTCGAGCATCTTACTTAAAATTTCTCAAAACTTATCATTTTCAACACCACTTAACAGTCTTTTGCCAATATCAATATCTATCAGTTGCTCATGCAACCTAATTCAAATTTCCATTTCATATATATGGAGCTAAATTACTCTTCCTAGTTTATACACATAAACGCCTTATGAACTCGTTATACCTGTGGCAACAAGACCAACTCCTTCAAAATCGATCTATCTATCTCATTGTTTCAAAGGAGTAACTTAATTTACACTAATCTTCTTTTCTTTCTAATTCCAATAATTTTCGCTAATGAATGCCTTCCATTTTCACTGACTGTTCTACTTTACTTCTCCTGTCTCTTTCCATTTGATTAGCCTGACCTATGATCATTTTCAATCGTATTCGAGAATCTTTAATCGACCTCTTGTACTTTTCATTTATCTGCATTCGATATACTGAGCTCATTGTATCTTATGCTTCAAAATGTCCTACATATATTCAAAAGCTTAAACTTCAAGGAAAAATTTCAACAATTGCATTTAACTTACTACTTAACAGTATATCCCAATTTCTTTTCAACCCCTATCAAGTATATTCATCGAGCGAGAATCTTTTACTATTTGAAAGGAAATATATTAATTTGGAACGGAATGAACCATAACTTTATTCAAAACCCGGTCTCTTGGTACTAATACTCATTTTGTTGTCATATCAAATTAGATATCAATACGAACTTTGATGCTCACAACGTCCCATACTGAAGTCAACATCAATCATCTGTATTAATACCACCTTCGATATCTAACAACAAATTAAGTATCAGCATAACCCAGAAGACGGATCAAAACCTATTCTTCAATTTCTAACTTTTCCTATTCCTTTACCCACTCCCCAGCAGTCTTAGTGACATTCACTCTTTTTTTTTACCTAAGACATCTATCTCTAAATGGATCCTTCTTGGTTGGTAATTAACCATACCTCCATAGCTCATAATCAATTATAACCAGAGTTCACACCTTTGTAGCTTATAACGCAGTTGCTACTTTTCAACCCTCCGCAGGCATATCTTCCAACATTTAACTTGGTCTTCCTTAGTCCTTGAATGGGAGAGGATGTTATCAATAAATACAATTACACTATCCAAATACTCCCGGTTCATTATGTTCATTTAATCTTCAGACTTACAACTTCTGATAATCGATGCGTAACTTTATACCTCCATTCTCTTTTTCCTTGACCACTTTTATGCATAGCGCGAAACACTTCTTATTTTATTACTCCTCCATTCTACACTTCTGAAGTTTCCTTAATTCATTACTTCATCCCTACTAGGTCATACGATACAAGGCTTTTGACACCAACTCAATCTCTGTAGAATAACTGATGAGAAATTGTCACTTCATTCCCCGAGGTAACCTTGATAAATCATTTGTTAGAACCTTCGGGACTTCACTTTAATCCTAAAGAATTCCATCTTGAGATTCTTTGTAACGTTCTTTTCTAACAGTTCGCCACTAATACTTTTGTTTAATCTTCCCTGCCTACACGCATTCCTTGAATGAAATTCCCATCTCCAATTATCGGCATTTCACTTCATTCTCCTATCAGTTCCGGCACAACCGACGTTTAAAACTTGTGTATATCCTGAATTATTTTATAAAATTCCTTTATCATCCTTTTGATTCCACTTCTTTTCTTAATTAGTTCTCCATTCTCATTATTCATTATCTCTTTTAAACATAAGGGATCTCTTTTTATTGACAATATTAATCTGTTCATTATTAGAGAAGCCATTTATGGAGTTTACACTGGAATGAAGGCTTTTATTTATAATATTTAAATTCTTACTAATAAAATTATTAAAATTCATCGATAGTGATCTTCTTAACCTCGCTTAAATCATTGCTGATCGCATATTTAGCTTTCTTCAACTGATCAACATTTCTTTTTCTCGAGTTCACATGCGGACTTCGTCAGTCTCTGTCTTCCATCGGATACTTATATTTGCGAGTTTCCCAGTACTTCACAGCAACTTCCATTCAACCACCATTCGACATGAGTATACATTCAAGTCCTTCTTGGAACGTTATTACAGATGATAAAATCTCTTTGCTTTATCTTGGACCTTAAGTTCTTGAAAATATTCTTCTCACTAGCGTGAACCAATAACTTTCCGTTCCTTTTGTCTATTGAAAAGGCGTATTCATCTCGATAAAATCTCGCACAGGCTTGCAGTAACATCACGCTACTTCTACTAAATTTCCATTCTGCTGATGCCATTACTTCCTCCAAATTGCTAATTGCTTTGATTTCGGATCTGAAAATCATATCAGAATTTGACTTAATCTAATTGGAATTGATCTCCATTTAGCTGATCATTAGTTGGTAAAGTTGATCAATTAACTCTTTTAATTGATCAATTAAACCAAGTGCAGACTAGCTAAATGAAATCAAAGACCAATTACATAGAGTCGATTTAGTCATAACAACTTTTTCCAGGAACCGAGATCGCAATCATTTAGAGTACTGATGAGAACGACAATAAACTTCTTTATCCTTAAAGGTAGGGTAATTTCTGAGAAATTGGGCAGCACTTTCCCTATACCATCGACTACCAGTCGGACTAAATCCGACACCATCAATCAACAAGATCATCCACAATCATATCCACCCACTTCCATCAACCATATTCATCAATTTAACATAATTCAAAATACGTCACGCTGATAATCACATTTACTACTACTATCTTAACATAGCATGTATTACTTTTAATCGGACTAAAATTATACCTTTTCTCAGTTCTTTTAGAATATTACAAAATATTATTAATTAACTTAAGATTATCCTGTTGTTTTTCAAAAACTTTATTTCGCGATTTTCTTTAACTTATTTATTGCCATTACTAATTGCATATAGTTACTTTTAAAAATGATACCACATCCTTCACCTAATCACGCCAATCCTCTATCTTTGACGGTACACACTCAATTTCATTAACTATTCTATTTATCTTTTAATAACCATGCAGGGTCTTAATTATTATCATCACAATCGGGTGAAAACTCCATCATCAGTTCATTATTTCTTAAAAGGTTTCACAGTCGAGTCACCATTGCTTCATCTCCAATTATGTTCCCGTATTGAATTTTCGTCATTGGTCCGGTTATGGGTATTAAATTCACCATAACTTATTTACTAAAGTTAGGGAACTTCACAATTCCTTGAAAAACACGTCTGAAATTTGGTTATAATTAAAATCTCTTCTATCTTGAATTTTCACGACAAATATCTTCACACGACGAAGGGATGCTTCACGTATTAGTTGCCTGTCTAAGTCAGTGTTCAGAATTCCCTTGATCTTTGACTGTCGTCCCGATACTCGTTCGTTTTGTCTGATGCATACAACCTTACTTTCTTATTTTATAAAAATTTATTTAGTACGGTTCATCAACTATTTATTTCATGTCGAAATCCTCTAATTTGAAATACAATGCGTTATCGTAATCTACCGTACTGATGAAATCCTTGTCACATGAACAACTGTCTGATTTGATATATTTGACACGACCGCGTTGTCGGTGTATCCATTCTTCCTTGCTCGCAAATATCCACCATTTATCGGCTTGCAATCATATCCATCTTCGATACATAATTCTACCTATCACACGGGACTATTCCATATCTTTTGTAATCGTTAGAGGACAGACTCTACGCAAGAGGAGAGTTTGTGAATATGACTTTGATTGAAAACTGAATAAAGAATAACAATGCAGCAAACAGTTGGAAGAATCTGAAAGTCAATAAATTGAAGGAAGAAGAATGAGTGAAGATTTAGATGTGAATGAGACAACTATATTCATACTCAAGATGGCCAGTGTTTCATACTATATGGCATACAACACATGATTAGGTGGCGTCCCACCCGACTCTTCATCATTTCGACAAATCGTCATACCACAACACTGTTTGTCTCAATCAGGAATTAATAATTTGAGAAAAGAAACAATTCAGAAGGAATACAAGAAATTTTCTTTCATTTTCGCCTCGTATGATCTATCAACAGCAGAAGCTCATACGTATTCAAGAAACAAGAAAAGCATATGCTATCGTATTAGAAGAAAGAATGTCAGTGTTGATCACCTTCCACGCTTCACCTACATATGCCTTCAGGATCGTTCGAATACAGGTTCACGATTCAAGTCACATCATTGCTTCGAAATGTTGTCTGGAAATGCCTTCACATTAAATATTTTAATGATTCAACCATACGTGCGTCCTTACAAAATTTATAATTATTACTTCCGATTTCATCCATGTAGAATAACAATCGATCCCACAACGTCTCGACTTCGTCAATAGGAATATTATTATTCTCCAATCATCTGGAAGATTCTTCCATTTCCTTCAATCTTCCTATATCCATTCAAATCACAAATTTTGTTAAATTTTAATAGTTTCATGAATTGGGTAAATAATATTTTAACATGTTGATTCAATCATTAATATTATTAAAAAAAATATATGTTGGTTTTTTTCGGAAACTTTAAACTTTTTTTCTTACTAGTGGGTCTACTTGGTCCTCCAAATTAATAATACTGAGTCCAAATTCATTCTTCTTTTTGGATCACCATCTGTTTATAATAACAAGAACTTAAGTAGTAATTCGACAACCAAATTGTGAAACCCATTTTATGCACAAATCTTCTAGAAGTTGATTAAGGAAATCTTTTTTTCGAATTCTCATTTATAAAGTTTTGGAAATCCAACTTGTAACAACCCAAATCCAGGGTCAATATTTGGTGTCACGAAACAATCTTTACATAAAATAAAATAATATTCAATTACCCCTTGAATCCAGATCGTTTACAGGTTATGGTATGAAACAAGAATCTAACCTTCTATAATTTACAACCACTACAATACGAGTGTAAATACCTTTATGCTAACGTCCTTGTCATATTTTTCTAACATCTTTGTCCTCTCGCAGCGGAGATCTCTCTAGCTTCTACTATCTAATGAAAGCTATTCAATTTTAACTTTATTTGCTTCTGAAAGAAATAAGAATTTACAAAGCAAGAGTGAGACAAAAATGCCCAGCAAGTATATAATTTGAGTTTCAAGCATTAGTATTAAAGGAAATTTCCAGACAAATCTTTAAACAAGTTTAAACAATTCCATTTATTTGAGTGAGTTAGGCAAATAAATGTTGGATGTCACCAGCCTTTAATTATAAATCCAAAAGTGACAAGCGATTCCCCGATTCATCTCGTGAATCAGGGTTTTGTCTGTTTTTGGAATCATAAACTTTTCGAAAGAGAATGTCGTTAATGGTGATCAACAACAAATTAGACTGGACACTAGTTCGCACCTATATCCTGCTGATCAGCCAGGATACAATGCAGATATATACCTACCTGTATTGATCCAGTCGGGCACCCATGCACTACGGCCTATCTCAAGGATCCGGTTATATCCCGGTCCTTAGGATTAAGAACACTTAATCCCACACATCACTATCCATCCTGTGGAGTATTTTTGATGTCAAATCATTTTGAATTCAAAATATCCCAATTCAGGGTTCGCAAATAACCCGAAAGAATGGGTATTTGCTCAAGAGAACAATCGATAATATAGGAACAATAATGAAAAGAACTTGCATAATAAGAGTAATTGCAGCGAAATATAAAACATTTAACTATTCTGAACTTAGAATAGGAACGAAGAAATATTTGTAGTATTTTAAAAGAAAGTTCAAGAATACTTGCCTTAATAAGCTTTAACCACTATTATCGGTTGACTTTTGGATTGCCTTGAATATTTGTCTTTATTGTCAGACCACTATCCTATTCTGGCTAGGATCTCAACGCTCAGGTTCTTCGATTGAAACTTTACCGAGCTCAACATCTAACCACTATATCATTCTTAGTCCGACGTCACTCATCGGGTCTTCCGACTAGGACCTACAGGGTTGAAATACCCTAATTCAAATAATCGTCTCGCTTAACATAACACCACTATCCTATTCTACCCATATGATTTCATAACCCAACTCATATTTATATGTATCTATGAAATACACATAGCAATTATGGTTCACATCTTCGAAACTCAGTTCTGTGTTTGTTTTCGGAAAGTACGTATATTCGTCATTTTGGAAAATATTAGGGTGATTATAAAATATTTTGTTACAGCACATAACTAAATGCATATAATATAATTACATACTTTCGTTTGACGTCTCCAATAATTATAGGTTACGTTCCCGTATGTTCGGAATTAATTTCCCGAAAATCGGGCAGCGTCTCCTTTATTTATCGGCCTACCCGTCGAGTCAATCGAAGTCAAAACACAACAATAATCGCAATGCAAGCCAATCCACAGTCCAATTTACCAATCCCATCCACCAACACAATTCACTTTATTAAATATTATTATTTATTTTTCATTTCAAAATTTATTTTACACTAAATTTATTTATTTATGATTTAGGACAAAGAATTAATCATCATTGTCCACCGTCGGCTCGCCGAGGCTCATCGCCGACGGCGATAAAATTTACGGGTACCCGGTTAATTTCAGGTTTCCAATGTAAATTCCACTGATTATGAAATTAATATTTTTTTCTTCACGAAGTATTCTTTTATTTCACGAAACCAATCAACAAAAGTTCCTGCAGAGATAAAAAAAATCAGCAAAATCAACCCACGGCCCAACAGGCCCAACAACAGGAACTACATTAAGTCCAATAGGGAAACACAGGAACTGCAGCCAACAAACACGACCACGCGCCGCTGCACACAGACACACGTACACCACGCACACACTTCACGCATATAACACACACACGCGCACATATAACACACACACACACATCCATATATATATCTGAATTGAACACAACCGAAGAAAGGGGAAATCGCCGGAAAAATCCCGGCCGGAAAACTCACCAGGAAAACGAGAATCCGGGGAAATTTCAGAGAGAAACAAAGAGAGAGGAAGAATAAGGGAGAGAGATTCAAAGAGAGTCAGGAGAGAGGGGTGACAGAGAAGGAGGAGAGAGACAATCGAGAGAGGAGACATTGATGTAGAGAGGAAAAAATTAGAGTTGGTGGTGCTTAAAATGAAAAACAGGAAATCATTAACTGTATTATCTAATCGTTTACTCCCGAGATCTGAATTCACGTCGCAATTAATATTTAAACGAATAATTTGCGAGTAACAGTAACCCGAGAATGTATCTAAACATATTTAAAAATTCTCGAGATAATTAAAACTGATTATCATAAAAATTTGAAAATTTTAAAAATCATTTTTTAAACACGCATTCAGACCCACATTTACCATTTAACGAATAAAAGCCAGACAATTACCGGAATAATTTTAAAATTCTCGAAATATTCAAGACTTAATAAAATAAAATTTTCATGATTTTTGAAGCATTCAGGAATTAAATACTAATTTTACAATTAAATGAAATCAGAAAATCATTTAGAGATAAATAATGAATGAAATATTGATTTGTAAATTTTATATATTCCTAAAAATCATAAATAAAATTGTAAAACAACAAAAATAATTTTAGAAACAATTTTAGCATTTATGAGAATAAATTTTTAATAAAATCATTTAAAAAAATAATATCATACAGTTCAATAATTAATTATACAAATAAGGTTTGTATCCAACAATTACCCAAAATTAACAATAAGGTAACAACTAATAGACCCATCACATATTTTGTTTATTAAATAATTCAGTAATTACATTTACATATCAGATCCGAAAATAGGTTACTTAGCCGCTTAGTAATTATAAAGACGATACGATTTTAATACCAGATTTGGATAATTATTAAAACAGAGCCTCTTATAAAATACTTTATACGAAAATAAGGTAATAATATCTCGCCTTTTGGGAATACGGATTTTTATCGATCTATAAAATGATTTGCGTATTAAAAATTTTACGTCGGGACTCGTACAGGTCAAACCGTACCCCGGATAAAAAAAGTCAATACACGAAAAGTGTTCAGAGTTATCAGATTAGGTTAAGGAGATTTCGTTAGAGTTTCGGGTTATAAAACGCAAAAACAGTTGAAGTGGGACGATTTCTAATTCTAAAACGGAATTTTATATTTACGTAAAAATAATCATTAATAATTCTATAAATTCTTATAAAATCATATAATAATCCAAAAATTACCAGAAAAATAACAAACTATCTAAATTTTATTATAGATAATTAAGGATTAAAATATCCTAATTTTATCAGAAATAAACACCAAAATATTAATATCAATCATCAAATAATTTATTAAAATTCACATAAAAATCACATAATAATTATTTATTGATAAAAATAATTACATAATATTTCCCAGACGTTACAGCAGGGGGGTCACCGGGGCCGAGCAGAACCTTCTGCTGTAGAAGGCTTTGCTCGTCCACATGCCCTTGCATATGGGCTGCTCGGCCTAAGGAGGTCGGCCACCCCTGGTCGGCCAGGAGCAGGTATTCGTGCTCCGTGCTGTCCAAAGGTGCTTGCTCTAATTTTTTTTAACTTCTTACTCAGACTCAAGTCTTCTACATACCTTGCCATGCCCTTCATGCTCTTGGTTGTCCATGGAATTAATTTCATGGTTGCCCTTGGGTTTCTCATGGCTCTACTATGACTATTTCAGTGAACATTCTGTACTCCTTCAGAACATTTTATACTCGTTCTTGCTAAACGTTTTGTGTTCTACTGAACATGCTCTTATAGAAAGTCTTATACTTTATTGAACTTGTCCAAACCTCCTTTGTAGGATGTTCTATACTCTAACAAACTCGTTCTCGTGGACGTTCTAGCCTTCATGAAACTTGGTTCTACTAAGAGTTATCCTTTTGGAGAAATTTCTAAAGGATCTCTGAAGAGGGCCTCCGGAGCAACTTTTGAAGGCCTCAGGGCTCTCCAATAGGAGCCTCTGGTCGGCCAAAAGGCCTCAATTTCTTGGCAGATCGGCCAGGACCACTACGGAGGCAAGTTGTGGCCGTCTAGGCTTTGCTATGGAGGCTCCCGGTTGGCCAAAAGGCCTCAATTTGTGGGATGGTCGGCCAGGACACTACGAAAGAAAATTACGGTCGTCTTGGCTCTACTACGTAGGCTCCTGGTTGGCGAAAAGGCCTCAATTTATGGGCTGGTTGGCCGGGAGCACTATGGAAGCAAATTGTGGCTGTCTTGGCTCTGCTACGGAGGCTCCTGGTTGGCCGAAAGGCCTCAATTTGTGGGCTGGTCCGCCGGGAGCACTAAGGAAGAAAATTATGGCCATCTTGGCTCTGCTACAGAAGCTCCTGGTTGGCCAAAAGGCCTCAATTTGGGGGTTAGTCATCCGGGGGCACTACGGAAGCAAATTATGGCCGTCTTGGCTCTGCTACGGAGGCTCCTGATCGGCCATATGCCCTCCAATTATTGGTTGGTCGGCCTGTAGTGGTCTTAATGGATCTTGGGTGTCTTCTGCAAGGTAGTCTGATATGTCAGGAGGGGAATGTTTTATTCTCATAATCGTGAGTTCAGCTAAAAAGATAATCTTGTCTTAATCTTTACAAGTTTTTCTAATCATGGTGATTAACGTAATCGTCCCTTATTTAAGACTCATGACTTGTATTTAGTCCTAGCCAGGCTTTTCTCGGAGGACTGATACGATAAACGATGTCCTGCACCGCTTTTAGAGAGTTAACTGCTAGCGTGAACCAGGCAGACTTACAACCTGTTGTAGCAGGTGACTCTTTTCCTATAAAAGAAGATGAGAAGTGCTCATTTTCATTCACACTTTCATTTCTCAACTTCTAAGATTCTTAAACTCTCTCAAGATTTTATCTTTCTTCAAGCTCTTCAAGAATGTCTAGCGGACAAGGTCCAAGCAAGTCCTCTTTCTCCCAGAAGGAAGCTCTGCACAAGAGGGATACTCTTTGCTCCCTTTAAGGTACATAAAGAGTATATTAGACGAAAGGGAAAGTGAGTACCCAAGTACTGTCCATTTCGATGCGTTTCATCACAGAAGTATGCCCAACGAGAAGGATGTCAAAGAGATTCAGTCGACTTACTCCTGGCCCGACTGCTTAAAGATTCATAAAGCTAAGCCTCGTGAGAGGGCTTACAACCTCTTCCACCAAAGCCTCGTGAGAGGGCTTACAAAGCGGCCCTTAAGTCCGAGCTACGGTTTCCCCTGCACCCTTTCATTCTGAGGCTTCTAGTTGAGCTTAAAATTCATCCATGCCAGCTTTACCGCAATGGGTGGTCTTTCATTATTCTATTAATAGTGAGGTGTCATGATGTGGGCATCCCCTTGAGTGTGATGATGTTTTGTAGCATTTTCATGATGAAAGCTTCTCCTTTGAGTTGACCTGGTTGGGTCGTGATATAACATAGATCTCATATTCCTCATATAGTCAACACCAGCTCTCTCGATGACTCAAACTACAAATAGAACAAGAAGTTTGTGGTCGTTGAATGGAAGGGTGGAGACCGGGGGACATACTTTAGATGTGACTTTAGCAGCCCAGTCGATAGTACTCATTTCATTCTTAATATTTCAAATACCGAGCTTCTAGCCCGAGATCTCCTCATTGATGACAACGGGAGAATCCCTTATTAGGAATTCATAACAGAAACCAAGCTCATCAAAGCTGGCCTTAGAAGCCTCTCTATAGAGGGTATTTATTTTCGTTTCCCCTTAACTTTGTGCAAGTTCATTCTTATATCTGCTTTCTTTTCTTCTTGTTCAGTTGTTGAGGCTCTCGATGCCAATACCAATATGAGTGATGCTATTACGGGTAAGATGGCCAGAGATGCAGCTAAAAAGGCCAACCGTGTTCCTAAGATCTATGCCTTCCTTGAGACGTCAGGATCCAGTCAGAAGAGGACTAAGGAATTTGATGAGAATTCCAAGACCCCTTTTGAACCAGGATGGGGTATCTCTACTAATGACTATGTGATCAGCAGTTCAAGCCTTGCCCTTGTGTGGTAGAAGAACTGCATTACTCCTCCTGACCTCTTGTTTGTCACTTCCGGTGAGAAGCTTCTCGAGGCTGAGATGTTGGGGGCTCAAGCCCTGTACCAGGTAAACTTCTCCTTGTATAAATTTTGTTTAAGTGCACTTTTTCTTAGAACTTGAAAAATGTTATAAGAATCACTCCTCAGGACTCGGCCCGTCTTACGTAAACTTTTTATAACTCTATTCATGTTTTCCTTTTTAGGCTAATGCCTACTTCGTGGCGTCCTCCACTCAGGCTATCAAGATGAGAGGTGACTATATTGCGCTGCAGACTTCCATGTACGAAATGACTATCTCCTCGGGGGAGTGGGAGTCCAAAGCTCATAAAGCAGAGGGTAAGCTTGCTGCCATAGAGAGGAAATATGCCAGTTTGGAGGAGAAGAGGAAGAGGGAATGGAAAGACCTCATGGAAGTATACCACAGATCCCCATTGTTCACCAAAATGATGGACGAGCATGATGATGAGATGCGCCCTGTTAACCTGGCCATAGTTTGGAAGAGGGGAATCAACGACGCTCAAGGCGTATGGCTGGATGTGTTCGACCCGAGTCTTCTATCTTGCCCCTGGAAGCAACCCGTCATAGACCCATCCGGGAAAGCTTCCGGATCTGTTCCTAAGACTCCTTGCATGAGGTCTCAATCACGCTCTAGCCATAGCGGTTCCGGTTCCAAGGGTAAGGCCCCCTCGGGTAGCCCTAAATCCAAAGCAACCCTTCTTGGAAAAATCAGGGAGCCGATTCCAGGGAGTAGTTCTTCTTCCGAGGAGGGCTCGGATGATGAAGTGGAGGATTCTTCTGACGAGTGATTTGTATGGCCTTGCATGGCTTTAGTTGCCCCTTGTGGCCATATTTTCAGAACTTATTTATTTGAAATTTATTGATTGTAAATTATTGGTCCTTCGGGACTTTAACTTATGATCCTTCGGGATCCCTATATTTGCAATTCGTTTAGTTTCATTGCATACTTGTCTTTTAATTTCAGAATTTGATCCTTCGGGGCTTGCATTCTTTAGATAATCGTACTTAAATATATCGGTAGACAAGATGATATAAATGAACTTGCATGAATAGATAGTATCTCTAAGAAATGGGTTCAACCCTTACATAAGATGGTTTTGTCGACCTTATTTATAAAATCAATACTAAGTACTAGGAACATATATCAAATTTCCTAAACATAATCATAAGCAACTTTTCCAACTCGATACAAAAATTCGAAAGGCCCTATATATCTCGGACTCAGCTTTCCTTTCTTGCTAAATCTTGACAAACCTTTCCAATACGATACATTCAAAAGTACTGTTTCACCAGGTTCAAATTCCTTATCTTTTCGGTGCAGATTTGCATACTTCCTTTGTCGATCCGGAGTGGAGACTAACCTTTTTCGAATCAAATCAACTTTAACCTTTGTCTGTTGGACCAACTCTGGACCCAAAATTTTACGCTCGCCTTTTTCATTCCAACTTATAGGTGATCTGCACTTTCTTCCATACAAGGCTTCATAAGGAGGCATACAAATACTTTCTTGATAACTATTATTGTAAGAAAACTCAACTAATGGTAGATTATCATCCCAATTTCCTTTGAAATTCAAAGCACAAACCCTTAACATATCTTCGATAGTCAGAATTATACTTTCGCTTTGACCATCTTTTGTGGATGATACGTTGTAATCATATTTAACTTAGTACTCAAATGCTCTTAAAATTTTCTCCAAAATTTCGAGTTAAAATGAGGATCTCTATCCGATACAATGGATACTGGAACTCCATGATGCATGATTATCTTCTTCAGATACATGTGAACCAAATTATCAAGAGAATATCTTTCATTAATCGGAAGAAAGTGAGCTGACTTCGTTAATCTATTAATACTAACCCATATAACATCATGAGTGGCCCTTGTCTTAAGCAATCCAACTACAAAATTCAGAGCAAGGTGTTCCCATTTCCATTCAGAAATATCCAAAGGTTGTAGCAATCCACTAGGTCGCTGGTGTTCTTCTTTGACTCTTTGACAAGTATAACATCTACTAACCCACTCTACCACCTCCCTCATCATATTAGGCCACCAGAAACTCTCTTTGATATCTTGGTTCATTTTCGTACTTCCGGGATAAATTGAATACTCAAAATTATGTGCATCATGTAGAATTTCCTCCTTCAACTCTTTCACCTCCAGTATGCAGATTCTAGAAGAAAACCTTAGGATTCCCTGGTTGTCCAACTGAGTGCATGTTTTTTCTCTAGTGAAATCATTCAACTTCAGCTTCATTATTTTTTATTGACATTTCTTGATCTTATTCAACAATTCATGTTGAAAAGTCATAGTATATATCATTTCAGATGGTGAGCTTGGGGCTCAAATCTCTATTCTCATATTTTCGAATTCTCTTGACAATTCTTTAGTCATGGTTATCGTATTCAGCCTTTCCTATCGAGTTAGTGCATTTGCAACCAAATTCGTTTTTCCAGGATGATAGTTAATTGAGCAGTCATAGTCCTTTATTAACTCCAAGCATCTTCTTTGCCACATATTCAACTCCTTCTGAGTAAAGTTATACTTTAAACTCTTATGATCCCTGAATATCTCACACTTTTCTCCGTACAAGTAAAGTCTCCATATTTTCAAGGCAAAACCTATTGATGCCAGCTCCAAATCATGGGTAGGGTATCTCTTTTCATGAGGATTAAGTTGTCTTGAGGAATAGGCCATTACCTTACCATGTTGCATTAACACACAACCCAATCCTTTATGAGACGCATCACGGTATATCACGAATTCTCCTTGGTCATCGGGTAACACTAAAAATAGAGCAGATACCAACCTTTGCTTCAACTCTTGAAAACTTTTCTCGCACTTATTAGTCCATTCAAACTTATCATTCTTCTGGTATACTTGGTTTGAGGTACTGCAAACTTTGAAAAAACCTTAAAAAATATTCTATGGTATCTCGTTAATCCAAGAAAACTCCTTACTTCCATGGTTGTCTTCAATCTTTCCCAATTCATTACTACTTCAACCTTTGCGGGGTAAACTCAATTCCTTCACTATAAATAATATGCCCCAGATATTGAACTTCTCACAACCAGAATTCATACTTTAAAAATTTTACATATAACTTCTTCTTTCGCAACACTTCTAGAGCTATTGTGGCGCCCTCCAAACCCGGGTAAGAAGTTTGGGGTTCACACGCACACACACCTTATTTATAACCTGCTTATAACAATAGTAAAGAAAATAATAATATGCAGTGACCCTACTTATCAACTACCACGGACCGCAACAGGTTAAAGCATGTACACAAGCCACACACACACACTTTATATTACAAACATCCAAATCCCAACTATTCAAACTTAGATCTGAATATTAAACATTATTACAAACTTTTATAAACTTAAACTATCTCAAAAGATGCCAGCTAGCTTAACTTGAACAACCTGGACCCCTAACTCTAGCACTGGATTGCGGATCTTCGCTACCAACTGGTTCCTTCTTAACTGGAAAAGAACATAACCAATATCACACAAATGAGCTAACTAGCTCAGCAAATCACAATGACAAGACTGAGAATAATGATCATCAAGTGAAAAGGATTAAAGTACCAAGGGAAAATTGATTATTATTTTAGACTTGGATATTATATTTTTATTTAAAAAAAAACCAAGGTTAGGCTGTTGATCAGTTCACGTACTAACCCCGAGCAAGGCACACAGCTCTGCTCTAATTACTGGATCCATGGCATATATTGGTCTAACTTGACCACCAAAATGGTCTGACCACGAATCTGGTCCACAATTTTTATAAAACAATCCAATTCTAACATAATAACAAAATAAACAATGTAAAACAATAAACAAAATCATAAGCAACATTGGATATTCAATAATGAAATGGTTGCCATCTTCATAAAGGATTAATATATCAATTTAAAAGAATGGCTATTAGGTAATGAAAGAATTGGATAACAAAGGAATCAACGTTTCAAGGTTACAAGGATTTGGTCTTTCAAAGCATAAGGTACAATGGTTTGAATATGTAAGCAATTTGATTCAGTGTTTGGTATTTAGTTTGTATGTATTTGTAGAGTAGTATCAATCATCAACAATATATCTCGAGAAAGTTCAGATTACTTGCCTGGTACTAGCTTGTTATACTTCACTAACTTCCAATTACCACCGTCTTACTCCTCGGCTATTTGTTTCCCTTTCCTACGGCTTGCCTCTTCTGCTCACATATCATAAACATCTATCATTACTCAACTCATACGATTCTATTCGATATACACTTCTATATACCCTTTAATTTACCCAAATCTGATTAACGGATTGAAAGTTACGCTATAAACAAGTAAATACCGAACATATAGATCGATTGTCAAACGACAAGTCACATATAACATGTAACACGTCAAACAATCAATGATATACCATTTATAAAGAAGGCTTGGGTCATGAATAGGTTTTCGGGTATTTAATATAATTTTTAAAACATTTTTCGGAATTAAAACGGTTGTTGGATCAATTTTTAAAGCAATAAACAGGGTTCCGTTGGCCACATCTGGCTTCAAAATAATTTTCTAATAATTATCGAGCCTTGAAAACAATTTAAAGTAATATTTTTAAGCTCGAAACTATTTTTCAGAAAATTTAAATAATTTTTTAATAATTAAATCTAATTAAATAATAATTAAAATCAATTAATAACTAATTAAATCAATTAATAATTAATTTTCGAATTAATTGACTAATTAATCAATTAGTTATTAACTAAAATTAATTACTAATTAATCAGATTTATTTTTGAATTAAAAATATTTTTTTAGAATTAAAATAATAATTTTTTGAATTTTCAGTAATTAAAAAAGGATTTTTGTAATTAAAATAAATAGGAAATATGATTTTTAAACATTTTATAAACAGGAATCCTAAATTTGCAAGTTCTGGAAACCTGGGGAACCAAACTGTATCTTTTTAAAATTACAGGGGCCTGTTTGCAATTTTGTCAGCCCCGTCGTCGACTTCGCCAGAGTGTGGCCGGAGAACACGATCCCGACCATCTCAGGCCCCCAAACTCTCCCGAATTAAAGTACAAACCGCCAGGAACTTATTCCAGTAATCGAAACACATAACCTATTTCAGAATTGACCGGAAAATGCTCAAGAAACTCGCCGGTTTCCGGCGAGCTCGACGTAAACTTAAAAACACAATTCCCTTCAAACCATGAATCCTCTATTAACGAGCTATACACCAATCGATTACAAATTTCATAAGGAACACAACCCACTCTATTACAACAGCTAATAACCCCTAGAACAAAGAGCCCTAATTTTCAATTAAGAATATTCATACGGGTTATAAACCCTAATTTTAAAATTCGAAGATTAAACTCAATTTTGAACATGTTATTGAACTCCAAATCAGTCATATGACATATGAAAATCATCAGGAAAACAAGCTCTACAACATGCAAGCATCAAATCATTCAAACAATCATCCATACAAAAATTCATAATTTTAATCAAAATAATTCAAAAATAATTAAAAATATAAAAAATCAACCTTTGATTCTGCAGTAAAACGAGTTCCAGAATCTGATAGTACTCCTCAAACCCTTTAATTTGGTTACTCGAGCTTTGAAAACAGAGATCACTAACACCTTCAAAAGTTGGTTTGATTTTCAGGGGATTATATAAATATATAAATTTTCTCTGTAAATTTCTATAATTACTGTTTGCAAATGATTTTTGGTACGAATCAAAATACAGTAAACGCTATTTATAATTACGGAAAATTAGTATCCCGTTGGATCATTCCGGATATAAAATGGTACGTTTATTTATAAAAACAAATTCAAATGGTACCGGTTTTCGGGATAATTATCCAAATCAGTACAATTTGTACTGCGGTCTTGGTCCCAGCGCCTGATTACACATATTACGTGGTAATAATTATAATAGTTTAATAAAAAGATCCCGTTTATCAAAAAATACGAGTTTTATTGATTTACCGAAATGAATAATGTATCGAAAATATTGTGCCGGGACCCGCGCAGGATAAACCGTACCGAAAAAGTCGAAACATGGATAATGCTCAGAATATTGTAATTAGGTTAGGAAGGAGTTCTCGGAAGAGTTTCGGGTTATAAAAACGTAAAAATGGATGACGTCGGTTGGTTCCCGATTATATAAAATAGTTTATAAATACTCGGAAAAAGAATTCATAAAATCTATAAATTTCCTATAAAATCATAAATCAACATAAAAATAGGAAGATATGACAATTATCCATATTTTATTTTGCACATGTACAAATTAAAATACTCAATTGATATTATTTTTAAACATCCAAATACATATACCATTTAACAGTTAATTCACAGAATAAATACTGGACATGCATAATATTTATTTATTAGCAAAAATAATTACACGATATATCCTAGATATTACATCCTTCCCCCCTTAAAAGGATTCTATCCTCAGAATCTCCTAGGAAAACAAATGAGGGTACTTTTCTCTCATATCATTTTCTAACTCCCAGGTTGACTCTTCAACCTTTGGGTTTCTCCACATTACTCTTACTAACTTTATCGCTTTATTCCTTAACACTTTCTCTCTTTCTTATAGAATCTCTATCGGACTCTCTACATATGATAAATCTGCTTGAAGCTCTATTAGCTCGTATTCGATTACATGCCTGGAGTCTGAATTATATTTCTTAAGGATCGATACGTGATAAACATTGTGAATGTGCTCCATGTGCGGAGGTAACGCCAACTTTTAAGCTACTTTGCCAACGCGCTTTAAAATCTCAAAAGGTTCGACATATCTAGGGCTCAGTTTTCCTTTCTTTCCAAATCGTGTCAATCCTTTCCACGGAGATACTTTCAGTAATACCAAATTTCCCTCTTCGAATTCCATATCTTTCCTTGATTGATCTGTATACTTCCTTTGACGTTCTTGTGCTGCTATCAATCTCTTCTGGATAACTTCAATAACTTCCTTCGTCTGTTGCACCAATTCAGGTCCAAGTATTATGCATTCTCCTACTTCGTCCCAATATATAGGAGATTGACATTTGCGTCCATAAAGAGTTTCATAGGGTGGCATCCCAATACTGGCATGATAACTGTTATTGTAAGCAAATTTTACCAAGGGTAAATGCTCATCCCAACTTCCTTTGAAATCAATGGCACAAACACGTAACATGTCTTCGATTGTCTAGATTGTTCTTTCACGTTGGTCGTCCCTCTGTGGATGGTAATCCGTACTCATATTCAGTCTCGTTCCCAAACATTCCTGAAAACTTTTCCAAAATCTCGAATTAAATCTCGGATCTCGATCAGATACGATAGACACAAGGACTCCGTGACGAACTACGATCTCTTTCAGTATATATGGACTACCTTGTCTAGTGAAAATCTTTCATTTATAGGCAAAAAATGAGCTGACTTGGTAAGTCTATCCACTATAACCCAAATGGCATCATGATTAGCTTTCGTTCTTGGTAATCCAACTATGAAATCCATGGCAATATGCTCCCATTTCCACTCTGGAATCTCCAATGGTTGCAACAATCCACTTGGTCTCTAATGCTCTACCTTAACTCTTTGACATGTATAACATCTGCTAACCCATTCCGTAATTTCCCTCTTCATATCTGGCCACCAATAATTTTCCTAGATGGATTGAATACCTTGAATTATGAGCTTCCTGTAAAATTTCATTCTTCAACTCTATTACTGGTGGAATCCAAATTCTAGAAGAAAACGTAAGAATACCTTGATCGTCCTTTTGCGTGCACAATTCTTCAACTACCAAACGATTTATGTCCTGATCCATTACCTCTTCTTGACACTTCCTTATCTTCTCTAACAACTCTGGCTGGAAAGTCATACTATACATTTTCGCTTCATCAGGCTTACAAACTCTAATTTCCAATTCCAGTTTCTAAAATTCCCTGTATATCTCTTCGGGTACTGATAACACATTCAACTTTTCTTTCCGACTTAACACGTCTGCCACAACGTTTGCCTTACCGGGATGATAGTTAATCGTGCAGTCGTAATCCTTAATCAACTCTAACCATCTTCTCTGTCTCATATTAAGCTCCTTCTGCGTGAATATGTACTTTAAACTTTTGTGATCCGTATAAATCTCACATTTTTCTCCATATAGATAATGTCTCCAAATCTTCAAAGCGAACACTATGGCTTCTAGCTCCAAATCATGGGTAGGATACTTCTGTTCGTGTGGTTTCAATTGCCTTGACGCATACGCAATCACCTTATCATGCTGCATCAGAACGCATCCGAGTCCTTAATGAAAAGCATCGCTATAAATTATAAAATTTTCTTGATCATCCAGAAGTGACAAAACAGGTGCCGTAATTAATCTTCGCTTCAATTCCTGAAAACTTTCTTCACATTTATCGTTCCGTATGAACTTTTCAGTCTTCCGTGTAAGCTTCGTCAACGGTGTTGCAATCCTTGAGAAATTTTGAACAAATCGACGATAATATCCCGCTAATCCCAAGAAACTTCTTACTTCTGTTGGTGTTCTCGGTCTTTCCCAATTTGTAATTGCTTCAATCTTCGCTGGGTCCACTTTGATCCCTTCATTACTGACTATGTGTCCTAAGAACTGAACTTCCTGTAACCAAAACTCACACTTTGAAAATTTATAACTTTTTCTTTCTCAAAATCTCCAAAGCTGTTCTCAAATGTTCTCCATGATCCTCTTCTGTCTTTGAATAAATCAAAATATCGTCTATGAACATAATAAAAAACTTATCCAAATATTCCTTGAAAATTATGTTCATCAGGTCCATGAATGCTGCTGGGGCATTGGTTAATCCAAAAGACATCACTAAAAATTCATAATGTCCATACCTTGTTCTGAAAGTTGTCTTTGGTATATCCTCTGGCTTAATCTTTAGTTGATGATATCCCGATCTCAAATCTATCTTGGAGAAGTACTTGGCTCCTTTTAATTGGTCAAACAAATCATCAATCCTTGGCAATGGATACTTGTTCTTAATGGTAAGCTTGTTGAGCTCCCGATAGTCTATGCACAGTCTCATGCTTCCATCCTTCTTCTTGACAAATAGTACCGGTGCACCCCACGGGGATATACTGGGTCTGATTACTCCTTTCTCTAAAAATTCTTGCAATTTCTTTGCTAGTTCCTTTATCTCAATGGGTGCCATTCTATACGGGGCCTTGGATACCGGTTCCGTTCCAGGTGCTAAGTCGATCGCAAACTCAATTTCTCTGTCTGGAGGAAGTCCTGGTAACTCATCGGGAAACACGTCTGGAAATTCATTGACTACTGGAATATTTTCAAATTTTGTTGGCTCTCTATCAATCACATAAGCAACGAAATGCTCGCATCCTTGTCGTAGTAACTTCTTGGCTTGAATCATCGTTAAGAATTTCTTTGCTTGCTTTTGACCCTTAAACGTTACTATTCTCTTGTCTGGCGTCTTTATCATTAGTTTCTTATTTCGACAATCTATTTAGGCATCGTGCTTAGATAACCAATCCATTCCTAAGATAACGTCAAACTCTCCTAGCTTAAATGGTTTCAAATCTACACAAAACTTACTACCAGAAATCTCAATCTCACAAATCCCATAAACTTGATTAACAGATACTCGTTCTTGATTTTCCAATTCCACAGTCATTATTTCATTTAAATACTCAACTGGACAATTTAACTTACTAACAAAATCTTGAGAAATAAACGATCGAGTTTCCCCCGAATCTATTAACACTTTGGCACATAAAGAATTCACACTAAGCATACCTTCCACGACATCTGTATCCAGGATAGCGTCTTTCACAGACATATCAAAAACTCTAGCCCTTGGAGTCTCATTCACCGATGGGGTAGATCCCATAATTCTCAATGCATTACTGACTGGGGCTGGTGTCTTGCAATCCCTGGCTATGTGTCCTGGCTTCCCATATTTAAAGCATGTAAATCCAATAGCTGAAACCTTAATCGTTGGATTCCGGATAGGCTGATCCTTTTTTGTTGGCTCTCTCGCTGGCTGATTGCGGCACTCCCTTGAATAGTGCCCTTTCTGATTACACTTGAAACAAACCACATTCAACTTATTGCAGACTCCTCCATGTTTCTTCCCACATACCTGACAATCTGGAAAAGTTAGCCTCAACTAATTTGGCTGATTCACATTGATTGGACGGTTGCCCTGGCCTCCGTCGCCTGCACTTTGCCTCTTAAAGTTAAAATTTCTCCCTGGCTGAAACTTTCCCTTCTTAAAATTTGGAAACTTTCCTGGTTGTGATTGTCCTTCATTCCCTTCAAACTTCCTCTTCTTACTTTCCTTTTCCTTCTGTGACATCTCACTCTTTGTTTCTGCAATCATGGCCTTCTGTACAACTCCTGCATAGGTATCCAATTCAAAGATGGCTACCTTCCCTCTGATCCATGGCTTCACACCTTGATGGAATCTCTTAGCCTTCTTCCTATCAGTATCTACATATGACAGCACATACCTTGACAACTCCTCAAACTTACTCTCATAATCAGCTACCGACATATTTCCTTGCTTTAATTCTAAAAACTTAAGCTCCATTTGATCCTGAACAAACTGGGGAAAATATTTTTCTAAAAACAATTCCTTAAACCTCTCCCAAGTAATAATATTTGTACTTTCCAATATCTTCACAGTTTCCCACCAATAGGTGGCCTCATTCTTCAGATAATAACTTGCAAACTCAACCTTTTATTTTTCCTTCACTTTAACTAAAGTAAACGACTTCTCTATTTCCTTTATCCAAACATTTGCTTCAATCGGATCTAGGGAACCCTTGAATTTTGGTGGGTTTACCTCCTGAAAAGTTTTGAAAGTTACCTGGGGATTGGTCTGTCTTTGTTGTTGTTGAGTCGGGTGAACTGTTTGTTGAGCCAAGATTTGAAGAATCTGGGCTATTGCTGGGTCTATGGGTCCTGGGTTTACATTCTGGTTTAGGTCATCTTGATTATTATTTTCGTTGTTGTTGGTTTCTTCATTCTGGGTGTTGGTGCGGGTATTTCTTCTAGGAGCCATTTTTTGTAAAGAATCAAACAACTTATTCAGCTTTTAAATCAAATCCTTTACATAAAAGAAAAGTTTTGTAAAACACAAATATCTCTTTTTGAAAATAGTTGTAACAGTTGGACCAAGTAAATTGCATGCTTCTTTACAGAATATAAATAGTTAAGGGAACAGGGTATATGGTATCACAAGGGTATAACCGGTGCAATAAATAAAGTAAAGTAAAACATGTGCAGTAATGTAAATGACAATGCTGGAAAGGAAAAGGTACTGATATATATAGATCAAAGGTTTTAGGTAGTACAAGCGTAAAGACGCTTCGGAAGTAAAAGTAAAAATGGTACAACAAACCTACTCACAAGTTAGCAGATGTAGTCTACAAATACAACCCAAAAGTCTACTGATACATACTACACACTACTGTACATACTAAACAACCACAACAACACTGATCAACATCTCTATCTCTGGATCTAACTCCAAGGAAACTCTGGTCCTCCCAGCCTCTCAAAGTCTTCCATCACCTCACTAGCCCATCCCATAAGTGCATTAGGGCCACGACCAGGTAACGTAGCTCCATGTAGCCTAGCCTCAAGAATACTGCGTGTCACATGGATCTCCTCTCGAAGCTCCCTCACACCACAATCAACATCTGTAGTCCTAATGATATGTTGCAGCTCTCGGATCTGTGCCAACAAGGAATCACGCTCCAATAAAAGAGCCTCATACCGGTAATAAGGAATAGGATGCAATGTAGACTAGAATGGGGCACCCACAACTAAATGCCCAGTAGAATCTGAATCAGCTGGTGGAGGTCCTCTGATAGGTGGCCTCATGCCTGGGGGTGGAATAGTTTGCAGTGGTACGAGCTGCAACACAGGTGGAGGTAAAATAGCCAATACTGGTGGAATAATAGGATGTGGATCTGAAGATGGTCCTCCAACTAAGGGCTCTGAGTGATCAGCTGATATGGGGATGAAAGCGTCGGCCATCGCTGCTATCTGAAATCATATCGCAATATAAGAATCTCGAACCATGACACGAATTATAGTAATACTTGTTACACCGGCGCACTCAACTTCTCGACGCTCTATCTTTCTATTTCTTACTTCTATTCCAAACCCTCTACCCATTCCCGTCAACCTAGGCTTGTGTTAGTGACTTATAACATGTAGCTCTGATACCAAACCTGTGGCGCCCTCCAAATCCGGGTCAAAAGTTTGGGGTCCACATGCACCCACACCTTATTTATAACCTGATTATAACAATATTAAAGATAATAATAATATGCAGTGACCCTACTTATCAACTACCACGGACCACAACAGGGTAAAGTATGTACACAAGCCACACATACACACTTTATATTACAAACGTCCAAATCCCAACTATTCAAACTCAGATCTGAATATTAAACATTATTACAAACTTTTAAAAACTTAAACTATCTCAAAATATGCCAGCTAGCTTAACTCGATCAACCTGGACCCCTAGCTCTCATACTGGATTGGGGATCTTCGCTACCAACTGGTTCCTTCTTAACTGGAAAAGAACATAAAAAATATCGCACAAATGAGCTAACTAGCTCAGCAAGTCATAATGACAAGACTGAGAATAATGATCATCAAGTGAAAAGGATTAAAGTACCAAGGGAAGAGTGATTATTGTTTTAGAATTGGATATTATATTTTTATTAAAAAAAAACCAAGGTTAGGCTGCTGATCAGTTCACGCACTAACCCCGAGCAAGGCAGACATCTCTGCTCTAATTACTAGATCCATGGCACACATTGGCCTAACTTGACCACCAATCTGGTATGACCACGAATCTGGTCTGACCATGAATCTGGTCTGACCACGAATCTGGTCAACAATTTTTATAAAACAATCCAATTCTAACATAATAGCAGAATAAACAATGTAAGGCAATAAACAAAATCATAAGCAACATTGGATATTCAATAATGAAATGGTTGCCATCTTCACAAATGATTAATATGTCAATTTCAAAGAATGGCTGTTAGGTAATGAAAGAATTGGATAACAAAGGAATCAACGTTTCAAGGTTATAAGGATTTGGTCTTTCAAAGCATAAGGTACAATGGTTTGAATATGTAAGCAATTTGATTCAGTGTTTGGTATTTAGTTTGTATGTATTTGTGGAGTAGTATCGTATATCGGTGGTTCGTATTCGGGTATGCCACAATCAATGGTTCAGAAAGAATAAGGTTTATGGCTCAAAGATCGACAACTGGAATCAAGGTTTAAGGTTCAGTGCTTCGAAGCACTTGCAATATAGAATAAGATTATCAATCATCAAAAATATATCTCGAGAAAGTTCAGATTACTTGCCTGGTACTAACTTGCTATACTTCACTGACTTCCAATTACCACCGTCTTACTCATCGGCTATATGTTTCCCTTTCCTACTCCTTGCCTCTTCTGCTCACATATCATAAACATCTATCATTACTCAACTCATAGGATTCTATTCGATATACACTTATATCTACCCTTCCTTTTACCCAAATCCGATTTACGGATTGAAAGTTACGGTATAAACAAGTAAATACCGAACATATAGATCGATAGTCAAACGACAAGTCATATATAACACGTAACACGTCAAACAATCAATGATATATCATTTATAAAGAAGTCTCGGGTCATGAACAGGTTTTCGGGTATTTAATATAAATTTTAAAACATTTTTCGGAATTAAAACGGTCGTTGGATCAATCTTTAAAGCAATAAACAGGGTTCAGTTGGCCACATCTGGCTTTAAAATAATTTTCTAATAATTATGGAGCCTTGAAAACAATTTAAAGTAATAATTTCAAGCTCAAAACTATTTTTCGGAAATTTTAAATCATTTTTTAATAATTAAATCTAATTAAATAAGTAATTAAAATCAATTAATAATTAATTAAATCAATTAACCAATTAATTTTCGAATTAATTAACTAATTAATCAATTAGTTATTAACTAAAATTAATTAATAATTAATTCAGATTTATTTTTGAATTAAACATATATTTTTGGAATTAAAATAATAATTTTTGGATTTTTCAGAAATTAAAAACAGATTTTTATAATTAAAATAAATAGGAAATATGATTTTTAAACATTTTATAAACATGAATCCTAAATTTGCAAGTTCTGGAAACCTGGGGCACCAAACTGTATCGTTTTTAAAACTACAAGGGCCTGTTTGCAATTTTGCCAGCCCCGCCGTCGACTTCGCCGGAGTGTGGCCGAAGAATACGATCTCGGCCACCTCAGGCCCCCAAACTCTCCAGAATTAAAGTACAAACCAACAGGAACTTATTCCAGTAATCAAAACACATAACCTATTTCAGAATTAACCGGAAAATGCTCAAGAAACTCGTCCGTTTCCGGCGAGCTCGACGAAAACTTAAAAACACAACTCCCTTCAAACCACGAATCCTCTATTAACGAGCTATACGCCAATCGATTGCAAATTTCATAAGGAACATAACCCACTATATTACAACAGCTAATAACCCCTAGAACAAAAAGCCCTAATTTTCAATTAAGAACATTCATACGGGTTATAAACCCTAATTTTAAAATTCAAAGATTAAACTCAATTTTGAACATGTTATTGAACTCCAAATCAGTCATATGACATATGAAAATCATCAGGAAAACAAGCTCTACAATTTGCAAGCATCAAATCATTCAAACAATCATTCGTACAAATATTCATATTTTTAATCAAAATAATTTAAAAATAATTAAAAATATATAAAATCAACCTTTGATTCTGCAGTAAAACGAGTTCCAGAATCTGATAGTACTCCTCAAACCTTTCGATTTGGTTACTCGAGCTTTGAAAACAGATATCACTAACACCTTCAAAAGCTGGTTTGATATTCAACGGATTATATAAATATATGAATTTTCTCTGTAAGTTTCTATATTTACTGTTTGCAAATGATTTTCGGTACGAAATAAAATACGATAAATGCTATTTATAATTACGGAAAATTAGTATCCCTTTGGATCATTCCGGATATAAAATGGTACGTTTATTTATAAAAACAGATCCAAACGGTACCGGTTTTCAGGATAATTATCCAAATCAGTACAATTTGTACTGCGGTCTTGGTCTCAGCGTCTGGTTACACGTATTACGAAGTGATAATTGTAATAGTTTAATAAAAAGATCCTGTTTATTAAAAAATACGAGTTTTATTGATTTACCGAAATGAATAATGTATCGAAAATATTACGCCGGGACCCGCGCAGGACAAACCGTACGCCGGATCGAAAAAGTCGATACATGGAAAATGCTCGAAATATTGCAATTAGGTTAGAAAGAAGTTCTCGGAAGAGTTTCGGGCTATAAAAACGTAAAAACGGATGACGTCGGTTGGTTCCCGATTATATAAAATAGTTTATAAATACTCGGAAATAGAATTCATAAAATCCATAAATTTCCTATAAAATCATAGATCAACATAAAAATAAATAGGAAGATATGACAATTATCCATATTTTATTTTGGATATATAAAAATTAAAATATTCAATTAATATTATTTTTAAACATCCAAATACATATACCACTTAACAGTTAATTCACAGAATAAATACTGGACATGCATAATATTTATTTATTAGCAAAAATAATTACACGATATATCCCAGATATTACAGTTATCCTTAGATGCTCAGCGTGATCTTCTCCCATTTTTTAATATATCAGAATATCATCGATAAATATAATCACGAACTTATTTAAATATTCTTTGAAAACCCGATTTATCAGATCCATGAATGTGGTTGGAGCATTAGTCAATCCAAATGCCATAACCAAAAACTCGAAATGATCATATCTAGTACGGAATGAAGTCTTAGGTACATCTTCCGCCTTAATCTTCAGTTGATGATATCCAGAACGCAAATCAATATTGGAAAAATATGAGGATCCCTTAAGTTGATCACATAAGTCATCAATTCACGGTAACGAATACCGGTTCTTGATTGTCAACTTTTTTTAACTCCCGGTAATCTATACATAGTCTCATACTCCCATCTTTCTTTTTCACAACCAGGACATGAGCACTCCATGGAAAAATTTGGCCTTATGTTTCCTTTATCCAACAACTCTTTTAATTATTTGGCTAGCTCCTTTATTTATTCTAGGGCCATTCTATATGGGGCTCTGGATACAGGTTCTACTCCTCGAGCTAAATCTATAGAGAATTCTATTTGATGATCTATTGACAACCCTGGAAGTTCCTCACGAAATACATGGAGAAACTCATTAATTACAAGAATATCTTCTAAGTCATAAAAACTCTTACTTTTATCAATAACATGTGCCACACAAGCTTTACATTCTTTACGCATTAACTTCTTGGCCTGAATCATTTTCAAGAAAGTTTGAACTTGCTTTTGTCCTTTAAATACCACCTTCTTCCCAAGAGGTAACTTTAGAATTACCTTCATCCCTTTACAGTCTATTTGCACACAATACTCAGCTAACTAGTCCATACCTAATATAATATCAAACTCTCCAAGCTGAAAAGGTATAAGGGTCATAGGGAATCAAAAGTCTGAAATTCCTTTCTCTAGTTGAGGACAAATATGAGTCACTACCACCTTATCTTGATTAGCTAGCATTATGGCCATATGTTCATGTATAGGCTCAATCTTGCATCTTATTCTATCAGCAAATTCTTTAGATATGAAAGATCTTGTACCACTAGAATCAACTAACACCTTACCATTAATGGAATTAACAGAGATCGTACGTGCCACCACACTGGAACTTTGTACAGCATCTTTTAGATTCATCTTGAAACTCCGTGATTGAATTGGATAGGCCACACTGGGACATACATGTGGAGATGTCATCACAGGCTGACTCAGTGGTAGTTGCAAAGTGGTTGTAGACATAGCTGGAGCTTGATTCAACGGATGAGGAGTCACAGTCAACCGCATCAACTTACCATTCTCTAATTTATATTCCCTAGAGATATGACCCGGCTTTCCAGACTTATAGTAGTTTATAATAGCTTTAGGGTTTCATCATTCATTAGCATAATTCCCCTTGGAGTTACACTTAAAACATATAACATTGGCTTTCTTGCAGATCTCAGTGTGCCTCTTAGAACAAATCTTGCATTCCGGTACAATAAATGATGTTAGTTTCTACCCACTAACCTTTTGCGTTATGGTTCCTTGTTCTTTTGAAATCATTCCTTCCTCTTAGCCTCTCCACCTCCTTCACGATTTTGAAAACTTTCTTTTTAAAAATTCTTTGCGTTTTGATTCCCCTGGCTTGATCCTTCTCACTTGAGCCATACTTCCTTTTCTTATTGTTCTTTTTCTTCTGATTTTGATCACTTTATCCTTCTATTACCATAGCTTTTTGTACCACTGCAGCATACGTTGTTAATTCAAATACATCTACCCTACTTCTTAGCCGTGGTTTGAGTCATTCCTGAAATCGTTTAGCTTTCTTCTCATCAGTATCAATGTCCTCACTTACAAACTGAGACAACTCTGTGAATTTCTTCTCATATTCACCTACAATCATACCTTCTTGCTTCAACTCCAAGAACCTTAATTCCAACTGGTTCTGCATATACCTTGGAAAATGCTTCTCCAGAAAGAGCTTTTTGAATTTATCCTAATTCACATCCTCACTTGTCTCAAGTGCTCGAGCTGATTCCCTCTACTAGTTTGATTCTCTATTAAGGAAATAAGACGTAAACTCTACCTTTTGATTATCGGCCACATTGACCAATGCGAAGGCCTTCTTTATTTCCTTGAGCCATTAGTGAGATTGAATCGGATTAGAAATTCCCTGAAATTGAGGTAGGTTTACAAGTTGAAAGGATTTGAAAGTTGTAGTAGCAGGAGGGGGTGGCTTTTGCTGATGTTGAAGTTGTTCTATTATTGTTAAGCAATAGTGACAATTTGTTGTTGGAGAACTGCTAACAGTTGAGTGACATTAAGGTTCAGATCCCCTTGCCTTTGATCGGCATTTGAATTGGTGTTTCGGGTTCTTCGGGCAGGCATTTTAATGAGAGAAACATGTTCAAGATTTATTCACAAGGTTCATCATGTTAATTTACGAAAGCATATAATTTAACAAGATATAATGCAAATGTCATGAGCATGAAGATTTAAGTGATAAAATGCAACAATAACTAGATAAATAAGGAATACAAATATCAAATAAAGTTCACAGGTTCTAATAAAGTACGTGTGATGGAAATGAGAATAAGTACTGAGTATCAGGGTATAGTCATCCAACGATAAAATCAATAGAATAATAGATAATCTCACTATCTACTCACTATCAGAAACATGAAGATCGTTCACGATCCTCTGGAGCTCATCTGCACCAGAATCTGGCTATCCCTATCACGATACGGAACTATAGTGTGAAGCTGCTCGTTAGCCATCCTGTACAAAGTCTAAAGTCGGGTAGCTATGAAAGGATCTTGGCCCGAAGGAGAGTCTCGAGCAGTCTCGAAAATGGAATCTAATATCCGAGAAATTTGATTGTTCTCCAACGGAATCTGATCACACTCGCAACATCTCAACATATATTGCATAAGGTACGGAATCTGAATGGTCTGCCGAGGATGATGAAGGTGGAAGGGTGGGGGCTGAGGGAAAAACGGCTAATCTTACATATATATATACGCAAGACATAAGGGTAATAATCTTATATCTACTTATGGGTTTTACATAGTTATTATCCTAATTTTCTATTCGTTCTATTACTATACTTAACCTTTTCAATTCCTAACATTCTACCGATTTTATTGTACTTCTATTTGTTCAGTGACCCAAATCTGTAGCCCTAATACTAACCTGTGACGGCCCTAACTACCCTAAATAATTACGTATGCATAACAGATAAATAACATAGATCAGAACCAATATTATTGTACAAGTACTATTAATTTCCTACACTCGATTCTCTACAAATGAGATATGAACAAAATAGCTACCAAATTAAGTTATTACAAGCCTAGTTCAAAAGTCATGAATATCTTTACAAAATATTAATCTAATCAAGTTATCTTCTCCCAACCAGCCTAAACAGCTACCTGTCTAAATTGGTGACTTAAATTATGATATGACCTCCAGTGGTCTTACGGGCTGTCTTAATGAGTCTCACCATGCTCAGATTTAACTTTAAGGTAGAAGAAATAACAAATTGAGCTCAAAGCCCATCAAGTGCATAAAAAGATATAAAAAATAGTACAAAGAAAAGTATATTATAGTGCAAAGTATAAAGTCAGGGATCTAAAATTTATGAAACAAAACTGTGAAGGGGAAGTATAATAAAGGAATTAGGATACCGATAAGGCACTACGAGTTAAACTGGGTTATCAACCCATGACATAACTTTGTGATAGTTAAACTGGGTTATCAACCCATGACATAACTTTGAATCACATGTTTAATGTGATTTTCAATTGTGACGCCCCCAAATCCGGGGTCAGCAATTGAAAGAGGCCACGTCATCTTGAATCTTTTTTAAACACTTATTTTTGCACAAGATTATAAATACACGCATCTACAACCCCAGACTTATTAACACACACGTACAGTTATTGTCTTGGAAACAAACAAAACATTATTAGAGTTATTAAACCCACAAGTGATAGTTATTACAGACCAAAATTAATTATGTCTTACCATGATGTAACATTTACTTAAGGTTAGACCGGAGGCCAAATATACGTTTCTTCATAGCTACCTTACATAAGTCATACTTATATATAAGCTGAACAAAAAATAACTGAAATCTAATCCAGCTCATATGGTCTACCTATGGCACTGCTCTAAATAACCTACAGAAAAACTGGCCATTTCCTACTCACTTCCGGGCGGTTAGCTTTTTGACCGGCATCTTGATTCACTGTTGTGTTGTGTCATTTTAAGAAAACAAGTGTGAGCTATATTTCCTAGCACAGTATGAAAAGACTGTACCATAATTTATATCTGAATCCGTATATGGATATAAATTTAATTAAAGTAATTTTTCTTATTGATACACACCTCTTTTTAAAATAAATCTTTGATTGACTTATTAGTCCGCAAATACCTTAATGGTAAACTCATCACATAGGCTTGGGTTACGGTATTGTATCTCAATTTCAGTTGGAAGAATAGGACATTCACCGGAGCCCTATTATACGATGATTAGTCGTATAGATAATATTTTGTTGTTCTCTACATGTAGAAGGACGACTTCCTTACACCCGGTTGTCACCCTAGTCGTATTCGAGCTTTACATGCTTCCCCAACTCCGGGATATATTTTGTATACTTCGCATGTCCTTCAGTACAGATGGTACCTTCTCATGCGGAAATTAAATTAGTAGTCTCTCCAGTACATAAAGTACTGGATCACTACCCGTCCTTAATCCTTTAATAATCCTATCATATCCCAAGAACTCGAACTCATAGAGTTCCCCAAGCGTTTTGTTTGTTGATAGGCACAACTCATTTTATATATATTTATATGTACTTCCGAGAATTTTCGAAAGAAGTACTAAGATAATGTGAGTTGACCGTTGTCAACAGATAAGTAAATGAGGGGGAATTTCTTCTGAACCTATAGTAAAAATATTTAAAATACGTCGAGATAATATTTTTTTGATTCCGAAAGTATTAGAATGATTTTCCGAAATTCAAAAAATATTTCAAAATAGGTTTTATGATTTTTAAATCATATTAAACCACTTATTAAATATTTAATAATTAAATAATAATTATTAAATAATTAAACCTCAAATAATTCTAATTTAAAATAATATATGAAATACTATTTCTCAACAAATTTATGTTTAAGTACTTAGATTAATCTTTAATAAATATTAAATAATTAGTTTTAAAATAAAATAAACGTCGAAAAATACTTCTCCCTTTTAATGAATATCAGAAATAATATTCTTTGTTTGAGTAATTAAATATATTTGAGGGAATGCGATCTTTGGAAATTGTTTTAAATAAATTTGGGATATTTAATACTTGTTAGGGCGAAAACACGCGCTAATATTCACGCAAGTATACGCGTTCGCAAGTAGTATAAGATATAAATCAGATTCGTTCCCACAGAGACTGGTTTAGGTTAAGTTCAATTTATGCACCTATGCAACAATGTATGGTTATCGCTCAATGCTAAGACAAATAACAAATTGGGTTTTATTAAACTAAGAGATTATACTAAATAACATTAACTAAGAGAATTGAAGTTGAATTACTATATATATGATAAACATGGGATCCTAACTTCATTAAATACTTCGTTCAATAGCCTTCTCGTTCTTAACCTTAGCATGTGATGGTGATGACACTAATCAGATAACACGAAACTGATAAACGCCAACTTTCGTTGCACGAGTACCATTCTACCAGACATCCACAAAAGAGATAGAAGCTGAATAGGCACCAATTATATTGAGACCCTATATGTCTATAGAATTTGACAACATAACGGTTTAAGAACAAGTTATCTATCTTGATTACATAGGGCAAGTAAAACGGTTAGAGTTACCTACGAATCATGCATACACATACATGAACCTATGCTAGCATGACAAGTTCTAAACCTCTATATTCACTGTCACTTCAATAGAGATTAACACGCTATCTTATATGTTAGCTACTCACATAAGACGAATAAGCACAATCATACTAGGATATCAATCAATCACCACACACCAAGATATCGAAACAATTAACTATTGAAATCCATAAGTAAATCCGCTAGAATCCCATGACAACGATTAGCCCATAATCGAACTCATCGTCACCATGGGTTCCAATGAAAGCCTGGTATAAACAAGGTCTTAATAAACTAAATAATAATCAAAGTACAAATAAACGAGATCTAGGTTCAACAAGAACGAAAACGAGCATCCAAAGTTATAACTAATTCAAAGAATCACAAGTTGAAAACAAGATCTTCTTTTTCAGAGTTGTTCTATGCTTCTAGGTCTTCTCCTTGGTATCCCAATCTTCTCGGATGATAAAAACCCTTTTTTTTAAGTATATATACGCCCCGAGTTGACCCGGACCCTTAAAATCGTCAAATTCTACTCAAAAAAGGCTTTTTCAGCGAAATTAGCGACCAGCCGCGCCCTGATCGGCCGCTCAGCTCTCCTGAGCGGGCGCTCAGCTCTCTGAGCGGGCGCTCAGCTCTGCTGAGCGGGCGCTCAGCTAATGACTGGGAAAAATATTCTGATGAATCTCGTTTTGGCCATAACTTGAGTTCTACTCGTCAGAATTAGGCGATTCAACTGCCCACGCGAAGCTATTGAGATTCTCTACAACTTGACAATGGCCTTGGCTTCCAATTCTGATAAATTTTCATCATATTTCCTTTAAAAGCTCTTTTCTTCATATAACTGATACCTGAAATGCAATAACACAAAAACACATCAAAATACCAACAACTTGAGTCCAAAACACCAATTTAAGCTTGTAATAAAGCATTCCAAGTGGATATAAAATCCACTTATCAATACTTCGTAAGAGGACATCTAGTCCCTTCGAATAAATAATTACGGACTTTTAACCGTACAAAACATCTCTAGAATGGTTTTCGAATTATTAATTAATAAATACTGACCGATTCTCGGTCTATACTTATCATCACGCTACTCATTAACGTTAACATAGTCTATAATATATCCATGGTTATTTCAATCAATATCGATACGTAGAAGCTCGTAATTTGCTACCATGGCAAACATGACATTTGTACGAAAGGCAGTAAAATAATCTTCATAACACAGCAATATATAGATTAGGGTTGGTAAACTTACCCGGGTATTTTGAGGTGAAGGGCACTTTTGAGTTAGTCCGATAATTTAAAATCAAGGACATTATTGTTTTGTTAGTCTCTAATCATATTTATCATTGTTTGGTAAATACGCAATATTTATAATCAATTTACACGGCTCGCTTTACTCTCATCATTTTAATAAAGTAAGAGTAGTCATTAACTTCATTTTAATTTCACAATCCTTTATGTGCATTATTCTTATTTGCTTTTACCACTCGGCTCCTCTCGCGATTCATAAGAATTTCTACTCGTGCGATCTCGGCCCGACATTTTTATAAAACTGAAAAATCCTTATTTTTACTTAAAATTTTAATGGAACTTTGTATACTCCATTTCTCACTCTCTGTGAAATTTTCATGGTTTTTGAATAATTTTAAGTCGATCGTTTATACTTCCAAAGTTCGTAATATCTAGTTGTTTTTGTCGCGTAAATCGTTTTCACTAAAACGAACCTAACTTTTGAACCGTAGATCGAAATCAAGCGATTCAAGCGCATAAATAATCCTTACAACAAGTTCTATCATTAACAAGTCTTAGTTTTCAATAAAATACATTTTATACTTTACGTAACTTTGCATAAAATGTAATGTCGTGATTCGGTCGTATTTCATTGTTACGTTTACGATCCGTATTTCGTTTTAATTCTAAACTACTAATTATCAACAAAAAATTAGCAATCCAACATCTTAACTACTTAATCTACTCAATAAAATCATGTTCTTGATACCAAAACATCAACCTTAGCATCTAACAAACTAATATTCATAAAATCAAAAAAATAATCATCAAAACTATGCTTATATCCAAGATCCATACTTTTCTTGAAACTTAAAGCTTAAAAAAAGTTTGGATGAAATTTTATACCTTTATTGGTATCTTGGGAGGTTCTCTTATTTATGGATGATTCTTGGTGTGTTCTTGGTGAGCTTAAGAAACCTAGATCTTTCCAAGAAATTCAAGAAAACACTAAAAGTCACTATTTGACACTATTCATCATCACTTTCATCATTTTATTTAACCATGAAAACCTCAAATAAATGCTATAAAAGATTTATCTTACCTTAGTTTGATGATGAGAAATATTGGGAATTAATTTTAGGATTTTTCCATGGTTTGATCTTGAGTTTTGGATTTTGGTTTCTTGGTTTACTATTCAAAGCTGAATGGAGCTTGTGTTGTGAGGGGGAGAGATTTTTTTTTTTGTGTTGCTTGATTGGGTGATGAAGTGTGGTTGATTTGTTTGAATAATTGGATATGTATCTTTGAAAAAATCATGTAGCATGGCGTATGTCAAATCCTACAACCTAGCCATGTACTACTACCATGCTTTTACACTATTCACTACATCACCTTATTGTTTGTATTACTATTTGCATTACAATTCTCTAATTACATCTTTGGTTAATTTATTTACATGGATTACATGAGAAGTTGCATGGGCTTAATACGTTTATTTATTCGCTTACGTATTCACTTGGTCGCTTGTTCGTTATTGTGATAAATCCTCGTAAGCGATTCGTGGGGTAATCCTTTTCTCATAACTCTTTTATGATTTGCAACCTTGTACTTTGGTTTTAATTTGTAGGATTATAAATTCGTGATTGTAACGTGATTCTCACATTCCTTGGTAGTGCGTAAGATAAGGTCATTTTACCAAGTTGGTTTTCTTCGAAAACTAATGACTTTTACATACACTCATTTGGTGTGTATAATCACAATATCGCCTCGGAAACTCAATTTACCATACATAACATAGTGTGGGCTAAATAAGTTTTACCCGATCGTCAGGGGTACAATTCACTTATTATTTTACAAAGTCCCAAAAATTAGAGTTATTACATCTATTCTAAAGGATTCTTGGCACACATTAGCCATTAGTAAGTACATGTATGACCGGCGCCTCGGTTAGAATTAAGCTATCTAATTCCAGTCATTTATAAAGTATAGGTCTCCCAAGAGTATTAATTGTATAACATGGGTGTCAAAAGTATAGTCTCGGAAAGTGAATCAAATCTAATGTCTTCAATAGTTAAGTTTGAATATATTTTAATGGCATGGTTTCAAATTTTAAAGTACTACTTGTATTCGTAAGTGAATGAGTATATGTAAGGATATTTGATCATTAGAGAAATATAAGAGAATTTAAGGTCCAGTGATGAAATTGTCCATATACAAGGGAAATCCATTAGGGTCTTTGAGATGATGATATATATATATATACAAGTGTCTCAGTATTCAAAATGTTTTAAAGAACGATTAAAACTAAAGTGTAAATGTAGGGATACATGGGGATTCGGTAATGGTTATCTATCATCTAAGTATATCAGGGATCTCATATAATCAGCAAAATGAACAATTCTTGACAATAATAAAAGAGGTTAAGTGAGTTAGTACACTTGCCTTAGGGTAGGAGAATGCTACAGATATTATAATCTCAATCGGGAATCGACTCCTTTCCCACTCGTCTACTGGAACCTATAATATAAAATAATCTAATATTAGAATTGAACTAATTCTACCTGCACGATATATATGATCATAATATATATGATTATATATATGTCGACTAATAGCCTTTATAAATAAAAGAGACGTGTGTGTTTAAACTTTCATTGTTATATTTACAAAAATTTGACAGCTTCTCCTTTATTAGTTGGACTACCATTGGACACATGTCGACACCAAACCAATCATAACAAATCAAGATATACTTAAAGTAAACTCCTTAGCATCACTGTACATATAACCAACTCATATAACTCACATTTAAATAAGCAGAGCATGACAGTTCCATTTATAGTACGACTATTAAAGGATAGTCTCAAAGTTAAACTAATAAATTAATACATTGGTCGCATATACATACATATATATATGTATGATTATCTAATATTAAGCAGGTCTTTATAATCATAAGTCACACAATCACATTCAAGTATGGTATTTAGATAACAGTTATTAAATTAAATTACACTAATCACATTGGTCAAGCATAATCAACAAGACCAAATCATATTCTTGTTGATACACTAACTACTAAACTAAATTACTAACTCCAAATTGGTCTATCTCACATGATTTGGCCATGATAAAAAAATTAAGTTATCTCTTTGAGCTCACTCTGCTCTCTCTCATTCTCTTTCCCTCTCTCTTCCATCTCTCTGCTTCTCTCCCTCTCTCTCTCTCTTCCATCTCTCTTTCTCACACACACCATATTAGTTTATAGTAAGTACATAGGATTTTAATTAAATCCCAAATTGAAGAACACCATCAATTAATCAAACTCCATCTACGAGAAACCCTAATTTCTGAACATGTATGTTTGTTCATTTAGGTTTGTATGCTCGATTAGGTTAAATTTATTCAATTAGGTTTGTTCATAAATTTTAATGGGTTTTTTCCTTTTTTGAACAGGTTTTGAGATTCATTGAGCTTCATAAGGTTTGTACTCTAATTTTCTATTTTTTCTTGAGTTGTTTTAAATATGCATTTTTTTGAACATAAATTAGGATTGTGTTCTTGTGTATATATATTTAGGTTTGCCTAAATATATCAATTAGGTTTCATATTTGCATGTGATTTTTTTCTTGTTAATATCTTCCGATTTTTGTCGGTTTAAAGTTTTAAGTAATATTATGTTTTTACATTCGATTTTGTGTTTCTTTGATTTTATTGTGCGTGTTTTGGATTTTAAGTTCTTATTTTGAATTTTTATGTTTAAGATTTTGTCGGGTGTTTTTTACTAGTTTTTCTTGATTTATTTTATGTTGTTTGAATGTATAATGGGATAAATTTACTCTTTTGATTTCAACAGGCTACCAACACTGGAAAAGGACCTAATCGTGAAGGATGCGATTATGAGAAAATGAAACTGTCACACCCCCAACTTAAATAGCAAAATAATTATAGCTATTACATCATTTTATTGAGTACTACACAACCAAAATCCAAGATCTTACAGTTTAGGGTTTGGAACAGCCCAACACTACCAACTATTACATCTGATTACCAATACCGAGTCCTCACACAACTATTATTACTTATTCTACCTGGGCTCGAACATAAGCATCCGCATCACAGGTCTTACGGGCAGTCTGCTTGAATCTAACCATGGCTGTTAGCTGTAATATCAGGGTAAAGCAAGAAGTGAGCCAAAAGCTCAACAAGTGCTAACAATACAACGCAAAGCATAAATCGAGATATACCTTTAGGAATGACAATGGAATGACATAATCAATGATAATCGAGAGATAAAACTTATGTGAGTTGGCATCATTTTGCTTGCATCAAAACAAATTTTAAAACCATTCTTAATCAAAATCATTTTATGACGCTACGGATTACAGCCGGTGATCAGCCGCGAAGTAATCCCGAACCTCGCTGGGTTCTAAAACATTATTGGGAATCCCTAGGCAACTTTTAAGCCTAATATAAGTGTGGAAAGGACTCGCGTCTCAGTCCAGATCCACCATTCAAGAAAACATTTGTCCCCCTTTGGGACTGAAAAATCCACGTTTTAATCATTTTAAAAACTGATGCCGATTTATGACAAAATCTCTTTCGACTGTAATTATTTTTATCAAGGGATTATAGATCAACTTGAAACACTGGGAATATGACACTAAATCTCAGGGCCATGATCTACTAGACTTTACTATATTAGGGTAATTGAGAGGTTTCCATAAACAAGAACTTAGACAAGGAAATTAAGCCAGGCTATTGGATAAGATGAAAGAGTAATGCCAAACTAGGCTTAAAGCAACGGTTGTAGACAAGATATAGGTATTAGAACATCAAAAGATAGGCATCACTGGTTCCAATAGGATAAAGGGGTTAAAATATAAAGAAAGCGATCATCAGCTCAGTATATAACAGGGTATCAAGCTTTAGGGTAAGGATAGGGTTATCAAACAATCATGAATGTATTTAAGAAATGATTGGCTTTTAGGTATCAAGATAAAGTTTCTATCGAGGTTATTTCAAGAGTTGAATCAAAGCATCAGGGTGCAACATCAAGATTTCTCAGGGATCAATAGCATGATAAACAAAAGGATCAATAAGATATTATAACGCATCTCTAATTTATCATGGCATTAAACTATCATGAAAGACTTTTGAACTACTTGCAATATGTACTCGAGGGTTCATGGCATCTCTATGTAACTCAAAGATAAACAAAAGATACGCTTGATTTAAATACATCAAAATGACTCAGGATAATTGCATCGATATATATATATGAACTGTTTACAGCAAATACGAAGGTCAAGTTGAATCACTTGCCTTGAGATAGACTGGTCTGGTCTGACTGGTAGGAGCAACAACTGGAGCTTCACTCGACTTTTAAGGCAAGTTTTCCCTCGTCTCGAGATCCTACATAAATAATAATAATCCTCATTATAATATATTCTTTCTATCTTAACCTATTTACAACCCGAAATTAAACATGGATGGCACTTAGGCCTATACACACTTAATTCATATCCAACATTTATATTTTTAAATATACACACGTAGCCACATAATCACATATCGTATATTAATACCAAATAACATCACATACACCATAACGCCACACTAGGCTTGGATGATCTCGACTCACCACTTAAATTACTTGGTCGCTAACTAAGCGAAGTCTTCGAATTTGGGCTTCCTAACTCAATGTGCCTTTCCTAAATTATCCAAAACCTATTGACCCTCACTTGTGCCTTTTGTTCTATTGACCTTATACTATCTTACAACTATGGTGGTCGACCTAATACTCACTTCTAAGTGTCCTAAAACTATGTGATAAGTGAAAGTGCTCACTGGTGTAAATTTCAGAATGGTAACTAAGGTTTCTTGAGTGCATTAGACACTCTTAAACTACAAGTTTTTCTTCAAAATTTTTACACAAGACTCTCCTGACCTAAGGGCATCTCATAAGCTTGATGTGGCTCAAAGGCCTGGCTTGGGCCTTCTTGGGCCTAAGCTAAAAGTCCAAGGTTCCCCTGTTTTTCTGGGCAGAAAATGCCCTGACTTGAATTAACTTGTGGCACATGGTTCTAGCTCATATCCTATGAACTATGGTTGGAAAAACTTCTCTGACATACCCTCTAACTAAGGCCCAATTGGGCCTAATGAGGGCCTACCCATGACATGGCCAAATCTCCCTATTTCTAAGTTGCAACAAAACTGTCCCCTGCTGGACAGATTTTGTTATTCTACTTGTGCACCTAACCAAATGACATGCAAACCTCCAACCAACTCCTAAAACCTATTATATACTCCCCATACTAACTTCTGGTGGCTTGGGCCTCAAAGTGCACATCAATGACATGGTCAAAACTCACTCTAAACCTCAGGGTACTAAACTGATTTTTCTGCAGAAACTATAACTTCTCATTTTCCAAGATTTTAACTTGACAAACCCAACTAACAACAACTAAATACTTAAACCAAGACCTATACTTGGTATTCTACTGAACTAACTCCCTTTTTCTTAAAATACCCTTGGTGAGATCATCCTTACCTAAGGTGCAACTATGGCAAAACAAAAGAGACTACTCTTAACAAATCGCAAATCTTCATGCCTTTGAAACAACAAGATATATATTTTTATAAAAGATAACCACAAATTATTACCATGCAACAAGAAGCATAAATCAATATTATCACATTATTCCTACTGAAATTAAGGCTCACTAACAAAATCTTTCCAAATAATCAAAATTTCACAACAAACTAAGAGAATTCCACATGCATGCATGCCTTCGGGTTTTTCAAACCAAAACAACATGATTTCCAAATAAATTTTTATCATAATTCAACATGCAAGCCTAACATGGATTACAACTAAATGATCAACTAGCATGCAAAAGGATTTTATCAAGACTTTACTACAAAATTCATGTTATCATCACAAAATACACAAAAATGTTAACAAGGCAACAAAACACCATCCATTCGGCTCCTATCAAGTCATGGCCGAATGGATTAGGGTAAAAACAGCATTCGCATAGGTGTAACACTCTTATGTCTAGCCATTCTTGACCCTATGATACTATAACTCATGGTGAAAGCCTTAGATTCACAAGAATCAAGGAGGTTCACTTTGAGTTTAACAAAAACATCACCATGCAAGGTCAAAACATAGGTTTTTCACTCTATACTTTTGAAATATAAAAGAATAACATATAGGGAGTAAAATTACTTGAATATAAGATGATTGTTTGGGTGAAAGAATGAAGAAATGAAGGGGATGGAGGGCCTCGGCTATGGGATGGCCGAGAGTGAGGGTTGAGCCGAGAGGGAGGGAGGAGAAAAGGGGAGGGTGGAGTGAAAATGGAGTGATCATCACTTTAGTTTTGTTTTTATGTCTTTGACTAGACTAAATGTGAGTGGATTTAGGAAATGACAAGAGTAACCCTCTAGCTAAAGTTAGGCAAGTTTGCATGCAAGGTCAAGGAGGTAATTTGGCTAGCAAAATGTGAGTTAGTGGGGTGGAGAATGTCTTCTTTGCCCTTTGGTTAAATAGAAGAGAGTTTGCATGCAAGGTTATTCATGTAATTTGATAATTATTAAGCAACTAATTTCCAAAGATTTATTTTTATATAATAAAGTACAAGTTCAAAAATTATAAAATTTATACCATAAAATAACTTGGATTTTTAGAGACTTTATAAAAATCATTTTCAAAATTTGTGTACAAAATGTCTTTTAAAAGAAAATTTTTCCAAAGCTTAGAATATTCCTTATAAATCAAAAATAAAGAAATTAAATAAATTCTTGCTTTGAAAAATCATATACTACCCAAAGCAAATTTATAATGCAGAAATTTTCACTCACACAAACGTACAAGCATTGACTATATTTTTATTTAACTTAATATTATTCACAAATAATATTACATAAAATGCCGGTCGTAACATCCTCTCCCCCTTAAGGGATTCTGTCCCCAGAATCTAAGAGAACAGATGAGGATACCGGGAACGCATATCAGACTCTAACTCCCAAGTCGACTCTTCGACCTTAGGGTTCCTCCAAAGTACTTTCACTAACTTTACTGATTTATTTCTAAGACTCTTTACTTGCCAGTCGAGTACTTTAACCGGTTGCTCCACAAATGACAGGTCTGCCTGAATTTCTACAGGTTCATATTCTATCACATGGCTAGCGTCAGGATTGTACTTCTTAAGCAACGACACATGGAACACATTATGCACATGCTGATACTGAGGTGGTAAGGCCAACTCGTAGGCCACCTTTCCTACTTGACTCAAAATCTCAAAAGGACCTACGTATCTAGGTGCTAACTTCCCTTTCTTGCCAAATCTTATCAACCCTTTCCTAGGTGACACTTTTAGCAACACAGCTTCGCCAATTTGGAATTGAACATCCTTACGCGCTGGATCCGCATACTTCCTCTGTCTATCTTGAGCAGCAAGCAACCTTTTCTGAATTAACTTGACTGAGTCATGCAACTGTTGTACCAATTCTGAGCCGAGAATTCTTCCTTCTCCTACTTCATCCCAACTTGTTGGTGATCTACATTTTCGCCCGTACAAAGCTTCATATGGTGGCATGCCGATACTGGAATGATAGCTGTTGTTATATGAAAATTCAATTAATGGCAGGTGGTCGTCCCAACTTCCAGCAAAATCGATTGCACAACTGCGCAACATGTCTTCAATTGTTTGAATTGTTCTTTCACTCTGGCCATCAGTCTGCGGGTGATACGCCGTGCTCATATTCAACTTCGTGCCAAGACATTCCTGGAATTGCTTCCAGAATCTTGAGTTAAATCGGGGATCTCTGTCTGAAACTATTGATACAGGTACTCCATGCCTTAATACGATTTCGTGCACATACAGATGAACCAACTTGTCCAGTGACGACTTCTCATTTATTGGAAGGAAATGCGCCGACTTCGTAAGACGATCAATTATAACCCATATTGCGTCATGTCCGGACTTTGTTCGTGGTAGTCCTACTATAAAGTCCATAGCGATGTTTTCCCATTTCCATTCTGGAATCTTCAGGGGCTGAATTAATCCGCTTGGTCGTTGATGTTCTGCCTTTACTTTCTGACAGGTATAGCACTTCGCAACCCATTCTGCCACGTCTCTTTTCATATTTGGCCACCAAAAGTTCTTCTTTAAGTCTTGATACATCTTGGTGCTTCCCGGGTGGATTGAAAATTTCGAATGGTGGGCTTCATGGAGGATCTCATTCTTTAATTCAGATACATGGGGAATCCATATTCTGGATGAAAACCTTAGTATTCCTTGCTCATCCCTTTTAGTATTAATCTCTTCTCCAGATAACTGATTTTTCTCTTTTTCCATTACTTCCTCTTGATACTTCTTTATCTTTTCCAGTAGTGTTGGCTGAAAGGTCATTGCATGACAAACTTCTTTGACTTTCCCATAAGCACAAAGTTCCAATTCAAATTTTCCGATTTCTTCAGATAACTCTTTTGATGTTATCATTGCATTCAATCTTTCCTTCCGACTCAGCGCATCGGCCACTACGTTCGCCTTTCCAGGATGGTAATTTATCGAACAGTCATAGTCCTTAATCAATTCCAGCCATCTCCTCTGCCTCATATTGAGCTCTTTCTGAGTAAAAATGTACTTTAAGCTCTTGTGATCCGTGTGGATTTCACACTTTTCTCCATAGAGATAGTGTCTCCAAATCTTGAGTGCGAACACTATGGCGGCTAGTTCCAAGTCATGCGTCGGATACTTTAGCTCGTGCGGCTTCAACTGTCTTGACGCATATGCTATTACCTTACTGTGTTGCATCAACACACAACCCAAACCCTTATGTGAAGCGTCGCTGAATATTACAAAATTCCCTTGATCATCTGGAAGTACTAACACCGGAGCTGTTACCAACTTCTGTTTTAACTCTTGAAAGCTATTTTCACATTCTGCACTCCATTCAAACTTTTGATTCTTTCTGGTTAACTTGGTCAATGGTGTGGCGATCTTCGAGAAATCCTTGACGAATCTTCTATAGTATCCGGCCAATCCTAGAAAACTTCGCACTTCCGTAGGAGTCCTTGGCCTCTCCCAACTCATAACTGCATCAATCTTCGCCGGATCCACTTTAATTCCATCATTTCCAATAACATGCCCCAAAAATTGAACTTCCTTTAACCAAAACTCACATTTGGTAAACTTGGCATACAACTTCTCTTGTCGGAGTATCTCCAATGCTATCCAGAGATGCTGCATATGTTCTTCTTCCGATTTAGAATAAATAAGGATGTCATCAATAAATACCACGACAAATTTATCCAAATACTTCTTAAATACTCGATTCATCAGATCCATGAATGCGGCCGGAGCGTTGGTCAATCCAAACGGCATTACTAGGAATTCATAATGCCCATATCTGGTCCTAAATGCGGTCTTGGGAATATCTTCTTCCTTGATCTTTAATTGATGGTATCCCGATCTCAAGTCAATCTTCGAAAAACATTTTGCTCCCTTTAACTGATCAAAAAGGTCATCTATCCTTGGTAGCGGGTAGCGGTTCTTGATCGTTACTTTATTCAACTCCCGGTAATCTATGCATAGACGCATACTCCCATCTTTCTTCTTCACAAAGAGAACAGGTGCTCCCCATGGCGACGTACTTGGTCGTATCACTCCCTTATCCAATAATTCTTGTAGCTGGCTCGCCAACTCTTTCATTTCTGCTGGTGCCATCCTATACGGAGCCTTTGAAACTGGTTCCGTGCCTGGAGCAAGGTTGATCTCGAACTCAATTTGTCGATCTGGTGGTAAGCCTGGTAGTTCGTCGGGAAACACATCGGGGAACTCATTAACTACAGGAATATCTTCCATGCTGGGGCTGCCTCTCTCTGAATCCACTACATATGCTAGGAACGACTCACAACCTTTTCTAAGTAACTTCTTAGCCTGAATAATTGTAAGAAATAGTCGCTCTTGCCTCTGTCCCTTAAATACTACCTTCTCTCCACTCTTCGTCTTTAAATACACTCTCTTGGTCTTACAATTTATCTGAGCGCTATTCTCTCCTAACCAATCCATCCCTAAAATTATATCAAACTCTCCCAGCTTGAAGAGTATCAAGTCGGCCGAGAACTTATATCCCGAAATATCAATCTCACATTTTGGACAAAATTGATTCACAGGAATCTTCTCTTGGTTCGCAATTACCACATTTACTACCTCACTCATAACCGTTTTATCACATTGGATCTTATCAACAAAAGATTCTGATATGAAAGATCTTGTGGCTCCCGAATCAATCAATACTTTGGCTTTGACATTATTGAGTAAAAGTGTACCTGCTATCACCTCAGAATTCTGAACAGCATCTTTCATCTTTAGATCAAATGTCCTTGCTGTTGCTTGCGGGGTTGGTGCGGGTGGTGGAGGTAATGCCAATACCTCAGCTGGCACGCTTGCACTGGTACTTGCCACGTTCATCAGAGCTCTGACTGGTCCTGTTGCCTTACACTCCCTAGCCATGTGCCCAGTCTTCCCACATTTGTAGCACGTAACTCCTGGCCTCGGCATCTTGCACTCATTTGCCAAATGTCCCTTCTGATTGCACCTATAACAGGTCATACTCAGCTTATTGCATACTCCGGGGTGCCTTCTTCCACAGTGCTTGCATTCTGGCCTCTGGAACCTGTTTTCTCCAACTTGCCCTTGGCTTGCCTGATTGTTCCCTTTTGATTCTTGCCTTTTGCCCAAATTTCCTTTCCTTTGAAAATTTCCGCCCTTCTGGAAACCAATCCTCTTTACATTCTGATCTTGCGAATTTCCAGCTTCAGACTTTTCTCCATAAAATGGAACCTTCCTCTTCTTGTTATCCCTCTCTTTCCTTGACTGCATCCCATTATTCTCAATCAGAGCAGCTTTCTGTACTACTCCCGCATAAGTCTCAAGTTCAAACATAGCCACCCTATCTCTGATCCAAGGCTCCAATCCTTGCTGAAATTTCTTTGCTTTTTCTTCCTCAGTGCTGGTATATTTTGTCACAAACCTTGACAACTCAGTGAACTTCTTCTCATATTCCAGTACAGTCATGTTCCCTTGCTTTAACTCAAGAAATTTTAGCTCCATCTGATTCTGCATGTACTTAGGGTAATACTTGTCCAGAAATAACTTCTTAAATCTCTCCAAGAAATCTGCTGAGTGACTTCCATAGCTTTTACTGATTCCCACCAATAAATGACTTCTCCCTTCAAGAAGTAAGTGGCATACAGCGTCTTCTGATCGTCCCCTAACTGTACCAACTCAAAAGCCCTTTCTATCTCCTTGATCCATGTGTTTGCTATCACTGGATCAGTGGTATCATGAAATACAGGTGGATTCACACTCTGAAAAACCTTGAAAGTGACAATTTGTCTTGGTGGTACTGGTGGTTCAGGTGGTTGATATGGCTCACGGTTATCTTGGTTTTCAATTCGTTGTTGAAGAGTTAGTTGTTGTTGAGCTATAGCATTGGTTTGCTGTTGCAAGGTTTCCAGTAGTTGAAGAATGTTTGGGTCTGTGGTGGAGGTGGTTGTTGGGTTCTTCTTTTTGGGAGGCATGATCCTGAAATAAGAGTTGTGTTATAACAAATATAATTGATAAAATGATTCGAGGGTATCGCATGGCATTCTTGTTTACATATGGGGTCACGTTTCCAAATTAAGCAGATATGATGATAAAAACATAAAATAACAGTTGAGAGCAAATGGAACAATAGCACATAATTATTGAAATTTTAAAGGTCACAGTACATAGGATTGGGATATAGTCTGATTCTAGAAATAACAGGCTTATTTAAAGGAAAGACGGAAACAACTGGGGATTCCATAGAGTCTAATGGTACAACAACATGAAAGGTAAATGGAAAGAACTAAGGCTCCACTCCATCTGAACGGGGCTTGGTAGACTTTTCCTCTCGAAGTGTCTTCACAATGCTCTGGAGCTCATCCGCCACCATCTGAATGACATACTGGCTGGTACGGTCCCGGTGTGCTGGCATCTCCTCAAGCTTAGTGTTAACGTACCGAACCAAGGTCTCAAGTCTCGCAATCATCTGCTCCTTGGGCTTCCCTTCGTAGTTTCGGCTGTCCGGATACACGTTCTTCAGTCGGTCTATCAGTCGGTCGTACTTGCCCTGAAGCATGTCGAACTCGCGCCTCAACTCAGCATACACGGAGAAAGCAATAGTGTCGTCCGACCCAGAGGATGACGAGGAATGCGCCCTTTGCTGACAACCAATAAGAGGAGTATTAATAATAATTTACTTTACCTACTCTCTCGCATAATATCTATAACCTACTCACAAGTCCTATAACCTATTTGGGCTGTTCAGGGACTCTAAACCGTAGCTCTGATACCAAAACCTGTCACACCCCCAACTTAAATAGCAAAATAATTATAGCTATTACATCATTTTATTGAGTACTACACAACCAAAATCCAAGATCTTACAGTTTAGGGTTTGGAACAGCCCAACACTACCAACTATTACATCTGATTACCAATACCGAGTCCTCACACAACTATTATTACTTATTCTACCTGGGCTCGAACATAAGCATCCGCATCACAGGTCTTACGGGCAGTCTGCTTGAATCTAACCATGGCTGTTAGCTGTAATATCAGGGTAAAGCAAGAAGTGAGCCAAAAGCTCAACAAGTGCTAACAATACAACGCAAAGCATAAATCGAGATATACCTTTAGGAATGACAATGGAATGACATAATCAATGATAATCGAGAGATAAAACTTATGTGAGTTGGCATCATTTTGCTTGCATCAAAACAAATTTTAAAACCATTCTTAATCAAAATCATTTTATGACGCTACGGATTACAGCCGGTGATCAGCCGCGAAGTAATCCCGAACCTCGCTGGGTTCTAAAACATTATTGGGAATCCCTAGGCAACTTTTAAGCCTAATATAAGTGTGGAAAGGACTCGCGTCTCAGTCCAGATCCACCATTCAAGAAAACATTTGTCCCCCTTTGGGACTGAAAAATCCACGTTTTAATCATTTTAAAAACTGATGCCGATTTATGACAAAATCTCTTTCGACTGTAATTATTTTTATCAAGGGATTATAGATCAACTTGAAACACTGGGAATATGACACTAAATCTCAGGGCCATGATCTACTAGACTTTACTATATTAGGGTAATTGAGAGGTTTCCATAAACAAGAACTTAGACAAGGAAATTAAGCCAGGCTATTGGATAAGATGAAAGAGTAATGCCAAACTAGGCTTAAAGCAACGGTTGTAGACAAGATATAGGTATTAGAACATCAAAAGATAGGCATCACTGGTTCCAATAGGATAAAGGGGTTAAAATATAAAGAAAGCGATCATCAGCTCAGTATATAACAGGGTATCAAGCTTTAGGGTAAGGATAGGGTTATCAAACAATCATGAATGTATTTAAGAAATGATTGGCTTTTAGGTATCAAGATAAAGTTTCTATCGAGGTTATTTCAAGAGTTGAATCAAAGCATCAGGGTGCAACATCAAGATTTCTCAGGGATCAATAGCATGATAAACAAAAGGATCAATAAGATATTATAACGCATCTCTAATTTATCATGGCATTAAACTATCATGAAAGACTTTTGAACTACTTGCAATATGTACTCGAGGGTTCATGGCATCTCTATGTAACTCAAAGATAAACAAAAGATACGCTTGATTTAAATACATCAAAATGACTCAGGATAATTGCATCGATATATATATATGAACTGTTTACAGCAAATACGAAGGTCAAGTTGAATCACTTGCCTTGAGATAGACTGGTCTGGTCTGACTGGTAGGAGCAACAACTGGAGCTTCACTCGACTTTTAAGGCAAGTTTTCCCTCGTCTCGAGATCCTACATAAATAATAATAATCCTCATTATAATATATTCTTTCTATCTTAACCTATTTACAACCCGAAATTAAACATGGATGGCACTTAGGCCTATACACACTTAATTCATATCCAACATTTATATTTTTAAATATACACACGTAGCCACATAATCACATATCGTATATTAATACCAAATAACATCACATACACCATAACGCCACACTAGGCTTGGATGATCTCGACTCACCACTTAAATTACTTGGTCGCTAACTAAGCGAAGTCTTCGAATTTGGGATTCCTAACTCAATGTGCCTTTCCTAAATTATCCAAAACCTATTGACCCTCACTTGTGCCTTTTGTTCTATTGACCTTATACTATCTTACAACTATGGTGGTCGACCTAATACTCACTTCTAAGTGTCCTAAAACTATGTGATAAGTGAAAGTGCTCACTGGTGTAAATTTCAGAATGGTAACTAAGGTTTCTTGAGTGCATTAGACACTCTTAAACTACAAGTTTTTCTTCAAAATTTTTACACAAGACTCTCCTGACCTAAGGGCATCTCATAAGCTTGATGTGGCTCAAAGGCCTGGCTTGGGCCTTCTTGGGCCTAAGCTAAAAGTCCAAGGTTCCCCTGTTTTTCTGGGCAGAAAATGCCCTGACTTGAATTAACTTGTGGCACATGGTTCTAGCTCATATCCTATGAACTATGGTTGGAAAAACTTCTCTGACATACCCTCTAACTAAGGCCCAATTGGGCCTAATGAGGGCCTACCCATGACATGGCCAAATCTCCCTATTTCTAAGTTGCAACAAAACTGTCCCCTGCTGGACAGATTTTGTTATTCTACTTGTGCACCTAACCAAATGACATGCAAACCTCCAACCAACTCCTAAAACCTATTATATACTCCCCATACTAACTTCTGGTGGCTTGGGCCTCAAAGTGCACATCAATGACATGGTCAAAACTCACTCTAAACCTCAGGGTACTAAACTGATTTTTCTGCAGAAACTATAACTTCTCATTTTCCAAGATTTTAACTTGACAAACCCAACTAACAACAACTAAATACTTAAACCAAGACCTATACTTGGTATTCTACTGAACTAACTCCCTTTTTCTTAAAATACCCTTGGTGAGATCATCCTTACCTAAGGTGCAACTATGGCAAAACAAAAGAGACTACTCTTAACAAATCGCAAATCTTCATGCCTTTGAAACAACAAGATATATATTTTTATAAAAGATAACCACAAATTATTACCATGCAACAAGAAGCATAAATCAATATTATCACATTATTCCTACTGAAATTAAGGCTCACTAACAAAATCTTTCCAAATAATCAAAATTTCACAACAAACTAAGAGAATTCCACATGCATGCATGCCTTCGGGTTTTTCAAACCAAAACAACATGATTTCCAAATAAATTTTTATCATAATTCAACATGCAAGCCTAACATGGATTACAACTAAATGATCAACTAGCATGCAAAAGGATTTTATCAAGACTTTACTACAAAATTCATGTTATCATCACAAAATACACAAAAATGTTAACAAGGCAACAAAACACCATCCATTCGGCTCCTATCAAGTCATGGCCGAATGGATTAGGGTAAAAACAGCATTCGCATAGGTGTAACACTCTTATGTCTAGCCATTCTTGACCCTATGATACTATAACTCATGGTGAAAGCCTTAGATTCACAAGAATCAAGGAGGTTCACTTTGAGTTTAACAAAAACATCACCATGCAAGGTCAAAACATAGGTTTTTCACTCTATACTTTTGAAATATAAAAGAATAACATATAGGGAGTAAAATTACTTGAATATAAGATGATTGTTTGGGTGAAAGAATGAAGAAATGAAGGGGATGGAGGGCCTCGGCTATGGGATGGCCGAGAGTGAGGGTTGAGCCGAGAGGGAGGGAGGAGAAAAGGGGAGGGTGGAGTGAAAATGGAGTGATCATCACTTTAGTTTTGTTTTTATGTCTTTGACTAGACTAAATGTGAGTGGATTTAGGAAATGACAAGAGTAACCCTCTAGCTAAAGTTAGGCAAGTTTGCATGCAAGGTCAAGGAGGTAATTTGGCTAGCAAAATGTGAGTTAGTGGGGTGGAGAATGTCTTCTTTGCCCTTTGGTTAAATAGAAGAGAGTTTGCATGCAAGGTTATTCATGTAATTTGATAATTATTAAGCAACTAATTTCCAAAGATTTATTTTTATATAATAAAGTACAAGTTCAAAAATTATAAAATTTATACCATAAAATAACTTGGATTTTTAGAGACTTTATAAAAATCATTTTCAAAATTTGTGTACAAAATGTCTTTTAAAAGAAAATTTTTCCAAAGCTTAGAATATTCCTTATAAATCAAAAATAAAGAAATTAAATAAATTCTTGCTTTGAAAAATCATATACTACCCAAAGCAAATTTATAATGCAGAAATTTTCACTCACACAAACGTACAAGCATTGACTATATTTTTATTTAACTTAATATTATTCACAAATAATATTACATAAAATGCCGGTCGTAACAGAAACTTAATGACAGTCATGAGATATACCATCGAGTAAGATACTTTAATCTGTGTTTTCTTGTGAAGTTGTAAGATATCTAATTGTATTTAGATGTCTATAGAACTCATTTTTTTGTAAAAGGGCTTTCATCAATTTTATTAATTAGATTTTGTGATAGCTGAAATATTACTTGTGACAGTGCTATACTTATAGTACATTAGTCTGATTTTTTTTGGACAATTATCATATTTTCTAACATATTTTCCGGTGTCATCGAGATGAGTGGAACTAAGGCCTATGTTGCCCAGACACCTTGGATACAGAGTGGAACTATAGAAGAGAATGTATTGTTTGGTGAGGAGATGGACAAAGAAAGGTACAAGAAGATTCTTAAAGCATGTTGCCTCCAAAAGCAGGGGTCAGAAGCAGAGAATCAATTTATGTTTTATTGGTGATTGTATGTTATACTTTTTGAGCAATTAATGTGTTTATTACATCATTTAACAAGTTATGTGTGGCACTGGTAGGAGTGCATACAAGGGATTCTGGGGTCAAAATAGTGATATATGTTACTCATCAAGTAGAGTTTCTACCTGCAGCAGACCTCATACTTGTGAGACATGATCTCATTCTCTAACTCTTTTTTTTTTGCTAAATTTCTCCAACTTCTTTTAAAAAAGTGAATATAAATTTTATGTATAATTTATTTCTAATTAGGTGATGAAAGATGGCTGTATTACATAATCTGGAAAATATGGTGTAATACTCAAGCTGGGGAGCGAATTTATGGAACTTATGGTTCCACATGAGAAGGCTTTATCTGTAATTGACCCCATAGAAGCCGGGTTAGTCTCAAAAGATATGAATATCAGTGTGGACATGAAAACAAAGAATAATAGAAGTTCTGAAGAAACCAGGGATGTTCACTATGATAAACCAGGGGAAGATATTAATTGCCTAAAAGGGCAGCTTGTTCAAGAACTTCTATACCAGAATGACATATTTTCCGGTGTCATCGAGATGAGTGGAAATAAGGCCTATGTTGCCCAGACACCTTGGATACAGAGTGGAACTATAGAAGAGAATGTACTGTTTGGTGAGGAGATGGACAAAGAAAGGTACAAGCAGATTCTTGAAGCATGCTGCCTCCACCCCACATAAGTACTTAATTCAGTGTTACTGACTTCAACATCCTTTTTATTGTTATCTGCAGTCCACTGGTGGCTTTATTGCAGTAGCACGATATGCAAGTGCGAATCACTTGTCCCCTTCTATTCTTAGTCGTGGTGTGGGTTGGCAGGTAATTTGTCGACCTTATGATTTCAAATTTTACTGAAATTCTTTTCTTAGATCATTTCCTTGTAGAATTTGTGTCCTCAAGTCTCCACCTATGCACATATAAATAGAGCAAAGATCTACGAGCATACTTAAAATAAAGAATAAAAAATGTAAGAGTTCCGCAACGAGTATCCCGGTTTACTTAAAGAGGTGAACATATATGTGAGCTTTACTGCCAAACATGATATAGCATGTAATTGTGTGTCACTTTCTGTGGTGCAATGTACTTGACAATACATCCTCAATGTAAACCAGATAGCTGACTTAAGCTCGACCTAGGAAAAGCACACTCTTTGACCACAAAGCTCCTTTGAAAAAAAATAAAACCTTTGAAGGACACACATGATATCCGGGTTACTATTTGATAATTTTAGTACTGAAAGCTTTATAATTTTATCAGGGAATTGGAATTTTGTTGTCGGGGATATTTGGGACTGGAAATGGATCTTCACTATTTATGTAAGATGCCTCCCAACTTGACAACCTTTTTTCTGGATGACCATATTTATAAAGATTGAACATGGGCACCATATATTTATTAGTCAATGCTTGTTTTGTCTACAGCGAGAATAATGGTCTTTTAACATTAACTCGGGTGGGCAGGGCAAGAATCTCATTTTTTGGTAGTACGAAGGGGGAATTGGCCAAAAAATTAGATAGGGGTCAAGACGTTGTCGGGCGCCGACGAAGAGTTGTACAGATATCTGCGTGCTTTATGATCTTCTTTTCTTTCCTGGGTAAGCTTCTTTGTTTATGTCAAAATTTATAGGTTTTGTTTTTTATGTGTAGTTTGTTAATAACTTGTCAAGCGCTTTGACAATGATCCTGCACGAAAGTTTGGGGCAGTATTCGCTTCTATCTCATCGCCAATCTTTGCTGCATTGTATTGTCTATTCTTTCCCTATGTTGGTAGGTTCAAATTAGAGAAAAGAGCAATGGTGATGTATTTAAGATTCATTTTCTGCAATCTAGAAATATTGATGGGCAATCTTCCAATCATGTTTTGCAGGTGGGGTGGGTTTGAGTTTCCTTCAATACTGTAACCTTAACATGTGGGGTGGGTTTGTATATATCCGAGATCAAGTGCACTCTTGGTATGTCTAACGAGTTCCTTAAATCACTTGGAAAGAATGTCTACAAATGCAAGGACATATACAATGATCTGACAAAGTATAGTAGTAGTAGTCTGATAGAAACTATGTAGTAGCTCTTGTATTATTCATCTGACCAAATGTAATTCATATAAACTAGTTAATATTTACTTGAGTAAATATAATTATGGCTAGAGATATTCATGTACATGCATTATAAAATTTATTGCAGGAGGGATTTTTGTATCAATTTGTCGTAGAAGATTACTTTACTCGATTCATGTATATGCATTGTAAAACTTATTGCAGGATGGTTGTTTCCAGTTTTTAGAACTGATGTTAAAAATCATAAATACACATCAGTTTACACATATTAAAGCAATGTCTTAAAATCAGAAAAACATCAGTTAAAATAAAATATTCGATGTTAATAAAGGAATATTAGCACATAAAAACAGGGTAATAGCATCGATTCAAAAATAAACACCCGATGTCTATTTATAATATTAACATCGGTTTTTTAGAAAACAACCGTTGTCTATTGTCAACATTGGCATCGGGTACTTAGAAAATAATCGATGTCTAATAAGATAGAGACATCGGTTTTTTATCAAAGACCGATGTCTAATAAGATAGAGACATCAGTTTTTTTTTATTTTTAATCGATGTTAATTTATAAATATTGCTTGTGTGTTATAGTTTTAAATAGGCCTAATCGTCCTAATATTACATTTCTGAACTTGAATCTCTAAATATATATACACAAGAACACAATCATAATTTATGTTAAAAAAATGCATATTTAAAACAACTCAAGAAAAAATAGAAAATTATAGTACAAACCTTATGAATCTCAATGAATCTCAAAACCTGTTCAAAAAAGGAAAAAACCCATTAAAATTTATAAACAAACGTAATTGAACAAATTTAACCTAATCGAGCATACAAACCTAAATGAACAAACATATATGTTCCGAAATTAGGGTTTCTCGTAGATGGAGTTCGATTAATTGATGGTGTTTTTCAATTTGGGATTTAATTAAAATCCTATTTACTTACTATAAAATGATATGGTGTGTGTGAGAGAGAGAGATGGAAGAGAGAGAGGGAGAGAAGCAGAGAGATGGAAGAGAGAGGGAAAGAGAACGAAGAGAGAGAGCAGAGTGAGCTCAAAGAGAGAGAGTAGAGAGGGTGAGAGTCAGAGAGAGAAAAAGAATTAGGGGGGAAAAAGGTTTTTTTTGTTAAGGGGAAATATTTGGGTAATAAAGGGGGGAAGTTTCCGCGTGTTTTTTTAATTTTTTTAAGTTAACCATCGACAACGGTTGTAAAATATAACCGATGTCTATAAAACAAAGACATCGATTACATAAAAACCGATGTCTAATTAACGTTTTTCATTTTTGAAAAATAATTATAGACAACGGTAATTTTCTGGACCGATGTCTAAAATAAGCAGTAACATCGGTTTTAAAATAACCGATGTCTAAATATAACTTTAACATCGGTCGTCTGAGCAACCGATGTCTAAGGACTGATGTCTATTGACAGAATTCTAGTAGTGAAACCTTATAAAATATTAAAACTATATTTTAAAATATAATCTAGTAACATATGTCGACATACATCACTTTAATTTTTTTAAAGCATCAAAACCGCTTCTAATTTCTTTTAAGTTACCATTTAAATCTCTAAACATTATCATCTGAGCATAAACACCAAACTTTAAGTTTTAGCACACAAAAATAAACAAATAACAAGAATTAAACTCAAGAAAATGAAATCATCTATATACTATGACATGCATTCAAATTTACCACTTAATCAATCATTAAACATAACAAAACATCAAAACTCATCACAAAAACAACACCACCGGCTCCCCGGAGGTCACGGTCAGTGGCAGCCTACACCACCGGGTAGTCTCATGGCCTAACTCGGAGTGTTTGGCGTCCATACTCCTCATTCACTTCCTTATTCCTCCTTAAATCACAACTTTCATATTATTAATCAAAACCCTCAAATTTTGTTTCAAGGAATACTTACATACAAAGGTGTATATTTGTTAGAAGTGAAAAAGATATGTGAATATGGTTTTAGAGTTTTAAAACACAAGGTTTTACTAGTTGTAAGAGAGAAAGTAGGGGGTGAGTTGTAAAGAGAGAGCCGAGGGTAGACCCTGCAATTTTGGACATGACACGAGTTACATGACACGAAACGACACGAAAATTTAGTGTTTGTGTTTGCATTTTTAGTACACGACACGAAAGTACACGAACACGAAAGTACACGGTCGAGATTTAGTGTCAGTTTTGTGTTTAACCTTCAACTAAACGACACGAAGTATATGACATAAATAAATATTATAATTAAATTTTAATATTTTTTATGAATTTATGTAGAATTATAATAAATGTATGCATATTTATTTTTAAAATATTATTTGATTTTATTATATTGTATAGATATGAGATCTAAATATAAATTTTTTCTTATATTTTATAATTTTTTTACCTAAAAATTTTATATTTTAATTTATATTAATATTATATTTAATATATATTAATATTCAATTAACACGACATACACGACACGAAACGACACGAAATGAAAGTACACGAACACGAATGTACACGAACGCTAAACATGTCGGTTTCGTGTTTAGCCTTCAAGTACACGAAACACGAAAATACACGACATGAAAGTATACGACACGAACGAATTGCCAGGTCTAGCCGAGGGTAAGAGATGGGGAAAGGAAAGAAAATAGAAAAATGGGGGAGAAGAAGTGGGCTGCTGGTACTTATAGATCTAGGGGAAAATTGGACATCTCACAATTAGGTTTTATTTGATTTTAGATTTTAATTTAGGATAAAAACAAGGTAAAAACAAATTTTCAAACTATTTGATAATTCAAAAATGGAGGTTCATCTTGCCTAAGATGCATTTATCAAATATTGAGACAATAAGTTAAACTATCTTGGTTTATCAATGATTGGAAATCAACAGTTGTGGTGGTCCCTCTTAAAGGAAACCAGGGTTTGAGAATACTATCTTAGTAAAAGATGTATTCAAATCCCCTCTAGTTCAATAGACCTTCATAAAAAGGAAAAACACATCCATATAACCACAAGAATGCTTCAATTCTAAATCATTGATCTTGTGAGTTTAACTGTTCATTTCAGAATCAGGAACATCTCAGTTGTTGAGCCTATGCCTTCTCAAATTCAGATTGACGTGACTTTAGTAAATTTAGAGTCACAGTCCCAAACTTTGCAAATCAATTTTGAATTAGCTCACCTAATTTTCACATGAATTTATATTTAATATCAACTTTTAAAATTGATTCTTCATCTCTTAAATTCATGAAGAAGCCCCACACTGAAACTTATAGAAATCATATTTTAAATGATTGTTGGAGCATCAGTCTTTCATTCCAATCATTAGTAGTGAGCCTGTTCCCTTAAATATCACATCAATCTTCAAAGATTCAACTTTAGTGACAACTTCAACTGCCATCATATCCTCTTCATCAATGGCTATCTCTCAGCCGCTAAAAAGTGTTAGAGCCTCAATGGTTATCTTAGCAGCAAAGCCGTTTATAGCTCCAATTGTTCTATCAATGGTTATCTTACAATAGTTGATAATTATTTTGCACCAATTACAATTGAGGAGTCTCAACTATCTAACTTAATCTCTCCAACAATTAGTGCAGATGATCTAACAACTACTCTAACACTTCAACGATTGAGGGGAAGGGAGTGAACACACTGAGAGTGAGATGATGCTTTTACATCATGCAAAAGGAGTATGACGACCTCAAATCAAGGTCAGGGATTTAGGTAGTCGAGATGTCTTGAATCATGTTTCAACACTTATCTTGCATAATAAAATATTTAAACTCACACATCTATGACCCCACACTTACTATTATACATAATCACAGGTTATTGTCTTGGAAATACATCACCAGAGTTGTTAATCCACGAAAAGTATTTAAGTTTTGTCGCGGTTGTAACCTCTATTTGAGATTAGTTCATCGACCAAATAAATGTTTGTTCATAAATATCTTAAACAAGTCATACTTATATATGAGCCGAACCAGAAACAACTGAAAACTGAACAAGTTCATGTGTTCTACCTGTGGCATAGCCCCAAACAATCCACGGAAAAGCTACGCATTTCCAACACGCTTCGTGGCTGTCAGCTTGTGGATCGGCATCTTGGTTAATTATTGTGTCGTGACATTTTTAAGGAAAATAAGTGTGAGTTATATTTCCCATCCATATTAATCAGTAGTATGAAATGACTATTAAAGAAATTATATTATCTCGTTTAATGATATACATTCAAAAGTAGTTTTCTTGGGGATACACATCTCTTTCAAAATAACGCCTTTTATTAACTCAATTATTCTACGAATATTTTTAGTGAACCCAACACCTAGGCCTGAGTTACAGTATTGCATATCAATTTTAATTGGAAGATTAGGACATTCCCCGGAACCCTTGTTATACGATGATCAGTCGTATAACAGAAATATATATAGTTTTCTACTAGTAAAGGGACGAACCCGTACTCCCGGTTGTCACCCTTGTTATGTATTTTTTTTATAAAATTATGGAACTATAAAATATTCAATATTTTTGCATAATTGGATTATTCGTGATTTTTCGGAAATTTTGACATAATTTTTGTATTTATTGGATTAAAATTATTACCCGTTAATTATTAATTTTGGGATAATTATTTTTATTAAATGATATAACTAGGCCCTAAATAATTTTGCGGGTATTATTTTTATAACTATAAATACCATTTATCTATTATTTATTATTATTTAATTAGAAAAAATTTAGAAAAATATATAAAAATTCTGAGAATCAAACTCAAATTTGAAGGTGATGCCAGTTTCATATGTCGATATTTTATTAACCAAATTGAAGCCCTCAGTCTCTTTTTTCATAATCCATTATCAAAATCACCAAACGATAAGTAAAATTTGAATTTGAATTTTTTGGGTTCTTGATGAAATTCGGGATTTTCGATTCAGGCGTTTTTGGTAGTTTTTGATTGTATATTGTTAGATATATTTGAGATGTCATATCTAATATGATTTGTGTTTAGTTTTTAGAACTTAACAATAAGACAAATCAGGATTTACTGAAATCAGGACTTACTGGAAGTCAGAACTTAATATCAGAACTTAAGGTCATATTAGAACTTAAGTGCGGGAAGACTTTCATATAAGGAAGGAAGCTGATTTACAGTAGAAGATCGAGACTAAAGCAAAAGAAGATATACATGGAAAGAGTTAGAAGACTGGAAGAGTTGTAGAAGATATCAGATTGATATATTTTAGGAGAAAAAATTATATTCCATATCAATTAGAAGTTATCTTGTAATTGTATACTATATAAACACAGACTTAGGGTTTATACTATATGTGTTATCATTATCGAGAAGATTATACATTGTAACCTATCAACTCTTAGTGATATTTGTTCATCACTGAGAGAGAGAATAGTTCCATTGTAATAAAGTTTATCATATTGAATATATCTGTTTACTGTTACTTGTGTTCAAAATCGATTTGATTCTAGTAACACTGTATTCAATCCCCTTCTACAGTGTTGTGTGACCTAACAATTGGTATCAGAGCTTTTCTGTTAACACACATACAGTAAAGATCCAAAAAATCATGTCTGAAGAAGCACAAACTCCAACCAAGCCCACCAAAACTGAAGAAACTCAAAAGACTCAAACCCACAGTTGATATGAGACTATTAGGGTTCCCATACTGAGACCTTTTGAGTATCCAATATGGAAAGTGAAGATGGCTATGTTTCTGGAAGCTACAGATCCAGAATACCTTGACAGAATTAATGAAGGACCACATAAGTCTACCAAGCTCTCTGTTGTAGTTGTTGATCAACCAACAAAGACCATACCAAAGGAGAAAGGTGAATACACAGCTGAAGACATCTCATTTATTGCCAAGGATGCAAAGGTAAGGCATTTGCTGCATAATGTCATTGATAATGTCATGTCAAATAGGGTACTACATTGCAAGACTGCAAAGGAGTTATGGGAAGCTTTGGAGACAAGATGTCTGGGAACTGATGCAATCAAGAAGAACAGGAGGACTATACTCACTCAAGAGTATGAGCACTTTGACTCAAAAGCTGATGAATCTTTAACTTACTTATATGACAGGTTTGTCAAACTCTTGAATGATCTGTCACTGGTGGACAAGGAATATGATCTTGAAGATTCAAATCTATAAAATTCCTTTTAGCCCTTCCTGAAAGTTGGGATTTGAAGTCTACTACCATAAGAAATAACTATGACCTTAGTGAAACTACTCTTGATGAAATTTATGGTATGCTCAAGACTTATGAACTTGAGATGGATCAAAGGAGCAAGATGCATGGAAGAATGTCAAGGACAGTTGCTCTTAAGGCTGAGGAGGAAACTCCTAAATTGGCTGCCTCAAAAAGGGGCAAAGGAAAGGCTCTCATCATAAAGTCTGATTCAGAGTCATCATATTCTGATGATGATGATTCAGAAACTGAAAGTTTACCTGAAATAGATGTTGATGAAGAGATGATGAAATTGTGTGCTCTTATGGTAAAGGGTATCACAAAGATAGCCTACAGGAAATTCAGAAAAGGCAAGAAGTTTTCCAGGAAAAGTGGAAGTTCTGATAAGATAGGGTTCAGAAAGTTTGAACGCAAGGGAGGAACGTCTCAAAGAGGAGACAACTCAAATGTCAAATGCTACAACTGTGGTCAAAGAGGCCACATATCTCCTGACTCCAAGAAAGGAAAAAGTGACAAAGGCAAGGCACTTGTCACAAAGAAGAAAAGCTGGACAGACACTTCAGATTCTGAACATGAGGTGAACTATGCCCTGATGGCAAATGCTGATAGCAGTCCTGAAACTGCTGTATTGAAGGTACCTCAAACAACTTATGCCATACATACCGATGATATTATTGAGTTGAGATTATATCTTAAAACCATGTTTATTAGTTATAGAGATCAGACTTTAACATGTGAAAGATTAACATCTGAAAATCTTGCTTATAAAAAGAGAAATGATTATTTAGAAAAGGAGTTAGTTTTTCTTTATCAAACTAAGAAAGAAAAAGATGATGCTTTATATGTTAGAGATGAAGTGTTAAAATTGAATTAATCTCTAAAAGCTGACTTAGAAAAGGAAAGAGAGATTATCAGAACTTGGACTAACTCTGACGGAACAACTCAGAATCTATTAAGTAGTGGAAACTAGAAAGAAGGCTTAGGTCATGGAGATGATAAAAGTGAAAAAGGAACTGAAGAAATTGAGCTAATTGTTTTTAAACAGACTGCTAAGCCCAAGGTAAATCCTGTTAAGTTTGTAGCAAAAACTGTAAAGTCTGATTATGAAAAGATGAAAGAGTCCGTGACAGAAGTTAAGGATAAGTCAACTTCTGACAAATTAAAACAGGATAAACCAGCTGAAGTCAACATAGGCTTAATGACAAAGAAGCAGCTTAAGCATAAGCTGAAAGAGATTAGGAATGTCAACAAGTTAAGAGTCAGTCTGTTAGGTTTAAACCACAAAATCCTTGTTTTTATTGTGGTAGTTTATGGCATTCCATTTATACTTGTAAGGAATATCATAGTTTGTACTATGATTATTATCAAATAAAATCTTCTTTGAAGAAAGTTACTTTAATTCCTTCTAGTGTAAAGTCTGATGCAAAGTCTGATATAAATTCTGAAATTAAATCCGCTATAAAAGCTAACAAACTTAAGAAGGCCAAAGGATCCAAGCAAGTGTGGGTCCTTAAAACTAACCATTAGTGGTCTTTGTGATTGCAGGGCAACAGGAAAAAACATCCTAGTGTTGGACAGTGGATGTTCAGGACATATGACTGGAAATAAAGCCCTGCTATCAGATTTTGTGAAGAAACTCTGGGATATGGCAATATAAATCTTGGGAATGTCACATTGAATCAGTAGCTCTTATCTCAGGACTTAAACACAGTCTGCTAAGTGTGAGTCAAATCTGTGACAGAGGTTATCATGTGGATTTCTTTGAAGAACACTGTGAAGTTGTAAGCAATTCTACAGGCAAAGTGGTTCTGAAAGGTTACAGGCATGGTAACATTTATGAAGCCATACTTTCAACAAGTTCTCATGGTTCTGCAATCTGTCTGTTGAGTAGAGTATCAATTGAAGAAAGCTGGAATTAGCACAAAAGACTCTCTCATTTAAATTTCAAGAACATAAATGAGCTAGTAAAGAAATATCTTGTGAGAGGACTGCCAAAATCAGTATTTGCTCCTGATGGCCTTTGTGATTCATGTTAAAAGGCAAAAAAAAAGAAAATCTTCTTTCAAGAGCAAAACTGAATCCTCAATTCTTGAGCCTTTTCACTTACTGCATGTTGATCTATTTGATCCAGTTAATGTCATGTCTATTGCAAAGAAGAAATACGATATGGTTATAGTGGATTAGTTCACAAGATACACTTGGGTGTATTTCTTGCTTAAGAAGAACAAAACTGCATCTACTCTAACCGATCATGTCAGACAGCTGGATAAGTTGGTTAAAGATTTTGTTAAAATCATAAGAAGTGATAATGGCACTGAGTTCAAGAATTCAATCATGGAAGAGTTCTGCAAAGAGCATGGAATAAAGCAAGAATTTTCTGCACCTGGAACTCCACAGCAAAATGGAGTTGTAGAAAGAAAGAACAGGACTCTCATTGAAGCTGAACGAACTATGCTTGATGAAGAAAAGATACCAACCTACTTTTGGGTTGAAGCTGTGCAGACTGCTTGTTTTACACAGAATGCTACACTTATAAACAAGCCTAGAAAAACATCATATGAGATGGTGAAGAAAAAGAAGCCAAATCTGAAATACTTTCATGTATTTGGATGTAAATGTTTTGTTCTTAAGACTCATCCTGAACAGCTGTCAAAATTTGATCTAAAAGTTGATGAAGGAATTTTTTTTGGAATATCCACTTTCCACAAAAGCCTTCAGAGTCTAATATTTAAGAACAAAGGCAATGTATCTTTTGATGATAAGAAAATTTTAATGATCATGAGCAGCTGAGATTTGAAAATGAAGATTTAAATTCTGATTCTGTAAATTATGATGACTTAAACTCTGATCCTGTAAGTTCTGATGGGTTAAGTTCTGATGTCATTGAAACTGTGGTAACAACTCCAAAGGAAAATGCACATGTCCAGGGGGAGCAAGCTAAAGATCCTACCATAACTCAAGACTCTCAAGAAGCATCAGAACCTGTCACTGGCTCTTCAAGTTCTGATTCATCAAGTTCTGATGAGCCAAATTCTGATAATTCTGGAAACTCTGATACTTCAAATCCTGAAGGATCCAACTCAAATTCTGAATTTTTAGAGAGCATAACTACAGGGGGAGCATCATAAAATGCTGATAGAGACAGCATGGATCATGAGGGAGGATCAAGTTCTAGATATGCAAGGAAGTGGACCAAATCACATATATCTGACTTAATAATTGGAGATCCTGAAGCAGGTGTCAGAACTAGAACTGTAACATCAAATGAATGTCTCTATCATTATTTTCTATCTCAGACTGAACCAAAGAAAGTGGAAGATTCTCTTCAAGATGTTGAATGGGTGCAAGCAATGCAGGAAGATTTGAATGAATTTGAAAGAAATAAAGTCTGGACCCTGGTGCCAAGACCAAAGAACAGATCTATTATTGGCACAAAATGGGTGTTCAGAAACAAAACTGGTAGTGATGACATAATTACAAGGAACAAAGCAAGGCTGGTTGTTAAAGGCTACTCTCAACAGGAGGGTATTAATTATGATGAAATATTTACACCAGTTGCTAGATTTGAAGCCATAAGAATCTTTTTGGCTTATGTTGCTCACAAAAAGTTTAAAGTCTTTCAAATGGATGTGAAAAGTGCTTTTTCCATTGAAGAATTGGAAGAAGAGGTATAAGGTGAACAACCTCCAGTATTTGTAGATCCAAAATTTCTTAATCATCTATAGACTTGACAAAGCACTTTATGGCCTTAAGCAAGATCCAGGAGCATGGTATGAGACTTTAACTCAATTCCTTCTGGGAAGTGGATTTCACAGAGGTACAATTGATAAAACACTGTTCTACCTCAACCATGCAAAGGACTTACTTTTGGTACAGATATATGTTGATGATTTCAAATTTGGTTCTACAAATACCAAACTCTATGAAAGGTTTGCAAAGCTAATGCAGTCAAGATATCAAATGAGTAAGATGGGAGAACTTAGTTATTTTCTGGGACTTCAAGTCAAGCAAAATGAAGAAGGTACTTTTATCTGTCAATCCAAGTACACCAGAAACTTACTTAAAAAATTTGGAATGCAAGACTGTTCAACTACATCCACTCCCATGGCCACTGCAACCAAGTTAGATAAAGATACTGGTTCATCAGTAGATATTACTAACTACAGAGGTATGATTAGCTCTTTACTCTATTTAACTGCAAGTAGACCTGATATCATGTATGCTAACTATCTTTGTGCAAGATTTCAGGCTGATCCAAGAGAACCTCATCTAATAGCTGTGAAAAGAATTTTCAAGTACCTCAAGGGTACAGCTGATCTAGGATTGTGGTATCCTAGAGAATCAGATTTTAAGCTAATAGGTTACTCAGATGCAGATTTTGCAGGATGCAAAATAGACAGGGAAAAGCACAAGTGGAAGCTGCCAATTTCTTGGAGGCAGATTGGTTTCTTGATTTAGCAAGAAATAGAAATCAATTTCCACATCAACTGCAGAAGTAGAATATATTGTTGCAGGAAGCTGTTGTGCACAGATTCTTTGGATGAAGAATCAGTTACTGGATTATGGGTTAGAATTTTCTAAAATACCTATTTACTGTGATAATCAAATTGTTATTGCTATGACAGGTAATCCAGTTCAATACTCAATGACAAAGCACATCAGCATTAGGTACCATTTCATAAGGGAACATGCGATGGAAGGTACAGTGGAATTGCATTTTGTTCCAACAGATCAACAACTAGCAGATATCTTCACAAAACCACTATGTGAAGCTACTTTTACAAGACTGGTAAATGAACTTGGAATGGTTTCAGGCTCTTTCTATAAATCTGCTTAGTTTTTGTTCTCATGTATCAGATTTTATGATCAATATTTACATATTGTCTTATCTTCATGTAATATGTACCTAAATTGTAATACATTAAATGTTGATTATTATCTGATGTGGATCTATATACTCTGATAGTGATTTGAATGTTCTGTGACTATTCAATCCAATGAGGATTACTCTGCTAGATGCTGACCTAGTAGTCTTTAACATACTAGAAATCCCATGTTTGAATTAGTTGTTTATGTGGAAATTCATTAACACAAGCAAATTCTGATTTTGAGCTTAGTCAAATTTACTTTGTATATCTTATTACTAAGTCACAAACTAGATTATTGCTTCTTATCTGTCAAATTCTGATGTCAGTAAATCTTAAGGATGAACCAAATGCTGATAAGCCTCACTTATTTGAAGAAAAGAAAAGAAAAGTAAAATCAGTACTCCTTTGAGATCTAGAGTAAATATGTGGAAGGGAAGACCCAAGTGCATTGCTGGTATTAAGTAATATGCATTAGAAAAGAAAATAAATCTTTCTTGGTGACTTTTCACATTCTCTGATTACTGGAGAAATACTCTGATAATAGCATAAATTCTGATAGCAGTTGTGACTCATTTACACTGAGAAGCCACTGTGAAAAAGAATTCTAAAAGATGCATAAAATGAGCACAAACAGTTGAGGTGGATTCATGCACAAATTTATCCAATAGTAGACTTCATTATTAATGACAGATTTTAAGCACTTTTCTTAGTTATGCCTTATCTCTAAGATGTACTGAAGTATATCAGATTTTAATCTTTATCTGATATTTTACTAAATGCACACACTCTTACTCCATATGAATGATGAAAATTAATGTGGTGATTAAGTTGTTTTTGATAAACAGGTAAGTGTCATTTGCATAAATTCCGAGGACAAGTTCTGATGGCAGTTTTGATGATTAAACTCTGAAGAAACAAGTCCGTATTTGTATGAAGAATCACAGATACAAACATTCACTTTTTGAGTAGAGAAGCCATATTCTGATGATTGTTAAAATCTGATAAAAGTCAATTTCTCATATTCAATCCTGATGGAATCTCTGATGCTTACGTGGCATTACTCCTTACTTGACTTATTTGTGGTAAATACTGTAACGGTCATATTTAATCAGAACATAATTAGGTGAGATAAAAACAGTCATAATTATTTGGGTTAGTGGTAAACGTGTTTGTCTTGAAAAACTGCATGTGCATATTAATTATTACTTATTTCTCATGCCCACTAACTCTGCTTTAACTATTTACTGCTGACAGGTGTACAAGTGTCAGTTTTACTTCTAAAAAGGACTGCTGAGTGGAGAGAGTATATATATGGGAGTTAAAAGATTTTCTAATCTTTTACCTACTTTTCTATTCTTAATCTCTCTTATTCTCTCTCTCTCTACTATTCTCTGAAGCTTTTTCATACAGGACTTTTATCAAACACCTTGTGCACAATATATTTTCTCACTTATTTCTTACATAAATGGCACCAAAAGACATTATATTCAATGGAGCGAAGTTTGTCCCCAACAATTACTTGGCTATTCTTAGCAATAGTGAAGCTCCATCAGATCTTCATTTCGTTCAGGACTTTCTCGCTAACTCTGAGATAGGTTATGCACTGACCCAACCAGACACATTCTCATGAACTCAAGTGTTGGAGTTCTGGAGGTCAGGCGTGTATGATGATGGTGGTGCTAATGGGTCCCCAAGTATTGTATTTACAGTAGGGGAGGATGCCCATGTGGTGACTTTGGCCACAGTTCGACAAGCACTCCATCTGCCAGAGAACTGCACATATTCAACAATTGAAGAGCCAGTCCTTTAACAGCTAATGGCCAATATGGGCTATGAAAAGACTCTGGCGAAGCTGGGACAGTTGAAGAGACCCCACATAAGGAGGGAATGGAGTTTCTTCTTCGACTGCATCACTAGGACTTTTGCAAATAAGTGTTCAAATTTTGATGCAATCCCAATTCTCAGTCAACAAATCGGGTATGCTTTCATAAATCAAACTCATTTTGATTATGCAAATGTTGTTTTAGGCTTTATTGGGGATAGGATGACAGAAGATAGAAACATTGTATATTTTGCTAGATTATGTCAGCTTATTTATAGTTCTTGTTGTTCTGATGCACCCCAATTAGCTAGTGAGTTAATTGAACCATTTAAGCTAGCAAAGAGAGCATTTACTGGCTTATTATCTGCTGAAAATAAGAAAACGGTTTTGAGACCCCTCCAAATCCCACAATCTGTCAAAAAGTTTTTGGTAAACTCTGACCCATCCACATACACTGCTCTATATCCTGATGTCCAACCATCCCAACCTCCATCAGAACCTCCAACCACTGCATGACCAACCACTTCTCAACCACAACCACAACCTACCATCAGGACATATTTCAAACCAACACAGTCATCTCAACCTCAACCATCAGCACATACAATCAGACCTTCATCTTCCAAATCTAAGAGGACAAAGTCCGTTCCTCAACCTCCACAAAAGAGAAGGAAAATGATTCTTAGGGATGAATCTGATAGTGAAGAGGAGCCAGTACAGGTTCATGCATCAGAACCTGTGACTGTTGAAGCTGAAAATGTGATTTTTCAGAAAGAAGTTGAAGCTGAGAATGTCACTTCTCAAAAAGAAACTGCAGCTCAAGATTCTGATTCCTTCATAAGAAAGAGAACTCTAAGTTCTGATGGTGCTAAAGAAACCCCTTCATTGGAAAGAAGATTGAAAAAAATGAGGGCAAAGAGTTATAATGCTAAGCCTACATCTGAGGATACAACTGAAGCTGAGGAAGGGGATCAAGAATCTCTGATCTCATCAGAACCTGTTGTAATTGAAGCTCTGCCATCCCCTACTCAAGCTCAAGATACTGTCCCAACACCTCTTGTCTCTCCTATTAAAGTTACAGATGATGCTGAAGAACAAGCTACAAATTCTGAAATAGATATTCACAATCTGAATATACCAAATGTTCTTTATCTGGAAGCTCCACCTACAGCAGCTTAGACATCTCCAACTAATTCTCCAATATTAAATACTGATGCTGAGATACCATCTACACCAATTCTGGATCAAGAACCTGAAGATCAGAATTTAGATGAAGATAAAGCAGAAACTCTTATAGCCTCACACACTGTTGTGTTATCAAAGGATAATGAGTCTTCATCAAGCTCTGGAGATAGTGTCTCAGTACATACTCCAGCTCCTGTGCCTTAAAAAGAAGCACTGGTCAAGAAATTTGTTGAACAGGATGCTCATGTACCTTGGGATGAAACTCATAGGGAGTAGAGTGGACCAAGAAGTGGAATGAAACTGATTTTATTCCAAGCTCTAAAGTTCTGACAGAGCACATTGCTAAAGCTGATGAGTTTGTGATAAATTCTGATGCCAAGACACAAATCAAGATCACTTCTCTATCTACCAAGAACCTTCAAGGTCTACACTCGCAAACTCAAGAAAAGGTTGATAAGCTTCTTGAAAAAGCTAAAAAGCTAGATATAGAGACCAAGCTTGATAAAAAGAGGTTTATTAGACCTATATCTGAAAAAGTAGAAGCAATTCAGATAGCTCAAGAGAAACAACAAGCCCAAATCTCTGAGGTCCTGGCTAATCAAACTTCTTAACAGGCTCAATTGAATGATATTCAATCTTCAGTGGAACTTCTTCTCTCACTCCTATTATCAGATGATGCCAAAAAGGGGGAGAAGATAGTTAAGTCCAAATGCTCTAATGATTAAATACTAAAGAAAAAAGATGATGAAGCTGATGACTAGGGAAACCCTAGTAAGGGTAGAGGTCAAGTTCAAAGTAAAGGGCGGAGCAGCAAGGTTTCTTCAAGGAAACTAATTACTGAAGCAAGCAAATCTTCTACTCAAAAGAAGACAAGTTCTGAAGCTGCTCAAACTCAAAATCTGATAGCATGTACTGAAACTCAAAATCTGATATCAAGTTCTGATGAGCAAAATTTGATGACAAATCCTGATATTTAGATACAAGGTGGAAGTCAAGATTCTCAAAAGTTTATGCAAACTCTGAAGCTCAAGGGAAAGCAGACTACTGTCTACTACAAGGATCCCAAGATTCAGACATTTGATGAGGAAATTGGTAGAAGATTATTTCTGAAGCATAATCCAGGAATGGATTTAGAAAATCTCAAGGAGCAAGAAGCTAGATTTAAAGTTGAAAAGAAAATCTAAAGCCAAAAGCTTATGTTGCAAAGAAACCTCCAAGGCCTAACGTAAATGGCATTGTGATCAAGGAGAAGTCAGCTACCGAGGCATCAAATCCCAAAACAAGATCAGAATCTGAGATTGATCCCAAAGACAAAGGGAAAGGGAAAGTTGATGAACCAATCAAGCCACGGGAGATGAAAATTTCTCAAATCTTGATAAAACCTTTGTGAAAAATGGTTCAAGTTACTGATGACACACTTGCTGAAGATGAAGATGTTCAAACTCTGAAGAAAAGGAAGATTTCTGAAGAATCAAAGACAACCTCTGACAAGGCTCAAGTTGTTCAGAGTCAAGAATAGAAAGCTATAACAGAAATAACAAGTTTTGATAAAGTCATCAAGTCAACCTCTGACAATGCTCAAGTTGATTTAGATAAAATGGAAGTAGCTGATAGAAAGAAACTTCTTTGGAAAAATGTCAAACCATCATATCCAAAGAAAAGTCAATTACTGTCTACTTTCATGACTATTGGGTTAAATGCTAGAGAACCAAGAGACATGGCTGGACTAGGTTCTGATGAAGCTAAGATTAAAATAGGAGTTGAAGTTGCTACTAGAGATACATTTCTATTGACTGACAGACCTCTTGAAGATGGTACACGGAAACACCTTGATAAGGTTATCTCTGTTCAAGTGGTACTGGATGCTCATAACAAGCACAATGTCAAGGAAAATCTGATTCTATTTCTTGAAGATGGAAGGACATATCAAATGTCAGAATCAGATGTGTTAAACAAATCACTGAAAGAACTTCAATTCTTTCATTACCTTTAGAGGTAAAGTCTAATATTACCAGGAGATGGTCAAATTTCATATTGAAGAATATCAGAGATAAAGTAAGAATTTCTAGTTCAAGAGTTACAGAATTCATTCCTAGTATTGTTGAAAATGATGGAAGTGAAATTCCAATGAAGAAGGATTCTGCTAAGCTTGAAGTGATATTGAAAGAGAAATGTTTGTGCTACAATGAAGATTCTTCTCATCCTAGGGTAATAAGACTGAATGATGGTTTAGAAAGAAACCATATCTCTGCTTTAAGGACTGCAATCTACCATATTGGAAGTCAGAATAAAGAGATGAAGCAAGTTAAGACTACACTCTCTCAAGTCCTGAGGATTAAAGAAGAAAAGCTGATATCAAGCTTTGTCAAGAATCATTATAGATTCAGATTGACTCAGTGAGATTGGTAAAAGCTACAAGGACTATAAGTTGTAGTTAGTTATCTAGTTAAACTCTTATTGTATTTGTAGTTAAATGTTTTTGACATCATCAAATATATTAACTTGTATATTTTGCATAATTTACAAGTTGGGGGAGATTGTTAGCTATATTTGAGATGTCATGTCTAATATGATTTGTGTTTGGTTTTCAGAACTTAACAACATGACAAATCAGGACTTACTGAAATCAGGACTTACTGGAAGTCAGAACTCAATATCATAACTTAAGGTCATATCAGAACTTAAGTGCGGGAAGACTTTCATATAAGGAAGGAAGCTGATTTATAGTAGAAGATCGAGACTAAAGCAAAATAAGATATGCATGGAAAGAGTTAGAAGACTGGAAGACTTGTAGAAGATATCTGATTGATATATTTTAGGAGACAGAATTATATTCCATATCAGTTAGAAGTTATCTTGTAACTATGTACTATATGAACACAGACTTAGGGTTTACACTATATGGGTTATCATTATCGAGAAGATTATACATTGTAACCGAGCGGCTCTTAGTGATATTTGTTCATCATTGAGAGAGAACAGTTCCATTGTAACAGAGTTTATCATATTGAATATATCTGTTTACTGTTACTTGTGTTCAAAATCGATTTGATTGTAGTAACACTGTATTCAACCCCCTTCTATAGTGTTGTGTGACCTAACATATATATAGCTTAATTATGTGATTTCCAGTTGATTCATGTATTTAATTTTTGTGTTTGACTCGCCAAGGTGTTAAGTCGAGTTCATAGGTTTTATTTTTTTAAGTTTTAATTTTTTGCATAATAGACGAATTGGTGATTGATTTTAATTACATGATTGATAGGAATATGTTGTAGGCTTGATGATACTTTACCAAAAGACCTTAGTAGATTTAATTTAGTGAATTTGTAGCTTTCACCTGATAATCTTATTTATCATCCATTGAAAGAGTAGCTTATAGTTAAATAAGTTTTTGTAGCACATTCCTGTATACTGTAATGTCTTGAAGGATTAGAAGTTGTAGGATATTCTAAATCATGTTGCATTCTAGTAATATGTAAATTAGGTTGGCTAATTATAAATATTATATGCCTTGTAATTTTGCATAAGTGAAATTGAGTCAACTTCTATGGAAATACTTTCAACGATTTCTACAAAGCTTCGACGGATGACCCAAGTTCCAATCAACGGATGATCTAATAGAGTCGTGACTGTTACGACCGGCATTTTGTGTAATATTATTAGTGAACTTTGTATAATATTAGAGCCGATTATAAATATACGTAGTGATTGTACGTTTGTGTGAATGGAATTTGCTGCGTTATAAGTTACTTTATGTAGATTATAAATTTTTCAAAGAAAGAGTTTTACTATTTGCCTTTATTTTTGATTTATAAGGAATATTCTATACCTTGGAAAATTTTCTTTTAAAAATTATTTCATTCACAAATTTCAAAAGTGATCTCATAAAATTTCTAAAAATCCAAGTAATTTTATGGTATAACTTTTATAATTTTTGAATTATTAATTTTATTTATAAAAATTATTCTTTGCAACTAATTTTTTATTTAATTTGCATTTTACTCTTTTGCCCATGCATGCAAATCACTTCTAATTCAACTCAAGGGCACTAGAGTAAATAAACACCCCACTAACAACTTCTACCAAGGCCACTTTATCAAAACACCCTTGCATGCATTTTTACTTTCAATAAGAGAAGGGAGACAGTGGTAAAAGCACACTCCACTCACCAATTTGCATAAGTGTAATGATTTAACCTCAATCAAACTCACACAACCACATTCACTTCACTCCAACTCATCTCTCTCTTTTTTTCTCTCTTCCCCCTCTCCTCCTTGCTCTCGGCCGAAACCCCCATCCCCGCTCCCTTCCATCATTTTTCCATCCCATTTATCATCTCCCCTAGTGTAATTCTCCTACCTACATTTATTTTATATACTTCCCAAGAGTTTTGTGAATGGGAGATGAAGTTTCATGGTTGCATGTGTAGCTTTTATGTGATCTCCAAAGAGAAACTCTTGATTCTTGTGAATTTATGAGCTCTCTATGAGATACATTTCATATATATTTTAATATGGAGAAACCATGCCTTAAAAACATTTGCATGATACTGAAATTTCACTATATAATCATGTTTAACCATGCATGCTAGTTTTAAGGTGTTAATATGATGATCAACCATGTTGTGTATGCTACTCTTCTCGAAATCATGTTTTCATGTTTAAAATTTTATAAATTCGAATTATTTATGCTTGAAATAGATTGTTTCCATGATATATTGCTTAATAATAGTTAAGAGAAGATACATTTCATGATTATTAGGGTTGAGTAATATGTTCAAGAAGAATTTACAAGAATATAAATTCCATGTTTAGCCGAACCCTTGTTAAGTGTTTTTCTTGAGTTGCATGTTGTATTTTTTTATTTGCATGTAAGTGTACTAGGGCATGGATGATCTCCACTCCTGTTGAGGATCTATTTTAGGATGTTGATGCACTAGGTTTGCTTTGGTAAACGTTGGATTCTTGGTTAATAAGTGGGAGTTAAGGTGGAAAGGGTTTGGTTAGTGTTTGTATTTTTCCAGAATTTTGCACTAGTTTGTGGGGAAGTTTTGATTGTGAATTTGTTGTGCACTTTGAGGCCCAAGCCACCAGAAGCTAGAACTAGGAGTATATAATAGGTTTTAGGTGTTTGTTGGAGGTTTGTAAGACGTTTGGTTAGGTGCACGAGTGGAATCACAAAATTTGTCCAGCAGGGGACAGTTTTGTTGCAACTAAGAAATGGGAAGTTTTGACCATGTCATAGGTAGGCCCTTATTAGGCCCTGTTGGGCCTTAGTTAGAGGGAGTGTCAGAGGAGTGTTTCCAGCCATAGTTCATAGGATTTGAGTTAGAATAATATGTCACAAGTTAGTTCAAGTCAGGACCTTTTCAGCCCAGAAAAATAGGGGAACCATGGACTTTAAGCTTAGGCCTAGGGAGGCCCAAGCTAGGCCCTTGAGCCACATCAAGTTTGGGAGTTGTCTTATGATCAGAAGAGTCTAGTGTAGAAGTTTTGGAGGTAAAATTGTAGTGTAAGAGTGTCTAATGTACCCAATAAACCTTAGATGTCATTCTGAAATTTACCATAGTAAGCACCTTCACTTACCACATAGTTTTAGAGCACTTATGAGTGAGGCATAGGTTGACCACTATAGTTGCAAGATAGAATAAAGCCAGTAGAGTGAAAGGCCCAAGTGAGGGTCAATAGGATTTGGATGTTTTAGTAAAGGCACATCGAGTTAGGATGCCAAAATTTGGAGATTTTGTCTAGTTTAGCGATCAAGTGACTTAAGTTGTGGAGCGAGATCATCGAAGCCTAGTGTTGCAATATGGTATGTGTGATATTATTTGGTACTTAAATATGGTATGTGAGTATATGTGGCTATGTGTATTATTATGTTTATAAGGTGATTATAAATTGCGTGCATATAGGCCTAAGTGCCATTTGTGTTTAATTTCGGGTTGTAAATAGGTTGAGTTGGTGACAATATATTATAACGAGGTTATTATTAATTGTGTAGGATCTCGAGATAAGAGGGTAAACTTTCCATAAAGGTCGAGTAAAGCTTCCAGTTGCTCCTACTTTCCAGTCCAGTCCAGTCCAGCCTTTCTCAAGGCAAGTGATTCAACCTATTTTTTTTAGTTTACACTGCGAATGTGTGATAACTAGTTCCTATATATATGATACGAGTATCCTGATTTATCTTGTTATACCTGAACCAAGTGATTCTCAAATCTATCTTTGTATTATATAGAAATGCCATGAACCCTCAAGTATTTATTGCAAGTAGATCAAAAGACATACCATGCTAGTATACAAAAGTAATTGTGATGCCATGATAAGATAGAGATTTGTTATAATACTTTATTGATCCTTTTGATTAACATGCTATTGATTCCTGAGAAATCTTGATATTGCACCCTGATGCTTTGATTCAACTCTTGTAATAACCTCGATAGAAACTTTATCTTGATACCTAAAAGCCAGTCACTCCTTAAAGTCGTTCATGATTGTTTGATAACCCTATTCTTACCCTAACACATGATACCCTATTATACTTCGAATTAATGCTCACCTTCTTTGTATTTTAATACATATACCTTATCTGGAACCATTACCTTAAGCCTGATAAGGCTTTGTTCTTTCATATTATCCGATAGCCTTGCTAAATCTCCTTGTCAAAGTCCTTGTAAATAGAAACCTTTCAACTACCCTGATAGAGTAAAGTCTAGTGGATCATGGCCCTGAGATTTAATGAACATATTTCCAGTCTTTCAAAGTTGATCTATAATCCCTTAATAAAGATGTTTACTGTTTAAGAAATTTATTATCAATCGGCATCAGTTTTTGAAATGATTAAAAATTTGGATTTTCAGTCCCAAAGGGGGATAAATGTTTTCTTTAAATAGTGGATCTGGACTGAGACGCAAGTCCTTTCCACACTTAAATTGTAGTCTTAAAAGTTGCCTAGGGATCCCATTATGTTATAGAACCCAGCGAGGTTCGGGATTACTTTGCGGCTGATCACCGGCTGTAATCCTAGCGTCATAAAATGGTTTTTTGATTATGAAATGGTTTTGGAAATGTTTTGATATATCTCATTGTTATTCTTTGAAATATATCTCGATTTATGTTTTGTACCGTATTGTTTAGCACTTGCTGATCATTTGGCTCACTACTTGCTTTCACCCTGATATTACGGCTAGCGGCTATGGTTAGATTCAAGCAGACAACACGTAAGACTTGTGATGCCGATGCGTATGTTCGAGCTCAGGTAGAATAAGAGATAGTTTTGTGTGATAACTCGATATTAAAACTAGTTGTAATAGTTAATAGTGTTGGGCTGTTCCAAACCCTGAACTGTAAGATCTTGGATTCGGTTGTATTTACTTTCTTTTAAAATTTGTAATAGTTTTATATTATGTATTGTTAAGTTGGGGGTGTGACATTGACGGATGATCCAACAGAGTCTCGACGAATAACAAATTCAAACAGGATTTGATAGTGACTTGATAGTCACATGGGTTGATTGTATACAAAAGGAATGTGGCAGCCTGTAATCAGGATTATGAATATCAAGAAGCATTTCCATTTTCATGCTAAATTAAAGAAATACGAAGATGCTGGATGGAGAAATGGAGAAATGAAGAAACATGTGATTAGACTTATACATGTTTATTTTATTAGTTCGTCTTTTTCATATGTAACTTGGTAATATATAAACCAAGAGTAGCAATAGAAAAATATCAATCGATTGAAAGATTTGAGAAATAGATAAGGCATAATCTATTAAGAATTTCTCAGTTCTCTCTTTGTAATTCACTTGTAAGCAGCAATGTGCTCTTTGCATCACAGAGATCTTCTACATTATATATATATATGGTTGAAATAACAATCCACCAGAAAGTTTTTAAGCATCCTTGTTTATTTACTTTATGTTTGAATACTTAAATATTTTTGATCCGCACTTAGCATATTCATCCACAGTTATATTTATATTTATAAGAAGTTTTATAGATTGAAAAGAAACTAAGAATTACTTTCAACCCACTTCTGTAATTCTACTTGTTAGATTGTTTGGGAATAACAATTGGTATCAAAACAATTAACAACATGAGCACGAAGGATGTTGGAGTGAAGATCCCTTTCTTGAATAAAGACAACTACCACCATTGGAAGGTGAAAATGCACCTGCATCTTCTCTCTCAAGATGAAAGATATGTTGATTGTATTGAAAAAAGGTCCTCATATTCCTCGAAGAGCTGCTACAAACACTGATGGAGTTATAGGAAATGCGCAAAGTATTCCAAAGACACAATCAGAATGGACAGATGAAGACATTGAGCAAGTACACAAAGACAAGAAGGCTATAAACATTTTGTTCAATGGTCTTAGTGGAGATATGTTTGACAATGTCATCAACTGTAAATCTGCTAAAGAAATTTGGGATACAATTCAAATCGTAAGTGATGAAACTGAATAAGTGAGGGAAAATAAGATGCAACTTCTAATCCAGAAGTATGAGCACTTTCATTATGAAGACAGTGAATCTTTGAGTGACATCTTTCGTAGATTTTAAAAACTACTAAAAACACTAAAGCTGCATGGAAGAGTCTATCGGACGAAGGATTCAAACCTGAAATTCCTTAGATCTCTACCAAAAGAATGGAAGCCCATGACTGTCTCTCTTATAAATTCTCAAGATTACAAGGAATTTACTTTGGAGAGACAGTATGGCATTCTAAAAACTTATGAGCTTGAATTGAAACAGGTTGAGCAGATAGAGAAAAGAAGGAAGAATGGAGGATCTATAGCTTTGGTGGCTGAACAAGAGAGAGTGAAAGAGATAAAGGTTGAAGCTGCGGAATCTGCGCCAAACTCTAGGGTTTGTGAAGGCAAAGGAAAAGGGCTAGTGGCTGAGCATGAATATCATCTAAGTAAATATGAAATGGAAGACATAGATGAACATCTAGCTTTCCTGTGAAGAAGGTTTGCCAAGTTCAAATTCAAAAAGAATTTTGGGTTATAAACCGATGTCTTTTTTTTCAAACCGATATCTTCGCATGTATAGAGAAAGGTAATGGTCTTTAACATCGGTTTTTAGCCGATGGTAAAGATGTACATAAACATCGGTTTTTTAGCAAACTGATGTATAATTAGCCCTTTTTTGAATAAAATTTTAAAACTAGATTGTCAAAAATAGTATTTAGGAGGTTAAATAGCACTTTAAACATATAACAGGGAATCACTTTTAATCAATAGACATCAGATTCTTAAACAAATCGATCGGTTTTTTAAGTGAAACCAATGTACATTGGTCTGGAAGACATCAGTTTTCTTTCATTTTACTTTTATATACTTGAACAAAGCGATGTGTTTTAATATTGTAGACATCGTTTTCTTTCCAATAATTTGATTTGTTTTATTGGTTTAGACATCGTTTTTAGTTTTAGTAGGTGATGTGTTTTTAGTTGATTCACATTAGTTATATAACAAGAACCGATGTTTGAGTTCTTATTTTTTTAAAAATAAGCCTGTGCATTTGTGCATAAACCCAGAAAAACAAAAAAATACCAAATGAACATCCAACAAACAAACAAATTATATACTAAATTAACTTGCATGTCTACAACCAAAATCCAACCGCATTATCCGACAACCAACATATAACCATTCTGACGTCCAACAAACAACCAACATCCATATCTACAACCAAAAACCAATCCACCCATCCATATTCATCTCCATATTCCAACTAAAATTTATACAACTTAATATATATATCTAAAATTGACCAACATAAGAGGAACCAAAACAAGTAGCACTTTCTGGTGCATATTTAAACATACCAAATAAGCGACCACTAAAGTTTGCAAAAGCATATGGTTCCCTCACTAGTTTAAAAAGATGAAGTCATTAAAAACTTCATATCAACTCATGGATATATTCTGCAGCCTCCATTCACACCTCGTCAAGCTCGTCCGTCGTATAAGACAAACGGGTCTTGGTCGCCCACTAATTTTTAATAAACGTGACAAGGAATTAGCACATGAATAATTTAGAACTGTTTATTTTAATAGTTAACACGTGAATTAGATATACCTTGGTTCTAAATGTAATTTCTCTGTCTGAAATGATTTCTTTCATATAGCGCAGGACGACGTAGCCGCATTCATGAGCAATAGGTTGTTTGGGCGATCCCTTTACAAAATAACAAAATCAAAGTCAGAAGCAAAGAACGGGGGACTTTGCCAATCTGGAGAAACGGACTAAATGCAAAACTTACAACAAGGTTCTTTATTTTTTCCGGCTTATTTCCCCTTCTAGTTTTGGCATTAAAAGTTTTTATTGTGCTATGTGATAGAATGACACAATGTCAAAAAAATACCTAAAAATAATCTAGAAGCATATATATCAAAACTGAAAATGTTCACGTAGAGATTATCTTAACGGTGCTTTTTCCAACTTAGGAAAATGATGCGGCTGATACAAAGTATTGCAGATATAGATGTCACCCTCCCATATTATGACTAAAATCCAATGTTAACTGTTTTTTAAAACACATATAATAAAGTTAGAATGTGCGGAAAAAAATTAACTAAAAATTAATTGTAATAAAGTAAAAATTTACTTCTTGTTATGTGGCAGGAAGAATACACGATCAACATTCCCCTCTTTCAACCAATTGACAATGTAAGATTCAAAACCTTTGTTGAAGGAAAATGTAACACTAGGATCGCAGAAGGCAAACAGATCTAAATTATCATTCTCAGTGACCACAATATGCAAGTAGCTAAAAAAATGGGCTCATCAGCATATGCATTTGTGCAGAATAAAAAGAATCAAATAAAATTATGCTTACGCCATGTATGCCGCTATTGTAGAATTTCCGATCATGTCATACTCTAACAAGGAAATTTTATTTTCATGCAAAATAAATATTGTTTTCTCTACTCCAAAGACCTCTACATTGCACGAAATTGGCAAAGAGGCCCCAATAGCTTATATGTCTTTTCCCTGTCAAATTCTTCTTGCAGGCATAGCAACTCACTTTTTTCTTTTGACAAAGGTATTTCCTTAACCTTTTTCTGAAATTAATTAATCAATCATTTATTAAATATAGAAACCCCTTTTCTGAACATAATGTGAGAAATTATTGGCGTCAACATACCTTTTTAGTTACAGTCGGGAAGATTACCATGTCCCGAGGCCATGCTAAATATGAGCCAACAGCTTGGCGGACCGTCTCTATTTCACCACGTACGGGTACGGGAACCAAGGCTTCTTCTTGGATGCTGCCATCCACCAAAACATGAACACATCCAGCTAGCATAGGCACTTCATGTATTGATTTGTTCATATCCGAGTCTTCCAAAACCATGCCAAATGCAACCTTGTTCTTAATATTGTCCACAGCCAGCTCACATTTTTTTGCACCCTACAATTTTTAATGGAAGACATAAAATAAATAATTTATGCAAGCATTGTGTGTACTATCACATATTGATACTACATGCTTCTTACCTTTGGGTCAGATGGATCTTTGTCAAAAGCAATATATTCATTGTCATCTTCAGCCACCAACAATTCCTCCACAACAGTTGGTTTTACACCTTCATCAAGGATTCCATGACATGATGCTGCTTTTTCAGATAAATTTGGAGAAAATCGAGCCTTTAGAGCTTCAATCTGTGTCGTGAATTCCTTCTTTAATCTCTCCATCTCATCATCCCTCTGTCGATCACGGTCCATCAACTCAGCCTTTGTAATTCTTATTCGTTTCTCCTTAGGCAAATTGAAAAACAATGTTGGGGTGACGAACCCTCCAATGCCTCGAACCCGTCCTGAATGTTCAGGAGTTTCCAGGGTCGTGCTCAACACATCTACAACACCCAGTGGTTGAAATTCTCCGTTTTCCTTCTTCTCTAGCAAGGCATCTTGTCAACTGAAAATAAGAAAACAAAAAGTATAATTACTTGCTTCAAAGCTTGTAAATTCTACTAAAATATTTTACTTATAATTTTGGCATTTATTTCTTCCACTTCTTGTCATATTTCCCATATTTTTTCTTACGGCCCTTTTGCCAAAAAATCGCGCTATCTTTCTTCTCCCTAGGCTGCAACCTCCCTGCTTTTATCTGTTTCAAATACAGAAATATTTAAAATCCATGAAAAACAAACAAAAAAGCCAACAACATTGACAGTTTCTTACTTCCTCTTCTTGTAAACCGATATACCCTTTCCTCGATATGTGGTGTGGATATTTCCACTTTTTCACGTGCTCGCTTCGATCCTTACGCAATGGCTATAGAAAAACACCAGTTTTAACTTGCACCTCAAGATAATTAAATAAAAACTAGTGGCATTTTTTACAAATTTATAATATTTATAAATTTATAAATTTATAACTAATAAACTATGTTTGATGTGCCTAAATTTATTAATATATCATATGCTAAATTCAGATCACTAAATTAATAATAATGATTTTATTTAATTAAATAAATTTAATAAATTCAAATCACTAAATTTGTAGTTTTATTGTAGTCTTTTATCTAAATTATACACTATTTAAGTTATCTACTACACACAATATTTTTTTAAGTCCTATTAAAAACAATATTTATAAATTTTTTATACCTCCCATTTCTTCAAAGTCCTATCTGCAACAAATTTTTTTCAAGCATCCTTGCTCACATAGGAATATTTCTTTGGAGGTTTCCTAAGCTTTTTCTTTTGTCTACCAAACGGCATAACATAGGGGGAAGTCAACATAGTTTTGAATTGCCTCCACTTCACTCCTCCCGACTTTAGCACCAAAGCCTCACATTTGAGGAATTTTGAATGTACTTTAAAAACAATTAAAAATAGATGTAACAACAATTAAAAATAGATGTAACAACAATGAAAAACAGATGTAACAACAATTGCACATTGTCCTAAGAACATGTATAATTTTTACCTCAATATTAGATCATAAGTTGGCTTAGGCCACCTTAGGCCAACTTGCAATATCGATTGGAATCATAGTTCTAGCTAGCATCCTAATGTAGGACTGAAAGTTATGTCTAGTGTCTCCTTCAGGCTCTCCATACATATTGCATCTGACTTTAATTTTCTTTCCCTGAGCTTTCTCGACCACGAGTTTGTACATTCTTGAAATACCTCGCACAAATCCATACCTCTGTTTTGAAGTTTCAGTACCGGTTGCTGGTTGAGTTTCTGTTTCATTTGGTGTTTCTTTTGGTCCTTCAGACTGACCACTAGCATCTTCTGCTGTTCTAGATTCCCTACTTCTCTTCGGATTATTCTGCTTCTTAGCTGTCAGTACAGAGTCAGCTGCTTCAGTTGCTGTTTCTTTTGGCCCTTCAGACTGATCACATTGTTATGCTGCTTTGATCAGTAAAGGCAAGTCATTGGCTTCCTCGGCTGTTTTAGATTCACTACTTTTCTTGGAATTTTTCTGCTTCTTAGCTGCCATTTCAATCCTTCAATCTATAAAGTGTAACAAAATATTAGTACAAATATATGCAACCGATAAAACATGCAGATAGAACATGAATAATTAAACGAAATGATATACATCCAAAAGCAACTGATATAAATATGTGCATTAAGCGAAATGTGTAAATTGAAAGTGCATTCATATAAAATCGTAATATTAAATGATAGAACATGCCGATAGAACATGAATAATTAAGCGAAATGATATACATCCAAAATCAACTGATATAAATATGCGCATTAAGTGAAACGTGTAAAGTAGAAGTGCATTCATATAAAATGGTAACATAGTACATTAAGCGAAACGTATTAACTCTAGACAAGAAAGAAAATACAGGCAACATAGTACATAGTTTTACAATATATAAATATATTGTTCAGTTTTTAACCCAAATTCCTTCAACATTTTCTCTAACCCTATGCTCCATATCATCAGCAGCATCACATGCCGGGATATTAGAGCAGAATGGCTAATGCTCCATTGTCGTGTCTCCTAGGTCATCTTCATTATAGATATCGTGATAGTCTCGAATTATGGATTTTAATACAATGGACCAGGTAACATCAACCGGATCTTCAACATAAAACACTTGCTTCACTTGATCAATGGAAACATAATTATCCTTCTTGTGGCCGTGTCGACTAAAGTCCACAAGCGTGAAGCCAAGATCATCCACTTTAATACCTCTGTCATTCGATGCCCATTTACACAAGAATAAAAGGGCTTTGAAAGCATGGTAGTCCAACTCCCATATTTCTAGAATGATGCCATAGAACGTCATATCACTCTCAATTGGATTTAAATCCCTAGCACTACAAACTTGAACCGTCTTAGCGACTAAAGAAATACCGTTGTTCTGAACCGTTTGGCATCCAACTATCTTATCGTTTCTAAAAAAGCGGCGCGGTTTTCCTTAAGTTCACTCCTAACCTACACACATTGTCATTAACTACATATAAGCCACGTATTAATTATATGAAATAAAACTCACAATAAAAGTCAGAATAAGAGAAACCAACTTTTCTTTCAAACCAATCAGCAAATAGCTGATTATGTTCTCCCATGAGCCAATGAACACTCTTTTTCTTTCCTCGATGAATTTCTTAAAGATACTCCTTATGCTTTCTGAGAAAAAACATCTATATATTCACTCACAAGAATACTTACCAAAAAGATATGGCTTTACAAGAAAGAAAACTGAAATATAAGAAAATACTTCAGAATTGTTTAACAGGACAGTTAAATGTGCCTCATCGCGCTCTTTCTCATCGACTTCCTTCATTTTCACAATGGATAAGGGACCAGAAAGCCAGACTTGGTCTTTGGGAACACCAGCTGTTTTGCAACTCTCTTTAAGAAACTTGGTGCATAATTCTACCGATTCCTCACAAAGATAACTTTCGGCGATACAACCTTCCGGATGATAACGGTTTCGAACATAACTCTTCATCACTTTATTAAACCGTTCAAACGCATACATCCACCTATAGAACACTGGTCCACGCTAACGTAATTCCCGAACTAGGTGGACTATGAGATGTATCATAACATCAAAAAATGAGGCATGAATTTTTTTTTTCAAGCTTACACAAGGTCAATATCACATCTCACTGCAGTTTATCTAGTTTTGATACATCAACTACTTTGTTGCACAAGGAGTTAAAAAAGAAACACAATCGTATTATTGTGACCCAAACATGTTTTGGAAGAACGGATCGAATTGGAACTGAGAGCAACTGTTGGGGGAGGATGTGGCAGTCATGGGACTTCAACCCATAAATCTTTAAATCAGCCATGGACACGCAGTTTTTAATGTTCGATGCATGTCCATACGGATGTTTCATATTCAAGAATGACAATAACATTGTTCTTTTTTCATCCTTTGATAAAGTAAAAGTAGAAGGAGGCAAGTAGGTTTTCTTTTCTCCTACTGGAGCTAAATCAGCCCTAACACCCATGTCAAGCATATCACGACTAGATGCCTCACTATCTTTTGACTTGTGCCACATATTTAACAGTGTCCCCGTCAGATTCTCACACATATTCTTCTCGATGTGCATCACATCGAGACAGTGACGAATGTGGTTAAACTTCCAATATTTTAACTCAAAAAAAATAGACTTTTTCTTCCACGGATTATCAACCTTTTTGGACTTTTTTACTTCCTTGCCATAAGAAAATTAATATGTTCCTGTTGTGCTAACACTTCTTCACCAGAAAGGGGTGGACGTGGTCGCCGAAGCTCTTGTTCGCCGTTAAAAGCCAACTTTTGTCTCTTATAGGGGTGATGGTCAGCCAAATAATGACGATGGCCTTGATAACATATTTTTTTACTATGACTTAAATATTTGGAAATGGTGTCATCGCCATATATGGGACAACTCTTGTAACCCTTATTAATACAACCGGACATATTTGCATATCCAGGAAAGTCATTTATGGTCCACATCAAAACCGTTTTTAAAGTAAAATAGGATTTACTAAAAGCGTCATAGACATTTGGTTCACCTTTACCCAAAGCTTCTTCAAATCATCGATCAATAGCTCTAACTATACGTCAATATCATTACCCGACTCGTGCGAGCCAGGAATTAATATTGATAACATTATAAACTTCCTCTTCATGCATAACCATGGAGGAAGATTATAAGATACCAATACTACCGGCCAGCAGCTCTACCTATTGCTTAGGCCATTATTAAACGGGTTTATACCATCTGCTCCTAAAGCTAATCAAAGGTTTCTTGGATCACTAGCAAACAAAGGCCAGCGATAATCAATATTCCTCCATGAAGGAGAGTCGGTCGGATGCCGCATCTAACAATCATTTGACCACTTTTTTGAATACCAAATCAACTGTTCAGTGGTATCAGGAGATTTAAACATTCTTTTAAACCTAGGAATGATAGGAAAATACCACATAACCTTGACTGGACTATTTACCCTTAGTTTACCATCTTTCGCAACCTTCCAGCGAGATAAACGACATTTAGGACACTCAAGTGCATTAAGATTTATGCCCCTATAGAGTATACAATTATTTGGACAAGCATGAAATTTAATGTACTCGAGGCCCAAGTCAGATAAGGTTTTCTTTGCCTCATACGCATTAACCGGTAACACATGATCTTACGGAAGAAAAGAACCAACAAAAGTGAGAAGATCAGTGAAGGCGCTATCACTAATACCAAACCTAGCTTTCCAATTATGTAGCTTTAACATTGACTTTAACTTTATACATTCACTACCCATATACAAAGGTTGTTCTGCATCATCTACAAACCTATTAAAGTCATACGAATCATGATCATCCGAATTATAAGCAGCTTCACAAACGTCAACAGTTTCGGGTTGAGTATTTTGCTCCTTAGGTAGAAATGTACTATTGGCAGATGACCTAACACTCTTAAAACTAGTTTCTCCATGCCAAATCCAATCAGTATACCCCAAAATAAAACCTTCCTCATATAAATGACCCTGTATTACTTTTACGTTATATTTTATAAAATTAACGCAATGTCCACAAGGACAAGGGATGTTCTTAGGATCCTTTGAGTTTTCTTCTGCAAATATTAAGAAACTTTCAACCCCTATCTCATATTCTAAAGAATCCTTGTCTTTGAAAATCCATAACTTTTCTATATACTTTTAAGACAAATAGCAACCTAGCAACCTACATGTTTGTCATTTCAAACATTAAGAAGTAACACTTAATTGTTTACTTATTTAGGATTAAACATAATTAAACATATAAATTAATTATGCATATAAATTAAACATACGAATGCTTGTAATACGAATTCTTGTAACATGCATAATTAAACATATAAATTAATTATTACAACTACACATGTTTACACATATACAATTCCACACCTAGACTAAACAAGAACATAAACAAGAACAAGAACAAGAACATACAATGAGGAACATAACATAAACAACATAAACTAAACAGAACAAGAACAAGAACATACACAACATAAACTAAACATGATCCATACACATGCATCTATTAAAATTAAACAAGAACAAGCAGGAACACATGCATCTTTTTAAAGTAACAAAATATGCACATGTATGTGAAATCTTACCTAATCGAGCAAACCCACTTCAAGATTAACCAAACCCAGCTCCAGAGACCGACCTGAAACAAACTCGATTAAAATCAAAACATAAAATTTGAAATTAAATTTGAAAAAAGCATACTTTTTACACACTAATCGAGTAGTCCAGACTTTCTCCAAGGCTCTTCAGCACCAATCAACCTCGATTTATGAATTAATCGAGTTTAATTCATATAAATTTTAGGGGTTCTAGGTTAAAGAGAGTGAGTGAGAAGAGAGATAGTGAGAGATGAGAGAGAAGAGAGATAAGACAATGAGAAAGAAGAGAGAAGAGAGAATGAGAGAATGAGAGAGAGAGGGAAGAGAGAAGAGAGAATGAGAGAGCTGAGAGAGAGAGAGAAGGGGGAAACTATTTTAGTTAATGGGGGGGAAATGAAAATAAAAAAATTGGTTAAGGGGGAATTTTTTGGTGTATTAACGGGGGAAAGAAAGAAGCGGGCCTTTTTTATTTTTTTTAAAAACGATTATAGACATTGGTTGGTTTAGATACTGATGTCTTACAACACCTTTAACATCAGTTTTAAAGCAACCGATGTTAACATTGCTTTTAACATCGGTGACATTTCTAACCGATGTTAAAGGGGTGATGTCGTAGGCACTATTTCTAGTAGTGCATGAGAAGGAAGGATGATGGAGTGAAGATCCCTTTCTTGTATAAAGACAACTACCACCATTGGAAGGTGAAAATGCACCTGTATCTTCTCTCTCAAGATGAAAGATATGTTGATTGCATTGAGAAAGGTCCTCATGTTCCTCGAAGAGCTACTACAAACACTAAAGAAGTTGTAGGCAATAAGCAAAGTATTCCAAAGCCACAATCAGAATGGACAGATGAAGATAGTGAGCAAGTACACAAAGACAAGAAGGCTATGAACATTATGTTCAGTGGTCTTGGTGGAGATATGTTTGACAATGTCATCAACTATAAATCTGCTAAAGAAATTTGGGATACAATTCAAATCATATGTGATGAAACTGAACAAGTGAGGGAAAACAAGATGCAACTTCTAATCCAGAAGTATGAGCACTTTCATTGTGAAGATAGTGAATCTTTGAGTGACATCTTTCGTAGATGAATGGAAGCCCATGATTGTCTCTCTTATAAATTCTCAAGATTACAAGGAATTTACTTTGAAGAGACAGTATGGCATTCTAAAAACTTATGAGCTTGAATTGAAACAAGTTAAGCAGATAGAGAAAGGAAGGAAGAATGGAGGATCTATATCTTTGGTGGTTGGACAAGAGAGAGTGAAAGGGATAAAGGTTGAAGCTGTGGAATTTGCACCAAACTCTAGGGTTTGTGAAGGCAAAGGAAAAGGGCTAGCGGATGAGCATGAAGATCATATAAGTAAAGATGAAATGAAAGATATAGATGAACATCTAGCTTTCTTGTTAAGAAGGTTTGCCAAGCTCAAATTCAAAAAGAATTTTGAAGCAGCCAAGCCAAATAGAGACATGGTGGATAAGTCCAAATTCAAGTGTTTCAAATGTGGCTTGAGTGGTCACTTTATAAATGAATGCAGAAAGCCTAATCTTGAGAAAAAGAAGTTTGAGAAAGTTGACTATAAGAAGAAATACTTTGAATTGCTTAAGCAGAAAGAAAGGGCTTCCTTTACTCAAGGAAATGACTGGGCAGCAGATGGGGAAGATGAAGATGAAGAACCAAACTATGTCAACCTAGCACTGATGGAAAAATCAGATGAAGCAGAAGTCAGTTCTTCAACCAATCACGTAATCACTAATAATCTAGCGCATTTTTCTAAAGATGAGTGTAATGATGCCATAAATGACATGTCAACAGAATTATATCACTTGCGTGTTACACTTAAACCTCTCACTAAAGAAAACACAAAAATTAAGTAAAATAATTTGTTTTTAAGTGAAAGAAATACTGTGTTAGAAACTTAATTTGTTGAGTTTGAGAAACTGAATATAGAGTGTAGAATTGCTAAGGAGAAACTGACGGAATCCTTAAAGAAAGTGGAGATTTTAAGAAAGCAGCTTGAACGAGAGCAAGAGGTAATCAAAGCTTGGAAGACATCAAGAGATGTACATACTCAAATTGCTAAAGTTCAAGGCATGGAATTTTTCTATGAAGAATCCTAGAAAAAGAGCAAGGAGAAACTAGATCCTGGTTTGATAGAAGGACTTTCAGCGGATTTGGATTCAACGGATAATGAAGATTATCCATCGAATAATAAAAGGAATTATCTGTCAAAAGATAAAGAACCACATCCGTCAAATGAAACAAAACCCATTATCAAAGCTAAACTATCCAAACTCAATGAGATATATGGATTAGTTTCCAAGAACTTTGTCCCAGGTAAATCAAGTCAAGTCAAGGAAAACAAAAGAGTTAATGTGGGGCATCTGTCAATGGAGCAACTGAGTGATAGATTGGAGAAAATTGAGGTCAAGGAAGATTCCAAAAAGAAAAATAACAGGAATGGAAAAGTAGGAATTAACAAATATAACAACTACACACCTGATAAATTTGCACCAAGAAAAATTTGTGTTAATTGTGGTAATGTTAATCATTTATTTTTTAATTGCAAATCTTCTATGCCTGCACCCATGTTTGCACCTCCCTCATTTCTCAACATGCCCACAATGCCTATGAATTTTATGCCTGCACAAAAATTGAATGCACAATTTGCTAATATGCCAATTAAACAAAATCCTTAATATACTGCATTCAGTATACCTCAAATGACATTTAGCATGCCATATTGGAATAACATGTTTGCACATAATATGCCATTTCATGTTAACCAACATGTGGATGATAATTCTGCAATTATGAATGGTTTTCAAAGCCCTACTCTAATGACCAAGGTTAAATCTGAATCACCTAAGTCAAATTAGGACAAGCCTGAGAAACCTAAAAAGAAGGCTAACAAGGAAGGACCCAAGGAAACTTGGGTACCAAAATCAATTTGATTTTATTTTAATGTGTGTAGGGAAACAGAAAGAATCTTTGGTATCTGGATAGTGGTTGCTCAAGGCACATGACTGGAGATTCTACCCTGCTTACTGAGTTCAAAGAGAGAGTTGGCCTAAGTATTACTTTTGGAGATGACAGCAAAGGGTATACTGTGGGATATAGTTTTATTTCTAAAGACAATGTCATCATTAAAGAAGTTGCTCTAGTGGATGGACTCAAATATAATCTTCTGAGTGTCATCCAGCTTTGTAATAAGGGCAACTCAGTAATATTCAATTCAGATGCCTATGCTGTTATAGATAAAAAGAACAACAAAGTGGTTCTCACTAGAGTGAGAAAAGAAAATGTGTATCTAGACGAATTCAACTCATCAAGTGCAAATTTTATTACTTGTCTTTTCAGCAAAGCAAGTCAAGATGAAAGTTGGCTATGGGATAAGAAACTATCCCATTTTAACTTCAAGACTATGAATCAACTTGTTAGGAAACATCTTGTAAAAGGTATTCCTCAAGTTGAGTTCTCAAAGGATGGACAGTGTGATGCGTGTTAGAAAGGAAAACAAATCAAGGCAACATTCAAAAAGAAGCTTGAATTTACAATTGAAGAACCACTACAACTACTGCACATGGATTTATTTGGAGCAGTCAATGTGTTGTCAATCACAAAGAAAACATAATGCCTAGTAATTGTTGATGATTTCCTAAAGTTCACTTCGACATATTTTCTCAAATATATAGATGAAGCTAGTAAAATCATTATCAGTCATATAAGGCAAGTCAACAATCATCCTGATCTCAAAGTTAAAAGAATCAGGAGTGACAATCGAACTGAGTTCAAGAATTCTGTTATGAGGTAATTTTGTGAAGAAAATGGGATCATGCATGAGTTTTCAGCACCAAGGACTCCACAAAAAAATGGAGTGGTGGAAAGAAAGAATAGATCTCTTATTGAAGCTGCAAGGACAGTGCTAGAAGAATCAAAGTTACCAACTTACTTTTGGGCAGAAGCTGTAAATACTGCATGCTACACTCAGAATATTTTTTCGTCAATCAAGCAAAATGCATGACTCATTATCAATTATTCAAGAACAGGAAGCCATCACATAACTTTCTTCATGTCTTTGGCTGCAAATGCTACATTTTAAGGAATCAAACTGAGCAGCATGGAAAGTTTGATGCCAAAATAGATGAAGGTATTTTTGTTGGGTTTGCAGTTGGAAAAGTATACAGAGTCTACAATCTCAGAACCAACATTATTATGGAATCTATATATGTTATTTTTGATGATAAGAAGATTGAAGGACTACAAGATGAAGGTTTCCATAAAAGCCTCAAATTTGACAATGTTGAGATGAACTGTGATGATAGTGATGATGAAAGTGATCAACAAAATAATCTTTAAGGATAATACAGGAAAGTCAGAAACAAATGAAGCACATAATTCTACATCCGTAGAAAATTAAGGTGCATCATCGTTTAGAGACAAAATGCATCATCCGTCGAAAGGCAGAATTTAATATTCGTTGAGCCATCAATAGGGGTTGAAAGTCAATATAGATCATATACAGAAAGGACCCCAACTTCAAGTCAAATATCCACAAACTCAGGGGGAGTTTCTTCTAATCAAAACTTAGTCACATATCAAGACAACTTTGAGGCCTCTTCTGAAAGAGAAATGTCCTAAGTCCAATCATGTATGAGGATTTAGGAATAACTTTTATGTAATCTGTTTTGATTTTATTGATATTAATAAAAGGCTTGTTTTGTTTTTATTGCGGGCTCTATCTATTTAAATGTTTAAATAAGATATACCACAGTTTAGAGTAAAGCTTTTTATGGATTGTGATGAGATCATAATAATGAGACCTAAAAGATGATAACTCTAAACTTATATAGTTCCTGGTCGTAGGATTACTAACTGGTAATTAATAATCCACAAAGATCGGTACATACTATGCTTTCTTCATTATAAAGGATGTCTGTTCTCATAGACATTTGTGTGGTGACACTATAGGTAGTATGTAGGTGCTTATTATAGAATAAGTTCACTGAACATGACTCATACAGCTGAACAACTGATGGAGTTCAATCACATGTCAGCAGTTGTTCACATAGTGATAGTTGTACAAGTATCCTTAGACTTGAGATCATCATAGTTATCTTGTGTACACTGAACTATGCTTTGGTTTAGTTCTTAGTCTCAAGGGACAATTATAAGGGCTCTACTGGGTATAGGAATTTGTACACGAAGATAGTGTATGATCAATAAAGGATCTACCCCTTCCAGTGTAGGAAGAGAATGTTCAATGCTGATCCACTTATGTTAGTTCAGGAATCTCTGACCAGAGTGAATGAAATTAGAAAGGAGTTTCTAATTTACATTAAATAGAACTAAGCATAGTGAATGGGAAAGCAAGTGATTAAATAAGATAGACTTGACACAAGTTCCATGCCTTGTATTTAATCGTGACATTGCAGGGTAGAAGGAATTAATTGTACGGAAACTACTCACTTAATAGGTTCTTGGTATCTAAGCAGTGAATTCGTATTATCTAGATAGTCGCGATATGCTGAGAAGTATCCCTCACGATGTAGAATAAATATGATTAATTAATTAATCATATTTAATGAAATAGAGAATTTTTATAAATAATGATAAAATAGTTTTATTATTATTTATTTCTACTACCGGCTTAATATTGAACCTACAGGGTCACACCATAAAAGAGAATGATTTAATGGTGGAGGAATTAATTAATAATAGCTGATAATTATTTATTTATGAAATAAATAATTAACTGGTAATTTTAATAATTGATTAAATTAGATTAATTGATTATAAATTAATTAAGAAAAGGTTCTTAATATTATTAATTAAGAATTTAATTTTTGGAAATTAAATCAAGTGAGAGAATTATTTCTAAAGAGTTTAGAAAAATGATTAATAATTAAAAGGTGTTTTAATTATTAGTGAGAATAATAAAGGGTTAATAATAATAATATTTTATGGGAAAATTTTCAGCTGAAAATTTTGTCTATAAATATACTATTATAAACCCTATTTTTGCCTCAACCAAAAAGATTTACAAAACCCTAATTCTCTCCATCTCCTCATCCTTCATTACATCGTTTTCTTGGTGGATACTGGTGGAGTGCTTCACACTTGAAGAGTAGCTGCTAAGGATCTCCATTCATCGTTCTTGGATCGCTATTAAATACCTCCATCTTTCCATTAACGTAAAGCTTCTTAAGGTAAACACACTGAACTACGAATTAAATATTATTTTTCGCATGGATCCTGCTGAGGGTTTCATTTTTTTTAAGATTAAATTTACGTTTTCGCTGCGTTTATGTGCTAAAAACCCTACAATGGCATCAGAGCTACTTGCGAAAAGTTTTTAATTCGTTATGTGTTTAATTGTTTTCGATATATGAGCATGTACATGATTCGCCATGATTTGATGTTGATATAATATGCTTATATATGTATGGTTTTGAATATATGATATTCATGTGAGTTGTATAATCATAAGATGATTATGTAATCTGTATATATACTGATATATACATGATTTATGTCTGTTCTAATTATGAGAATTATATTAGATACAGATTCTGAATTGGCTGCTGCAGATTTGCTGAAATCTGGGTCTGGTGTCCGATTTACGCAAACGAATACCCTATTCCATAGGTAAATGAGCGTCTGAACAAAACTTATAGCTAAAGCTATCAGCGACTTGTCTGTAAGGCGTTTGACGTCGTTTACTGCCCGTAAACAGTGATTCTTGTTTTCTGATTTGATTCTGATTTTTCTGTCATATTTTCTTTTTATGACTAGATCATGGATAATATGATATGTTAAGATCAGATTATGTGTTTTAACATGCTTTTATGTGTTGTATGAGCATGGTGGATGGTTATGGCCTTTCGACCTTAGTATAATGGTTTTGGTTTTGGTTTTAAATACGACTTGCATGTCGTCAATCTTTGTAATCATAAATCTCGAATGTAACTCGAGTTATTCTTGTAAGTTCATTAGATTAGTTTTACTTTCAATCATTTAATGTAATTGAAGACTCAAGAAGGCTATCCAATGGAGGTGATACAAAGAAGAAGACGAGGCATACAAGAAGTCTAAACAAAGAAGAAGACTTATGTAATAATTAGTTGTATTTATTTCCATCACCATATTAGATTGACCTTGATCTTTATCATGAGCTTGATAAAGATCACATAAGATGGGGCCATAACCAAACACATTTACTTTATTGTACTTTACATTTACTTGTTTATTTAATTTTATATATGAGATATATGCCTATGTTTACCATGCGATGATATATTTAGGTGAACTTAAATCAATATAAGGCGTGCTCTAGAAAATCTAGAATAGGAATCGTTTCTTGCCTTAACAATAAATATTATGAATATGATCATGAGATTCTTGTGTTTATGAAACACGTAATTGAATATGAATTTTCAATATTGAGAGAAAGGATGATTCTTGTCAACAATAGATTTCTATCTGTAAGAAAGGGTTATTAAGTGACGCCTCTTGATAATGTTCCACCTGATCTGGGAATCATCTGATTATCGATTATAGATTTGAAATATTTAATTTAAAAGGAAGAATCTCTTTATAATATGATTATGATTGTAACGTAATATAATCCCTCTAAAATTAAGTAATATCAAGTAGTAATTGGCCAATGACACAACGGGCTTGTGTCAGTCATAGCCTTCCAACATGGTAGAAAGTGGTTCTTATTTTTAAATCATTGTCATTTCGTGCTACAGCCGAGGGCTTTGATTTCGAAATAATAAATACTTGTCTATTACATAGAGATGTGTACATTGAATTAGAATCTAAAGGTCGGTACGTGCTACAGCCGTGGGCCGTTGGAGACTGATTCAATCGTATGAAATGTTGGGTTAGACTTGACTTAGAATATTGAGTTTTTCGTGCCACAGTCGTGACTCAATTATTTAAGAGGCTAAACTTATATTAGGGAATAACATATGATGTAATTGACAAGAGTTGTCTGCCTATTGAACATCACATGACGTTTCGTGCCACAGCCGAGGTTGTGTGATGGAATGTAGGATCCCTATTCCCACTAGTATTATGAATGCTTAATTTTCACTTAGAGGGTTGAAAAAATTAGATAAACTAGTGGGAGACACTTATGAATAAAGACCCGATTCATATAGTGTTTTGAAATGAAATTGAATATTTGCTAAGTGTTGTTATGTGTTTATTATTTACATATTTACTATATTCGTCATGTCTTCTGCACTATCACTCCGGAGCATACTAGATGCTCACAAGTTGACTGGTCCTAATTTAGCTGTTTGTTTTCACTGTAACAAGTTGGGGCACTGGAAGAGGAACTGCAAGGTTTACCTTGCAGAATTGAAGAAGAAGAAGGGTAGTTAGACTATCGCTTCTGATTCAGGCATGTTCATGATCGAAGTTAATATGTCATTAGGTCAAATTTCTACTTGGGTATTAGATACCGCCTGTGGTTCTCATATTTGCAATTCGTTGCAAGGACTAAAGGGAAGTAGAACTCTTGAAAAAGATGAGGTGATTCTACGTATGGGCAATGGAGCAAGGGTTGCGGCCATATCTGTAGGATCGTTTAGTTTACATATGCCTACGGGAAAGACTATTATTTTGAATAATTGTTATTATGTTCCCTCTATTGTGAGGAATATTGTTTATATTCCTATGTTGGATGTGGATGGTTTTTCATTTATTATTAAGAATAATGAATGTTCTATCCTTAGAGATAATGTTCTTTTTGGACGTGGCATTTTAAATAATGGTCTGTATGTATGTGACGTAGAGCATGATTTACTTCAGATTGAACAAACTAATAAAAGAAAACGAGATGATGAAAATCTGACCTATTAATGGCACTGTAGGCTAGGTCATATTAGTGAAAATAGACTGCGGACATTGCATAAGGAAGGGTTACTTGACCCCTTTGATTTTGAATCATATCCTACATGCGAGTCTTGTTTATTGGGTAAAATGACCAAATCTCCATTTAGTGGACATGGAGAGAGGGCAGCATATTTGCTAGGATTGGTACACACGGATGTATGTGGACCAATGTCTACGCAAGCCATGGGTGGATTTTCGTACTTCATTACTTTCATAGATGATAAATCTAGATTCGAATATGTGTATTTGATGAAACACAAGTCTGAAGCCTTTGAAAAGTTCAAAGAATATAAACATGAAGTGGAGAAACAAACCAAACACAGTATTATAACTCTTCGATCAGATCTAGGTGGTGAATACTTGAATGGAGAGTTTCTAGATTATCTCAAAGAAAATGGTATAGTCTCCCAGTGGACTCCTCCATATACTCCACAGTTAAATGGGGTATCTGAAAGGAGAAATCAAACTTTGTTAGACATGGTTCGGTCCATGATGAGCTATGGGAATCTTTCAGTATTCCTATGGGGTTATGCATTGGAAACCTCATCATATTTACTAAATAAGGTGCCTTCCAAATCTGTTCCTCCAACACCATATGAGATATGGAAAGAAAGGAAACTGAGTCTTAAACACGTTAAGATTTGGGGATGTCCAGCTTATGTCAAGAAAGTTGACCCAAATAAGCTGGAATCTCGATCCGTAAAATTTAATTTTGTGGGATATCATAAAGAGACTTTGGGGTATTACTTTTACACCGATCATCGGGTTTTTGTCTCCAGACATGCTACCTTCTTCGAAAAGGAGTTTATCCTTGAAGGAAACAGTGGGAGCAAAATTGAACTTGATGAAGTTCAAGAAGCACAAACTACTACGAATCAAGTGGAAACACCTGTTCAGACTTAACAACCTTCTGTGGAACAGCCCATTCGTAGGACAGGGAGAGTGTCTCGCCAACCTGAGAGGTATTATGGCCTTGTCATTGAGAATGACAATGAGTTGTCAATCATTGATGATGACAACCCTGTGACCTATAATGAGGCAATGAGTAGTGTTGACTCAGAGAAATGGCATAGTGCCATGAAATCCGAAATGGAATCTATATATACCAACCAAGTATGGACTCTAGTTGAGGCGCCTGAAGGTGTTAAGCCTATTGGGTGCAAGTGGGTATACAAAAGAAAGATTGGAGCAGATGGACAGGTGGAGACATATAAGGCCAGGCTCATGGAAAAAAGATTCAAACAAAGGCAAGGGATTGACTTTGATAAAACTTTTTCGCCTGTAGCCCTGTTAAAATCAATTCGGATTTTTCTTGCGATTGCTACTTACTAAGACTATGAGATCTGGCAAATGGACGTGAAAAGGACCTTCCTCAATGGGGAACTTGAGGAGGAAGTGTATATGACACAGCCAAAGGGTTTTCTTTCCAAGGGAAATGAACACCTAGTGTGTAAGCTGCTGCGAACCATATATGGTTTAAGGCAAGCTTCTCGTAGATGGAACATCCGTTTTGATGAGACAATCAAAGAGTTTGGCTTTATCAAAAACATAGATGAACCATGTGTCTACAAGAAGGTTAGTGGGAGCGCGGTAACATTTCTCGTATTGTATATGGATGAAATACTTCTTATAGGAAATGATATACCGATTCTACAATCAGTCAAAGTATGGCTATCAAAGAACTTCACCATGAAGGACTTGGGAGAAGCATCCTACATTCTCGGTATGAAGATCTATAGAGATAGATCTAGAAGAATGATAGGTCTTACCCAGGGTACATACATCTAGAAAGTGCTTAAAAGGTTTAGCATGGAAAACTCCAAAAGAGGTCTCATACCGATGAGCCATGGAGTGTCCCTTTCCGAAAAAATGTCTCCTGAGACACCTGAGGAAAGAGAGCGTATGAGTAAGATTCCTTATGCTTCGGCAATAGGATCTATCATGTACGCGATGTTATGTACAAGGCCTGATGTTGTTTATTCAATTAGTGTGACGAGCAGATATCAGTCCAATCTAGGTGAAGACCACTGGAAAGCAGTGAAAAACATCCTTAAGTACTTACGAAGGACTCAGGACATTTTTCTTGTTTTTGGTGGTGAATCTGAGTTGAAAATAGAGGGTATACTGACTCAAGTTTTCAATCAGAAAGTGATAGCAAATCCATGTCAGGGTACGTGTTTACTTTGAATGGTGGTGCAATTCAGATTGTTGAAAGAGGAGATGTCAACATCGAGGGAGTTGACACACATAATAACGTAGCAGACCTACTCACAAAGCCACTTTCTCAGAGTCACTTTGATCGTCATAAAGACAAGATGGGTATTAGATACCAGAGTGATTGGCTTTAGTACAAGTGGGAGATTGAAAGAGATATGTCCTAAGTCCAATCATGTATGAGGATGTAGGAATAACTTTTATGTAATATGTTTTGATTTTATTGATATTAATAAAAGGCTTGTTTTGTTTTTATTACGGGCTCTATCTATTTAAATGTTTAAATAAGATATACCACAGTTTAGTGTAAAGTTTTTTATGGATTGTGATGAGATCATAATAATGAGACCTAAAAGATGATAACTCTAAACTTAAATAGTTCCTGGTCGTAGGATTACTAACTGGTAATTAATAATCCACAAAGATCGGTACATACTTTGCTTGCTTCATTATGAAGGATGTCTATTCTCATAGACATTTCCGTGGTGACACTATAGCTAGTATGTAGGTGCTTATTATAGAATAAGTTCACTGAACATGACTCACACAGCTGAACAACTGATGGAGTTCACTCACATGTCAGCAGTTTTTCACCTAGTGATAGTTGTACAAGTATCCATAGACTTGAGATCATCATAGTCATCTTGTGTACACTGAACTATGGTTTGGTTTAGTTCTTAGTCTCAAGGGACAATTATAAGGGCTCTACTGGGTATAGGAATTTGTACACGAAGATAGTGTATGATCAATAAAGGATCTACCCCTTCCAGTGTAGGAAGAGAATGTGCAATGCTGATCCACTTATGTTAGTTCAGGATTCTTTGGCCAGAGTGAATGAAATTAGAAAGGAGTTTCTAATTTACATTAAATAGAACTAAGCATAGTGAATGGGAAAGCAAGTGATTAAATAAGATAAGCTTGACACAAGTTCCATGCCTTGTATTTAATCATGACATTGCAGGGTAGAAGGAATTAATTGTACAGTAACTACTCACTGAATAGGTTCTTGGTATTCTAAGCAGTGAATTCGTATTATCCGGATTGTCGCGATATGGTGAGAAGTATCCCTCACGATGTAGAATAAATATGATTAATTAATTAATCATATTTAATGATTTAGAGAATTTATATAAATAATGATAAAATAGTTTTATTATTATTTATTTCTACTACCGGCTTAATATTGAACCTACAGGGTCACACCATAAAAGAGAATGATTTAATGGTGGGGGGATTAATTAATAATGGCTGGTAATTATTTATGAAATAAATAATTAATTGGAAAATTTTATAATTGATTAAATGAGATTTAATTGATTATAAATTAATCAAGAAAAGGTTCTTAATATTATTAATTAAGAATTTAATTTTCGGAAATTAAATCAAGTAAGAGAATTATTTCTAAAGAGTTTAGAAAAAGGATTAATAATTAAAAGGTGTTTTAATTATTAGTGAGAATAATAAAGGGTTAATAATAATAATATTTTATGGGAAAATTTTCAGCTGAAAATTTTGCCTATAAATATACTATTATAAACCCTATTTTTGCCTCAACCAAAAAGATTTACAAAACCCTAATTCTCTCCATCTCCTCATCCTTTATTACATCGTTTTCTTGGTGGATACTGGTGGAGTGCTTCACACTTGAGGAGCAGCTCCTAAGGATCTCCGTTCATCATTCTTGGATCGCTATTAAAGACCTCCATCTTTCCATTAACGTAAAGCTTCTTAAGGTAAACACACTGAACTACGAATTAAATATTATTTTTCGCATGAATCCGGCAGAGGGTTTCGTTTTTTTTAGATTAAATTTACGTTTTCGCTGCGTTTATGTACTAAAAACCCTACATCTTCATCTAGAGCTACTATACCACAACAAAGAAAATGGACTAGAGATCACCCATTTGAACTAATTATTGGTGATGCATTTTTAAGAGTACAAACTAGGAAAGCAACTCAAGAAGAATGTCTATATAGCATCTTCATATTACAGGAAGGGCCAAAGAAGGTAGAAGAAGCTTTGTTAGATTCTGATTGGGTTTTAGCTATGCAAGAAGAAACAAACCAATTTGAAAGGAATAAGGTATGGAAGCTAGTATCCAAACCTAAAGGCAAGAATTCAACTAACACTAAATGGGTATTCAGAAATAAGATGGATGAAAATGACATAATAGTCAGGAACAAAGCTAGATTGGTTGCTAAGGGCTATTGTCAACAAGGAGGAATAGATTTTGATGAGACTTTTGCTCGTATTGCAAGACTTGAAGCAATCAGAATTTGTCTAGCTTATGCAGCCAATGTCAATTTCAAGGTCTATCAAATGGATATCGAAAGTGCATTTTTGAATGGTGATTTGGAGGGGGAAGTCTAAGTCAGTCAGGCTCCTAGTTTTGAAGACCCCAACTTTCCAGATTATGTCTACTATCTTTTGAAAGCACTGTATGGTTTGAAGCAAGCACCTAGAGCCTAGTATAATACCTTGTCAAAGTTTTTTTTAGAAAATCATTTCACAAGAGGTACTGTTGACAAAACTCTTTTCTTTAGAAATGTTAATGGCTCTAGTATATTTGTTCAGAGATGATATTATTTTTGGCTTTACAGATGAGAAACTTTATAAAAAGTTTACCAAATTGATGCAAAGTAAATATGAAATGAGCATGATGGGAGAACTAACTTACTTTTTTGGTTTACAAGTTAAGCAAGTTAGTGAAGGAATATTCATTGGTCAAAACAAATATATTTATGATCTTTTAAAGAAGTTTGACTTAATGGATTGCACATCTGCAAAAACTCCTATGGCCACTGCCACTAAACTAGAATTGAACATTACTGAAAGTCTGTGGACATTTCAAGTTATAGAGGCATGGTTGGCTCACTTTTATATTTAACAGCTAGTAGGCCATATATAATGTTTGTTACTTGTCTTTGTGCTAGATTTCAATCTGATCCTAGAGAATCTCATTTAGTAGCTATTAAGAGAATTTTCAGATATCTCAAAGAAATACCAAAACTTGGCATTTGGTATCCTAGAGATTCCGGTTTTGATCTAATTGATTATTCAGATGCATATTATGCAGGTTGTAAAATTTATAGAAAAAGTACAACAGGAGCCTGTCAATTTCTAGGATTCAAGCTAATGCCCTGGTTTAATAAGAAATAAAACACAGTTTCTACTTCTACAGCTGAGGCTGAATATATTGTTGCTGGTAGTTGTTGTGCACAGATTTTATGGATGAAGAATCAATTATTGGACTATGATCTTCATGTAGACAAGATCCCAATTTTCTGTGGCAACACAAGTGCCATTGCTATTACTGAAAGTCCTGTGCAGCATTCAAGGACCAAGCACATTGACATCAAGTACCACTTCATTCGAGAACATGTCATGAATGGTACAGTGGAACTTCATTTTATTCCAAGTGAGAAGCAACTTGCAGACATCTTTACCAAGCCACTTTATGAGTCTACCTTTACTAGGTTGGTAAGTGAGTTAGGTATGCTTAATTATTCCTGAAATGTTTTGATGTCTAAGCAATTTATAATGCAGCCAGAATCAAATTTGATTATCTTTATTTCGATGGAACTTTGGCTAAGTCAAAATTTACATCTCGGCGCATGTTCATTATTCATTAAAAATGAATATCTGTTGAATTTTATTATCTATTGAAAATCAAATATTTTTCTGGGTATTTTTCTGTCTAATCTATATCCGTTGAATTGCTTTAATCATAGCCGTTAATTCTAATCCTTATCTATCAATTTCACTTACAGTATGTAAGTACATATCGATGGATAATCTCTAGAATTTCTAGGGTTTGTTTCATTTTTAGATGGCTATTTTGGGCAAATTTTATTTGGTACTTTATTGTACTTTTCAATTTTTACTTGTTTATTTATGAGAAAGTATAAAAGTCCCATTTTCTCTTTCATTTTACTTTTATCTTTCTCAAAGAAATTTTACTCTCTTTGACTTTAAAGTAAAAACCCTTTTCTCTGTAACTACTATCAATCACAGCAATGGCACATGTAGTTAAAATCATGTCTCAATCTGGATTTGTTTATGAAAAGAACAACTTCGTAGCACTGGTAAACAAAGATATTGCTTCTTCTGAAGACTATAACAAGATGATGGACTTTATTCGAAGTTGCAAATAAAGTTGTGCGATGCTTGAATCTCCGGTTATCTACTGCGAAGTTGTGGAGGAGATTTGGACTACTGCAGTGTACAACTCCAAAGATAAGACCATTTCCTTCTCTCTCAAAGGTAATGACTATTGTATTAACAGTGATGAAATTAAAGCACTCTTTAAATTGCCTAAAAAACACACTTGTTCCACACACAGACACAGATGTTAGCACCATGCTTGTGTCTATGGGTTATTCTCTTAATCCTGCCAAATTAGGTGAGGTTAGGAGAATGGGCCTTAGAAAAGAATGGAGCTTTCTATGTGACTCTTTTATAAAAGCATTTTTAGGAAAGATTAAAAATTTTGATGCCATTACATAGTCTATGGTTAACATGCTTTTAAGTGATAAATACTTTAATTTTAGTATTTCTGTCATGTATGAACTAGGGTATAAGTTAGGAGACATTAAGAAGAGGTCTAAGAACATATACTATACTAGATTTATTATGATGATAGAAAAACATGTGTCTAAAGACCTCTTGATTGAGAATCCAACAAACAAGCTTGATTGTTGGGTCCAAGAAAAGAGTTCCTGCTGATCTTAACAGGAACAATCTCCATAGTGAGGCACCTTTCAATTACTTGCCAATCATGGAGGCACCTCAGGTAAGTGAGTTACATGTTTCTGTCTCTACTATTTCCCAACCTCAAGTTTCTTTGCAATCCATTATGGCTATGGCTTCTGTGACAGTGACCAAACAGATGCCTACCCAATCCACAAAATCCAAAATTTCAAAATCCGAGTCAAAGAAACCCCACTCTAGTTCCTCTCAAAAGAAACTAGTTTTAAAAACTACCAAAACACAAGAGGGGAGTGTGAATGGTGGTGAGACAGTTGAGGGACATGGTGAACATCAAAGAAACCCTAGGGATAAGGAGAGTAAGGTAAGTGTACCCCAAACCAGCCACATCGTAGTCTCCTAATAGACTGTAGTTCTTAATAAGGAAATAAGCTCATTGCTAGTTGCATCCTCCCAAAAGGATGTAACTATTGAAATAAGCTCTCAACCAAGAGCACAGGCCAAAAGGGGAAGGGACACAGACCAACCTCAAACTTATATAAGGAAGAAGAAATCTAAACTTATGGGGGAGTCACAGGGTGCATACACAGTGCCAAATACAGTCCAAGACTCAGTTATTGCACCATCACAAAGTCAGGTTGATGTGGCACTACTAGAAATACTGCCTACGACATCACCCTTTTAACATTGGTTAGAAATGGCACTGTTGTTAAAAGAATTTTTAACATCAAACTTTTTAAAAATGATGTTAAAGATTATCCAAGACATCGCTCTGTAAATTGACTTCCCCCGTTATAACACCAAAAAATTCCCACCTTAACCAAAAAATTTATTTCCCCCTTCCTTAACCAAACAAATTCCCCTTTTCCCTCTACCTTTTTCATCGACCACTCTCTCTCTCTGCTCTCTCGCTCTTTGTGCTCCTCTCTCCATCTCTCTCTCTCTCTCTCCCTGTTCTCGTCTCTCACTCAACTCGTGTCTCTAAAACCATTAAAAACCCTAATTTCTTGAACCCATCTCAAACTGTAATCCCTAATTTCTTAAATCGAGTTTGTAATTGCTCCGGTTTTTTCTAAGCCCAGATCTTCTCAATAACTATGTATTAATATATGTGCTAAACCTGTTATATGTATTAATTGTCATTTATTTCATCTTTGTTGACATATCTTGAAATCCAATTTCAAGATCTGCTCAATATTTTTCAGTTAGCCTCTCTCTCTGCTCAAGAGAGATAGAGGCAAAGAGGGAGGGAGGGGGAGAGTGAGACGGAGAGGGAAGAAGAGAGAGAAAGAGAAAGAGAAAGAGAGAGAGAGAGAGAGAGAGAGAGAGAGAGAGAGAGAGAGAGAGAGATAGAGTGAGAGAGTGAGAGAGAGAGAGACTTGGCATATTAATCTAAATCAAGTTTCGATGAAATTAGGGGGACACTGATTATCATATATTTTCAAGAAAATTATAAAAATAACATTTTCATAAATTTTATCTTTTATCATTTCTGTATTTAAATTGCATTGCATTTGTTTTTATTTTTCGTGGTTTTGTATTGAGATAGACATTTCGATATTTGTGATAATTATTCAATTGGTTTTGTACAAGTTGTATCTCTTATTTGATACCTGATATCTTGATTTTGTTCAATTTTAGCTTCTGGGTTGGGCTTCAAGTGTTCTAGTTTAAAGTCTAAACTCTCAAATGGGGTTCATGTTAGGTCACACACAGTGTAGAAGGGGGTTGAATACAGTGTTTAGCATAATCAAATCGAACAAATTATCATCTCTCAGTCTAAACTCTGTTACAATATGAAATTGTCATCTCTCAATGATGAACAAATTATCACAAGAGCTGCTAGAGTTACAAAGAATAATAACTTCGATAATCGTAACACTTATAGTGTAAACTCTATGCATGTGTTTATATACTACACAGTTACAAGATAATCTTCTAATTGATATGGAATATAATTCTGCTTCCTAAAATATATCAACTAGTTATCTTTTCTTCCAAAGTATTCTATTCTTCATAGAATTCCTTCTTCATGCATAATTCTTTCTGTCTTAGTCTCGATCTTCTTTCCTTTCAATCAGCCGACTGCCTTATCTGAAAGTCATCTTAAGTACTGATTTTATCTCCTGATAAATATCTTCTGAACCTTAAGTTCTGGTAACTTAAGTTCTGATATCTTAAGTTATTTCTTCAGTATAAGTGCTGATTTCCAGTTAAGTACTAATTTGTCCTGTTAGGTGAGATATGAAAACTAAACACAAATCTATTACACATGATATTATCAAATATATCTAACAATCTCCCCCAACTTGTAAATTATCATAATATACAAGTTCAACAGATATTTGATGATGTCAAAAAATTAAGTAAAAATGCATAAGAATTTGACTAGATAACTACAACTTATAGTCCTTTCAGCTTTACCATCTTTAACTTTTGATAACAGCTCCAGTCTGTATAAAGTTCAGAATTTAAGTAGTTGTAGATCTTTGACTTGGCTTCAACTTTCAATTTCTTCTGATTTCTTTGATATCAGGAGTTGTTAGAGATAGTTCTTCAACAAACACCTCTCTGCATATTCAAGTTCATTGACCATCCTCCTTTTAGCATTTATCAATTCAGCTGTATCTTCTCCAGTTTGAAAAATAGCTGCTCTAAGATCATTTATCTTAGTTTTTCTTATCTCCTGATCTAGTCTGATCTAGATTGAATTCCACAGCCATATAACCCAGAAAAGTAGTTATAATCCTAGCAGTGTTAGGCTTCATATCGACAATATCACCTTTGTGATCTCTGTACTTGGGACAGTATGTGCTGTCAGACTTTACAGAATAAAGCTTCTTCTGTATTTGAATTTGAGACTTTAAATATCCTGCAGCACTATCTGTTAATCTGTCTTTCACTTGAAGTAGGAATAGAATATGTTCCAGTTCTTCAAAATACTTCAGCGGTATAGCATTTTTCTTAATCTGGTATACCCTTCCATCTATCATAAAATATAATAAGATATGTTCTTTCAAGAAGGTATGATAAACCATTTGTACAGATTCAAGTCGATTCAATCTTTCAGGAGTTGCTCCAACACCTGGTTCACTTAAGGAAGTTGGATCATTGGTAGTGTTATGTACTCTTCTTTCATCAGAACTACCCAACCCAAATTTATCTCTTGCTTCCTTTCCTGTAACAACTCTTGTTTCAAAACCACTTGTTGCAGTCTTTAAAAGTTGAGTCTATTTAGCTTTGGTGAATCCTGGTAGGAGTATCTTTGAAGGTTTAACATGCGCAATGTCAGAGGTTTCCTTTTCCTTATCTTCTGATATCAAGCCAACTTGAGCTATATCAGAGGTTGCTTGCTTCTCTGTCATATTAGAACTTACTATATCTTGACTCTGAACAACATGAGCCATGTCAGAGGTTGCTTGAAAAATCTTCTTATGCATCAGAGTAAGATTAGCATCTGCTTTATCATCAATTATTTCTTCATCCATGGCTGACATATAAACCTTTACAGGTTCATCAACTTTTTCTTTGCCCTTGGACCTTGGATCAATTTCCATTTGTGATTTGGCCTTGGCTGCCTCAGAACTTGTTCTTTCCTTTATCACAATACCCTTGGGCTTTGGAAATTTCTTTTCAACTACAGAAGCTTCAGATTTTGTCTTGATACCTTCTGCTTTGAGTCTAGCTTCTTCTTCCTTTAGACTCTCAAAGTCCATTCCTGGATATTCTTTAAGAAATAACTGCTTTGAAATTTCTTCATCAAGTTCTAGATATTCACCAGAACTTATCCTTTTACCAGTATCAGAACTTATTCTTCTCCCAGTATCAGAACTTGTTCCTTGACTTGTAATTCTAGCTTTACTTGACGAAAGTCCTTTGCCTTGACCTTGACCTCTACCCTTATCAGAGTTTCCCTGGTCATCATTTCCATCATCCTTTTCTTTCAGTGTCTGAATAGATTTGCATTTGGACTTAATCACTTTCTCCCCCTTTTTGGCATCAGCAGGTAATAGAAGAGAGACAAGCAATTCCACTGAGGATTGGATCTCATTGAGTTGATTTTGGTGAGAAGCTTGATTCTTCAGAATTTTTCAATTTGAGCTTGTTGCTTCTCGTGAGTTTTCTCAATGTAGGCAATTCTATCAAAGGCTGGCTTGAAAAATCTGTTCTTTTCAAGTTTCACATTCATATCTTGCTGGATCAAGTTTTCTTCAATTTTATTCACCTTGTCATCAGTTATTGAGTGTTGACCTTGAAGGTGCCTTGTACTCAATATAGTAACTCTCAGCTGTGCCTTGAAATCATAATTTATCAGCATTTCATCAGCTTTTGCAAGAATCTTTTTAGAAGGAACAAAACTAACTGAGTTCCATTCTTTAGTCCACTCCTTTCCTCTAGGAGTTTCACTCCAAGGTACTGGTGCTTCCCCTGTAACAAACTTCTTGACTAAATCAGCTTTATGAACAGTTTGTTGAGGTGCATGTCCTGATGGACCAGCTGCATCAACATCTAAATTAGCAGCAGCTTCACCAGTAGTTTCTTCATTAGCAGCATCATAACTTGTAGATCCTGCAGTATCAGCATCCTCTAATAAAATAGCAGTATGTGAGGCTATAGAGGCTTCAACATTTTCCTCTAAATTCTGATCTGCAGCCAGGTTCTGATCAACATTCAAAAGTGATGTTGTTGGTGGAGTGAGTTGAATTGGTGGAGCTTCCAAGTACAAAACCTCAGGCACAGTCCGGTTATGAATATCAATTTCAGCACTTGTACCTGGTTCTTCAGTATGTACTGGATCAACTATAGGTGACATAGGAGGTGTAGGTATTTTAGCTTGAGCAGTTTCATGTTGTGCAAAAGGAAGTAATTCAATAACAACTGGTTCTGTTGAGATCAGAGATTCCTGATCCCCTTCCTTATCTGCTTCCACTACATCTGAATCTGACTCAACTATGTCCCTATGAGCCAAATCTTGCAAGTTAAAGAAAATTTCATTAATATATCAGATGATTACATTCGATGAAATTTATCAATTACATGCAAAAATTAAAAAATAGTCATATTTTACGATTCCTAACATCAATAACCTTAGTCCTGGTCTAAGAAGACCTAACGACTAACTCCTTCTGCTGCTGACGAAGAGCACTGCAAGACGGATGATCCGTTCTTGCTGACGGAGAGCTTCTCTTCTTTCCTCTTCCAACTTATTAAGATGGAGGTGATACTCTATTGATAAGAAGGATAGTTCTGTGTGAACCTCTTGTGGAACTGAATTCCAGAGCTCATTAGGAATGGCGGTGACATGCCACTCCTGTTGCCATTCATCACAACTCAACTCAATGTGAAAAGTTTCATAGTTCAGGAACATGTTGAAACGGACCATTTTTGTTGGTATAATTAAAAAGAGAGTGAGTATGTGAGAAAATGAAAGATGTTTTGGCTGGAATGAATGGTTGGTTTAAATAGCCAATAGAATACCAAGGGAAGCGAGGACTGGTTAAAAATTACAAGTAAAAATAATGACCCCTCGACTCCCTAGACTGATGTGTAATAATAACAGTCAGTAAAATATCTAAAGCCAGAGTTAATGGGCACGAGATATAATAATAATTACTGTTCGCATGCATTTTTTCAAGACATACACGCTAACCACTAACCCATAATAATTATGACTGTATTATCACACATTAACCAATATTCTGTAAAAATATTATCGTTTAAGTAATGACAAAAACTAAACCAAGTAAATAAATATTGTCACGTCAGCATCAAAACTTGATTATTATCAGGATTTAAAAGTCATCAGAATATGGCTCCTTAACTCGAAAAGTGAATTTGTATTCCTGTAATTCTTCACACAAATACTGATATGGTTTCATCAGAACTTAATCATCAGAACTTCTATCAGAACTTGTCCTCATAATTTATGCAATCTGACACATAAACTGTTCATCTAAAACAACATTTATCACCACAGTAATTTTCATCATTCATATAGAGTGTATGTATGTGCATTAAGCTAAATATCAGACAAAGAGTAAAGTCTGATTCACTTCAGTACATCTTAGAAATAAGGCATAACTAAGAACTTTGCTCAAAATCTTTCATTATTCTGAAGCCTACTATTGAATGAGTTCATGCATGAGTCTACCTCAACTGTTTTGTGCTCATTTTATGCATCTTTGGAAATTCTATTTTACAGTGGCTTCTCAGTGTAACTGAGTCACGACTGCTTATCAGAATTTATGCTGTTATCAGAGTATTTCTCCAGTAATCATAGAGTGTGAAAAATCACCAAGAAAATTTTATTTTGCTTTTCTAATGCATATTACTTAATACCAGCAATGCACTTGGGTTTTTCCTTCCACATTTTTACTCTAGATCTCAAAGGAGTACCTGATTTTTATTTCTTTTCTTTTCTTTTTCTTTTGATAAGTGAGGCTTATTAGCACTTAGTACATTCACCAGATTTCCTAACATCAGATTTAACAGATGAGAAGCACTATTCTAGTTTTTGACTTAGTATCAGAATTTAGAATTTGCTTGTGTTAAAAGATTTCCACATAAATAATTACTTCAAACATGGGATCTTTAGTATATTAAAGATTACTAGGTCATCATTTAGCACAGTTATCCTCATTGGATTGAATAGTCACAGAAACATTCATATCACTATCAGAGTTTAGAAATTCACATCAGAAAACAATCAGTACTTAAGTAATTTTCAATTTAAGCACAGAATACACAAAGGTAATATCTGTAAATACTGATCATAAAGTCTGATGTATCAGAACATAAACTAAGCGATTTAGAGAAAGAACCTGAAACCATTCCAAGTTCATTTACCAATCTTGTAAAAGTAGCTTCACATAGTGGTTTTGTGAAGATATTTGCTAGTTATTGATCTGTAGGAACAAAATGCAATTCCACTGTACCTTCATCCACATTTTCCCTTATGAAGTGGTACCTAATGCTGATGTGCTTTGTCATTCAGTGCTGAACTGGATTACCTGTCATAGCAATAGTACTTTGATTATCACAGTAAATAGGGATTTTAGAAAATTCTAACCCATAATCCAGTAACTGATTCTTTATCCAAAGAATATGTGCACAACAGCTTCCTGCAGCAATGTATTCTATTTCTGCAGTTGATGTGGAAATTGACTTCTGTTTCTTGCTAAACCAAGAAACCAATCTGCCTCCATGAAATTGGCAGCTTCCACTTGTGCTTTTCCTGTCAATTTTGCATCCTGCAAAATCTGCATCTGAGTAACCTATTAGCTTAAAATCTGATTCTCTAGGATACCACAATCCCAGATCAGCTATACCCTTAAGGTACTTGAAAATTCTTTTCACAGCTGTTAAGTGAGGTTCTCTTGGATCTGCTTAAAATCTTGCACAATGACAGGTAGCATACATGATATCAGGTCTACTTGCAGTTAGATAGAGTAGTGAGCCAATAATACCTCTGTCATCAGTAATATCTACTGATTTACCAGTATCCTTATCCAACTTAGTTGTAGTGGCCATAGGAGTGGATGCACTTGAACAATCCTGCATTCCAAATTTCTTCAACAAATTTCTAGTGTACTTAGATTGACAAATAAAAGTTCCTTCTTCATTCTGCTTGACTTGAAGGCCCAGAAAATAGTTAAGTTCTCCCATCATACTCATTTGATATCTTGACTGCATCAGTTTGGCAAACTTCTTACAAAGTATGTCATTTGTAGAACCAAAAATGATATCATCAACATATATTTGCACCAAAAGTAAGTCCTTTCCATGGTTGAGGTAGAACAGTGTTTTGTCAATAGTTCCTCTGTTAAATCCACTTTCCAGAAGAAACTGAGCTAAAATCTTATACCATGCTCTTGGAGCTTGCTTAAGGCCATAAAGTGCTTTATCAAGCCTGTAGACATGATTTGGAAATTTGGGATCTACAAAGCCTAGAGGTTGTTCAACATATAATTCATCTCCCAATTCTCCATTAAGAAAAGCACTTTTCACATCCATTTGAAAGATTTTAAACTTCTTGTGAGCAGCATAAGCCAAAAATATCATTATGGCTTCCAATCTAGCAACTGGTGCAAATGTTTCATCATAATCAATTCCCTTCTGTTGAGAGTATCCTTTTGCAACCAACCTTGCTTTGTTCCTTGTAATTATGCCGTCACTGTCAGTTTTGTTTCTTAATACCTATTTTGTACCAACAACTGATATGTTCCTTGGTCTTGGCACTAGGGTCCAGACTTTATTTTTTTCAAATTCATTTAACTCTTCTTGCATTGCTTGCACCCAATCAGCATCTTGAAGAGCTTCTTCCACTTTCATCGGTTCAGTCTGAGAAAGAAAAGAATGATAAAGACATTCATGTGATGTAGTTGTTCTAGTTCTGACACCTGCATCAGGATTTCCAATAATTAAGTTAGGTGTATATGCTTTAGTCCACTTCCTTGCAGATGGAAGGTTTTCTCTAGAACTGGATGCTCCCCCATGATCCATGCTGTCTCCATCAACATTTTTTGATGCTCCCCCTGAACTTATGCTCTCTGAGTTGGATGCTTCATTATTTGAATTTCCAGAAATATCAGAACACGAGTTTCCAAAATTATCAGAACTTGGCCCATCAGATCTTGAAGAGCCTGTTGTAGGTTCCGATGCTTTTTGAGATGTGGTTGGATCTTCAGTATGCTCCCCCTGCACAGGTGCATTTTCCTTAGGCGTAGTCACCACAGTTTCAATAACATCAGAGTTTAATCCATCAAAGTTTGCAGTATTAGGATTTACAGAATCAGAATTTAAAACTTCATTGTCGAATCTCAGCTGCTCATGATCATTGAAATCTTCAAGTTCAGTAATCTTCTTATCATCAAAAGAGACATTGATAGATTCCATGACAACCCTTGTTCTTAAATAGTAGACTCTGAAGGATTTTGTAGAAAGTGGATATCCAACAAAAATTCCTTCATCAGCTTTTAGATCAAATTTGGATAGATGTTCGGGATGAGTCTTAAGAAAAAAACACTTGCATCTAAATACATGAAAATACTTCATATTTGGCTTCTTTTCCTTCACCATCTCATATGGTGTTTTTCCATGCTTGTTAATGAGTGTTGCATTCTGAGTAAAATAAGCAGTCTGTACAGCATTAGCCCAAAAGTAGGTTGGCAACTTTGCTTCATCAAGCATAGTTCATGTAGCTTCAATAAGAGTTCTATTCTTTCTTTCAACAACTCCATTTTGCTGTGGAGTTCCAGGAGCGTAAAATTCCTGCTTTATTCCATGGTCTTTGCAGAACTCTTCCATAATCAAATTCTTGAACTCAGTGCCATTATCACTCCTTATGATCTTCACAGAATCTTTGACCAATTTATCCAGTTGCTTGACATGATCAATCAAGATAGATGCAGTTTCACTTTTTGTGTGCAAGAAATACACCCCTGTGTATCTGGTGAACTCATCCACTATGACCATATCATATTTCTTCTTTGCAATAGACATGACATTAAATGGACCAAATAGATCAACATGTAGTAGGTGATAAGGCTCAAGAATTGATAATTCGGTGTTGCTCTTGAATGAAGATTTTCTTTATTTTGCCTTTTGACATGAATCACAAAGGCCATCTGGAGGAAATACTGATTTTGGCAGTCCTCTCACAAGATCTTTCTTGACTAGTTCATTTATATTGTTAAAATTTAAATAAGAGAGTTTCTTATGCCAATCCCAGTTTTCTTCAATTGATGCTCTGCTCAACAGACAGATTGTAGGACCATCAATACTTGTTGAAAGCTTGGCTTCATAAATGTTACCATGCCTGTATCCTTTCAGAACAACTTTGCCTGTAGATTTGCTTACAACTTCACAGTGTTCTTCAAAGAAATCCACATGATAACCTCTGTCACAGATTTGATTCACACTTAGCAGATTGTGTTTAAGTCCTGAGACCAGCGCTACTTTTTCAATGATGACATTCCCAAGATTGATATTGCCATATCCCAGAGTTTTTCCAATATTTCCATCTTCATAAGAAACACCTGGGCCAGCTTTCTCCACAAAGTCTGATAGCAGGGCTTTATTTCCATTCATATGTCCTGAACATCCACTGTCCAGAACTAGGATGTTCTTCCTGTTGCCCTGCAATCAGAAAGACCACTAATGATTAGTTTTAAGGACCCATACTTGCTTGGATCCTTTGGCCTTTTAAGTTTGTTAACATTTGCAGCGGATTTAGCATCAGAGTTTATGTTAATAGTTTTATTATCAGAATTTGTAATATCAGACTTTGCATCAGAACTTATACTAGAAGGAATAATGCTAACTTTCTTTACAGAAGGTTTTATTTGATAATAATCATAGTATAGACTATGATATTCCTTACAAGTATAAATGGAATGCCATAAACTACCACAATGAAAATAAGAATTTTGTGGCTTATATCTAACTGGCTGACTCTTAACTCCTGATTTTGAAGGTAAGGAGTTTATATTCTTATTCTTCCTGCAAAAAGAGGCCAGATGGTTAGAATTTCCACAGTTATGACATGTTTTTCTAGGAGCATTAGGAACAGGATTATAATTGTTACTTTTGTTCACACCTTCCATTTCATTCCTATTTTTCCTAGGTGGCTTTACCTTGTTTACATTCTTAACATCTTTCCGCTTATACTTAAAATGCTTCTTAGTCATTAAGCCTATGTTAACTTCAGTTGGCTTATCCTGTTTAGGTTTGTCAGAAGTTACTTTCTCCTTAACTTCTGATTTATCAATATCAGACTTTAGAGTCACAAACTTAACAGGATTTACCTTTGGTTTTTGTTTAACAACTATAGGCTTAGTTTCTACAGTTCCCTTACTGTTCTTATCATCTCCATAACCTAAGCCCTCTTTCCAGTTTACACTACTAAGAATATCCTGAGTTGCTTTACCAGAGTTAGTCCAAGTCTTGATAATCTCTCTTTCTTTTTCTAACTCAGTTTTTAGAGATTCATTCATTCTTAACACTTCATCCCTAACATAAAAGGCATTATCTCTATCTTTCTGAGTTTGATGGAATATGACTAACTCTTTTTCTAAATAATCATTCCTCTTTTTATAAGCAAGATTTTCAGAAGTTAATCTTTCACATGTTAAAGTTTGATCTTTATAACCAATGAACATGGTCTTAAGATATCTTCTCAACTCAGTAATATCATCAGTATGAAAGGCATAAGTAGTTTGAGGTACCTTTAAGTCAGCAGTATCAGAACTGCTATCAGCATTTGCCATCAAGGCATAGTTTTCCTCATCCTCAGAATCTGAAGCATCTGACCAGCTTTTCTTCTTTGTGACAAGAGCCTTGCCTTTGTCACTTTTCCCTTTTCTGCAATCTGGAGATATATGGCCTTTCTCACCACAGTTGTAGCATTTAACATTTGAGTAATCTCCTCTGTCAGATTTTCTTCCTTTACCTTCAGATTTTCTGAAACCTTTCTTATCAGAACTTGCACCTTTCCTGGAAAACTTCTTTCCTCTCCTGAATTTTCTGTATGCAATCTTTGTGATCCCTTTCACCATAAGAGCACACAGCTTCATTATCTCCTCATCAGGGTCCATCTCAGGTATACTTTCAGTTTCTGAGTCATCATCACTATCAGAACTTGATGACTCAGTATCAGACTTTGTGATGAGAGCCTTTCCCTTGCCTTTCCTTGAGGCAGCTTCTTTGGGACTTTCCTCCTCAGCCACAAAGGCAATTGTCCTAGACTTTCTTCCATTCCTCTTGCTTCTTTGTTCCATCTCAAGTTCATGAGTCTTGAGCATCCCATAAATTTCATCAAGAGTTGTTTCATCAAGATTATAGTTATCTCTTATTATTGTGGCCTTCAAATCCCATCTTTCAGGAAGAGCTAACAAGAATTTAAGATTTGAATCTTCAATATCATACTCTTTGTCAACTAGTGACAAATCATTCAAGAGTTTGACAAATCTGTCATATAAATCAGTTAATGACTCATCAGGCTTTGAGTTAAAGTGCTCATACTCTTGAGTGAGTATCGTCTTCCTGTTCTTCTTGATTGAATCAGTTCCCTGACACCTTGTTTCCAAAGCATCCCATATCTCTTTTGCAGTCTTACAGTTAATTACCCTGTTTGACATGACATTATCAATGGCACTATGCAGCAAGTGTCTTACCTTTGCATCCTTTGCAATCGATGAGATATCTTCAGTAGTGTAATCACTTTTCTCCTTTGGTACAGACTTTGATGGCTGACCTGCAACTTCCACAGAGAGTTTGGTTGGCATTTGTGGTCCTTCATAAATCCTGTCGAGATATTCCGGATCTGTAGCTTCTAGAAACATAACCATCTTCACTTTCCATATGGAACACTCAGAAGGTTTCAACATGGGAACTCTTATAGTCTCATATCGACTATGAGTTACGGTTTTTGGAGGTTCTTCATTTTTGGTAGGCTTGGTTGGAGTTTCTTCTTCAGAAATGATGGATTTTGGATCTTAAACTGTTTGTGTGTTAACAGAAGGCTCTGATACCACTTGTTCAGTCACACACACTATAGAAGGGGGTTGAATACAGTATTTAGCAAAATCAAATCGAATATAAGAACTTAAGTAACAAAAAACAGATTTTATTCAACACAATAAACTCTGTTACAATATGGAACTGTCCTCTGTCAGTGATGAACAAATTATCACGAGAGCTGCTAGAGTTACAAAGAATAATAAATTCGATAATCGTAACACTTATAATGTAAACTCTATGCCTGTGTTTATATACTACACAGTTACAAGATAATCTTCTAATTGATATCGAATATAATTCTGCTTCCTAAAATATATCAACTAGTTTTCTTTTCTTCCAAGTATTCTATTCTTCATAGAATTCCTTTTTCATGCACAATTCTTTCTATCTTAGTCTCGATCTTCTTTCCTTTCAATCAGCCGCCTGCCTTATCTGAAAGTCATCTTAAAACCTGATATTATCTCCTGATAAATATCTTCTGAACCTTAAGTTCTGATAACTTAAGTTCTGATATCTTAAGTTCTGTCTTCAGTATAAGTGCTGATTTCCAGTTAAGTACTGATTTGTCCTGTTCGGTAAGATCTGAAAACTAAACACAAATCATATTATACATGACATTATCAAATATATCTAACAGTTCAGATTTGTACACCTTTCTTTGCAAGCCAAAGGGTTCTTTTATAGTCAAGGCATCTACTGAAATTAATACTACAGGGCAGGTGGCCACTATCAAAGATGAAGAAAAACAAGAATGTATGATGTTCTATGTCAAGACGTATTGAGAGGAATCTATGGTGTATCCTGATATTTATAGTGTTTATGTTTCACAATTTAAGAAATTGAAGTTGGTCTGGTTGCAAAATGATCCTGTTAAGGCTTCACTTGAGAAATGACATGGGATCAAGTTCATTTTGCAAAATCTCATCTTTTGGTGAACCTTGATTTCCAACTTGGATATGTTATTGTTTGGTTAATGATTAGCTTTTATATAGTATGTATAGGATGTGTTATATTATTATAGGTCATTAGCACTTGAATCTTTGGTTTTTTACTTTGAACCCTGAACTTTTGATAGTGATAAATATGAACGTTGAACCTTCAACTATTGGTTTTGGACTAGTCACGGGTGCCTCATTTTCTTGTAGGCAATCAATCATGCTATGTTAATATTATTCTTGTACTTCCATTATAAATTTGTGAAACAATATGTCTCATTCCAGATCGAACTTGGTTTCTGGTTTAACGGCTTTGTTGCATTAGTCAATTTAAGGTGTATTTTTTTCAAAACCCAGTGTGAAGTTTATTTCAACTTGTATAAAACTTTTTGCCATAAATGGGGTTTGATTTGCTATGAAATTATGTCGCATCATTTTGGTTTTTAGATGTGCTTATTTTGAACTTATGGATTCATTGTTTTTCTTTTTTTCTTAAATTGTCCTAATTTATCAAATTAATCTTTCTAAACAAGATTCTTTTTAGCTAAGTTCATTTGTGACTTCAAATTTTAAAGTCCGTTGATTGACGCATTCTCAAGTACTTTCAGTCAGGTTAATAGATCACTAAAACCAGTAAATCACACTGTAAGTTTTTACCTTATGGATTTTTGTATGTTTTAATTTGAGTCAAAAATATTGTCTACCTCATATCTAGTTAGGTCTCTAGTTACTTTTTTTATACATCGTATCTGGTTTGTTTTCTGGTTACTTCTGTGGTAATCGATGTGTTTTGCACACATTGATCCTTCCCAATATATATTTATATATCTTTAAATTTTTTGGTTCAAATATAGATGAGGGGTCAATATGGTCGATCACTCATTCCGGCCTCTTTTAGAGTACTCCAGCTATTTCTCCCCTCTTTGCAATTCTCCCGATTCTGTGATATAATAACTATAGCCTATTGGTTCTTGTTGATCTTAATTACGAAAAGAGTAATTCATGTGTGGCTAACTGAAAAATATTGAGCAGTTTGAACTTCCGGATACATACCAATTGGTGTTATTTTGGTTAGCTCTGAAGTTGCGGATGTTATTGTTCACTGTAAATCAAACGCGAAAATACACGCAAGCGTACGCGATCACAAGTAGTATGAGATATAAATCAAGTTCGTTCCCACAAGGACTGGTTTAGGTTAAGTTCAGATTATGCACTTATGCAACAATGTATGATTATCCTTCAATGCTAAGACAAGTAACAATTTGAGTTTTGATTTAACTAAGAGATTATACTAAATAACATTAACTAAGAGAATTAATATTGAATTACTTATATATGAGAATAAATATGGGATTCTAACTTCATTAAATACTTCATACATAAACCTATGCTAGCATGGCAAGTTCTAAACCTCTATATTCACTGTCGCTTCAATAGAGATTAACAAACAATATTAGATGTTAGCTATGCATCAAAGATGAATAAGCACAACTAAACTAGGAAATCATAAATCACCACACACAAAGGATTTAAAACAAGTAACTATTGAAATCCATAAATAAATCCGTTAGAACCCCATGACAATGATTAGTTCATAATCGAACACATCGCCACCATGGGTTCCAATAAAAAATGATAATGAACAATATAAGAGTACTAGGGTTTAACACAAATCAAAAACAAGCATCCGAAGTATCAACTATATTGAAGAATACAAAAGTCTTCTTCTCCGTAGCCGTTTTGTGCTCTCTAGGTCATCTTTTTATTTATAAATATAGGCTTTTGGACGATCTGGGCTTGCAAAATCTTCGAATTCAAGTCAGATCAGGATTTAGGGCAAATAACCAGGCGCAGCCGCCCCCAACCTCCGCACGGGAGCGCGCTTCGTGCAACTCTGGCGCTGCCGCCCCGCCTTCCGCACGGGCGTGCCGTGCTTCTGTTCCTTGACTCATTTTCCTTGTTTTTGTTGTAACTTGAGTTCCTTCTATCAGAATTTGGCAATTCAATAGTCCACGCGAAGCTATCGAGATGCTCTTCAACATGAAGATGGTCATGACTTCAGAACCTGACCTCCTTTCAGCATATTTCTTTGAAAAGCTCATTTATTCATCCTACTAATGCATGTAGTGCAATAACACAAAAACACATCAAAAATACCAATAACTTGAGTTCAAAACACCAATAAAAGCTTGTAATGAAGCGTTCTAAGTAGATATAAAATCCACTTATCACACCCCCAAACTTGAATTGATGTTTTTCCTCAAGCATAAACAGAATCAAAACTACAAAACATCATAATGCATGAATGCAACTACATGAATACAACTAAATGATAATGTAATGGATCCCCTCAGAATAACCATAACCAACAAACAAGTGAATGCCTCTAAGAATGCAATGACTCTAAACAGAGTTCGAATAAAACCCACAAACTAGAAATGTGCGTGTGTGGATGCTTAACAGATATACTCTCGATACTAGATCAATAACCATAACTTATCTATCATCAAAACAATCACAAGTTTATAAACATAATAAACATTAAACGCATAATGACTCACAACACCTCATTTCTACAAGAGTTATACAAGGATTCACGCTATTATTGAACACATAACAAAGATGCTTATTTGACCATGCAATGAATGAGGTCCCAAAAGACTTATGCAATAATACCCATGTAGCGAGTGTTAGGTTAGCGGATCCCTGACTAACAAAGCCTTAGGTCACCAGGCACAAAGTCCCCTAGAACTTAATAACTCGAGTATTTAAGAGCTCACCCTTGGTCAATTCTACATAAACACATACTTTTTTTTCTTTTTCTTTTTTCCTTTTTTTCTTTTTTTTTTGATTTCTGAATGAGTGTTTTTCGCTTCATCTCATTCAACCATAGACTACTCATAAATTATGAGCTGGCTACTAGTCATTTGACGTCTAGTCTTATTTACTACTAGCAATGAAATCCAAGTTTTTCTCTAGATTAAAATTTATTATTATTTTTCTCATTAAGAGAATACCAAAAATTCTAGATATAAAAAAGTAAATATATCTCAACAAATAAACAACTATGATCATGATCTAAATCAAAAGCAATATATAAGACTTGTGAAAAAAAATTCTGGGCATGCAAATCAATTCATTAAGACTTAAGACTTAAACATCCCTCTATTCGACATCACTACACTCAAATCAACATCAACCTATCAATCATAAACAGATCAACCTAACGTATCTTGTTATATGCATGCAAATGCAACTACATGGACTCACATAATAACATGAACAAACATGCAAAACAAAAATACAAACAACTATATGAACAATCATTCAAAAATATGAATAAACTACTACTAAACATGCAATATGAATCTATATGGACACAACACACACTACTAATCCTTACATTATCACCCCCAAAATTAAAATTTTCAATATCCTCATTGAAGGTAATAATAAGGATACAAAGCATACCTAATTAGCAGGAAAAACACCCTCTACGGGTGGAGGATTAGGTTGTTAATCAACCTCGACACCAGTGTCTCGAAAAACAGTACCGAAAGAGTGTGTCGAATCTTCAACAAAACATCGGTGGATGTCATGCATGGCCTCAATACGCCGAATCAACTTTTTATATTGCTCATCACCCACATCATTCTTATCAACTACCTACTGCGCATGAGAAGAACCCTCAATAGGCACGGAAGGATCCGTTCAGCCACCCTCTATATAATCAAAAATATATCCCAACCCCTTATCATGGCGTGTACCTAAGAATGCATAACTCAAGTGATCTGGTATTGGGTTGAGCTCAAGTGTGGGAGCTTCTTTAATAGATGTTTGAAAACGCTTCATAGAATCTTTCAGCTCTGTTAATCCAAGACACTCGAATGGCAGATCCATCCCCTTTTTCCATGGAGAAGCATTTAAATACTATAGTTGCTCTGCCCCTTCTTCATCTTTACTATCAAATTCCCCTATCAAGGCTCTCTCTAAAGTATCTGACCTTAGCACTTGCTCAAGTTCCGAATTCACTACAGAATCGACCATCTCTACTTTAAAGCATTCCTCTTCATCAGTTGAGAACTTTGTTGCTTTGAACACATTAAAGGTGACCTTCTGATCTAGAATCCTCATTGTAAGCTCTCCCTTCTACACATCCTTCAGAGTTCGGCCAGTAGCTAAGAATGGTCTCCCCAAGATAATGGGAATCTTCTTATCTTCATCAAAGTCCAGAATTACAAAATTAGCAGGGAAGATGAGTTTGTCCAGCTTAACCAAGACATCCTCCACTATTTCTCACGGATAACAAATGGAACGATCAGCTAGTTGCAATGACATGTATGTCGGTTTCGGATCAGGTAGACCAAGCTTCTTGGAGATAGACAAGGGCATCAGATTGATGCTAGCTCCCAAATCACACAAGCATTTGTCAAACGACAAGTTTCCAATAGTGCAAGGATTAGTGAAACTTCCGGGATCTTTAAGCTTCAGAGGCAACTTCTGTTGTAACACAGCACTTCACTCCTCCATTAGAGCAACAGTTTCGAGCTCCTCAAGCTTCACCTTCCGCGAGAGAATACCTTTCATGAACTTCGCATAGCTCGGCATTTGTTCTAGAGCTTCTGCAAAAGGTATGTTAATGTGTAACTTCTTGAAAACTTCCAGAAACTTGGCAAATTTCTTATCTAACTTCTGCTTCTGAACTCTTTTAGGATATGGTGGAGGTGGATAGACTTGTTTATCCCCAGTATTACCTTCAGTAGGATTATTTGCAATAGCTTTCTTCTTCAGTTCCACCTCGGCATCCTTCTGCACAACTTTTTCAACTACAATCTCAATTTATGGAATTGGCAAGGGTGCAGACGCACCTGCATTCTGGACAAAATTTTTAGACTCTTCATCTTTCTGAATTTGGGGGCTTGCGACCTTTCCAGACCTCAAGGTGATGGCGTTCACCTGTTCTTTAACTTCCCTCTTGCCTGGATTGGCTTTTGTACCACTAGGAAGCGTTACTGGTGGTCGATTTAATAAGGATTTAGCAATTTGTCCTATTTGGTTCTCCAGAGTCTTGATAGAAACAGCCTGGCTTTTGCATATAAGAGCCTGGTTTTTGCACATAAGCCTCAACTCCTCCAATTCAGATTTTTCATTCGAACATTGACCTGCACCTCTATGAGTTTGTTGTAGAAGTTGGAGTGGTTTTCTTGGTGCAATTTGTTGCAGATACCCAGGAGGATTGAATTGCTTGTTTCCAAACTGCTAGAATGGATGTTACATTGCATTCTGATTGTTGCTTTAGCTGAAGTTAGGATGATTCCAGTTGTCAGGATAAGTGTCTAGAACTAGTTATTGCGAACTCTCAAAGTTGCTTAATAGAAGCAATTGATGATCATCCAATCAGGCAGTCTATGATGAGGACATTTCCGAAGCATCTCCTTATAGCGCTCCCAAGCTTCACATAGAGATTCTCCCGATTGTTGTGCAAATTGAGTAAGAGCATTCCTGATTACAGCTATCTTCACCATAGGGAAGAATTTAGTGAGAAAGTTTTGAGAAAGATCTTCCAAAGTAGCATTCGAACTAGCTGGTAGATAGGGTAACCAGCTCTTAGCCTTCTCCCTCAGAGAGAATGGGAACAGTCTTTGTTTCACCGCATCCTCAGACACACCATTGAACCTGAATGTGTCGCAGATCTCTATAAAATCCCTAATGTGCGTATTGGGATCTTCCGTTGGAGAACCCCAAACTAGACTGAATTCTGTACCCATTAAATCGTGCTAGACTTGATTTCAAAGGTATTAAAATAATGGTTGGTCTGACAATGCTATAATAAATGTCATTGATTTTCGGTTGAGAATAATCCATGAAAGCTTTCGTATCTGCTGCTGGTTCTCCCATTGCAATAAAAACTAGAGTACTTGAAACACACACAAAAATTTGTTCACTGTAAATCAAACGCAAAAATACACACAAGCGTACGTGATCAAAATTAGTATAAGATATAAATCATGTTCGTTACCACAGGGACTGGTTTAGGTTAAGTTCAGATTATGCACATATGCAACAATGTATGATTATTGTTCAATGCTAAGAAAAATAACAATTTTAGTTTTGATTTAACTAAAAGATTATACTAAATAACATTAAATAAGAGAATTAATATTGTATTACTTATATGAGAGTAAACATGGGATTCTAACTTCATTAAATACTTCATTCAAAGTTATGTTCTTTATCAATAACATGTGATGGTGATGCCAACTAATCAGATAACACGAAATTAGTATACGCTAACTTTCATTATACGTATACCCTACTATCAAACATCCACAATTAAGATAGAAGTTGAATCGACACCAATTATGCTTAGTCCCTATATGTCTATGAAGATTGAAAACATAATGGTTTAAGAGTAAGTTATCTATCTAGATTATATAAGGTGAATGAGATGGTTAAAATTACCCATGAATTATGCATATCAATTCATACATAAACCTATGCTAGCATGGCAAGTTTTAAACCTCTATATTCACTGTTGCTTCAATAGAGATTAACAAACAATCTTAGATGTTAGATACACATTAAAGATGAATAAGCACAACCAAACTAGGAAATCATAAATCACCACACACACAGGATTTAAAATAATTAACTATTGAAATCCATAAATAAATCCGTTAGAACCCCATGACAATGATTAGTTCATAATCAAACTCATCGTCACCATGGGTTCCAATGAAAATTAATAATGAACAATATAAGAGTACTAGGGTTTAAGACAAATCGAAAACAAGCATCTAAAGTATCAACTATATTGAAGAATACAAATGTCTTTTTCTCTGTAGCCGTTTTGTGCTCTCTAGGTCTTCTCAATGCTCTCCCTTGGCTCCAAGTTATTAAAAACGTCTTTTTATTTATATATATAGGCTTCTAGTTGAACTGGGCTTGCAAAATCTTCGAATTCAAGTCAGATTAGGATTCCGGGCAAACAACCTGGCGTGGCCGCCCCAACCTCCGTGCGGGCGCGCTCTTCCTGCAACTCTGGCATGGCCGCCCCGCCTTCCACGCGGGCGTGCTGTACTTCTGTTCCTTGACTCATTTTCCTTGTTTTTGCTGTAACTTGGGTTCCGTCTGTCAAAATATGGCGATTCAATTGTCCACGCGAAGCTATCGAGATGATCTTCAACATGAGAATGGTCTTGACTTCAAAACCTGACCTTCTTTCAGCATATTTCTTTGAAAAGCTAATTTATTCATCTCACTAATGTCTGTAATGCAATAACACAAAAACACATCAAAATACCAATAACTTGAGTCCAAAACACCAACTTAAGCTTGTAATGAAGCGTTCCAAATAGATATAAAATCCACATATAAGTTATATACTCTAAATAGATTTGAAGGTGCAATAAATTCTTCATGACTGGAGTAACTAAGTGTGACAATTCACTAATTTCTACTTAAGCCGTAAACTAACAAGTCTCTGGAGTTATTAGTGGGACAGTGTTGTTATCACAGATCAAGTATTAGTTGAACTCAAATATTACTAGATTTATGATTTATCTAATTGATATACGGCTTATATGCTGCTAGATAGTCTTAGCTTATTGACTACCTTTTTATTATGCACCACTTTTTGCCCGTGTATATGTAGGATCGGAGCTTCTGATCCGTGATCTACCCTCGATATTTAATGGATCAGCGATGGTAAATGCAAAACCTCAGGATGATTCTAAAGCTACTTTAGCCCCAAAGGTATCTTCCATTCGGGTTATTTATTTTTCCTAATAAAACTTGTACAACTTTCTAGCAGTAGATTATTACTTAGAGTAGCATCTATACAAAAGCACACCTCTATTATCCAATCCACATTTTTTTATTCTTTTTCCAATCGTTGGAGGATCCACTGTATTTTTAATTTGGGTAACTGGATTAGACAATGTGATCATGCCATCCAGAGTTTGGATAACTTTATATTTTAGAAGCAGCTTCTTAGAATTAAATTATGATTCACTGCTCCACCCATGTATGAGCCTAAAAGTTTTATTATGTTACACTTGAGTAATTACCCTAAGTGCACTGCTTCATACAAATAATACTTTGACTGCACTCTTTTCACCATTTTTTTTTGAAACAAACCTCCATTCTGAGTTCTTATGGCATAATGATATTCATAGAGTAATTTTAGGCATCTGGATGAATTACCAGCTGTAATAACTGCTAATTTTGTGAACACGACATGTGCTGTATACTTTCTGATTTTACATTTTTAGCTTCTTATCATTACCTCAAGTGAAGTTGATGAGGTAAGCTTCTTTTCATGTTACTTGTATGCTTTGGTACCTTCTTAATGTTATAAAATGTAATCGGATTGGGCAAAGTGAGTGATTATAATTCCCAATGTTTGAAACTTGTAATCTTTCAGTTGATAAGCAAGTATGGGAAAGCACTAAAGGCCACCGATGAATGGGTGAAAGAACTCAAGGCTAAACGGAATTAAGCGGTTAGTCAACATCAATTGGACAAGCATGATGAAAATAAATAAGGGTTTAGAGCATCTTCTCACTTTTCCAAACTATATCTACCAGATTAGTTCACTACCACTAGCAGAAAAAGTTCTGCTTCTTCAATATATGATGATGCTTTAGTGAGCTAGATAGGTTAGGAATGTGATTATAACTAGATAGTTTTTAAAGTTGATGTTGATGTAGATATAGAAATATATTGGTTGAATGTTGGTATATAAGTTGTAACAACCCAAATCCGGGTTCAAGATTTGGTGTTACTAAACAATCTTTACATAAAATGAAAGAATATTACATTAACCCCTTGAATCTGGATCGTTTACAGGTTATGGTATGAAATAAGAATCTAATCTTCTACAATTCACAACAACTACCATACAAGTGTAAATACATTTATGCTAATGTTCTTGTCATATTTTTCTAACATATTCGTCCTCTCGCAGCGGAGATTGCTCTAACTTTTTTGTCTAACAAAAGCTATTCACTTCTATCCTTATCTGCTTTTGAAAGAAATAAGAATTTACAAAGCAAGAGTGAGCCAAATATGCCCAGCAAGTATATAATTTGAGTCTCAAGCATTAATTTCAAAGGAAAATTTCCGGACAAAATCTTTAAACAATTTTAACAATTCTATTTATTTGTGTGAGTTGAGTGAATAAACGTTGGCTATCACCAGTCTTTAACTATAAATCCAAAAGTGACAAACGATTCCCCGATTTATCTCCTGAATCAGGGTTTTGTCCGGTTTTGGAATCATAAACTTTTCGAGAAAGAATGTCATTAATGGCGATCAACAACAAATTAGACTGGACACTAGTCCGCACCTATATCCTGCTAATCAGTTAGGATACAGTGCAGATCTATACCTACTTGTATAGATCCAGTCAGGTCCCCAGGCACTACGGCCGATCTCAAGGCACCTGTTATGTCCCGGTCCTTAGGATTAAGTAAAACTTAATCCCACACAACATCATTATCCAGCCCATGGAGTATTTTGATGTCAAATCATTTTGAATTTAAAACATCCCAATTCAGGGTTCACAATTAATCCGAAAGAATGGGTATTTGCTCAAGAGAGCAATCGAATTATAGGAACAATAATGAAAAGAACATGCATAATAAGAGTAATTGCAGCGAAATATAAACATTTAACTATTCTAAACTTAGAATAGGAACGAACAAATAATTGCAGTATTTTAAAAGAAAAATCAGGAATACTTGCCTCAATAAGCTTTAATCGCTATTACTAGTTGACTTTAGTTCGACTTGAACGTCCGGCTTTATCTTCAAACTACTATCCCATTTTGGATACGATCCCAACACTTAGGCCCTTCGATTTGAACTTCGTTGATCTCGACGTCTAATCACTAGATCATTCCTAGTCCGATGTCGATACTCGGGTTTTCCGTCTAGTACCTACAGGGTTGAAATACCCTAATTCAGATAATCGCTTAAGCTCAACTTAATACCACTATCACTTCTACCCATGTGATTTCATAACCCAACTTATATTTATATGTATTATTAAAATACACATAGCAATTAGGGTTCACATTTTCTAAACTCGGTTCGGTATTTATTTTTAGAAAATATGTATACTCGTCATTTTGAAAAACAGGTAATCGATTATTTATAAATTATTATGTCTCACCCGTAATTAAGTTCGTATAATATAACTATATATAGTTATTCAACGTCTTGATAAATATAGGTTGCGTTCCCGTATTTTCAGAATTAATTTCCTGAAAATCGGGCAGCGTCTCCTTTGTTTATCGGAATAACCCGTCGAAATCAAATTGACGTCAATCACAACAACAAACAATCGCAATCATCAAATTCACAACCAAATTCACCAATCCCAATCACCGATACGTATTCAATTATTAATTATTGTTATTCGTATTAGTTTATATTTTGTTCTTCATTTTGAAATTAATTTTACACACTAATTTTATTTATTTATAATTATAGGACTCAGATAAAAATCATCATTTCCCACCGTCGGCTCGCCGAGGCTCATCGCCGACGGCGATAAAATTTGCGGGTTCCCGATTGTATCGGACATCCTTCGCAATTTCATCAATTAATATGATTTATTCCCGCATAAAATATTTCATTTTACGAATCGCAATCAATGAGTTTCTGCAGAAAATTAATAAATTAAATTAATGAAATAAAAATTTTCACAGAACAGGTGAACCAAGGCAGCACAGTACAGGGCAAGACGCAACCTCGTGTTAACCACGCGCCACCATGCCTCTCGGAAAATCCGAGAGGCGACAGCACCACAGGTAACACGGAACTACAAAACCACACATATATGCATACAGTTATGTGTGTCTTTATATATATATATATGCAATTAACAGTCAACCACATCGGCAACAATCGAGACATACTTAATTCGGAAAACAAGATGCCGGAAAAAGGAAGAAGTATGGCGGTGAACTCACCGGAACCAGAGAACGGGGTGGAGGAAAAGAAAGAAGGAGGAGAGAGGGAAAGATGAGGGAGAAACCGAGAGAGATAAGGTCGATAGAGAGAGAGAGATTTGAGAGAATAAGAGAGAAAAAGAATGGAAGAGAGACAACAGCGGTGCTGGGGAAAGGGGGGTAGAATTAGGGGTTTTATTTATTTTATTTTTTATTTTTCTATCAACAAGAAAAGGTACATACTTGTAATTGTTGATGATTTCACTAGATACACTTGGGTTTATTTTCTACACAGGAAGGATGAAACTCCAGAAATTCTTCTGGATCATATAAGGCAAATTGAGAATGGATCCAACTTCAAAGTAAAAATACTGAGAAGTGATAATGGCATCGAGTTCAAGAACTAAAAAATGGAGGAAGTCTGTAAATACAAAGGCAAACAACAACAATTCTCAACTCCTGGTACACCCCAACAAAATGGTGTTGTTAAGAGAAAGAACAGAACCCTAATTGAAGATAGCAGGACTCTGCTAGAAGAAGCCAAACTACCCACTTATTTCTGGGCTGAAGCAGTAAACACAACCTGTTACACTCAGAATATCACACTGATAAACAGACATGGTGTCAGTCCTTATCCGATGCTAAAAGAAAAGAATCCCAATCTCAAACATCTTCATGTATTTGGATGCAAGTGCTTTGTTCTGAGAACTCATACTGATCAAGTAGGAAAGTTTGAATCAAAAGCCGATGAAGGAATCTTTGTTGGTTACTCACCATCAAGAGCATACAGGGTGTTCAATCTGAGAACAAATACAATAGTTATCTCCATCAATGTATCTTTTGATGATAAGAAGATTCCTGGTTTTGAAGAAACTCACATGAAAGTCTAATCTTTGCAAATGAAAATACATTATTGGAATCTGCATCAAACTCTAATAGACTGTCAATTACTGATGATCCAAATCCTGATACTACTTCAGATCATGAAGATGATCATTGTACTAATGAACCTGCACATGTTATGGGGGAGAAACAGCAAGGCTCAACTGATAGTACTAACACTGAAGAATCAATTTAAGGTTCTTCTCAATCTAGTCATTCAAAATCTAATGTTGATTCAATATCAGATAGACATGAGTCAATTCCAAATACTTCATCAGGAGATAACATAACTGATTCAGGGGGAGCCTCAGATGCATTTGATGAGGCATATGATTTAGGGGGAGCATCTAGCTCAAGAAGGACATTTCCTAGTGCCAAAAAATGGACTAAAGATCATACTCCTAATCTGATCATTGGAAATCCTGATGAAGGTGTAAAGACAAAGAGTGCAACTCAAAATGAATGTTTGCATCAGAATCTACTTCAAAAGAAGAGCCAAAGAAAGTGGAAGATGTACTCAAGGATACAGATTGGGTCATAGATATACAAGAAGAGTTGAATGAGTTCGAAAGAAATGAAGCATGGAAGCTGGTTCCTAGACTCAAAAATAGTTCAATTGTAGGCATAAAGTGGGTCTTCAGAAATAAGACTGATTCTGATGGAACCATTATTAGAAACAAGGCAAGATTGGTGGCTAAAGGATATTCTCAACAGGAAGGCATTGACTATGATGAAACCTTTTCTCCTATTGCTAGGATGGAAGCAATCAGAATTTTCTTGGAATATGCTATACATAAGAAGTTTAAAGTTTTTCAGATGGATGTCAAGAGTGCATTTCTCAATGGAGAACTAGAAGAAGAAGTCTATGTTGAACAACCACCAGGTTTTGTGGATTCTATAAATCCTGACTATATTTATAGACTTGACAAAGCACTCTATGGATTAAAGCAAGCACCTAGGGCATGGTATGAGACCCTTGCTCAGAATTGCTTAAAAGTGGATTCAAAAGAGTTGATGCAATTAAGATATCAAATGAGCATGATGGGCGAGATGAGCTATTTCTTCGGATTGCAAATTAAACAGACTGATAATGGTATCTACATTAATCAGTCCAAGTACACAAAGAATCTATTGAATAGGTTTAATATGCAATAAAGTGCAACTGCAAACACTCCTATGGCAACTGCTACAAAGCTTGATCCTCATATAGGTACAGCAGTTGATTTCACAAACTACAGAGGTATGATTGGTTCTCTCTTGTACCTAATGGCTAGTAGGCCAGACATTATATTTGCCACCTGTTTGTGTGCAAGATTTCAGACAAATCCTAGGGAACCACATCTTAATGCAGTGATGAGAATTTTCAGATATCTCAAGGGTACTGTATCACTTGGTCTCTAGTATGCAAGGGAAGCTGATTTTGGATTATGTGGATATTCGGACGCTGACTTTGCTGGCTGCAAGATAGACATGAAGAGTACATCTGGGAGCTGTCAGTTTTTGGGAGGTAGATTAGTCTCATGGTTCATTAAGAAGCAGAAATCCATTTCTACTTCAACTGCTGAGGCTGAATATATTGCAGCTGGGAGTTGCTGTGCTCAGTTGTTATGGATCAGGAATCAGCTCATGGACTAGGGATTATCATTTTCTAAAATTCCTATTTATTGTGATAATCAAAGTGCTATTGCTATGACAGGAAATCCAGTGCAACACTCTCTTACTAAACATATCAGCATCATATATCACTTTATAAGAGAGCATGTCATGAAAGGAACGATTGAGCTTCATTTTGATTGTGATATCCTGTATTTTTAGAATTATTATTATTATTATTTGAATATGTTTATGTGATTTTCTGATTTAGAAGGAATAAAATGGTGGATATTTTATTCCTATTTGACGAGTTTGTGTTATTAAATGGTAATGTGATAATTATTGAGTGTTATATCGATCCTTGTTAATTTCTAAAAATATTTACTTAAATGTATTATTTTCAAAAGTTTATTTGAAAACCGATCATTTTATTGATATCGGTAAATTGAGTTCGTTTAGTAATATTAGGGATTGGATGGATATTTTGTCTGCTATGTGTTGTATGTAATAATAATTGTGTGGGACTTAGTTGTGACTGAGGATTATTTGTATTATCAATTACTGAGTCGTATCATTTTGTTTTTATCTTTAAAACTGCTTTTATTGAAAATTTAATTTCATAAATATTTAAATTATCTTTAAAATTATTTGTACGACTTTATAATTATAATAATTATTTTTGGAAATCATATTTATTTAATTCCAAAAAATTTCAAACATTACGAAACTCATATTTATTGAAGTTTGGAATATTCTGAGAATTTTAAAATTATTTTGGGAATTTTTGGGATTAATTTTACCCTCGCGTTGAATCGTTTAATTGCTAAAAGAGGGTATAAATTGTGTTTCAAAAACTGTTTTAAAATTACGAAATTTATGTTTTTATAAACTTCGGGATATTTGTAACATTTTAAGACTATTTTCGTGATTTTCTGAATTTGTTTCAAGTGCAGCTCGGTTCGTTAATTGTAAAATACGGGTATAGCGCGCAAGTCAAAAAGACTTTAAAAATTATGAAAATTTAATTTTATTAGTTTTAAAATATTTCGGGAATTTTAAAACTATTTTGATAATTTTTTCGGGTTATTCTCACTCGCAAATTGATTCGGCAAAGCCCAGCACGCGGAACGCAACCAGGCTGTTAGGGAATATAAAACACGCGTCACGTTTTCCTTCTGCCTTTGATGCGTGGCAGGAGATGGTTGGAAAATAAAAATTAAAAAAGAAAGAAAAGCAGGCGCTGCCTGCATAAACCACACCCCCTCGTTTCTCTCTACCTACTATCAATTTCTTCCTATCTCCTCTCTATCACTGTGCTCCCTTTTCCTTCGATATATTTATATACTTTTAATTTTCAAAAATTCATATCTTACAAACCTTTTATCCAAATTTCAATTTTATATATATAAATGATCATCGCTTCGATACCTACGCATAGGTATATATATTGCAAGGTTTTGAGAAGAAAATTTGCGGGGCATATTTTCGTTATATTTTCCGTTTTAATTTTTATTCGGGGCATAGAAAAAGAGTTTGGAGGCGGTGATTACTCCATATGGCATCTCATCGTGTATATGTCTATGGCTATTAATTTCGGATTTTTCTGAAGTAATTTTCCGGACATCAGATTTTCTCTTCGGGTTGATCAGAATTTATTTTGGGTAACGATTCATAAATTCTGCCTTCGTACTTTTGTGTATTATAGCATGTTAGTGTTTATATATTTATTTCATAATTTTTAGAAATTGTTGGAGAAGTCACTTTTGGTCCGAGTTTTGGTTCAAGTGGCCGTGTTATTCATTTCTGGAGTGTTTATAAGCGTAAATATAACGTATTGTGTTGATTGTTGTTGGTTGTGTCGATATGATATCGACTGGCAGTCCGAGAAATAGAGGAGGTGCTGTCCGATTTCCAAGAAAATATTATTTTTAGTTCTGAAGAGTATTATTTTTATTATTATTCAAAAATAAATCCAAATTATTTAGTTAATGAATTTTAATTGATTATTTAATTCGAGTTAATTATTTCTTATGATTTAAAAAAATTCCAAAAAATAGTTCGAGCTTTAAAATATTATTTTAAATTATTTTCCAGGCTCGATAATTCTTATAAAATTATTTTCGGGTGTTCGAGCCCTATTATTTAGTTATAAAATGATTCGGAGACCCGTTTTAATTCCGAAAAATGTTCAAAAATTTATATTAAATAAATCGTTCGTCCGTTTAATACGAAACGAACGCGTACAGACTCAGAAAAATATTTCGCTTTCAATAAAAATACTTTTGAGACCCGAATTCTTTTGTTTCGAAAGGTCGCTTGTTTTACGAATCATTTTGAGTCAATTTTTGATCGATAAATCATATTTTTGACCCGATTTTCGTTTTAAACGTACCGAGTCGACCCTTCTGATGAACCGAGTCTTATGTGATATGAATTATGTGATACATGAGTTATGTGCTAATGTGCTATGTGAATTATGTGCATATGTGGATCAAGAGTCCTGTATTTGTCTGTTATATTTATGTGTGGGCTATCGTATGGGTAGACGATAGGATTTTGATGCGTAGTTCGTCGAGTGATTATCGTTTAGATGATTAAAGTTGTATATTTTAATTATAGATGCGGATAATTCGAGTTGATCAAGACAAGACGTTGGATAAAGAATGAGATGGAATGGAATTGGGTATCTCGCTTCTAGCAATCACAGGAGCAACATATCAGTAAAATGTTAAAAATAAAGACGGTGATATTTTGAGACAGAATGTCAGAATATATACGGTTTTGCGAGTGTGACTAACTGCTAAAAACCCAAAGGCAAGTATTTTTATCATCACTTATTGTTCAAGTGATATTTATTTTGAATCGTATCATGCAAGTATTGATTTCCCTATTCTCAGTTTAGAATCGATAAATACATATCGCTGAATTAAATAATTCTGTTTATGCAAGTATTCTTCCGCTATTCTATGTTCAGAGTAGCTAAGTGATTTTACTTATCCAATTATCGGATTTATAAATGTTGTGGATTTTGAGAAAGATGACGTTGTTTTAGTTTTCTGCCCAAGTGAATGGGCAAATAAAATTTATAAGGGTGTCGAGTCTTATGACCCCTTTCAATAAAATGTTTTTAAGATTAGATGGTTGCGTAAGAGGCCGTGGCGGCGGTCCAGCGTAAGCTATGTGTTATACAGGATATAACACCTTGCTAGGCCGATATGTGCCTTGGGTACCCCTTTGTCTAGTTGGATATGCTTCGGCATACTGGTGTTGCTCCGCGGCTGATAACCGGCGGTAACACACCGTCGTTCGAGGATTGCAATCTAAATTATTATATTACTTTTGACATCTGACAAGGAATGATTTATTAAGTATTTTGTGTTCGGATAAAAGATGAAATGTGGTTTTGATTCAGTTTCTTATTTTGAGAATACTTAGTTTGTTGTTAAATATCAAAGGTGGTATTAGTACAGATGATTGGTGTTGACTTCAGTATGGGTGTTGTGAGCATCAAAGTTCGTAGTGATATCTAATTTGATATGATAACAAAATAAGTATTAATTTCAAGAGTTCGATTTTGAATAAAGTTTACGATTCAATCCAGAATCATTGTTTCATGTTAGAGTTGTTTACGATATTTCCGTAAACACTGTTTTACGAGTTTTATTCTCGTCAAGATTCAAAGTATTGCTAAAGCATTTTGCTCAAAAATATGAAAATGGTTTTGAATATAATTAAGGAATTAAATCTAGGATTCCTCAACTAAAATTTTATGATTAAGCAACTATGATTTTAAAAAATGTTCTGCGCTGATGCAGATGTCGGTTTTATATCAAAACGACCTTATATATATTATAATGAACTTGCTGAGCATTCCTTCCGCTCATACTTGCCTGTTTTTAAAGTTAACCTCCAGTGAGGATTAGCTTGCGCTAGTTAGCTGCGTAATTTGAGGAAGCAAAGAAGAAACTCTTGGAAGGTGGTGGGTCCAGGGTTGCGGGCTAGTGTAAGTTTTATTGTGTAAAGTTGTTTATATTATATTATATTATAGTTGTATATTTTATTTGGACCTAGTATACTTCATTTCGAAGTTATACTAGTGGCTTTAGTTTTGAGTTGGTATTTATTGAAAAGAGTTTCAAAAGAAAGTGAAAAATTATTTGTGGAATTTGGATATCTTGTTTCTAAAACTGTAACCTTAAAAGATCTTGGATTAGTTTGGGGTCATTTATGATAAATAACTTCCGCTGGCATTTATTTATTAATTAACAGGTTGATTTTGATTGAAGTTTTATAGTGACGACCAAATCCTCTGACCCCGGATTTGGGGGCGTTACAGGTTGGTATCAGAGCTGAGGTTATAGTAAACTAGAAACGAGAGTGTGTAGGAGTGTGTATAGCTATGTGAGGACGCTTGAGCTCCTATCGAGTTCTTGTTGGACAATTGGATGTAGTACCAACGATAAGTTAAGATAGGCGCATTCGCTCGAGATGGTTGTGTTAAGCTGGATGGAATTCTGGGAAGCTGCAAACTTCTATGGTGGAATCTTCCGAGGTTACTACGATTTGACGACGATGAAGATTATCGATATCCCTGGAATATGAAGAAGTGTCGAGAATCAGATGACGAGTCAACAGAAGAATTCAAACAGAAGATAAGCATTAAGACTTTGACAATACCTTCTCTTTCTATAATTTCTTTTGGCCTCTCTCAAAAGAAGTAATTGTTAGAGGATATATACCCTAACACTCATTTTTAATCATAATTGTGTTTTAAATGTGCCAGAGGCTGTCATGAAGCCTATTTTTTTAGGTTTTGATAGCTCTGTCAAGTTATGATAATTAATCCCACTTTTCTTATTTGGTGGATAGTTTCTTGATGATGTGACACCATTTGCTCATTTGGTGACATAATTTTGTTCTCTGGATTTTATTTCCTTCAGAAATATCAGCTTTACAATCTTTTCAGTTTTATTCATTTGATTTTCAATTTCTTTCATATTCTTTTATTCTGACTGAGATGAACAACCCTAACTATAGGGGACACAAGGTATACCTGTTTGTGTGATAGGAGTTAGATGGGACGCCATCACTTGTGTGTGTTGTGACTACAAGAAGGTTAACAACCTTTAGTACTGTCTTAATTTGGACACGCAATACCAAGTTCATTTGATCATATTGTTCTCTCAGTTATTCTTTTATTTCAACAATACTTTTTCTCAAATTCAGATTTTGGTTCCGTTATGGTATCAAATTCTTTTCTTTTTTAAATTCCATGATTTTATCATCTCAAACATTCGAAGGTATGCCAATCAAGTTAAGTTGAGTATCCTGGTCAAGTCAAAGTAAGGCGATGTGATGGAATTACGAAGGACGACAGTGGACTGCAATGCGATTAGAATATCAATGACATATAGCGAAGTCAATATGTTCCTTTATTTCTCTCTCTGTCTTTCTTTCTTTTCTTCTCTCTATCTTTCTCTCTATTCTTCTTTCTCGCGATCAGTAAAAGTGATTCTATTGAGGAATTGGTTAAAGGATGTAGACGGAATAGTGGTACACAGTGAAACTCCTGTAAAAGTTTTATTATACAAGGAATACAAGATTTGTTTGAGATTATGGAAAATTGAGGTTATTTGGAAATGGAAAGTTGGTTAGAAAACCCTAAGTGCTTTCTTTTGCTGATTCCGAGGACGGAATCCTTATAAGGGGGTAGATTGTGATATCCTATATTTTCAGAATTATTATTATTATTATTTGAATATGTTTATGTGATTTTCTGATTTAGAAGGAATAAAATGGTAGATATTTTATTCCTATTTGACGAGTTTGTGTTATTAAATGGTAATGTGCTAATTGTTCAGTGTTATATCGATCCTTGTTAATTTCTAAAAATATTTACTTAAATGTATTATTTTCAAAAGTTTATTTGAAAACCGGTCATTTTATTGATATCGGTAAATTGAGTTCGTTTAGTAATATTAGGGATTGGATGGATATTTTATCTGCTATGTGTTGTATGTAATATTAATTGTGTGGGACTTAGTTGTGATTGAGGATTATTTGCATTATTAATTACTGAGTCGTATCATTTTATTTTTATCCTTAAAACTGCTTTTATTGAAAATTTAATTTCATAAATATTTAAATTATCTTTAAAATTATTTTTATGACTTTATAATTACAATAATTATTTTTGGGATTTTAAAAAAATTAGAAATCAATATTTCATCAATTATATAGTCCTATATGATTTTCTGATTTCATTTATTTATAAAATCAGTATTTAATTCTAAAAATTTTCAAAAATTACGAAACTCATATTTATTTAAGTTGGGAATATTCTGAGAATTTTAAAATTATTTTGGGAATTTTTGGGATTAATTTTACCCGCGCGTTGAATCGTTTAATTGCTAAAAGAGGGTATAAATTGCGTTTCAATTTTAAAATTACGAAATTTATGTTTTTATAAACTTCGGGATATTTATAATATTTTAAGACTATTTTCGTGATTTTCTGAATTTGTTTCAAGTGCAGCTCGGTTCGTTAATTATAAAATACGGGTATAACGCGCAAGTCAAAAAGACTTTAAAAATTATGAAAATTTAATTTTATTAGTTTTAAAATATTTCGGGAATTTTGAAACTATTTTGATAATTTTTTCGGGTTATTCTCACTCGCAAATTGATTCGGCAAAGCGCAGCACGCGGAACGCAACCAGGCTGTTAGGGAATATAAAACACGCGTCAGGTTTTCCTTCTGCCTTTGATGCGTGGCAGGAGATGGTTGGCAAAAAAAAAAATTAAAGAAAGAAAGAAAAGCAGGCGCTGCCTGCATAAACCACACCCCCTCGTTTCTCTCTCTACCTACTGTCAATTTCTTCCTATCTCCTCTCTATCACTCTGCTCCCTTTTCCTTCGATATATTTATATACTTTTAATTTTCAAAAATTCATATCTTACAAACCGTTTATCCAAATTTCAATTATTATATATATAAATGATCATCGCTTCGATACCTACGCATAGGTATATATATTGCAAGGTTTTGTGAAGAAAATTTGCGGGGCATATTTCCGTTATATTTTCCGTTTTAATTTATTTTCGGGGCATAGAAAAAGAGTTTGGAGGCGGTGATTACTCCACATGGCATCTCAGCGTGTATATGTCTATGGCTATTAATTTCGGATTTTCTGAAGATATTTTCCGGACATCTGATTTTCTCTTGGGGTTGATCAGAATTTATTTTGGGTAACGATTCTGAAATTCCGCCTTCGTACTTTTGTATATTATAGCATGTTAGTGTTTATATATTTATTTCATAATTTTTAGAAATTGTTGGAGAAGTCACTTTTGGTCCGAGTTTTGGTTCAGGTGGCCGTGTTATTCATTTCTGGAGTATTTATACGCGTACATATAAAGTATTGTGTTGATTGCTGTTGGTTGTGTCGATATGATATCGACTGGCAGTCCGAGAAATAGAGGAGGTGCTTTCCGATTTCCAAGAAAATATTATTTTTAGTTCTGAAGATTATTATTTTTATTATTATTCAAAAATAAATCCAAATTATTTAGTTAATGAATTTTAATTGATTATTTAATTTGAGTTAATTATTTCTTATGATTTAAAAAAATTCCGAAAAATAGTTCAAGCTTTAAAATATTATTTTAAATTATTTTCCATGCTCGATAATTCTTATAAAATTATTTTCGGGTGTTCGAACTCTATTATTTAGTTATAAAATGATTCGGAGACCCGTTTTAATTCCGAAAAATGTTCAAAAATTCATATTTAATAAACCGTTCGTCCGTTTAATACGAAACGAACGCGTACAGACTCAGAAAAATATTCCGCTTTGAATAAAAATACTTTCGAGACCCGAATTCTTTTGTTTCGAAAGGTCGCATATTTTACGAATCATTTTGAGTTGATTTTTGATCGATAATTCATATTTTTGACCCGATTTTTGTTTTAAACGTACCGAGTCGACCTTTCTGATGAACTGAGTCTTATGTGATATGAATTATGTGATACATGAGTTATGTGCTTACGTCCTATGTGAATTATGTGCATATGTGGATCAAGAGTCCTGTATTTGTCTGTTATATTTATGTGTGGGCTATCGTATGGGTAGACGATAGGATTTTGACGCGTAGTTCATCGAGTGATTATCGTTTAGACGATTAAAGTTCTATATTTTAATTATAGATGCGGATCATTCGAGTTGATCAGGACAAGACGTTGGATAAAGAATGAGATGGAATGGTATTGGGTATCTCGCTTCTAGCAATCGCAGGAGCAACATATCAGTAAAATGTTAAAAATAAAGACGGTGATATTTTGAGACAGAATGTCAGAATAGATGCGGTTTTGTGAGTGTGACTAACTGCTAAAAACCCAAAGGCAAGTATTTCTATCATCACTTATTGTTCAAGTGATATTTATTTTGAATCGTATCATGTAAGTATTGCTTTCCCTATTCTCAGTTTAGAATCGATAAATGTTTTACATATCGCTGAATTAAATAATTCTATTTATGCAAGTATTCTTCTGCTATTCTATGTTCAGAGTAGCTAAGTGATTTTACTTATCCAATTATCGGATTTATAAATGTTGTGGATTTTGAGAAAGATGAGGTTATTTTGGTTATCTGCCCAAGTGAATGGGCGAATAAAATTTATAAAGGTGTCGAGTCTTATGACCCCTTTCAATAAAATGTTTTTAAGATTGGATGGTTGTGTAAGAGGCCGTGGTGGCGGTCCAGCATGAGCTATGTGTTATACAGGATATAACACCTTGCTAGGCCGATATGTGCCTTGGGTACCCCTTTATTTAGTTGGATATGCTTCGGCATACCGGTGTTGCTCCGCGGCTGATCACCGGCGGTAACACACCGTCATTCGAGGATTCCAATCTAAATTATTATATTGCTTTTGACATCTTACAAGGAATGATTTATTAAGTATTTTGTTTTCGGATAAAAGATGAAATGTGATTTTGATTCAGTTTCTTATTTTGAGAATACTTAGTTTGTCGTTAAATATCAAACGTGGTATTAGTACAGATGATTGGTGTTGACTTCAGTATGGGATGTTGTGAGCATCAAAGTTCGTAGTGATATCTAATTTGATATGATAACAAAATAAGTATTAATTTCAAGAGTTCGGTTTTGAGTAAAGTTTACGATTCAATTCAGAATCATTCTTTCATGTTAGAATTATTTACGATATTTCCGTAAACACTGTTTTAGGAGTTTTATTCTCGTCAAGATTCAAAGTATTGCTGAAGCATTTTGCTCAAAAATATCAAAATGGTTTTGAATATAATTAAGGAATTAAATCTAAGATTCCTCAACTAAAATTTTATGATTAAGCAACTATGATTTTAAAAAATGTTCTGCGCTGATGTAGATGTCGGTTTTATATCAAAATGACCTTATATATATTATAATGAACTTGCTGAGCATTTCTTCCGCTCATACTTGCCTGTTTTTAAATTTAACCTCCAGTGAGGATTAGCTTGCGCTAGTTAGCTGCGTAATTTGAGGAAGCAAAGAAGAAACTCTTGGAAGGTGGTTGGTCCAGGGTTGCGGGCTAGTGTAAGTTTTATTGTGTAAAGTTATTTATATTATATTATATTATAGTTGTATATTTTATTTGGGCCTAGTATACTTCATTTCGAAGTTATACTAGTGGGTTTAGTTTTAAATTGGTATTTATTGAAAAGAGTTTCAAAAGAAAGTGAAAAATTATTTGTGGAATTTGGATATCTTGTTTCTAGAACTGTAACCTTAAAAGATCTTGGATTAGTTTGGGGTCATTTATGATAAATAACTTCCGCTGGCATTTATTTATTGATTAACAGGTTGATTTGGATTGAAGTTTTATAGTGACGACCAAATCCTCTGACCCCGAATTTGGGGGCGTTGCATTGTTCCTACTGATCAGCAGCTGGCCGATATCTTCACAAAGCCATTACCTGAAGCAACATTTACAAAGCTTGTCAATGAACTTGGTATGGTTAGTTGGGACTAATAATTTCTTTTCAATTTATATTTGATCAAATCCTGATATATATTGATCAAATCCTGATGTGTCCTAAATATTGTTGAAGATTTTAAGTTGAGGATTTTTGATGTATTTTATTATATGCATGATAAATTAATTGAATTAATTTGCTAAATGTGCATGTATTAATATATATCATTGTCATCATTACAAAACAGTCTAGGCAGAGGCGCTTTAATAAGATATTTTTTGGTTAAATCTTTAAGTTAACTCTGCACTTAATAATTCATCAGACCCCTAGTCTTTTGATATTCCCTCTGTCTCTCGGTTATTTAAACCATCATTCATCATCAAGTCAAATCATATCTTTCCCAACACAAATTGTTCTCATCACTCTCATTTCTCACATCTCCTTTTTCTCTCAATCAATGGCAAATTTCACATGGTTCTACAACGCTGACACTAATATTGTGACACTTTTTCGTGAGGAAATGTAAACTTAATATCATATCAATGCCATTCCACATAACATTTGGGTTCAACTTCCTGAAGTCACCAAACATGATTTTCTGGGGTTTCAAGGAGATCTTCATCTCTACATCCTTCATCAGCAAGAGAGGATCATTCGTCTTGCTGTCCTCTCTGTTGAAAGTTGGAAGAAATCCTGAACATCCTCTGGCTATTTCTCTTCACCATCAGCTTTGTCAGGCTTCTCAGACCAAGGCTGTTGTAGCATTTCTCTCTTAGACTAGGATTTTCTTGTAATCACCTATCCATGTAATCAAAAATTTCATGAAATGTACTCTCTTGAACTATTAATGAAATCTTGTTTACAAGACCTAATCTATGTTCCTTAGTTGTGTATGCATGTGCTCGTTCTTAAATGTAACCTGTTAATCTCTAAGTCACACGCTTAACATGTATCTTTTACTGATTCTTGAGATTAAAATTGTGGTTTTCTAATCAATTTGAGTTGTTTTGACAAATCCTGATGAAATTGAATCGACAAATCCTGACTTTGTTAAATCCTGATAGATAAGAGGTTCCAAATACTGATGACATGCTAGCATGTTTTAATTTAGAATATTATTGAAAAATGATTTCTGAATTGTTTAGTGCTGAAAATTGAATTTCTTATATAATTATTGTTTAATAGAAGATTATCTGTTGAACAAATTCACACAGTAATTTACTGAAAGAGCTGTGCGTATTTTGTTATAAATTTCACACTTTCCTCCACTTTCAAATCCTATTCTTCAGTAATTACCATCTGTTAGAAGTCCAATTCACTAAGCTTCCTTCTTCGTGTATGTTACATACAGCTCAGCTTTGCAAACTTATATATGCACACGAACTTCTGTGAGAGAAATCATCATACACACAACATCACTATCCACATCTCACACATATTCTTCCTCAACTCCTACAAACATCATGCCATCTTCTGAGGTTTCACCATTCTTCAGTCAAACCACTATCATTCATGGAAACACCTTTGGCACAAATAATTATTTAGCTCTGCTTACACATCAGTAGTTTCCACGATCTTTTCATGATATAAGGGATTTCTTACTCCAATGTTCGATTGGGTATGCTCTCACAAATCCTACTAAGGTGTCATACATGGATGTAATGCAGGTATGGAATACAACTCTAGTTAATGAAACAAATACTGCTTTCTCTTTTGAATATAGGGGACGCGGGTATGAGGTTGATGTTGATGTCCTGGTTCAAGCATCAAGATTGCCTGCTTGTGATGGTGCTCCTGATAATTATGCAACTGAGCAGCTGTTTGATATGCTCAGAACTCTGAGCTGTAAAGGTGAAATCACAACAATTGGCAAATTGACTAGGACAAAATTGAAGAGAGAATGGAACTTCTTCTTTGACTGCATCAGCAGGTGTTTCTTGAATAAAACAACAAATTTTGATGCTCTTCCATTCACTTCTCTGAAAATTGGGTACTATCTCCTTTACTCTGGTAATTTTGAATATGGTAATACTATTCTTCAATTCATAATTACTAGGAGAGTAGATACATCGGGAGTAATAGGGTATACTAGATTTCTTCAACTGATTTTTAATTTTCTATGCCCTAATGCTGAATTTGATAATGATGAATTACTTTCTGTGTTTCAAATTTATGAGAAGGCTATCACTGATCATATTAAAAGAGATGAAAAGAATAAGTTTTCAGGACCTCCTTTCCTGCCTCAGGAAGTCAGGCAATTTATGTTGAGAAATAGACCTACTCCTTCACAAGTGCCTATAAATCCCGATGCTGGAACCTCTGAACATTTCCTGATGCTGTGGAACAAGACACTATCCATCTTGTTTCTAACCCAAGCATTTCTTCTCCTAAACAGAATTTTAATCCAGCTCCTAAATTAGCCTCCTCTGATGTCTCCCAAAAGGCATCAGTTGTACCAAAGAAAAGGCTGGTTAAGAAATCTGTTAAATCTGAATAGAGAGCTCAACAGGCCTCACTGAGTGAGAGTGAGAAGAAAGAACAATGTTTTCCAGTTCGGAAATGAAGGTTGATCATGCAAGATGATTCTAACTCGATGATCAGATGCCCATTGGGTCAAGGATAAAGATACAAAAATCAACAGTTGTAATTTTTGATGACTCTGTTGACACAACTGGAACAAAGCAGCCAACTACTAATGCTAGTGCTCTGATCAAAAAGATTCCAGTGATCAAAGAAACTGTTGTGCCCAAGACAGCTGCCAAGAGAAAGTTGAAAAGAAGAGCTGATGATGTGGTTAGGTACATCAGAAAGAAGAAAAAGGCTCAGTCTTCTGCTATGGATGTTACTCCACAAGAACCTAAGTCTCAAAGGGATTTAGCAACTGAGACACATCTAGTCACACAAGAACCATCTTCTCAAAGGGAAGATGCAGACAAAGAGGCTGCATAAATCATTGTTGATTTTGCTTAATGTGATCTTCTTGCTGACTCTGAACAACTGCTGCAAGAAAAGAAGGCTCATCAGGATGTATTTTTAAAGGTGGATGTTATTATTAATGATCTTATGTTTGAGGAGAGTACACAAGAACCTTCACCAATACTTGCTGAAGCAGCTCCTATTCCTCAGGCCCCACAAGAACCATCAGTTCAAAGTACTGATGTTGGCCTATTTCATTTTCCTGACAAATCAAATCCTGATGCTACAACAAATCCTGATATTGATTAACTTTCCATTCAAGCAGCTTCTACTAATGATTCCTTGCTGCTGACTAGCTTGTTAAAACATCCTGATGTGTTATTTGTTCCTCCACTATAATCACTTCCATTTGAGGAATCACCTCCAGGATCTCATCAGGAATAGACACCTAAACAATTCTGCCTAGCTCTGCAAATTCTTCTGAGGGTCTGTCAAGCTCTGATTCAGATGAAGATAGTGATCATGATGATGACACAGCTCAGCTTAAGACTGCTATTGATGCATCTAAGAAGTCAAATGTTGGTTCCTCTTCATATTTCAATACAGATCCTTCTTATTACAATGTTGATGCTGAGCATTTTCGAAATACTGAATGGGATTCTGCATGGAGAGATGCACATACTTCTATCTCCTCTGCTGTTGGTATTCAACATATTCTTTGGGCTTATGATGAACTTCAAAATCCTGAAGTTAAATTGCATCTTAAGTCCTCTACCATTTTTATGAAAGGAATTCAGTCTGAACTTGCTGGTATGAAGAAATCTCATGCTAATCTACAGAACAAGGTTGATGCGTTTATGATTAATCCATTTCTTCCGCTGAACTCATAAGTGTGAAAATGCCGTTAAAGTCGTGGTTCAATCTCAACAAAGCATGGATTCTTGATTTTCTTCCTTGGAAGTATCTTCAATGGCAATGGCTGATAAACTGGATGCTATGTTTTCTCTTCTTTCAAATACTGATGCCAAAAAGGGGGAGAAGATAGCTGTCACAAAATATACACCTGACTCTATTTAGTTGAAAGATAAAGATACTGATGGTGATAAAAATCCGGTTGCAAATGTTCAAATTTCTCCTATTGCTCAACAACCTCAACATTCTAAAAGATCTAGTTCTTCAGGACAAAGAAAGTCTACTGGTGCTCATAAAGCTAAGCACAAGACTAATGTTGATGCTCCTGAACCTGGTGATGTTACAATCTCTAACTTGGCAGATGCTAAATGATTATTCTTCCCTTATAGACACATAAAAATAGGTGAAGAGATTATTATGTACTACAAAGATAAAAGGCTTGAGCAAAAGAATGCTAGGAGTGCTCTTGGATTGATAACTGAAGAATTTCCTGATCTAACAACTGAAGAAGTTAATGGCTCAAATTGAAGATGAAACAAACACCTCTAAAGGAAGAGGAAAAAGAGGTGGAATATCTATAAGAGCTATAGGAAGAAAAGGAAGAGAAAGGATTCCTAAACCAAATCAAATGCTCTCAATTGATTCTGCATTTCTGAATGTTCTATCCAGAGAAGGTTATGTTCCTGTACAAGGACATGATTTAACAGAAGAAGTTAAGAATACTAAAGAGATGATTATCCAAAGGAAGAAGAAATTAACCGCTGACATTGCTCAAGTTGATATAACTAATGCAAATGTGTCTCTTGAAGCAGACACAAATCCTGAGGAAAAAGAAGATCCTGATGCTGTGAACCTGATAGCTAATTTTGACACTGATGAAAAGGTGATCAAAGCATTGGATGAATCAATTCTTCCTACAGTAGTTGCTTCCTATAATTCATCGGTTGATGAACAAGGAAGAATTGATAGAAGGAAAGCTGATCAAGCATGCAATGGCTATGTGCAGAGAATTCTAAATTCAAGAAAAGAGCTGTTGCATAAAATAAGAGGAAAGATTTATGATTTATCTACTGGATATGCTCCTCTCATTAAGAAGGATAAAATATGGAAAGATGTTTATTCATTCAATTATCCTAAAGGATTCAAGCATATTGAATTTGTGTCAGCAGGACTGAGGGATCCTGTTGCAGAATAGGAAAATATTGATAAGTCCATCAAGAAACCTTCTTGGGTGGAACATAATGAAAATCTAAAGCTTATCAAAACTCAAACTAGAGGAGGTATTGGTCATTCTGGAATGGAAACTCTGAGGACTGATTTACTAGAAACATATATTCTGACTGACAATCTTGTTGAAAGAGTTACTCCTTCACATCTTGAGAAGGTTGAAGCTGTAAAGATTGTATATATGAAGATAAATCTTGATGATGTCAGAGAGGTGATTCCGTACTTTTTGAGAGATGGTAAAGTAAAAAGTTTTACATTGCAGCAACTCTTGATGAAGACAGTGACAGAGTTGAAATATATTCACTATCTTCTTAGAGTTGAGGATAATGTCACCAGAAACTGGTCTTCTATGATACTTGAGAGTATCAAAAGAAGAGTCATGAACAAGGAAGACAAATACAATGGTGATTATGTTCCTATGTACAGAACTTATACTAGTCAAGAAATGAAGATGAAAAAGGGAGTTGCAGTTTTAAAAGTTTTTCTCAATAATCCTCAATTATCTTTCAGTCCTAATCATAAAGATGTTGGTTTAAGATTTATGTTGATTGGTTATCTTGAAATAACTAAAAGTTCGATTTCTAAGCTAAGATCAACCATTTATCAGCTTGGAGAAGATACTGAAGAGAAGAGAGAGTTGAAGAAAAAGCTTGTCAAAGTCCTTCACGACAAGGAGAAAGAAAGGTTGAACAACTTTTGGGAAACAACTGTGAGTTATCTTAGGATACTGAAGTAAGCTTTAGCTTTATTCCTTGTACATTTTGTAATTGGTTTTGGCATCATTGAGAATAGAATTTGTGCTTCATTATACTAAGCATAAATTGGGGGAGATTGTTACGTATTGATTCTCAATGATCAGATGGAGCTCAAGTTCTGACTATGTTTAGATGTCATCAGTATTTGATGTGTCGTCAGAATTTAATGCATCATCAGTATCTGCATGTCATCAGCATCTGAAGGCAGTCTGTTGTGAAGATTGATTATGTTCCTTATTTTGAGGGATGGATATCTATTACATTCTGAGTGATAGGATTTTGTATATTCAGCTAAAGATATGTATCATTTTCTGTTAAGTAATTGATAATGCATATCTTAGATTAATTAGTAGCAGCTGTGTATTATATAAACATAGTTTAGGTCAATACATAGTGATTAACTCGAGCATTGTATGACCTAGCAGCTCTCAAGAACATCAGTATTTCTTGAGAGAGTTTGTAACAGTTTTTATCAGAAATATAAAGAACTGTTATATTTTTATACTTGTTCGAAACATCTATACAATTGTATCCAACCCCCTTTAAACAATTGTATTACTACGGGCAACAACTAGCCCTTTTCCCTTGCCTTCACAAACTCTAAGGTTTGGTGCAGATTTCACAGCTTCAACATTTATCTCCTTCTCTTGCTCAACAAGTAATGCAATGGACCCTCCTTTATTTCTTCCTTTATCTAACTTCTCATCTAGCTCTATTTCAAGCTCATATGTCTTTAGAATCCCATACAGCCTGTTCAAGGTGATTGCTTGTAATCTTGAGAATTTCTTAGTGAGACTGTCGTAGGCTTCCATTCCTTTGGCGGAGATATAAGGAATTTGAGGTTTCAGTCTTTTGTCTGATCGACTCTTCCATGCAACTTTAGAGCATTTAGTAGTTTTTGAAATCTACTAAATATGTCAGTGAGTGACTCACTATCTACACTATGAAAATGATCATATTGCTGAATCAAGAGTTGCATTTTTTTCCCATACTTGTTCAGTTCCATCACATATAACTTGCATTATATCCCAGACATCCTTAGCAGTTTTGAAGTTTATGATGTTGTCAAACATGTCACCATCAACACCATTAAACAAAATATTCATGGCCTTCTTATCCTTGTGGACTTGCTCAATATCTTGATTAGACCATTATGCTCTAGGCTTTGGGATGGATGGCTCATTTCCTGTAGCAGCTCTCATAGGGACATGTGGACCTTTCTCAATGTAGTCCACATATCCTTCATCTTGAGAAATAAGATGCAGGTGCATTTTCACCTTCCAGTGGTGATAATTGTCTTTGTCCAAAAATGGAATCTTCACTCCAACATATTTTCTTTTCATCTTATTAGTTGTTGTGATCTTTAAACTCTTTGTACTTCAAGAGCTTGCACTGATACCAATTGTTATTCCCAAACAATCTAACAAAGAATTACAGAAGGGGGGTTGAATGTAATTCTTGCTATATTTTAAATTTTAAAAACTGTTCTACTATGAATATATAACAGTGTTTGATTTAGCTAAAGTGCGGAATGAAAATACTGAAGAAATCAAACACAAAGTAATCAAATACAAGTATTTAAAAACTTTCTGGTGGATTGAATTTATCCACCAGAGATATATATTAATATGAGAATTCTGTGATGCAATGTCTTTGCACACATCTGCTTAGAAGTTGAACTTACAAGAATAGATGAATTCTTTACATATATGGCTTTATCTATTTCTCTGGTAATTGCTTACTAACTTCTATATTATTGTACTTGCTACACTTGTTTTATATATCACTAAGTTACATGATAAGAAGACAAACAAATAAGACAAAATGTTTCTAGTCTAATTTCATGCTTCTTCATTTCTCAATCCAGCATCTTTGAATATCTTCATTTTAGCATTAAAATGGAAATGCTTCTTTGTTCTAAAAGACCTGTAAATAGGCTGCCACATTCTATTTCCATACAATCAATGCATGTGACTGTCAAGTCACTATCAACTACTCATTTGAATTTGTTCATCCGTTGAAACTCAGTTAGATTATCCGTTGACACTTTGTGGAATCATCCGTTGAGAGTCTTGTTGAACATCCGGTGAAGCTTTAGTTGATCATCCGTTGAAGCCTTGTGGAACATCTGTTGAGACTATCTTCATAGCAGTTAACTCCATTTCATTTATACAAGATTACAAGGAATCTAATATTTACACTTATCCAACCTATATTGCATATCAATCTAGTAGTCAACATGACTTAAAAATATTCTGCAACAATTAGTTCTCTAAGGCATTACAATATACAGGAATATGCTACTAAACTTATTAATACATAAGCTACCCTTTCAACGGATGTTAAACTGATCATCCGTTGAAAGCTACAAAATTACTAAATAAATTCTACTAAGTGTTTTGTTTAACTTATCATCAAGTACACAACATATTCCTAACATAGTTTATATAAAAGATATGTCAATTCATAACACTTATAGTGTAAACCTAATTTGTGCTTATAGACTACACAACTTCACAATTAATAAGGAATCAAATTCTATTATAATAAGAAATCCTAAAACATATCCATGTATTGATTTCTACAATAAGTAAAGTCCTCCACCGACATGTACTCTACAAATCTTTCATTCTTCGATATCTTCTGACTTTCACCTGAAGTGACCAAATGCTGATGTCAAATGCTAATCAGCAAATGCTGATGACAAATGTTGATGACGTCACCTCTGCTAAGCTCAAATATCAAATAATGATAAATAATCTCTAATAGTTTATATGCTGATATCATCAATTTCTTCTAACAATCTCCCTCAACTTCTGTATTATGAAAAAATGTATAAGTTCTAAATTGATGATGTAAAACTATTTAAATGCATAAATACAGATTAATATTGTAACATCCCCAAATCCGGGGTCAGGATTGGGTGTCACCAAACAAATTTACACAATTTAAACCTGTATATTAAAATAAATATATACAAATAACCCCTCAATTTCGGATCGTTTAAAGGTTATGGTATAAAATAAGAATCTAACCTTCTAAAATTTTTAACAACTAAATAAAATTTTATTACCTCTTTACTAACTTCCTCATCTTATTCACTCTGACATCTCCAACTTCCAACAGCTGGGATCTCTCCAATTTTGTTGTCTATTATGAGCTATTCACTTTTATCCTCATTTGATACTGAAAGAAATAAGAATTCATAAAGCAAGAGTGAGCCAAAACTGCGCAGGAAGTATCATAATTGGGTTCCAGCTATCATTATCAAAAGAAACTCCTGGAAACAATCTTTAAATGATTTTATAAACATCTTTATTTATTAAAACAGTTGAACGAATAAAATATCGGCCATATGATATCCCGTATTTTTCAGAATTATTATTATTATTATTTGAACATATTTATGTGCTTTTCACATTTAGAAGGAATAAAATGGTGGATATTTTATTCCTGTTTCGTGAGTTCTTGTCTTTAACTGGCTTAACACGCTAAGTGATAGTTGGTATCAAATTGTGTCAGTGTTGTAAAAAATTTAATTACTTTTAGAATTTAAAGATATTATCTAAAAGCCGATTGTTTTATCAATATCGGTAAAACTGAGTGTATTTCCCAGTCTTGGGGATCGAGTGGAAATTTTACTCGCCTCAATATTTTATCCTTGTTAGAAATTTATTTGGTATTTTAACCGTGTTCACCCGGGCATAAGGTGGGGTTTAAAAATATTTAAAAATAATATTTTACAGCTATGTTGTCACGTGTTAAATGAATTAATATGTGTTTAATATTATTTAAAAATATGTCTTGCCATGATTTAACATGTTGGGGATTTATGTAGGGTTCCTTAAGGACCAGAGTATTTTCCGGATACTCGTTACGTGTTCAAATGTATTCATAGGGAATTATACGCTGTTTAGACGCATGTTTATTAGAATTTTTATCGAATTACTTGTTTTATCTCGTTTTGTGTGCATTCGCGTACATTATATGTGTTTTCGAGGTTTTCTTCTAATTTAGGAAATATTTCGGTTTCTCAAAAGTTAATGGACTGAGACCCCACCGGGACGTCAAAGGCCACAAAATTCATGTTTTTATTTTTATAAAATCATGCATATTTTAAATATTGATTATTTTGTATTTTTGAAATATTCGTAATTTTTTGGGGAATTTTGATATAATTTTTGTATTTATTTAAAAATAATATTTTCAAAATTATTTCCCGTAAAATATTATTTCCGGGCTAGTTGCTTTAAATTATGAGATCAAAATATTGATTTACGATTTATCGGGGTTCATTTTACAAAAATATAAATAGCCGAAAGTTGGATTTTTAATTTTCATAAAAATCCAAAAATTATCAGATAATTCTTGAATTTAGGATAAGGTTTTGGGGGTTATCAATTTCTTCTTGAACTTCATCTCGCGATTTTGGGAGATTGGATTTCTTGTTTTTGACGTTCTAATATCCAAACTAAAGCTCTAATCAAGCCCTTCAATTTGATACCACTTTCATAAAAAACGGTTGAATATTCTAGTAATTCATTTTTTTTAATTTTTTAGCCGAATTGAGAGTTTGGCTGATTTATGAATGATTCATGTATTTATGTTGATTGTTTGATTGTTGGAATAGGTTAGTCGAGTTTTTGGTTTTTAAAGTTTTTATTTTTCAATTTTTGGATTGTTCTTGATGTGGTTATGGATTATAATGGAAGGAATAGATTGTAGATGTTATGGCCTTTAATTTGGTAATTAAATCGTTATATTTGGTTTAGATTTGACTGAGTTTATGTTTTTGCCGGAAAACAGGACGATTTCTTGGTAGTTTGATCGGAATGGTAATTCGATCGATCACTTGTATCTGTTCTTGGTATGGTTGTGATTCTGTGTCGATTTGGAGAATTTTGGTACTGAAATCGGGGTGGAATGGTAATGTTTGGGCCAGGAACAACTTTCGCCGGAGATGGGAAGTCCGCCGACCGGTTTCTGGGTTTTCTGCGTATTTAAAGAAAAGTCATATTTCGACTCTATTTTTGTTTTAAACGTACCGAGTCAAATGTTTTGATGAACTGAGTCATGTATGATATGAATTATGTGATACATGATTTATGTGTTTACGTGCTATGTCAATAACATGTGTACGTGGGTCAAGAGTCTTGTGTTTGACTATTCTCTTTATGTGCGGGTTATCATATAGGTAGATAATAGGGTTTGACGCGTAGCTCGTCGAGTAATTATCGTGCAGATGATTAAAATATTATCTTTTAATTATAGATGCGGATTGTTCGAGTTGATCAGGACCAGAAATTGGAAAGAATGAAATGGAATGGTATTGGATATCTGGCGTCTAATAATCGCAGGAGCAATATATCAGTGAATTGTTGAAATGAAAGATGGTGATGCCATGAGATGTCAGAATGAGGGATTATGTTGTTGCGAGAGTACCTAACTGCTAAAAATCAAAGGCAAGTTTTCTACGCTATTCTAATTCAAGAATAGTTCAATATTTTTCATATCCAACTACTTATAATTATGCAAGTATTGCTTTTCTATTCTCAATTCAGAATAAATAAATGTTTTACATATCGCTGAGTTAAATGTTTATCATGCAAGTAATCTTCTGCTATTATAAGTTCAGAATAGTTAAGTGTTTTTACCTATTCAAATACTGGATCTATAAATGTGTTATACCTTGAGAAAGATGATTTTGTTGCGAGTATTCCTGCCCAAGTGAATGGGGGAATAAAATTTATAAAGATGTCAATTTTTACGACCCCCTTTCAATAAAAGATTTTAAGATTGGATGAATGTGTAAGTGACCGAGGCGGACCGTCCAGCGGAGGGCCATGTATTATATGAAATATATATAATACAACTTATGCCACAAGCATATATATTGCCTTTTTATTTGAGTACTCGTGTTGTGGGATATGTTTCGACGAATCACGATCCAGTGCTATCACACGGGCTGATCAACATGTGATAGTACGTCCATCGGTGAAAGATTCCAATCTAAATTATTCTATTGTTTTTGATAATCACATAATAAATGATGTATCAAGTGTTTTTGTTTTGGATAAAATGTGAAATTCAGTTTCTGATTGATGTTGATATTTAATTTGTTGTTAAATATCAAAGATGGTAATAATATATATATATATATGATTGATGTTGACTTCAGTATGGGATGTTGTGAGCATCAAAGTTAGTATTAATATCTAATTTGATATGACATCAAAATGAGTAATAATATCAAGAGTTCGGTTTTGAATAAAGTTTATGATTCAGTTCATAGCCACTATTTCATATTGTTGTTTACGATATTTCCGTAAACACTGTTTACGAGTTTTATTCTCGTCGAGATTCAAAGTATTGATGTAGCATTTCGCTCAAAAATATCAAAAAGATTTTGAATACATATGAGGAATCAATTCCAGGATTCCTTAACTAAATTTTCTGATTCAGCAATTATGAGTTAAAAATGTTCCGTTCTATTGCATATATCAGTTTTATATCAAAAAGACTATATACATGTTATAATTAACTTGCTGAGCATTTCTTTCGCTCATACTTGCATGCTTTTAAATTTAACCTTCCAGTGAAGATTATCTTGCAATGTTTAGCCACGTAATTCGAGAAAAGCTAAGAAGGATGCAATTACAAAGATGGTTGGTCCAGGATTTGCAGACTAGTGTAAGTTATAGTATGTAAAGTTGTTCATATATTATAGTTGTGTTATTGTATATTTGGGTCTAGTATACTTATTTTCGAAGTTATACTAGTGGGTTTAGTTTTGAGTTTGGGAATTTATTGAAAAGAGTTTTAAAAGAAAGTTAAAATGTATTTATGGAAATTTGGAATTCTTGTTTCTAGAACTGTAACCTAAAAAGATCTTGGTGTAGTTTGGGGTTATGGATTTTATATTTCAATTATTAAGAATTGATTGCTGTTAAACATGTTATTTTGGATTAAGGTTTCATCGTGACGACCAAATCTTTTGAACCCGGATTTGGGGGCGTTATAGGCCCTTATTAGCCTTCAAACATAGATAAAGAAAATCAACGAACAATTCCCTGATTCATCTCCTGAATCAATTCTTTGTTCAGTTTTGTAATCATAAAACTTTTCAAGCAGGAATTCCGTTAATTGTGTTCAACAATAAATTAGACTAGACACTTGAACCAACATATGTACTATCCTATGCTTATCAGTCAGAATATAGTACGGACCTGTGCCCAACCGCATAAATCCACATCATATCGGGTACCCAGGCACTTTGGCCTCAATAAACAAAGGGTCCGGTCCATCCCCGACCCTTAGGGTCCAGTCCATCCCTGGCCCTTATCGTAACCATCCAGTACGTAGAGTATATTGATGTTAAATCATTTTGATTTCAAAACATCATGATTCAGGGTTCATGTTATGCAAGACATGCCTGTATTATAACATAACTAAGTCACACTGACAACCCTAAGATTTAATTGTATAATAATCTAAATCTGTATTTTCTGTTGTATTACTTGAGTCTGTAAAAAGTCAAAGATCAGAGACTGAAGTATTTTTCTGTAAACAGTCTCAAGCGTAAGAATAAACTCTGGAAGAATATCAACAATATCATGCCTCAGAGAAAAGGTGAAGAAGCGTGGAGTTGAATAAATCTGTTTTAGGATAAATGTTTTAAGTCAAGACATCTACAAGTCACATATCAAGTCATATAGAGAAGCCATTCAAACTCCAGAATGACTTATCTAGAAGTCCAAAATGGCGTATAGAGAAGTCTCAGAGATATCGACAAGTCAAATGAAGATGTGAATATTGGAGATATCGACAAGTCAAATTATCATTAGAGATCTCAAAGATATCTACAAGTCAAAATGCATATAGATAACTTTGAGATATCGACAAGCCATTTCCGTATATAGAGAACTCAGAGATATCGACAAGTCAAAATGAAGATATGAAGATTGGAGATATCGACAAGTCAAATTCTCATTAGAAATCTCAGAGATATCGACAAGTCAAAATGAATATAGAGATCTCAAATATATCGACAAGTCATTTCTACATGTAGAGTTTTGGAGACCTCGATAAGCTAAGTTCACTTATAGAGAACTTAAAGACCTCGAGAAGTCAAAGACACATATAGAGAACTAAGAGATCTTGATAAGCCATTATACTTATCGAGATGTTAGTTCTCTATATAACAAACTAGAGATCTCAATATGAAACTCAAGTACAGAATGCAGATAAGTTAAAGATTCAAGATTATCAATCAACAAACGATCTAATCACTTAAATTGAAAAGTCTATAAAAGCAGCTTGATGAGTGTAAGATCAAAAGCCAAGATTAACTGACAAAGGAAGGTCACAAACCTACAAGTTTTGAAAGGATTTACTAATCCAGAAATGGAAAGCTTTAGAGATAATTAAAGTAGGGTTTAGTACATCTTATTGCATGCTGTGTAAACCCGTGTTTACTAATCTATAAAATAAACGCTGGTCCTTCGCTTTTAGGAGTAACAAATAGATCTAAATTTTCCCGTACTCTCAAGATGGAAGCTGAGTTCTTTACTTACAAAGAACCCAGAAATTTGTAACAAGACATACTTAATTTTAATACAAAGTTAAGTGAGTTTTGAAAATACTGTGTTTGTTGCCCATGCTTTATTAATTCTGTTAAACACAATATTTCCAAATTAGACTGCTTTGTTCACCATATCCAAATAGTTTAAAAAATTCTAAAAATCAAGAAAACACATTCACCCCCCCCCCTCTGTGTTGCACTCAATATCTAACAAGTGGTATCAGAGCAAAATATGAAAAAAAACATATAAAGATCTTGGAAGTATGAGTGCATAGAAGATAAGAAGTATTAAGATATCAGCCTTTGACATAATCAACTATACACTCTGAAAAAAGAAAATGATGTTGTTCATAAGTCAATCTATTGTATATTCAGATTCTCAAGAATGGCCCTTTCACCCCCATGGAAAGGGTAGAAGAATCTACAGATTGGGACATGGTCATCCCAGCTCAATATTCACTTAAGTATCCTTCAAAATACTCTGAATCTGAGAAGGAGAACGCCTCTCTAGATAGTGGCCTGCAATTAATTCTGATAGAGTCACTTGACTGTCATGTATAACAACATTGTCAACTGTGACATAGCTAAACAAATCTGGGAGAAAATAGAGATTTTGTGTGAAGGTACAGAGGAAGTTAGATCCATCAAAAGGAGAATACTGGCATCTCAATATAAGGGATTTATGGCAAAGCCCAAAGAAGGGATTACTAAAGTTTTTGAGAGGTTCAATAAATAAAAACTGAATTGCAACTACATGATACATATTATGAAGCTGAGGAGGTTAACATGAAGTTCTTGTTAGTTCTTCCTGACCATCTTAAAAAAAAGATATCAACCATTAGAGAAGGAATAGATCTAAGTAGAATGACACTGGAAGTTCTGTATGGAATCTTGAAAACTTATGAACTTGAGATGCTACAAAACAAGTCATTAAAGGTAAACCATGTACATCTGATTGATGGTTCCAGTGCCTTGGTTGTACATGACAGTGAAAAAAGTGAAGATGAGCAAGATAATCAAGTTTCAGTTATTCAAGTTGTGGAACAAAAAAACAAAGGACCTCATAAGCAAGTTGTTTTAGAACTGGAGGAAGATAGATACTACTCCTTGGATGAGCTAGATGAAATGGATCAATCCATGGATTACTTGGCTAGGAAATTTTCCAATATAAGGATCAAGAATCCAAGGTTTTTCAAGAACAAGGGACAGTCTTCCAACATAAACAATTGGAAACCTAAAGCTCAGTATAAGTAAGCTAGCAAAGGTGGATACAAAACTAGATTTGTGGACAGATCAAATAGAAGGTGTTTCAACTGTGATGAGTTGGGTCACTTTGCTACTGAGTGTAGGAAGCCCAAGAAGGTGAAGAAGGACAAAGCATATTTGAAGTTGGAGGCAAAGTATGAAGCTCTCTTGAAGAAATAGTCTGGAAAAGCTTATATTGTAGAAGGCAAAAGTTGGGATAATGATGATGAGGATGAAGAAGTTGGAAACTATGCACTAATGCCTCTTGAGCATGTAGATTTATCCACTTCAAAAGCAAAGGTACCAACTCCAACAACTATTGATTTAAATGCTAGTCAATATTAGGAGACTGTTGAAAAGATGAGTGTAGAGATATTTCATATACACACAAGCATGGTGGAAGCTACTGTGGAAGTAAGTAGGCTATTAAATATAAATAAGGAGCTTGGGATTAAGAAACAAAATTTAGAATTGCACTTGTTGAGCTTGAAATTGTCAAGCAAGAAAATGAATACCTAAAGAACAAGCTAAAGTGTGCTAGTGAAATAGAAGCTGTATTGTGGGAAAAGATGGAAAAGAATGAAGTGAAGTTGATGTCTTTCAGGAATGCTTCTCAGTTAGTTGGTCAGTACCATGAGAAGAACAAGCCATGTGCTAATATATCCATTAGCCTTGATTATGATTCCTTGAACAACAACAAGAAGAATGAAGGTGACAAGGGCAAAGTAACTATAAATGAAAATGTCCCAGCTATGCTGAAAAAGGTTTATTCACCCTTGTTCCAGGCATGTGAAGTCAGTTTTAGTATAGAGGAGTTGGTCATCAAGCAAGAAATTGCAGATAAAGATAAAGAAATTAAAAATGAGGCTGAAAGAAAGAAGAATCCCATGGTTGACCAAGTTCCTAAGACACCTGTCAAGGAATTCAAAACTGAGAATACAGAAAGGAAGAAAAAGAACAGGAATGGCAAGATAGGAGTAAACAAGAGCAACAACTTTGCATTTGTTATAGATGCCCCCAGAAAGCAATGCCAGAAATGTGGCTCAACAAATCATCTAACTCACCTTTATAAAAAGGATGTTGGTAAGCCAAAAGTGGGAGCATGCAAGTACAGTGAAGCAAATGCAGAAGACCCTTACACCTTTTGTGACAAATTTGACTGCATACCTTGCAACATGAAAGTGATGACAAGTTATCATAAGCTAAGAGTAGATTTGAAATATGTTAATTTTGAATCTACGGACAAAAATAAAAATGCAAAATAATTTGTACACACTGTTCTTTCTGAATCAACATATTCTAATTCTGTAAATTCAATCAGCAAGAAGAAAGTACCCAACACTGCTTGGGTAGCTAAACACACTTAATCCTCAGTGTATGCATGGAAAAATGGAGAGAGTCATATGGATCATAGAAAGTGGATGCTCAAGACATATGACATGTGATGAGGCCCTGCTATCACAGTTTGAGGAGAAGGCTAGCCCATTAGTGACTTTTGGAGACAACAGTAAAGGTTTCACAATAGGATATGACAAGTTAATTTCTGAAAATGTTGTCATTGAAGATGTAGCACTGATAGCTGGTTTAGAAGTGAATCTCCTAAGTGTCAGTCAATTCATAAATAAAGGATTCAATGTTTCATTTCACAAAGGAGAATGCTCAATCATCAGCAAAAAGACTAGTGAAGTTGTAGATTAACACTCATCAAATAAGGAAGGAATATGTTACTTCTACACCAAGGCATCTATAGAGCAAAGCAAGCTATGGCACAAAAAGCTCTCTCAACTGAATTACAAGGCAATCAACACCCTGGTGAAAATGGAGTTAGTAAGAGACATGCCAAATCTGGAGTTTGCTCAAAATGAAGTATGCGAGGCTTGTCAAAAAGGCAAAATGACGAAGTCAAGTCACAAGAGTAAAACTGTAAATTCCATAAGTGCACTTGTACAACTTATCCACATGGACTTATTTGGACCAGTTAATGTCTTATCAATTTCAAAGAAGAAATATGCACTTGTGATGGTGGATGGCTACTCAAGATACACATGGGTAGAATTCATGCATTCTATAGAAGAAACTCCACACATTATAATTGAACACATCAAGAAGATTGAGAAGCATACTGAAGATCAGAATTGAGTGAATCGATTGAGGAGTGACAATGACACAAAATTCGGAAATGCAATTGTAACACCTCCAAATCCGGGGTGAGGAATCTGGGTCGTCACGCAATCCTTCAATCATGTGTAACCTGTACTAACTCAATAATCCAATAACTCTATATCACAGACCCCCAATCTCTCACACACACACAAGTTATAGCCTTAGAAATGATGTACATAATGTAATATTCTTTAATTACAACTCAAATATAGCCTTAGACTGTTAAAGAAATTATATTAATCGGTATAAGGATATGTATTTATTCAAGTAGTTTTCTTGGTGATACATACCTCTTTTCAAAACAATTATTTTTTTGACTTATTAATCTGCAAATACCCTAATGGTAAACCCAACACCTAGGCTTGGGTTACGGTATTGCATCTCAATTACAACTGGAAGAATTATCATTCACCGTAACCCCCGAAATATGATGATCAGTCATATAACGGTAAATTTTTATTATTCTCTACATGCAGAAAGACGACTTCCTTACTCTTGGTTATCACTCTTGCCGCATTCTGGCATATTATGTGTGGCCTAGAATCGAGGCTTTTCAAATACTATGTATGGCACACAGTCCAGGATTTTCATATACTTCTCATGTTTATATGTGGCACACCAGTAGTCGCTCCAATACACAAAGTACTAGAGTCTATGATGGATTTTAATCGCAGCGGAGGCATGGTAAAACACTTTTACACATATAAAATCCAAATAAAAGCATATAAATCGTGGTAAAAACATATGGATCAATTACTAACCTTTAATATGTGATCCAAGAGCAACGATCGGAGATCCTTAGCAGCTGCTCCTCAAACGTGAAGCACTCCACCGGTATCCACCAAGAAAACGACGTTAAGGAGGAGGAGGAGGTGGAGAGAATTAGGTTTTATGAAATTTTGAGGTTAGAATAAATATAGGGTTTATAATACTATATTTATAGGCAAAATTTTCAGCTGAAATTTTCCCATAAATATTATTATTATTATCCCATTTATTATTCTCATTAATAATTAAAATACCTTTTAATTATTAATCCTTTTTCTAAACACTTTAGAAATAATTCTCTCTCTTGATTTAATTTCCAAAAATTAAATCCTTTAATTAATAATATTAAGAACTTTTCTTAATTAATTTATAGTCAATTAAATCTCATTTAATCAATTATTAAATTTTCCAATTAATTATTTATTTCATAAATAAATAATTATTAGCCATTATTAATTAATTCCTCCACCAATAAATCATTCTCTTTTTATGATGTGACCCTGTAGGTTCAATATTAAGCCGGTAGTAGAAATAAATAATAATAAAACTATTTTATCATTATTTATATAAATCCTTTAATTTATTAAATATGATTAATTAATTAATCACATTTATTCTACATCGTGAGGGATACTTCTCAGCATATCACGACTATCCGGATAATACGAATTCACTGCTTAGAATACCAAGAACCTATTCAGTGAATAGTTACCTTACAATAAACACCTTCTACCCTACAATGTCCCGATTAAATACAAGGAATGGATCTCGTGTCAAGCCTATCTAATTCAATCACTTGCTTACCATTTACTATGCTTTGTTCTATGCAAATTAGAAACTCCTTTCTAATTTCATTTACTCTGGCCAGAGATTCCTGAACTAGCATAAGTGGATCAGCCTTGAACATTCGCTTCCTTCACTGGAAGGGGTAGATCCTTTATTGATCATACACTATCTTCGTGTACAAATTCCTATATCCAGTAGAGCCCTAATAATTGTCCCTGGAGACTAAGAACTGAACCAAAGCATAGTTCAGTGTACACAAGATGACTATGATGACCTCAAGTCTAAGGATACTTGTACAACTATCACTATGTGAACAACTGCTGACACGTGAGTGAACTCCATCAGTTGTTCAGCTGTGCGAGTCATGTTCAGTGAACTTATTCTATAATAAGCACCTACATACTAGCTATAGTGTCACCACACAAATATCTATGAGAACAGACATCCTTCATAATGAAGCAAGCATAGTATGTACCGATCTTTGTGGATTATTAATTACCAGTTAGTAATCCTATGACCAGGAACTATTTAAGTTTAGAGTTATCATCTTTTAGGTCTCACTATTATGATCTCATCATAATCCATAAAAAAGTTTTACTCTAAACTATGGTATATCTTATTTAAACACTTAAACAGATAGAGCTCGTAATAAAAACAAAACAAGTCTTTTATTAATATCAATGAAATCAAAATAGATTACATAAAAGGTTATTCCTAAATCCTAATACATGATTGGACTTAGGACATATTCCTTTCAATCTCCCACATGTACTAAAGCCAATCACTCTGGTATCTAATACCCATCTTGTCTTTATGACGATCAAAGTGACTCTGAGAAAGTGGCTTTGTGAGTGGGTCTGCTACGTTGTTATGTGTGTCAACTCTCTCTACGTTGACATCTCCTCTTTTAACAATCTCCCTAATCAGATGAAAGCGCCGCAGGACATGTTTGGAATTTTTATGAGACCTAGGTTCCTTGGCTTGTGCTATTGCTGCGTGTTATCAGAATACAACACAATAGGCTCTTCGACGCTAGGAACAACTCCCAACTCAGAAACAAATTTCCTCATCCAAACAGCTTCTTTTGCAGCCTCACTTGTAGCTATATATTCCGCTTCCGCAGTGGAGTCTGCCGTTGTCGACTGTTTGGAACTTTTCCAACTTATCGCACCACCGTTTAGAGTAAACACGTACCCTGACATGGATTTTCTATCACTCTCTGATTGAAAACTAGAGTCAGTATAACCCTCTATTTTCAACTTAGATTCACCGCCAAAAACAAGAAAAATGTCCTGAGTCCTTCGCAAGTACTTAAGGATGTTTTTCACTGCTTTCCAGTGGCCTTCACCTGGATTGGACTGATATCTGCTCGTCGCACTAATTGAATAAGCAACATCAGGCCTCGTACACAACATCGCGTACATGATAGATCCTATTGTTGAAGCATAAGGAATCTTACTCATACGCTCTCTTTCCTCAGGTGTCTTAGGAGACATTTTTTCGGAAAGGGACACTCCATGACTCATCGGTATGAGACCTCTTTTGAAGTTTTCCATGCTAAACCTTTTAAGCACTTTCTGGATGTATGTACCCTGGATAAGACCTATCATTCTTCTAGATCTATCTCTATAGATCTTCATACCGAGAATGTAGGATGCTTCTCCCAAGTCCTTCATGGTGAAGTTCTTTGATAGCCATACTTTGACTGATTGCAGCATCGGTATATCATTTTCTATAAAAAGTATGTCATCCACATACAATACAAGAAATGTTACCACGCTCCCACTAACCTTCTTGTAGACACATGGTTCATCCATATTTTTGATAAAATCAAACTCTTTGATTGTCTCATCAAAACGGGTGTTCCATCTACGAGAAGCTTGCCTTAAACCATATATGGTTCGTAGCAGCTTACACACTAGGTGTTCATTTTCCTTGGAAAGATACCCTTTCGGCTGTGTCATATACACTTCCTCCTCAAGTTCCCCATTGAGGAAGGTCGTTTTCACGTCTATTTGCCATATTTCATAGTCGTAGTAAGCAGCAATCACAAGCAAAATCCGAATTGATTTTAACAGGGCTACAGGCGAATAGGTTTCATCAAAGTCAATCCCTTGTCTTTGATTAAATCCTTTTGCCACTAGCCTAGCCTTATAGGTCTCCACCTGGCCATCTTCTCCAATCATTCTCTTATATACCCACTTGCACCCAATAGGCTTAACACCTTCAAGCGCTTCAACCAGAGTCCATACTTGGTTGGTATACATAGATTCCATTTCGGATTTCATGGCACTATGCCATTTCTCTGAGTCAACACTACTCATAGCCTCATTATAGGTCTTAGGGTCGTCTTCATCAATGATTGACAACTCATTGTCATTCTCAATGACAAGGCCATAATACCTCTCAGGTTGGCGAGACACACTCTCTGACCTACGAATGGGCTGTTCCACAGAAGGTTGTTCAGTCTGAATAGGTGTTTCCACTTGAACCATAGTAGTTTGTGCTTCTTGAACTTCATCAAGTTCAATTTTGCTCCCACTGTTTCCTTCAAGGATAAACTGCTTTTTCAAGAAGGTAGCATGTCTGGAGACAAACACCCGATGATCAGTGTAAAAGTAATACCCTAAAGTCTCTTTAGGATATCCCACAAAACTACATTTTACGGATCGAGATTCCAGCTTATCTGGGTCAACTTTCTTGACATAAGCTGGACATCCCCAAATCTTAACGTGTTTAAGACTCGGTTTCCTTTCTTTCCATATCTCATATGGAGTTTGAGGAACAGATTTAGAAGGTACCTTATTCAGTAAATATGCTGAGGTTTCCAATGCATAACCCCATAGGAATACTGGAAGATTTGCATAGCTCATCATGGACCGAACCATGTCTAACAGAGTTCGATTTCTCCTTCAGATACCAATCTGGAGGAGTCCACTGGGAGACTATACCATTTACTTTGAGATAATCTAGAAACACTCCATTAAAGTATTCACCACCTCGATCTGATCGAAGAATTATAATACTATGTTTGGTTTGTTTCTCCACTTCATACTTATACTCTTTGAACTTTTCAAAGGCTTCAGACTTGTGTTTCATCAAACACATATCCGAATCTAGATCTATTATCCATGAAAGTAATGAAGTATGAAAATCCACCCATGCCTTGCATAGACATTGGTCCACATACATCTGTGTGTACCATTCCTAGCAAATTTACAACCTTCTCTCCATGTCTACTAAATGGAGACTGCAGTGCCACAATGAAGTGAGATTTTCATCAGCCCTTTTCTTTTATTAGTTTGTTCAATCTGAAGTAAATTATGTCACATTTATACAGACCATTATTTAAAGTACCACGTCCATAAAGAATATTATCTCTAAGAATAAAACATTCATTATTCTCAATAATAAATGAAAATCCAGCCAAGTCTAATATGGGAATAATATTCCTCACAATCGAGGGAACAAAATAACAATTATTTAAAAAACAATAGTCTTGCCCGTAGGCATATGTAAATGAAATGATTCTACATCTTCAGCAACAACTCTTGCTCCATTTCCTATCAGTAGAATCACCTCATCTTTTTCAAGATTCCTACTTCCCTTTAGTCCTCGCAACGAATTGCAACTATGAGAACCACAGGCGGTATCTAATACCCAAGTAGAAATTTGACCTAGTGAGATATTAACTTCGATCATGAACATACCTGAATCAGAAGCGGTAGTCTCACTACCCTTCTTCTTCTTCAATTCTGCAAGGTAAACCTTGCAGTTCCTCTTCCAGTGCCCCACCTTGTTACAGTGAAAGCAAACAACTTTGCTCTTGGGGTCTTCAGCTTTTGGTGGAACCGGCATTTTCTCACCTACTTTCTTCTTCTTGGAAGGGTTCCTCTTCTTTTTCTTAGGATTGGAACCTTCACCAATTAGAAGAACAGAACTCTTCTTAGGGGGGAAATTCGATTCCGCAGTTTTCAACATGTTGTGGAGTTCAGACAGGCTGACATCCAACTTATTCATGTGAAAGTTCACAACAAACTGCGAGAACGAACTCGGAAGCGATTGCAAGAACAAGTCTTGGCTCAGCTCCCCATCCATGGCAAAACCAAGTTGTCCAAGACGTTCAATCAAATTGATCATCTTAAGTACATGGTCATTCACAGATGATCCCTCAGACATCCTACAACCGAACAGCTCCTTCGATATCTCATATTGAGCTGTCCTCCCCGCCACATCATACAACTCTTGTAGATGCATGAGGATAGTGTGAGCATCCATATGCTCATGTTGCTTCTGTAGCTCAATGTTCATGAAAGCTAGCATGATGCATTGAGCAACATTTGCATCATCTACCCACTTACGATACACAATATGTTCATCATTATGTGCATCAATAGCAGGTTCAGTAGGCTTAGGTGAGTCAATCACGTATTCCAGCTTCTCAATCCTGAGAACAATTCTCAAGTTTCGAAGCCAGTCAGAATAATTAGGACCAGTAAATTTGTGAGCATCTAGTATACTCCTGAGTGATAGTGCAGAAGACATAATGTATATTGTAAATCTGTAAATGATAAACATATAACAACACTTAGCAAATATTCGATTTCATTTTTAAAACACTATATGAATCGGGTCTTTATTCATAAGTGGCTCCCACTAGTTTATCTAATTTATTCACCCCCCTACGTGAAAAATTAAGCATTCATAATGCTAGTGGGAATAGGGATCCTACATTCCATTACATAACCCCGGTTGTGGCACGAAACGCCATGTAATGTTCAATAGGCAGACAACTCTTGTCAATTACATCTAATGTTATTCCCTAATCAAACTTTAGCTTCTTGAATAATTGAGTCACGAATGTGGCACGACAAACTCAATATTCTAAGTCAAGTCTAACCCAACATTCCGTACAATTGAATCAGTCCCCAAAGGCCCACGGCTGTGGCACGTACCGACCTTTAGATTCTTATTCAATGTACACATCTCTATGTAATAGACAAGTATTTCTTATTTCGAAATCAAAGCCCTCGGCTGTGGCACGAAATGACAATGATTTAAAAATAAGAACTACTTTCTATCATGTTAGAAGGCTATGACCGACACAAGCCCGTTGTGTCATTGGCCAATTACTACTTGATATTATTTAATTTTAGAGGGATTATATTACGTTACAATCATAATCATATTATAAAGAGATTCTTCCTTTTAAATTAAATATTTCAAATCAATAATCAATAATCAGATGATTCCCAGATCGGGTGGAGCATTGTCAAGAGGCGTCACTTAATAACCCTTTCTTACAGATAAAAATCTGTTGTTGACAGAATCATCCTTTCTCTCATATTGAAAATTCATATTCAATTACGTGTTTCATAAACACAAGAATCTCATGATTGTATTCATAATATTATTCTTAAGGTTATGAAACAATTTCATTATACTAGGTTGTCTAACAAACGCCTTATGTTCATTTAAGTTCACCTAAATCTATCATCACATGATAAACTAAGCATATATCATATATATAAACATGAATAAACATCAAGGTAGGCATGTTATATCATCTAGCACATTAGTCTAAGCATTATACATCTCTATGTATCACATGAAGCATTTAAAAGCAATTAAAACAGTCAAAAACAACTTTAAAACACTTCATGAAATATAATCAGTTCAAAACTTTTATATAAACTAAAATTTGATCAGACCATTAGATTTGTCTCGGAAAAACGAATCCAACGATATATTGCACGCCCAAAACGGAGTTACGAAACTCCCAGAAAACAAATTTAAAAATAACAGACGGGCTGTAACGCATTACAGGAATGCGTTACAAGCCCTGTAACGCATTACGGTGATGCGTTACAACCCCTGTAACGCATTACGGTGATGCGTTACAACCCTTTTAACCAATTAAAAGGTGTAACGCATTCCGTGAATGCGCTACAGGGTGTAACGCATTTCCGGAATGCGCGACTCCCCCCGCGCGCGCGTGCGCCACACGCGCCTGTAGCAGCGCCGCCTGACAGCTTTTCTCGAACTCCGTGCCTCTCTTTTCTTTCTCCGTGCATCACAGACAGCATTCAACAGCAGATAACAGATGCAGACTATACAAACATATATATATATATATACTATATATACATATATTTACTTATTTAATTACAAATTTTAATTACAAGAACTTCAAAAATTCATAATAAAAAATCTATACATCATAAAATTATGAAAAAAATACCAGACGATCTACAACACTTGTAAAACCCAGATCAACATTCAAAATTATTTTGAGAAATGATTTCTCATCAGACAAAATTAATCCATGATATAACTTGTAAAAATCATAATTAATTCATACAAGCACATAAAATTCTGAAATTTTTACCACAGATCTATATGCATACAACCTAAGCTATGATACCAATGTTGGATTTTAATCGCAGCAGAGGCATGGTAAAAACACTTTTACACATATAAAATCCAAATAAAAGCATATAAATTGTGGTAAAAACATATGGATCGATTACTAACCTTTAATATGCGATCCAAGAGCAACGATCGGAGATCCTTAGCAGCTGCTCCTCAAACGTGAAGCACTCCACCGGTATCCACCAAGAAAATAACGTTAAGGAGGAGGAGAAGGTGGAGAGAATTAGGTTTTATGAAATTTTGAGGTTAGAATAAAAATAGGGTTTATAATACTATATTTATAGGCAAAATTTTCAGCTGAAATTTTCCCATAAATATTATTATTATTATTCCATTTATTATTCTCATTAATAATTAAAACACCTTTTAATTATTAATCCTTTTTCTAAACACTTTTGAAATAATTCTCTCTCTTGATTTAATTTCCAAAAATTAAATCCTTTAATTAATAATATTAAGAACTTTTCTTGATTAATTTATAATCAATTAAATCTCATTTAATCAATTATTAAATTTGCCAATTAATTATTTATTTCATAAATAAATAATTATTAGCCATTATTAATTAATTCCTCCACCATTAAATCATTCTCTTTTTATGGTGTGACCCTGTAGGTTCAATATTAAGCCGATAGTAGAAATAAATAATAATAAAACTATTTTATCATTATTTATATAAATTCCCTAATTTATTAAATATGATTAATTAATTAATCACATTTATTCTACATCGTGAGGGATACTTCTCAGCATATCGCGACTATCCGGATAATACGAATTCACTGCTTAAAATACCAAGAACCTATTCAGTGAATAGTTACCGTACAATAAACTCTTTCTACCCTACAATGTCCCGATTAAATACAAGGCATGGATCTCGTGTCAAGCCTATCTAAATCAATCACTTGCTTACCATTTACTATGCTTAGTTCTATGCAAATTAGAAACTCCTTTCTAATTTCATTTACTCTGGCCAGAGATTCCTGAACTAGCATAAGTGGATCAGCCTTGAACATTCGCTTCCTTCACTGCAAGGGGTAGATCCTTTATTGATCATACACTATCTTCGTGTACAAATTTCTATACCCAGTAGAGCCCTAATAATTGTCCCTGGAGACTAAGAACTGAACCAAAGCATAGTTCAGTGTACACAAGATGACTATGATGACCTCAAGTCTAAGGATACTTGTACAACTATCATTATATGAACAACTGCTGACACGTGAGTGAACTCCATCAGTTGTTCAGCTGTGCGAGTCATGTTCAGTGAACTTATTCTATAATAAGCACCTACCTACTAGCTATAGTGTCACCACACAAATATCTATGAGAACAGACATCCTTCATAATGAAGCAAGCATAGTATGTACCGATCTTTGCGGATTATTAATTACCAGTTAGTAATCCTATGACCAGGAACTATTTAAGTTTAGAGATATCATCTTTTAGGTCTCACTATTATGATCTCATCATAATCCATAAAAAAGCTTTACTCTAAACTATGGTATATCTTATTTAAACACTTAAATAGATAGAGCCCGTAATAAAAACAAAATAAGTCTTTTATTAATATCAATAAAATCAAAACAGATTATATAAAAGGTTATTCCTAAATCCTAATACATGATTGGACTTAGGACATATTCCTTTCAGTCTACCCCTCCTTATCCTTTAAAAAAATGGAACTTGAATTATATCGAAGTTCCTCAAGTGTTTTGCGTGTTGATAGAAATAACTCATCTCATATATGTATATAGGTACTTTCGAGAATTTTCGGAGGAAGTACTAAGATAATGTGAGTTGACCGTTGTCAACGGATAAGTATTTAAGGGGGGGGGGGGTTTAGATACTATAGTCAAAATATTTAAAATACGTTGAGGTAATATATTTCGATAATCCGAAAGTATCAAACTGATTTTCTAGAGTTCATAAAAAATAGATTTTTTGATCTTTAAATCATTTTAAATCATCTAATAATTATTTAATAGTTAATTATTAATTATTAGATAATTAAACCTCGAATAATTATATTTTAAAAGAATATTTGAAATAATATTCCTCAACGAATTTATGTTTAAATAATTAAAGTAATCTTTAATAAATATAAAAAATATTGAGTTCAAAATAAATAATTGTTGGAGAATTCTTCTCCTATTTAAATGAATATTTGAAATAATATTCAATGTTCGATTAATTAAATATAGTTAATAGAATACGATCTTTGGAAATCCTTTTAAATAAATTCGAGGTATTTAATACTTCGCAAGAGGACATTGAGTACCTTGTAATAAATATATATGGACTTTAAATAGTCCAAAACAACTCCGGGATGATTGTCGGGTTTGTACTTTGTAAAAGCTGACCGACTCTCGGTCTTACGACTTATATATCACGCTCTATTATCGCGTTAATATTCTTTAATAAAACGCCTCTGGAATATACACCTCATATTTACAACGCTACTCTCTAGCGTTATCAATTGAAATCCGGTAATATTCATATACAAAATTATTGACATATCATATGATATGTTAGGAGAAATTGATAATATCAGGAAGAAACTATCAGAAGTTCATATCAGAACTTACATCAACGGATGATGATGACATCGACGGATGTTGATAAATGACGGATAGGGATATCGATGGATGATGATGTCAACGGATGATGAAATCGGTATTTGTCACATCATTTGATCTTTGATAAGGAAAAGGAAACAGGAACTCAAGACGGTGAAGGACTTTATCTCAGAAGCAATTGTATAGGTTTCCTTGTTGTTGATAGAATACAATTCCTTATACATTGTGTAGCTATGCTCTATATAAAGCACATATTAGGTTCGTGCTATAAGCATTGCGACATTGTTATATCTTTCGAATAACCTAGAAGCTCTCAAGGATATTTGTTCATCCTTTCGAGAGAGTACGTTTGTAATAAGGTTTTTATCAGTTAATATAAAAATTGTTGATTCTGTTGAAGCTTTGTCGAATTAATTGTATTAACTGTATTCACCCCCTATAGTTGATTAAGGGCCTAACAATTGGTATCAGAGCTTGCTGTTAACGTACAAACATTTTAAGATCTAAAAATCAATCAACCATGTTAGCCAAAGAAGAAGAACATAGAATCTGAAGCCACAACCCCCAGCCACATCACAGATATGCAGCAACATGAGTAGGTATGAAGCAATCAAGGTGCCTATCCTGAAGATACATGAAATCCAATCTGGAAAGTCAGGATGGCCATGTGCTTGGAAGCCACATATCCTGAATATCTGAACAGGATCTATGATGGTCCTCATAGACCAATGAAGGTAGTTGTTTCGCTTGTAGGAGAACCAGAGAAGATGATAGACAAAGACATGAAGGACTACTCTCCTGAAGATTTCTAATCTATTATGAAGGATGCTAAGGTCAGACACATCTTGCACAACAGTATTGATAGTATTATGTCCAATAGAGTCATTGGATGTAAGATTGAAACAGAGATATTGGATGCTTTATAAGTAAAGTGTCAAGGTACCACTGTTATCAAGAAGAACAGGAGGACGGTACTTACTCAAGAATATCAGCACTTTGACTCAAGGGACAATGAGTTCTTAACTGAGATCTATGATGGTTTCAGAAGTTGTCGAATGACTTATCCTTTGTCAATAAAGAATATGATTTGGAGGACTCAAACTTGAAGTTCCTACTTGCTCTCCCTGAAAAGTGGGACTTTAAAGTCACATCAATAAGGGATAACTATCAACTTGACAACACACCTCTAAATGAGATCTATGAAGTTCTGAAAAATCATGAACTAGAGATGGAGCAAAGAAGCAAGAGGAAAGGATCAAAAGCTAGACCAGTTGAACTCAAGGTTGAAGAGAATCCAAAGGAGAAAGCTAGGAGGAAAAGCTTCTCCAAAGGGAAAGCCATGATTGCAAAGTCGGATACTGAATCATCAAATTCTGATGATGACTCAAATACTAATACTTAATCAGATACTGACAGTGATCATAACAACAATGAAGACATGGATCAAATGGATGCCCTACTGATTAAAAGTTTTAAGAAGATGGTCTACAAGAACTTCAGGAAAGGGAGAAGATTTTCCATAAAAGGTTCCAGTTCCTTAAACTCTGATAAGAGGAACAATAGAAGAAATACTGATGGGAAGGAATCCAGATCTGGAAAACTTGACAAGTCAAAAGAGAGATGTTACAACTGTGATGGAATTGGACACTTTGCAGCTGACTGCAGAAAACCCAGAGCTGAGAAGAAACAAGCCTTAATCTCAAGGAAGAGAAACTGGGATGATTCATCAGATTCAGATGACGGAGTCAATTATGCTCTCATGGCAAAAGATGATGTTGAGGATAACAATGCTGAATTAAAGGTACCTCAGTGTACTCTTGCTTTTAATACTGATGATATCTATGAATTAAGATTATTTCTTAAGTCTCTGCATGTTAGTTTTAAGGATCAAACCTTAGAGAATTATATAATCAAGAGTGAAAACTCTGTGTTAAAGAAAAGGAATGATCACCTAGAAATTGAGTTGCTTTCCATGCTAGAAATTCAAAAAGAAAGAGATAATGTTGTTTATGTTAAGGAAAAATTGTTAGAAAAACATGCTTAGCTATAGAAGAAGCTAGAAAAAGAAAAAGAAGTCATTAAACTTTGGATTAACTCAGGAAAGTCAACTTAGGAAATTCTGGAGAATGGTTGTTGGGGATCAGGATTAGGATATTCAGGTAGATCTAATTCTGATAAAAAAGTGGAAAAGAAACTGAGAGAACAAAACTAATAAAAACTGATAGCAAGGTCAAATTGAACAAGGTTCAAATAAAGACCATTAAGTTTAATCCTAGTGTTAATACTGTTAAGTGAATCCATGAGGAAGGTACAACCTCAATACCTAGATAAAACTTAATTACTGATAAGAGTGAACAAGTTCACAACAAATTCTGTAAATATTGGTTCAATGACTTAGAAATAGCTTATGCAAAAGCTGAAGGACTACACATGAAAGACAAGAGGAAAAGGTCCAGGAAAAATAGGAATGGCAAGGTAGGTGTTAATAAGAATGGAAATTATGTAACTCCACCTAATGCACGTAGAAAGACCTGTTCAAACTGTGGTAGCACTAATCATCTTGCTAATTTTTGCAAGAAGAATAAAAAGATAAATACTGTTTCTTCCAAATCAGAGTTTAGGAATAAAACAGTTAGATAAAAACCACAGATTCCTTAGTTTCATTTTGAAAGTGTTTGGCATTCTATTTATACATGTAAAGAGTATCACAGTTTGTATTATGATTATTATAAACTGAAACCCTCTTTAATTGAAGCAAAATCTTTTTATGCATGTATAAATACTGATAGTAAGGATGTTAACATAAACTCTGATAAAAGGTCTTTTGCTACATATGTAACAAACTTATAAAGGCCAAATGATCCAAGAAAGTTTGGGTCCTTAAAAACACTAACTGATTTAAATTACTGATTGCAGGGTGACTGGAGGAATACTCTAGTCATGGACAGTGGATGCTCAGGAAATATGACTGGTTATAAATCCCTGCTATCAAAATTTGAGGAGAAGGCTGGCTCAAGCATTTTTTATGGATATGGAAACTTAGGAAAAATCTTGGGATATGGAAAAATCAAAGTCGAAAATGTCATCATTGAAAATGTAGCTCTAGTTGCAGGACTCAAGCATAATCTGATTAGTGTGAGTAAAATCTGTGACAGAGGTTACCATGTCAACTTCTATGAGGAGCATTGTATAATTGTAAGCAGGTCTGATGGCAAGATTACATTGACTGGTGTAAGACATGGTAGTTTATATGAAGCCACGGTCTCCACAAGTATTGATAATTCAAAATTTTGTCTACTGAGTAGAGCATCTGTGGAAGACAGGTGAAACTGGCATAAAAGACTTTCTCACCTCAACTTCAACAATATCAATGAACTAGTGAGGAAAGATCTTGTTAGAGGATTGCCCAATGCAATTTTTACTCCTGATGGCTTATGTGATTCATGCTAGGAAGCCAAGCAAAGGAAGATATCTTTTAAGAGTAAAACTGAATCCTCCATTCTTGAACCATATCATCTACTTCATGTTGATCTCTTTGGTCCAGTAAATGTTATGTCAATTTCTAAGAAGAGGTATGAACTCACAATTGTTGATGAATATACAAGATATATATGGGTGTATTTTCTGCACACCAAGGATAAATCTACATCAATTCTTCTTGATAATGTGAGGGAGCTGGAAAAAGGATCAACATACAAAGTGAAGATCATCAAAAAGTGATAATGGAACTGAATTTAAGAAGAGCTCTATGGAAGAGTTCTGCAAACTCAAGGGGATAAAACAAGATTTTTCTGCTCCTGTAACTCGATAACAAAATGGAGTTGTTGAAAGATAGAATAGAACTCTGATGGAAGCTACAAGAACCATGCTAGAGGAAGCAAAGTTGCCTACCTACTTCTCGGATGAGGTTGTGCAAACTGCTTGCTTTACACAAAATGCAACATTGATCAACAAGCATGGAAATACACCATTTGAGATGGTGAAAGGGAAGAAGCCAAATTTGAAATACTTTCATATATTTGGTTGTAAATGTTTTGTTCTAAAAACTCATCCGAGTAGCTGACCAAGTTTGATCTGAAAGCTGATGAAGGAATATTTGTGGGTTATCCGTTGACCATAAAAGCCTTCAGAGTTTACAATTTGAGAACAAGACCAGTCATGGAATCTATACATGTATCTTTTGATGATAATAAGATAACAGGTCTAGAAGATGCAGATGACCATGACAAATTGAGATTTGAAAATGAAGTACCTTATGTTGAACTTTTAAATCCTGACTCTGATACAGTAAGTCCTGATATCAGTCAAAGCTCTGAAGTTCCACAAAATAGTGGAAATACTTCTAACACTGAAGCACATGTTGAGGGGGAGCAACATGACTCAAATCCAGAGACTACTGCAAGTGATTCATCTCAAGAGACCTCAGTAGAAAGATCACCAGACTCATCTTCCTCAAATTCTGATGAGTCAAATACTGATAACAATGGGAACACTGATTTAGGGGGAGCATCAGGAATCAATAGTGGTACTAATCAAAGAAATAACAGAGAGTTCATGGATCAAGGGGAGGTTCGTCTTTAAGAAATCAACTTCCATCTGCAAGAAAATGGTCTAAGTTACACACACCTGACTTAATTATCGGAAACCCTGACAGTGGTGTAAGAACCAGAAAAGCCACTCGGACTGAACCTAAGAAGGTTGAAGAAGCTCTGCAAGATGCTGACTGGGTCACAACAATGCTAGAGGAAATCAATGAATTCGAAAGGAACAAAGTCTGGACTCTTGTGCCAAGACCAAAGAACAGATCTGTAGTTGGCACAAAGTAGGTGTTCATAAGCAAAACTGACAGTGAGGGCATTGTTACAAGGAATAAAGCAAGACATGTTACAAAGGATACTCAAAATAAGAAGGCATTGATTATGATGAGACATTTGCTCCAGTTATAAGGCTTAAGGCAATTAGAATCTTTCTTGCCTATGTTGTTCACAAGAAGTATAAGGTGTTCCAAATGGATGTGAAGAGTGCATGTCATAGCCCGAAACTAAAACTAACAAATAACAACTGATAAATATAAAGTCATTACAAACGGCCGTTTACAAAAAAATTGAAGATCACAAAGGTTCAATGTTTGAACAGTCCAACACTACAACTATTACAACTTTTACATAACTATCGGTCCTCACACAAACGCCAACTATACTACCTGAGCTCTCACATAAGGCTCAGCATCTCCACCGGTAGACTTACGAGTAGTCTGCTTGAATCTAACCATACTTGCTAGCTGTAATAATGTGGATAAATAACAAGAAGTGAGCCAAATGCTCAGCAAGATATATCATAAGACATAAATTAACAATATAGAAATTCATAATTCGAAATTTGGGTAGATGGCATCATTATTTGAGTCAAAACATTCTTAACCAAATTATTGCTCAAAATTATTTTATAACGATATGGATTACAGCCGTTGATCAGCCGCAAAGTAATCCGGAACCTCGCTGGGTTCTAAAAAAATTAGTTGGGATCCCTAGGAAACTTTTAAGCCTAATATCATAAGTGTGAAATGGACTTGCGTCTTAGTCCAATCCACCAATCTCAAGAAAACATTCTTTTGTTTGAAAAGCACTTATCTTTTCTAAAACTGATGCAAGGGAGAAATTACAAGGATTCTAAACAATAGGGTTTGCATTATAAAGCCAAGATTAGAACTCTTATCAGAAATGATTTAACTTCTCACTAGCAGGGTCATCAATGGTGAACATCAATGGTTTATAAACCAAGGAAGAAAGTATTGAAAAAGGAATCATAACGATAATCAACAAGATAGGGATCTCAAATTTGGAGGGTAATACATGGCATATATCTAGTGACAAAGTTTGGGTATGATAATAAAGAGTAATGAAGAAGTATGAAGTTGAATTATTGATATCTCAAGGTATCAAGGGTATAGAAATATAGTATCAAATCAATAGGGGTTTTGTGATCATGGAAATTGAAATATTAGAGCTTACAAAGGTATTTTGGTATGGTACAAGCAATATAAGTATAACAATTATAGGTACTAAGTCAAATTGTGGCAAGGCGTAGATAAGCAAATGATCTTTGTTTATGCATAAATGAACTTGGAACAATAGCGATAACCACAGGCATGTCATAACATTTGTAACAACTCAATTTAAGATTAAGGTACTTGTGTAAAAATAGATATGAAGGGGGTGCGCTTGAAGTATATCTTAAGAATTCGTAATAAACTTTTAACGTATCACAAGAAGGTACAAGGACACTTGCATAATATAGTTTTAAAAAAACATCACTTGAACGATAAATGAAGGTAGGGACACTTGCCTTAGAGAAGGTTTTATTTAGAACTCGACTTGGCTTTTGAGCAACAGGGAGCACTACTCGACCTTGATGGTAAGCTTCCTATCTTCACTTGATCCTACAAAATAATAATAACTCTCTTTATAAAAGGATCTTATAAGAATAATCGACCCTAATGCTAATGCACAATTTGACTCCAAGTAGCATTTAGCATCTTACTTCGCATAAGACCTCAAGTTAACACACATTACTATATATTTAGCACTATGACACCTTGGAGCACATAAGCACAGATAATTACATGCAATATATTATTTAGACTTGGTGCATCATTGGGTATTGAATGATCTCACTCAATTAATCTCTACAAATTGACTATCATAGTGCAACTCTACTAATCTTGAAACTCGAAGTGCCTAAACTTGGTGATCTCCTTTCTCTTGACCATACCTATAGCCTTACACCCTACTGACCTTTATCTAATTGGAAACACTAAGGTTCACTTAAGTCTCGCTCATAGGGTTCACAAAACTAAGTGCTAATTTATAGTGTTCTCACTTGCACCCTCTTGGTGACACCTTGGGTGACTTAGGGTCTTTGATACTCTTTCGCTCTAGGACTTCCTACCAAACTAACCCACTAGATTCTTAAGACCTAAATCTAACTTATGCACTTGAAATGACACCAAGGTCTAACCTAGGCCTCCCGGGCCTACCCTCAAAGTTGATACAAATCTGCTTGATGCCTTAAAAACTGCCTTAAGTATCAATCTCAAACATCGATACTCTATCTCGAATCCAATATTCGAGCCCTTGTTGGAACCTTTGAGTCTTCTCTTCTTCAGTACCCACATACTTGGTTACAAATTAGGATAATTCTATAAAATTCTTCTCATATTCCAAGAATGTCATATTCCTTTGCTTCAACTCTAGGAACTTCACTTCCATTTGCTTCTATACATACTTGGCACAATACTTCTCTAAAAAAAGTTCCTTAAATCTTGCCCAAGTAACTGATTGAACATCTTCTAAAGCTTTAACTGAATCCCGCCAATAAATTACTTCCTCTTTTGGAAAATACGTGGCATATGAAGTTTTATGATCCTCCCCTAATCGAATCAACTCGAAAGATCTCTCTATTTCTCTTATCCAAGTGTTGGCTACAACTGGATCAGTGGTATCATGAAAAGCTGGAGGGCTCACATTCTGAAAAGCTTTAAAAGTCACAACTGCTTGAGGTGGTACCATTGGGTCTGGTTGATGTTGGATGATTCTCTGGGTTTCGAAATTATTGTTATTGGAATTGTTGTTGAAGAGTTTGTTGTTGTTGAGCAATGGCATTAGTTTGTTGTTGCAGGGTTTCTAATATTTAAAGGATATGGGGTCGGTTGCAGAAGAAGTACTGGTTTGCTTCATCTTTTTAGGTGGCATGATTATGAAATAATAGGTTTAACAAAATAGTTATGAATATGGCAATTATTTCAAATTCAAGGTATTACGAAGTTAAGGTGATCACTTGCATTCGGATTTCATAACTAGCAATAAAGGTGATGTATAATTCTAGGTATAGAAACGAAAGCGATACCGAAGATAGTGCATTAATCATTAAAATAAATTTTAACTTATAACTCAACCAAATAAGCTTCGAATTTAAAGGTCAACAACATTATAGTTCAGGAAGGAAATAAGGAAACTACATAGTTCAAGAGATACAACAACATAAAGGATAGCCAACTGGAAAGGAAATAGGAAATATGGCTCCTAATTTGGCCTAACGGTCATCTTCCTAATTCTCCTCATTATCATCTTGAGCTATCGGAATCTCTTCCCACTGCTCTCCCTGAAGTACCTTCACAATGCCCTGAAGTTCATCTGCTACCATTTGGATGGTGTATTGGCTGTTGCGGTCACGATGTGCTGGCATCTCTCCGAGCTTAGTGTTAACGAACTGGGTCAAGGACTCGAGTCTCGCAATCAACTGTTCCTTAGGTTCCTCCTTAAGTCGAGTATCATCCTGAAAAACTACATCCAGTCACTCCATAAGTTGGTCGTACTACCCTTAGAGCCTATCAAACTGAAGCCTGAAGTTAGCGTATACGGAAAAAGCTATAATGTCGGATGGCGCCGAGGATGAGGATGAATGCATCCTTTGCTAAGAAATAATATTTATGATGGAAAATATTAGAGACTTACTCCAATAATATCTACTTACTCTCTCGTATTTCCTATATATATATATATATCTTATACCTTATTTGGACTGTTTAGGGACTCTAAACCTTAGCTCTGATAGCAAGACCTGTCACGGTACAGAAATAAAACTAACGAATAACAATTGATAAGAATAAAGTAATTACAAATGGTTGTTTACAACAAAATCCAAGATCGCAAAGGTTCAGTGTTTGAACAGTTCAACACTACAACTATTACAACTTTTACATAACTACCGGTCCTCACACAGATGCCAACTATACTACTTGAGCTCTCACATAAGCCTCAACATCTCCACCGGTAGACTTACGATCAGTCTGCTTGAATCTGACCATACTTACTAGCTGTAATAATATGGATAAATAGCAAGAAGTGAGTCAAACGCTCAGTAAGATATATCATAAGACATAAATTAACAGCATCGCAATTTATTATTCGAAATTTGGATGGATGGCATCATTATTTAAGTCAAAACATTCTTAACCAAATCATTGCTCAAAATTATTTTATGATGCTACGGATTACAGCCGGTGATCGGCCGTGAAGTAATCCTGAACCCCGTTGGTTCTAATAAATTTTAGTTAGGATCCCTAGGCAACTTTTAAGCCTAATATAATAAGTGCGAAAAGGACTTGCATCTTAGTCCAATCCACCAATCTCAAGAAAACATTCTTTTGTTTGAAAAGCAATTATCTTTTATAAAACTGATGCCAGGGAAAAATTACAAGGATTCCAAACAATAGAGTTTAGATATAAAGCCAAGATGGGAAATCCTATCAGAAATAAATTAACTTCTCACTAGCAGGGTCATCAATGGTGAACATCAATGGTTTATCACCAAGGAAGAAAGTATTGAAAAAGGAATCATACTGATAATCAACAAGATAGGGATCTCAAATTTGGATGGTAATACATGGAATATATATTTATTTACAAAGTTTGGGTATGATAATAAAGAGTAATGAAGAAGTATGAATTTGAATTATTGATATCTCAAGGTATCAAGGGTATAGGGATATAGTATCAAATCAATAGTGGTTTTGTGATCATGGAAATTGAAATATTGGAGCTTACAAAGGTATTTTGGTATGGTACAAGTAATCGAAGTATAGCAATTATAGGTACTAAGTCAAGTTGTGGCAAGACGTAGATAAGCGAATGATCTTTGTTAGTGCATAAATGAACTTGGAACAATTGCGATAATCACAGGCATGGCATAACATTTGTAACAACTCAATTTAAGATTAATGTACTTGCGTAAAAATAGATATGAATGGGGGTGCACTTGTAGTATATCTTAAGAATTTAAATAAAGTTGCAACATATCACAAGAAGGTTCAAGGACACCTGCATAATATAGTGTAAAGAAAACATTACATGAACGATGAGTGAAGGTAGGGACACTTGCCTTAGAGAAGGCTTTATCTAGAAATCGACTTGGCTTAGGAGCAACCGGGAGTACTACTCGACCTTGATGGAAAGCTTCCTATATTCACTTGATCCTACACAATAATAATAACTCTCATTATAAAAGGCTCGTATAAGAATAATCAACCTTAATGTTAATGCAAATTTTACTCCTAGTAGCATTTAGCGTCTAACTTTGCATAAGACCTCAAGTCAACACACATTACTATATATATAGCACTATAAAACATGGAGCACATAAGCACGGATAATTACATGAAATATTGAATGATGTCAGTTAACTAATCCCCACAAATTGACTATCATAGTGCAACCCAACTAATCTCGAAACTCGAAGTGCCTAATGTGACGGCCTCAACCCCAGGGTCAGGAGTTAACGTCATCAACAACAATAATAACAATTATAATTATTAATAATACATAACTACGACCCCTTTACCAAGACCTTTTCCAGGTTAAATTATGATTTAGGTTACAACCAACATAACTAAAATTACCCTACACAATCCTGACCACTAATTTAATGCAGCAACTCAACAGACCTCATCTGGTCAGAACACAACTACCTCAGAGGAGTCTGACTCGAAAGGAGCTGGAACTTTGCCCTGACTACCGCGCAAGAATCTCCTAGGCATCTGCAATACATATAAAATATTCTGAAAGGGTGAGCAATTGCTTGCTCAGCAGTACCACTATATGAATAACAAGTAAAACAGTTTAAAGTAAAATGGTTACTGAAACATAATTCATAACTTGCCAGAAACGTGTAAAACAGATATAAACTGGATATTAAAACTAGAATGCTCTGTAAAATAAGATCAACAGTCGTGTGCTATGCATAAAAATCATAGTTCAATTTTAGCATGGTATTTCCATTTTTAAACCTTTCGTTCCATTACAGGAACCATAAAACCACCTGTCCCATTGCGGGGACCCAAAATCATTTGTTCCGTTACGGGAACCATAACCTTGTCCCATCACAGGACCTATAAAACTTGTTCCTCTCCGGGAACCTTAAAATCATTTTGATTTGTTAAACAATTCCAAAACTGAATCAATCATATCTATTAAACGTTCAACAGGTGAAGATAGCTGATCAGTCTACCCTCACCGGACAGTGACTAGCAGCCATCCAGAAATAGAATGTGTTCCGGAACTTGGGAAAAGACTAGCTAGGTTTTTCCCCCACCCCGGACTAATCGGTTAAACAGAATGCAAAACCCAATTAGCCACTTACGCAACCTCATGTTGGGCCGTTACCGAATAACGGGCCTCTTACGCAACTCCAATAAATTAATCGAATTCCCTTTTTGCCTTTTTCCAAAGTCCCACGACATGGGTGGATCAAAACCTTCCACGATATAGGTGGATTAAAACAGTCTCTTTATCCAGTTTTTAAAAATCACTATCACCTATCTCTTTTTAAAATTATTCTGTCACAGCACACTATTCAAAACTATTTTTATTTAAATCACGTTTAGAGATAGGTGTTTTCAGAAGTTACTTTTCCCCAAAACATAATTTTAAACAACATTTTCAAGTACAGGGGATACGTAACTTAAAACATTTTTGTTCCATTACTAGAATAAAACATTTAGCTATCCACATATATTGAACCATAAAACAATGGTCAGGGGTACTTGCCTTGCAGAGCTTTACAACCGATACTAATTGATTCTGAGCCGACTCAGATGCTCAGGCTTTATCGCTTTACTATTTGACTATCCTGGATCCGACCTCAACGCTCAGGTCCCTCGCTTAGGAACCTCACTGCGCTTGTCGACTGATCACTAGGTTATCTTAGTTCGATATCAACTCTTGAGTCCTTCGACTAGAACCTACAGAGTCGAAATACCCTACGTTAGACGTCTAGGTATGCTTGACATATCCTCGACACCAATTCTACCCAACGATATTCAAACCCGACTCGTAATTATATATATTATAATAACACACACAACAATTAGGGTTCACGTTCTCGAAAATCGGTTCGGTGCTCGTTTTCTAGAAAATACGTATATTCGTGGTTTATGAAATTAGGGTTATTGGTTTTGACAAAATATTTCATCACAACATACAACCAATTTCGTATAAGGTGCGTACATATAATCGATCGACGTTCCGATAGTCATTGGGTACGGCCTCGTATTTCCGTAATTTAATTTTCCGGAAATCGTGCAGTACCTCCTCTATTTATCGGACTACCCGTCGAACATCCCGACGTCCAAACAAACAAAACCATAAATAATCGCAATCCAAACCTAACCACTGATTTCAGCCATCAATATCAGTGCCAAAATGCTCAATTATCAATTAAATACAATTACTAAATATTAGCCGTGTTTTATAATTTTAATCGCATTGTAAATCATATTTTGTATTTTAAATTGTAGGACTATGTACAACGTCATCACTGCCCACCGTCCGCTCGTCAAAATTTATCGCGGACGGCGGTACAAATTTGTCGGTGCCCGATAAATTTTTGGTTTCCATACAAATTTTCACCGATTAATCATATTAATTTCCTGCACAACATTTTATTTTCATTACATAAATAGATCAATTATTTACTGCAGCTAATTAATTAAATAGATAAATAATAAAAATGCCAGAGAACAACTGAACCAAAACAGCCAACACGAAACGGATACACGCCCACGCGCCGTTCGATAATCCGGCCGCCTCACCGGAAAACCGGCAGCAACCGCGAAATCAAACGGAAACAACAACAAGAATACGAAGTAATTCAACCAGACTACACACACGCTAACACACACACGGCACAGTAAACACACACACAAACCCACAGATACACGCGCTGCATGTATATATATATATATGGGTATCACAGGAACAAATCGGAGAAGGCAGACCGGAAAAAGAAAAGAAGATGGCCGGTAGAAACCCGACGGCAACTTACCAGAATTCGGGAACAAGATCGGAAAGAGAAGGGAAAGAGGGATTAAACCGAGGAATTGAGAGGATGAGAGACAAAATCGATAAGCAGAGGGTAGGGTTTTGTTCCTATACTTTTTTTTCTTTTATTCTCTTATTTTAGTTTATAGTGTAGCACGTGTCCATAAATCTCTTGAAAACACGACACGTATATAATTAACAACCGACAACCAAATTTTGTACCGTATTTTCGCAATTATCGGACTAGGGTATGCATAAAACAAATTCATAACATTATGAAAATAAGCTCAAAATTTTCTAAAAACCCCGAAACTAATAAAATAAAATTTTCATAATTTTTAAAGCATTTTTGAAACGCTATTCGCACCCGTAATTCACAAATAACGAACCGAGTTGCTCTTAAAATAATTTCAGAAAATCATAAAACTAGCAACCTCGACTCTAACTTCCAGATAACCTTTTCGACTCAAGGATTTATTCAAGGCATACTTATTATAGACATAAATTCATTACTAAGGACTCCCTCTCAACGATTTAGGGTTTGGATCAATCATTCTACACGGAATAATTTTGGATAAGAGCACATTGGCTCCCTATCAATAATTTGATCCAAATGAGATACATATCACCTTAATGCACAACACGGAATGCACCTTGTCTCATTATTCTTTCATCCCACAATTCTGAAGTATCCTTCTTGATATCCCTTATATGCACTAGTTACGCCTTATCTTCTTGCTTATGTCCTTGAATACTTATCCTAATATTAGCTTCCGTATATATTATCGTTTGCTTCTTCCGGTAATCAATTATTGCCCTGGTTCCTTATCAGGGTCTTGAGCAGCTAAACTTTTAATCACATTACAAGTCTTAGCCTTGGCTGTACTGGACAAACCTTTTGATGCACTACCTCCCATGCTATCTCGAGAAGTACTTCTACAATTCTTGGCAACATGCCCTACCTTGCTACAGTTATAACAGATGACTCCTGGATTTTCCACCTTACATTCGGACGCATAATGTCCCTTCTGACTACACCTAAAACATTCAGTATTTGCTTTACATCTTCCCCCATGTTTCTTACCGCATTGATTACACTCCAATATAGGTGATTTAACCGAATTGGCTTGAGTAGAGCTAGCTAAGGTGTTACTAATTCTATTTAAAGAAATACTTTTCTCTCTAAATTCTTTATTCTTACTCCTTCTGACATTTTTATGAGACTTCTGACTGGATCCTTCTTGACCTGATGCTTCTTCCATATCATTAATCTTTCGCTTCTTATCTTCTCATTCTCTAGTGGTTAACTTCTGATCAAATTCAATTACTAAGGCGGCCTGAACTACGGAAGGATACGGCTTGAGTTACAATGCCACCACTCCACTACGAATTTCAGGCTTCAATCCTTGTTGAAACCTCCTTGCCTTCTGAGCTTCAGAGCCCACATAATCTGGTACAAATCTAGCCAACTCTGTGAATTTAGCCTCATACTCAGCTACACTTCTGTCACCTTGCTTTAGTTCTAGAAACTCAATTTCCATTTGGTTCCTTACAGAGTCAGTAAAATACTTTTCCAAAAATAACTCAGTAAACCTAGCCCATGGAACAGGGCCTTCTCCTTCTAACGCTTTAGTTGACTCCCACCAGTAATTTGCTTCATTTTTCAAGAAATAGCTCGCATAATCAGTCTTAAGATTCTCACTTACTTGAACAAGATTAAAAGCTTTCTCCATCTCTTTTAACCATGCTCCAGCAGCTACTGGATTAGGTTCACCTTTAAACTCAGGAGGGTTAACATTCTAAAAGGATTTGAAATTAGCACTTTGGTTCACTCCTTGTTGTTGCTGCTGCAACAGTAGTTGATGCTGCTGAACCTGTTGAATTAACTGTAACGGTTGTTGCTGCTGCTGGCGCAACAAGTCTAGAATTTCATTTATAGCTGGACCCTCCGCAAAACTACTACTGTTTTCTTTAGACTGGGTAGCTTTCTTGGGTGGCATCTTCCTGATATATATAAAAAACAAAAATATTTGACAAAAGGTATCACCGTTTAAACGGTGCACCTGTATCAGGAAAATGCTGCCCAATCACAGTACCCATATCTTTAATATCAGGGTCCATTTACAAAAGAAATTTAGATTAGCATCATTAGCAACAATAGCAGTAACAGAATCAACAACAGTTCAAGAAATCTGAAATACAAAGAAACTAAATGCCGTAGCACGGTTCCTCAATATAACAGCAACTAACCAACTTCCCATCACTACTCAAGTACAACATCTAAATTTCTCCAACATACCACAAAAGTCGGCTGAATATATTAGTCACACACTATGTAGAACAAGCCAATAAATCGAGTCAAGCTGAAGGGACACTGACTCCACTAAGCGTCATCGTCCATGTTTTAACCAATCCTTCTTCTAAGGATGATTTCTTTTCACCCAAAAGTAACCTATCAACCATTGATTTACTTTTCCTGAAGCTATAATTCCATTATTAGGTCCGGAACTCTCACGATCACCATTACTCCAAAGTAATATCTTAATATAGGACTCTCGTTCTTTTCAACAGTCGCTCTTACTTACTTTCCATAATGAGAACCATCTAATCGCAAAAATTCATTTCCATAAAATATCCAATGAAATTTGTGGCTCAAGGAATTCGAATAAGAAGAAACAATGAAGAAGAAAATATAGGTATGACTGAGAGCAACCATACAAGTACATAAGATGACCAGTCTTAGTACCATACGGTCACAACACATAACTCGGTGGCGTCCCACCAGACCCTTTTGTTACAAAGACAAATGGTCAATTCATATGCATTGTTTGCCCCAATCCACCGAAAAAGTCCCCAAGGAAAAGAACAATATTCAGGTAAGAAATTCACAAATAGAAAAGAAAGAATCTGATTTATAAGGAGATCAACAAGACCTAAGTAGCTTACCTCGGGTTCACAACTTTCTCACAAGAAAGATAAATAACTTATGGAATAGGAAACAATTACTCTGGAGATAAAATACATTTAAAGGAAGGAATAAAAGAGTTCAAAGATGTCACCTCCCATTCTAATCCACACTCACTACCAAACTTAGTCGTCATAACAGCCCCTAACTATTATCACGCTATCCGAACTCGCCAAGATCACATAATCAGTCCAATAACATTCCTTAATACAGAAAATGCGATATTTAGAAATAACGGGGACGACTTCTCAGCTGACACGACAAGAGCCCGCTCAATGCTAAATTTTCGCAATCAGACTCATTTTCTCGAGGGAAAACTAGAAATCTCTACCGAACGCTATTAATAATAGATATACGAAGGGAATATACTCTAGGTTAGGGCAATTCCAGTCAATCCTCAACAAACGTCAGGGTTACACTTCCGAAACCCTTGACTAAACTCATAGATTCGCTCCTATGATTGAGTTGCTGACTCACATCTACACATAACCCTGCTTGCACTCTTCTGACTCCACTCTTAACCTAAATCAGGGACTCAAACCTGTAGCTCTGATACCAACTGTGACGGCCTCAACCCCAGGGTCAGGAGTTAACGTCATCAACAACAATAATAACAATAATAATTATTAATAATACATAACTACGACCCCTTTACCAAGACCTTTTACAGGTTTAAGTATGATTTAGGTTACAACCAACACAACTCAAATTACCTTACACAATCCTGACCAATAATTTAATGCAGCAACTCAACAGACCTCATCTGGTTTGAACACAACTACCTTAGAGGAGTCTGACTCGAAAGGAGCTGGAACTTGGCCCTGACTACCGCGCAAGAATCTCCTAGGCATCTGCAATACATATAAAATATTCTACAAGGGTGAGCAATTGATTGCTCAGCAGTACCACTATGTGAATAACAAGTAAAATAGTTTAAAGTAAAAGGATTACTGGAACAGAATTCATAACTTGCCAGAAACGTGTAAAACAGATATAAACTGGATATTAAAACTATCATGCTCTCTAAAACAAGATCAACAGTCGTGTGCTGTGCATAAAAATCATAGTTCAATTTTAGCATGCTATTTCCATTTTCAAACCTTCTCTTCCATTACAGGAACCATAAAACCATCTGTCCCGTTACGGGGACCCAAAATCATTTGTTCCATTACGGGAACCATAACCTTGTCCCATCACAGGACCTATAAAACTTGTTTCTCTCCGGGAACCTCAAAATCACTTTGATTTGTTAAACAATTTCAAAACTGAATCAATCAAATCTATTGGACGTTCAACGGGTGAAGATAGCTGATCAGTCTACCCTCACCGGACAGCGACTAGCGGCCATCCAGAAATAGAATGTGTTCCGAAACTTGGGAAAAGACTAGCTAGGTCTTTCCCCCACACTGGACTAATCGGTTAAACAGAATGCACAACCCAATTAGCCGCTTACGCAACCTCATACTGGGCCGTTACCGAATAACGAGCTTCTTACGCAACTCTAATAGATTAATCGAATTCCCTTTTTGCCTTTTTCCAAAGTCCCACGACATAGGTGGATCAAAACCTTCCACGACATAGGTGGATTAAAACAGTCTCTTTATCTAGTTTTTAAAAATCACTATCACCTATCTCTTTTTAAAATCATTGTGTCACAGCACACTATTCAAAACTCTTTTTATTTAAATCACGTTTAGAGATAGGTGTTTTCAGAAGTTACTTTTCCCCAAAACATAATTTTAAACAACATTTTCAAGTACAGGGAATACGTAACTTAAAACATTTCTGTTCCATTAAGAGAATAAAACATTTAGCTATTCACATATACTGAATCATAAAAGAATGGTCAGGGGTACTTGCCTTGCAGAGCTTTACAACCGATACTAATTGATTCTGAGCCGACTCGGACGCTCAGGCTTTATCGCTTTACTACTTGAGTATCCTGGATCCGACCTCAACGCTCAGGTCCCTCGCTTAGGAACCTCGCTACACTTGTCGACTGATCACTAGGTTATCTTTGTTCGATATCAACTCTTGAGTCCTTCGACTAGAACGTACAGAGGCGAAATACCCTACATTTGACGTCTAGGTATGCTTGACATATCCTCGACACCAATTCTACCCAACGATATTCAAACCCGACTCGTAATTATATATATTATAATAACACACACAATAACTAGGGTTCACGTTCTCGAAAATCGGTTCGGTGCTCGTTTTCAGAAAATACGTATATTCGTCGTTTATGAAATTAGGGTTACTGGTTTTGACAAAATATTTCATCACAACATACAACCAATTTCGTATAAGGTCCGTACATATAACCGATTGACGTTCTGATAGTCATTGGGTACGGCCTCGTATTTCCGTAATTTAATTTTCCGGAAATCGGGCAGTACCTCCTCTATTTATCGGACTACCCGTCGAACATCCCGACGTCCAAACAAACACAACCACAAATAATCGCAATCCAAACCCAACCACCGATTTCAGCCATCAATATCAGTGCCAAAATGCTCAATTATCAATTAAATACAATTACTAAATATTAGCCGTGTTTTATAATTTTAATCGCATTATAAATCATATTTTGTATTTTAAATTGTAGGACTCAGAACAACGTCATCACTACCCACCGTCCGCTTGTCAAAATTCATCGCGGATGGCGGTAAAAATTTGTCGGTGCCCGATAAATTTTGGGTTTCCATACAAATTTTCCCCGATTAATCATATGAATTTCCTGCACAACATTTTATTTTTATTACATAAATAGATCAATTATTTACTGCAGCTAATCAATTAAATAGATAAATAATAAAAATGCCAGAGAACAACCGAACCAAAACAGCCAACATGAAACGGATACACGCCCACGCACCGTTCGATACTCCGGCCGCCTCACCGGAAAACCGGCAGCAACCGCGAAATCAAACGGAAATAACAACAAGAATACGAAGTAATTCAACTAGACTACACACACGCTAACACACACACGGCACAGTAAACATACACACAAACCCACAGATACACGCGCTGCATGTATATATATATGGGTATCACAGGAACAAATCGGAGAAGGCAGACCGGAAAAAGAAAAGAAGATGGCCGGTAGAAACCCGGCGGCAACTTACCAGAATTCGGGAACAAGATCGGAAAGAGAAGGGAAAGAGGGATTAAACCGAGGAATTGAGAGGATGAGAGACAAAATCGATAAGCAGGGGGTGGGGTTTTGTTCCTATACTTTTTTTTCTTTTATTCTCTTGTTTTAGTTTATAGTGCAGCGCGTGTCCATAAATCTCTTGAAAACACAACACGTATATAATTAACAACCGACAACCAAATTTTGAGTATTCATCACTACTTGAGCAGAAAACACTTTGTCAAGGTGCTTCTGTGTGATCTCTTTAAATGGCTTGTCAGTCAATGTGAATGGATTTCTAATATCAACTTTTATCCCAGTCTGAAATTTCTCTCTGTCGGAACCTAATCCAGAAGTGTCTCTAGCTTGCTTAGCTCTTACCCCAAATGCTACAAGTTGATTCAACATCTGATTTGTCTTAGGCTGAACTGGAATAGACTTGTTCCATAACAGCTTCTTCTTGTCTTCTAATGTTAAGCTGACTATGTCAACTTGAGAAGTGTCAGAGGTTGATTTAGATTCTTCTGTCATCCTCTTTCTCTTCATAGTTTCAACTGTTTCATCTTCAACAACAGCATCATCAAAGACTTGAACCATCTTGCATACAAGACTCATCAGAATTTGAGGAATCTTCATCTTCTGTTTCTTGACTATCTCCCCAACTTTTCCTTTCCCCTTGTCTTTGGGATCAGTAGTAGTTTGAGATCTAGTCCTTGATCTAGGAATCTCTATGGCAGATTTTTCTCTTATCACGATCCCCTTTTCTTTTAGCCTTGGTGGATTTTTAGCATCAGAAGCTTTTGACTTAGGTTTGCTCTTCTCAGCAGCAAATTTAGCTTCTTCTTCTCTTAATTCCTCTAAATCCACGCCTAGATTATCCATAAAGAATAGTCACTTGGCCAATTCTTCATCAACAGATTGAATTTTGGGATCTTTGTAGAAGAATGTTGCTTTCTTTCCTTTGAATTTCAAAGTCTGCAAAAACTTCTATGACTCTTGGCTTCCAGCTTGGACTATCACATCAGAAGTAATTGTCAGAATTTGATCATCAGTATTTGAAGTATCAGCATTTGTGGTCAACAAAGGAACATCCTGATTTGTTGGCTTCTTTCCTTCCTTATTCCTCCCTTGCATAGCAGATCTATGAGAACTTGTCTATTGAGTGGGAATTCTGCTCAGCTACTTCCCTTGACTTTGACCTCTACTCTTTTCAGAGTTTCCCTAGTCATCTCCATGATCATCCTTTTTCTTTAGTGTTTGGATTGGTGAGCATTTGGACTTAACTACCTTCTCCCCCTATTTGGCATCATCTGTCAGGAGTAGAGAAAGAAGGAGTTCCACTAAAGATTGGATCTCATTTAACTGAGTTTGTTGAGCAGCTTGATTTTGTAATACCTCATCCAGTTGGGCGTGCTGCTGGGTTTGAACAAGCTCAATAGCATCCACTTTTTCTTGAATTGGTCTGATAAACCTCTTCTTGTCTAGTTTTAGCATCATGTCTAGCTTATCAGCTGTTTTCTTAAGTTTATCAACCTTTGCATGAGTCTTGGAGTGTTGACCTTATAGAGTTCTTTTACTGAGAGCAGTGACCTTTAGTTGATGCGTAAAGTCAGAACTTGTCAGCAACTCATCAGCTTTTGAAACATGTTATGTCAGAACATATGGGATAGGAATAAAATCAGTTAAAACAAAAATAGTGGGCACGGTAAACATGCAGTAATAATTGCATATATGCATATACCAAAACCAACACGCAAACCACTAACAAATGATTATGACTGTTTTTATCTCACCTAATTGTTTTTCTGAGAAATATAACCGTTACAGTAAATACCAAAAATAAGTCAAGTAACTAAATAATGCCAAGCAAGCATCAGGATTTACATCAGAACTTGACTATTATCAGAATTTAACGGTCATCAGAACATGGCTTCTGTACTCAAAAAATGAATGACTGTTTCTGTATTTCTTCATACAAAGACTGACCAGTTTCTTCAAAGTTTAATCATCAAAACATAATCAGAACTTGTCCTCAGAATATATACAAATAATACTTAACTGTTTATCAGAAACAACTTAATCACCACAGTAATTTTCATCATTCATATGGAGTGATAGTGTGTGTATGTGCAAATGATCAGATAAAGATTAAAGTCTGATAAACTTCAGTATATCTTAGAAATAAGGTATAAATAAGAAAAATGCTTAAAATTTGTCTTTAATTGTGAAGTCTACTGTAGAATAAAGTTATGCAAGAGTCCACCTCAACTGTTTGTTCTTATTTTATGCATCTTTTGAAATTCTTTTGACAAGGGCTTCTCAGTGTAAATGAGTTACAACTGCCATCAGAATTAATGTTATCAGAATATTTCTCCAGTAATCAGAGAATGTGAAAAGTCACCAAGAAAAATTAATTTGCTTTTCTAATGCATATTACTTAATACCAGCAATGCACTTAGATCTTCCCTTTCACATATTTACTCTAGATCTCAAAGGAGTACCTGATTTCAATTTTTCTCTCTTTTTTTTCCAGATAAGTGAGGCTTATCAAGCATGTAGTTCATCCTTAAGATTTACTGACATCAGAATTTGACAGATAAGAAGCAATAATCTAGTTTGTGACTTAATAATAAGATACAGGAAGTAAAGTTGACTAAGATCAAAATCAGAATTTTCTTGTGTTATTGATTTCAACATAAATAACTAATTCAAACATGGGATGCATAGTTTGTTAAAGACTACTAAGTCAGCATCTAAGAAAATAATCCTCATTGGATTGAATAGTCACAGAACATTCAAAACACTTTCAGAGTTTATAGAATCTCATCAGATAATAAGCAGTGTGTAATATATTACAATTTAAGCACAGATTACATTAAGATAAGAAAATCTGTAAACACTGATCATAAAGTTTGATGTATGAGAACAAAAACTAAACAGATTTTGAGAAAGAACCTGAAACCATTCCAAGTTCATTTACCAGTCTTGTAAAATAGCTTCACATAGTGGTTTTGTGAAGATATCTGCTAGTTGCTGATCTGTTGAAACAAAATACAATTCCATTGTACCTTCCATCACATGTTCCTTTAAGAAATGGTACGTAATGCTGATGTGCTTTGTCATTGAGTGTTGAACTGGATTTCCTGTCATAGCAATAGCACTTTGATTATCACATTAAATGGGTATTTTAGAAAATTCTAACCTATAGTCCAGTAACTGATTTTTCATCCAAAGAATCTGTGCACAACAGCTTCCTATAGCAATATATTCTGCTTCTGCAGTTGATGTGGAAATTGATTTCTATTTCTTGCTAAACCAAGAAACCAATCTGCCTCCAAGAAATTGGCAGCTTTCACTAGCGCTTTTCCTGTCTATTTTGCATCCTGCAAAATCTGCATCTGAGTAACCTATTAGCTTAAAATCTGATTTCCTAGGATACCACAATCCTAGATCAGCTGTACCCTTGAGGTACTTGAAAATTCTTTTCATAGCTATTAGATGAGGTTCTCTTAGATCAGCCTGAAAACTTGCACAAAGATATGTAGCATACATGATATCTGGTCTACTTGCTGTTAAATAGAGTAAATAGCCAATCATATCTCTATAGTTAGTAATATCTACTGATGGTCTAGTCTCTTTATCTGACTTGGTGGCAGTGGCCATGAGAGTTGATGCAGTAGAACTGTCTTGCATTCTAAATTTCTTGAGTAGATTTCTGGTGTACTTGGATTGACTGATAAAAGTACCTTCTTCATTTTGTTTGACTTGAAGTCCCATAAAATAACTCAACTCTCCCATCATACTCATTTGATATCTTGACTGCATTAACTTGGAAAATCTTTCACAAAGTTTTGTATTTGTAGAGCCAAAGATGATATCATCAACATATATCCGTACCAAAAGTAAGTCCTTTCCGTGGTTGAGGTAGAATAAAGTCTTATCAATTGTGACTCTGTGAAATCCACTTTCCAGAAGGAATTGAGTCAAAGTCTCATACCATGCTCTAGGAGCTTGCTTAAGGCCATAAAGTGCTTTGTCAAGCCTGTAGACATGATTTGGAAATTTTGGATCTACAAAGCCTGGAGGTTGTTCAACATATACCTCTTCTTCCAATTCTCCATTGAGAAAAGCACTTTTCACATCCATTTGAAAGATTTTAAACTTCTTATGAGCAGCATAAGCCAAAAAGATTCTTATGGCTTCCAATCTAGCAACTGGAGCAAATGTTTCATCATAGTCAATACCCTCATGTTGAGAGTAACCTTTAGCAACCAGCCTTGCTTTGTTTCTTGTAATTATGCCATAACTGTCAGTTTTATTTCTGAACACCCATTTTGTACCAATAATTGATCTGTCATTTGGTCTTGGTACTAGGGTCCAGACTTTATTTCTTTCAAATTCATTTAACTCTTCCTGCATTGCTTGCACCCAATCAACATCTTGAAGAGCTTCTTCCACTTTCTTTGGTTCAGTCTGAGATAGAAAAGAATGATAGAGACATTCATTTGTTGTTGTTGTTGTAGTTCTGATACCTGCTTCAGGATCTCCAATTATAAAGTCAGGTGTGTGTGATTTAGTCCCTTTCCTTATAGATGGAAGTTGATCTCTAGAACTAGATCCTCCCCCATGATCCATGCTGTCTCCATCAGCATTTTCTAATGCTCCCCCTGAAGTTATGCTCTCTGAGATTCCAGAATTTGAGCTGGATCCTTCAGGAATTGAAGAATTAGAGTTTCTAGAATTGTTAGAATTTGGCTCATTAGAACTTGATGAATCAAACTTGAAGAGCCAGTGATTGGTTCTGATGCTTCTTGAGAGTTTGGAGATGTGGTATGATCATCATCTTGCTCCCCCTGAACAGGTGCATTTTCCTTTGGAGCAATTATCACAGTTTTAATGACATCAGAATTTAACCCGTCAGAACTTACAGGATCAGGATTTAGGTCATCAGAATTTACAGAATCAGAATTTACATCTTCATTTTCAAATCTTAGCTGATCATGATCATTGAAATCTTCAAGTCCAGTAATCTTTTTATCATCAAAAGATACATTGATAGATTTCATGACAACCCTTGTTCTTAAATTGTAGACTCTGAAGGCTTTTGTGGAAAGTGGATATCCAACAAAAATTCCTTCATCAGCTTTTAGATCAAATTTTGACAACTGTTCAGGATGAGTCTTAAGAACAAAACACTTACATCCAAATACATGAAAGTATTTCAGATTTGGCTTCTTTTTCTTCACCATCTCATATGGTGTTTTTCCATTCTTGTTTATGAGTGTAGCATTCTGTGTAAAATAAGCAGTCTGCACAGCTTCAGCCCAAAAATAGGTTGGTAACCTTCCTTCATCAAGCATAGTTCGTGCAGCTTCAATAAGAGTCATGTTCTTTCTTTCTACAACTCCATTCTGTTGTGGAGTTCCAGGTACATAAAATTCCTGCTTTATTCCTTACTCTTTGCAGAACTCTTCCATGATTGAATTCTTGAACTCAGTGCCTTTATCACTTCTTATTATTTTAACAGAATCTTTGACTAACTTATCCAGCTGTCTGACATGATCAGTTAGAGTAGATACAATTTCATTCTTCTTGTGCAAGAAATACACCCAAGTGTATCTTGTGAACTCATCCACTATAACTATAGAATATTTCTTCTTTGCAATAGACATGACATTGACTATATCGAATAGATTAACATGCAATAAGTGATAAGGCTCAAGAATTGAGGATTCAGTTTTGCTCTTGAATGATGATTTTCTTTGTTTTGCCTTTTGACATGAGTCACAAAGACCATCTGGAGCAAATATTAATTTTGGCAGTCCTCTCACAAGATCTTTCTTTACTAGCTCATTTATGTTGTGGAAGTTTAAATGAGAGAGTCTCTTGTGCCAATTCCAGCTTTCTTCAATTGATGCTCTGCTTAACAGACAGATTGCAGAACCATCAGAATTTGTTGAGAGTCTGGCTTCATATATGTTACCATATCTGTAACCTTTCAGAACCACTTTTCCTGTAGAATTACTTACAACTTCACAGTGTTCTTCAAAGAAATCCACATGATAACCTCTGTCACAGATTTGACTCACACTTAGCAGATTGTGTTTAAGTCCTGAAACAAGAGCTACTGTTTCAATTATGACATTTCCAAGGTTGATATTGCTATATCCCATAGTCTTTCCCATGTTTCCATCTCCATAAGAAACTCCTGGGCCAGCTTTCTCCACAAAGTCTGATAGCAGGGCTTTATTTCCAGTCATATGTCCTGAACATTCACTGTCCAAAACCAGGATGTTTTTCCTATTACCCTGCAATCACAAAGACCACTATTGATTAGTTCTAAGGACCCAAACTTGCTTGGATCCTTTGGCCTTGTTAAGTTTGGTAGCATTTGCAGCGGATTTAGATTCAGAGTTTATGCTAACATGCTTTTTATCAGACTTTATATCAGACTTTGCATCAGAATTTACACTAGAATGAATTACACTAACTTTCTTTGAAGAAGATTTTATTTCATATTAATCATAGTAATGAAAACAAGGATTTTGTGGTTTAAACCTAATAGACTGACTCTTAACTCCTGATCTAGGAGGTACAGAGTTTATATCTTTATTTTTCCTGCAAAAAGAAGCAAGATGGTTAGAGTTTCCACAATTATAGCATTTCTTTCCAGGAGCATTAGGAATAGGCATATAATTATTACTTTTATTCACACCTTCCTTTCCATTCCTATTTTTCCTAGCTTCCTTTACCTTGTTCACATTTTTAATCTCTTTTAGCTTATACTTAAGCTGCTTCTTTGTCATTAAGCCAATATTTACCAAAGCTGGTTTATCCTATTTTAATTTGTCAGAAGTTGACTTTTCTTTGACTTCTATTTTAGAGTCTTTTATCTTTTCAGAATTAGACACAACAGTTTTTGCAATGAATTTAACAGGATTTACCTTTGGCTTAATTGGCAAAGTCCCTTTCTCACTTTTACCATCTTTAGAACCTAACCCCTCTTTCCAGTTTCCACTACTTAGAATATTCTGAGTTGTTTTGCCTGAGTTAGTCCAAGTCCTGATGATTTCTCTTTCTTTTTCTAATTCAGTCTTTAGATAATCATTATGTTTAAGCAAATCATTCTTAACATACACAACATTATCTCTCTCTGTCTGAATAGTGTTCATTTTGACTAACTCTTGTTCAAGATAGCTATTTCAATTTTTGTACTTTAGAATTTCAGATTTTATTCTTTCATTCTCTAAAGTCTGATCTCTATAGCTAGTATAAATGTTTTTCAAAAATTATCTCAACTCAGTAATATCTTCTGTATCAAAAGAAAGAGTTGATAGAGGCGCCTTTAGTTCAGCAGCATCAGAACTGCTATCAGCATTTGCCATTAAGGCATAGTTCACCTCTTCTTCAGATTCTGAAGTGTCTTCCCAGTTTTTCTTCTTTGTGATAAATGGCTGGCCTTTATCACCTTTTCCTTTCTTGCAATCAGGAGAGATATGGCCTCTTTCACTAAAATTGTAGCATTTGACATTTGAGTTGTCTCCTCTGTCAGACTTTCCTCCTTTGTCTTCAGTCTTTCTGAACCCTTTCTTGTCAGAACTTCCACGTTTCCTGGAAAACTTCTTACCCTTTCTAAATTTCTTGTAGGCTATCTTTGTGATACCCTTGACCATAAGAGAACACAGTTCCATCATCTCTACATCAACATGCACTTTAGATAAATTTTCAGGTTCTGAATCATCATCATCAGAATCCGATGACTCTGAATCAGACTGTATGATGAGAGCCTTTCCTTTAACCTTCCTAAAGACAATTGGCTTTTCTTCAGTCTTTAAAGCAACTGTCTTAGACTTCCCTCCATGCCTCTTCTTTCTTTGCTCCATCTCAAGTTCATGGGTCTTGAGCATCCCATATATTTCATCAAGAGACATATCAGCAAGTTCATTGTTGTCTCTTATTCTAGTAGCTTTCAAATCCCACTTTTCAGGAAGAGCTAGTAGGAATTTCAGATTTGAATCTTCTGGATCATATTCCTTATCCACTAGTGACAAATCATTCAACAGCTTTATGAATCTGTCATATGTATCAGTTAGTGACTCATCAGATTTTGAGTCAAAGTGCTCATACTCCTGTGTGAGTATTGTCTTCCTGTTCTTTTTTATGGCATTGGTTCTTTGACATCTCACTTCCAATGCATCCCAGATTTCTTTTGCAGTCTTGCATCCTATCGCCCTGTTTGATATGACATTATCAAGTGCACTATGAAGCAAGTGTCTTACTTTTGCATCCTTTCCTAGTGAATAGATGTCTTCAGTGGTGAATTCTCTCTTTTCTTTGGGAATCATCTTCTATGGCTCATTCCCAACTTCAACAGAAAGCTTTGTGGGCTTGTGTGGACCATCATAAATTCTGTCTAAATATTCTGGATCTATAGCTTCCAGAAATATGGCCATCTTCAAACTCCATACAGGGTACTCAGACACCCTGAGCATAGGAACCCTGATGGTTTCATATCTACTGGTGTTTTGAATGGGTTGAACCTTTGCAGGTTCTTGAGGGTCTTGTGTTTTTGATCAGACATGATTGGTTGTTTGTTTGGATCTTAACTGTTTGTAAACTTAACAGATTGGCTCTGATACCATTTGTTAGGCCTCAATGATACTATAGAAGGGGGATGAATATAGTATCTACAATCAATTCGATTATGAACACAAGTATGTAACAGAAAACAAGTTTATTCAATATATCAAACTTTGTTACAGTAGGTTTAATCTACTCCCTTATTGATGTTTGATATCACTAAGAGCTGTTAAGGTTACAATGAATAATCTTCTCATGAATGATAACACATATAGTGTAAACCTTAATATGTGTTTATATACTACACAGTTACAAGATATCTCCTAATTGATATATATGTTCTATTTCCTAAAACACATTAATCAGAGATTATCTGCTGTAGTCCTTTAGCTGTATAACTCTCCAAACATATCTTTACTTGTTTAATCCAGATCATCTCCTGTAAATTAGCCGCTTTTCATCCCTGAATTGTATCCGTACATAAGTTCTGATGTAAGTCCTGATAGCTTAAGTTCTGATAACTTCCTGTCTTCAGTAAGTTCTGATTTCCAGTTAGGTTCTGATAATAAGTTCTGAAACTAAACAAATCAGATTAGACATGACATCACAAATATATCTAACATATATGATATCCTATTATTGGTTGTGCTTATTCGTCTTATGAGCATCGCGAACTTATAAGATAGTGTGTTAATCTCTATTGAAACGAAAGTGAATATAGGGGTTTAGAACTTGCCATGCTAGCATAGGTTCATGTATTAGTTATGCAGGATTCGTAGGTAATTTTAACTATCTTACTTGCCCTATATAATCATGATAGATAAATTGCGTATTAAATAGTTATGTTGTCAAATTCTATAAACATATAGGGTCTCAATATAATTGGTGTCAATTCAGCTTCTATCTCTTTTATGGATGTCTGGTAGTAGGGTATTCGTACAACGAAAGTTGACGTTTACTAGTTTCGTGTTATGTGATTAGTTGTCATCACCATTGCATGTTAAGGTTAAGAACAATGACATTGAATGAAGTAGTAATGAAGTTGGAATCCCATGTTTGTCTCATATAAGTAATTCAACCCTTTTATTCTCTCAGTTAAACTTAGTTAGTATAATTGCATAGTTATAAACAATCTCAACTTGTTATCATCTTAGCATTGAATAATAACCATACCATTGTTGCATAAGTGCATAAATTGAAGTTAACCTAAACCAGTCTTTGTGGGAATGAACTAGAAAGAATTCTATATTACTTGCGAAGACGTATACTTGCATGTAAATTAGCGTGTCTTTTCATCCTAACAAGTTTTTGGCGCCGCTGCTGAGGACTCAGTGTTAATTTTTATTTTATGTCCTTGACATAAGTGGTCGTTAAAGTTCACTGCCTTGGATATTTTACTTACTTATTTACTTGTTGCTTTTTCATGTACTCTATAGAGCGTTTATGCTAACGTGTTCTCTATCTCGAAAGAGAACACTGTATAAAGCGGAGGAACAAGTTTTAGTAGAGGAAGAAGTTATTGTAGAAGAGGAGAAAGTTGAAGAAGAAGCTCTTGTTACAATGGGAGAACCAGAAGCGAATCTGAAGGCTTTGATGGATTTCTCTCAACTGAAGATCAATGATATTCAGTCTAGTATTGTCAGACCAGCCATCATGGCTAACACTTTTGAAATCAAGGCTAGCACAATTCTGATGGTGCAGAACTCAGTTCAGTATGGGGGTTCTCTGATGGTGCAGAACACAATTCTGCAACACTTTCAAATTCAACAATGTCTGAAGATGCTATAAATCTAAGGCTTTTCCTATTCTCTCTGAGGGATAAAGCTATGTGTTGGTTTCATTCTCTACCACCAGGATCTATCATCAAATGGGAAGATCTCGCTCAGAAGTTTCTTACTAAATTCTTCCATATGGCGAAGACAGCTGCAAACAGGAATGCTCTCACTCAATTTGCGCAGCAATCGGGAGAGTATTTATGTGAAGCTTATTATCGTTATAAGGAGATGCTTAGAAAGTGTCCTCATCATGGATGCCTGACTGGATGATTATAAACTTCTTTTATAATGGTTTGGGTGCAACTTCTAGACCCATGCTTGATGCAGCATCAGGTGGATCCTTATGGGCTAAGAGCTATGATGAAGCTTATGATTTGATTGAACTGATGGCTGCTAATGAATACAAAAACCCTTCTCAGAGACTAACTCAAGGCAAGGTAGCAGGAATTCTGGAGGTAGATGCAACTACTGCTATAGCTTCTCAGCTTAAGGCTTTCACGACGAAGGTGGATTCTTTGGCCAATTATGGAGTTAATCAGATCACTAGTGTTTGAGAGCTTTGTGCTGGTGTGCATGAGATGGAGCAGTGTGCTATTTCTAGTGAATCAGCTCAGTTCGTGAGCAACTTCCAGAGGTCATAGCAACCAATTCCATCCATCTATCATCCCAACAACCGCAATCACGCTAACTTCAGCTGGAGTAACACTCAGAATGCGGTGCAACAGCCTTATCAACAGTATGCATCAAAAACAATACAACCCTCCTGGTTTTCAACAATCACAATATGCACCAAGACAACAACTCCAACTGCAACAATCTAATGAAAAATCTGAATTGGAGGAGTTGAGGCTCAAGTGCAAGAGCCAAGCAGTTTCTATTAAGACCTTGGAGAATCAAATTGGGCAAATTGCCAATGCCTTGCTGAATTGACAACCTTGTACACTTCCTAGTAACACAGAATTTCCAGGCAAGAAGGAAGCAAAAGAGCAGGTTAAGGCAATTATATTAAGGTCTGTGAAGGTTGTAAGCAAAGAAAAATCTCTAGTTCCAGAATCTGAAGATATGGTTGAAGAAGATGTGCAGAAGGAAGCAGAAGTGGAAACAAGAAAGAAAACTATAGAACACACTCCTCATGAGGGTAATACAGGGGAGAAACAGGTCTATCCTCTACCTCCTTTTCCTAAGAGGCTGCAGAAGCAAAAGTTGGATAAGCAGTTTGCTAAGTTTCAGGAGGTGTTCAAGAAACTTCATATCAACATACCTTTCGCTGAAGCTCTTGAACAGATGCATAGCTATGCAAATTTTATGAAAGGTATTCTCTCTCGGAAAGTGAAACTTGATGACTTAGAGACTGTTGCTCTCATGGAGGAATGCAGTGTTGTGCTACAACAGAAGTTGCCTCCAAAGCTTAAGATCCTGGAAGCTTCAATATTCCTTGCACCATGGAAAACTTGTCATTCGATAAGTGTTTATGTGATGTGGGAGCTAGCATTAATCTGATGCCTTTTTCTATCTTCAAGTAGTTGGATTTACCTGATCCAGAGCCTACTTATATGTCCTTGCAGTTGGCCGATCGTTCTATTACATATCCACGAGGTATTGTGGAGGATGTCTTGGTCAAGGTGGACAAACTCATCTTTCCTGGTGACTTTGTAATTCTTGATTTCGAGGAGGATAAAAAGATTACCATAATCTTGGGAAAACCATTCCTGGCTACTGGATGAACCTTGATTGATGTGTAGAAGGGTGAGCTCACTATGCGAGTATTGGACCAGGATGTGACTTTTAATGTTTTCAATGCCATGAAATTCCCTACTGATAATGAGGAGTGCCTAAAAGTGGAATTGGTCGATTATGTGGCTACTACAGAACTTGATCAAATGCTAAGGTCTGATGCCTTAGAAAAAGCCTTGTTGGGGAATTTAGATAGTGGTGATGAGCAGTTGCAGTATTTGAATGCTTCTCCTTGGAAACGAAGGCTGGATATGCCCTTTGAATCTATTGGAATGTCAGAACTCAAAACTACTGAAGAGCGTCTCAAGCCATCTATTGAGGAAGCTCCTACACTTGAGCTTAAACCATTGCCTGAACACTTAAGGTATGCTTTTTTAGGTGATGCATCTACTTTTTCTAGTTATTATTGCATCTGACCTTTAAGGTAGTGATGAGGAAAAGCTCTTGAGAATTATAAGAGAGTTCAAATCGGAAATTAGATGGACTATACCAGATATCAAGGGAATAAGCCCTTCTTATTGCATGCATAAAATTCTGCTAGAGGAAGGAAGCAAGCCAACGGTTGAGCAACAGAGAAGGCTAAATCCGATAATGAAAGAGGTTATGAAGAAGAAAACTCTCAAGTGGCTAGATGCAGGGATCATCTATCCTATTTCTGACAGTTCTTGGGTGAGTCTAGTTCAGTGTGTGCTGAAGAAATGAGGTATCACTATGGTCGCTAATGAGAAGAATGAGCTCATTCCTACTCGAACAGTCACGGGGTGGAGAGTTTGCATGGGTTACAGGAAGATGTACAAGGCCATGAGGAAGGATCACTTCCCTCTTCCTTTCATTGATCAGATGTTTGACAGGTTGGCTGGGAATGAATACTATTGTCTTCTGGATGTCTATTCGGGTTATAATCAGATTTGCATCGCTCCAGAAGATCAGGAATATACTACCTTCACCTGTCTGTTTCGCAATTTTTCCTTCAGAAGAGTTTCTTTTGGGTTGTGTGGTGCACCTGCCACTTTTCAGAAATGCATGATGGTCATTTTCTCTGACATGATTGGTCAGAATGTGGAGGTGTTCATTGATGATTTTTCTGTGTTCGGGGATTCTTTCGACGAATGCTTGCAAAATCTTTGAGCGGTTCTTAAAAGGTGTGTTAAGACCAATCTGGTTCTCAAATGGGAGAAATGTCACTTTATGGTGCAACAAGGCATTATTCTTGGGCACTAGGTCTCTAGTAAAGGTCTTGAGGTAGACAAAGCGAAGATAGGGGTCATTGAAAACCTTCTTCCACCAATTTCTGTCAAGGGGACTCGGAGTGTTCTTGGTCATGCAGTTTTCTATAGACAGTTCATCAAAGACTTCTCTAAAATTTCTAAACCCTTGTGCAATCTTCTAGAGAAAGATGTTCCTTTCAATTTTGATGATGAGTGTCTAGCTGCTTTTGAGAGCTTAAAGATGATTTTGATTACGGCACATGTCATAACTACACCTGATTGGGATAAACTCTTTGAGATGATGTGCGATGCAAGTGACTATACAGTTGTAGTAGTTCCTGGGAAAAGGAAGAACAATATATTTCATATGGTCTACTATGCTAGTAAGACCCTCAATGGTGCTCAACTGAACTATACTACTACTGAGAAGGAACTCTTATCCATTGTCTACGGTTTTGAGAAGTTTCATTCTTATTTGCTTGGGACGAAGGTGACAGTTTTCACGGATCACACAGCTATTCGCTATCTCGTCTCGAAGAAGGACTCGAAGCCTAGATTGATTTGGTAGGTTCTTTTACTTCAGGAGTTTGAGTTGGAGATCAAGGATATGAATGGTACTGAGAATCAAGTCACTGATCATCTCTCTTGGTTAGAAGATCCAAGTATGACTTCATAGGATAAAATATTGATAAATGAGTCTTTTCCCGATGAGTAGTTGTTTGAGGTGCAAGAGGAAGAACCGTGGTTCGCAGAGATTATGAACTACCTTGTGAGCAATATTATGCCTCCAGACTTGTCTTATGCTCAAAGGAAGAAGTTTCTTCATGAAGTGAAGTGTCACATGTGGGATGAGCCATCTTTGTTTCAGCAAGGAGCTGACCAAATCATCAAGAGATGTATTCCATACAGTGAGACAGAGGGTATCTTGCGAGACTGTCATTCGACTGTTTATGGAGGCCACTATGATGGAGAAAAGACAGCAGCTCGTATCCTTCAAGCAGGATTCTTCTGGCCCATATTGTTTAAGGATGCACATCGGTTCGTTTTGAAGTGTTATCGCTGCCAGCGTGTTGGTAATATGTCTAAGAAGGATGAGATGCCTCTTAATGTGCTACTCGAGGTTGAGGTCTTCGATGTTTGGGGAATTGACTTCATGGGGCCATTTGTCTCATCTTGCAATAATCAGTATATCTTGTTGGCGGTTGATTATGTCTCAAAATGGGTGGAAGTTAAAGCTTTTCCGACAAATAATGTGAAGGTAGTGCTTAATTTTCTTCACAAGAAGATATTCAAAAGATATGTGATTCCAAGAGTCATAATCTGTGACGAGGGATCGCATTTCTACAATTGCAAGTTCACTGAAGTGATGCAAAGATATAATGTGAATCATCGCATTGCTACAGCCTACCATCCTCAGACTAATGGTCAAGATGAGGTATATAACAGAGAGATCAAGTGTATTTTAGAGAAGGTTGTATGTCCATCGAGGAAGGATTGGTCTTTGAAGCTGGATGAAGTTGTTTGGGCATATCAAACAACATAAAAGACTCCGCTAGGCATGTCACCATTTCAATTGCTTTATGGTAAAGGATGTCATTTTCCTGTGGAGCTAGAGCACAAGACATATTGGGCTTTGAAGAAATTGAACCTTGATGTGGATGAAGCTAGTAAGAAAATGATGCTTTAATTGAATGAATTCGATGAGTTTCGACTTCAAGCGTATGAGAACAACAAAATGTATAAGGAGAAAGTCAAGAGGTAGCATGATAGGGGTCTAGTGCTCAAATCATTTATGAAGGGGCAACAAGTTTATTTGTTAAACTCTCCTCTATGTCTTTTTCCTGATAAATTGAAGTCGAGGTGGTCAGGGCCATTTGTTATCAAAACTGTGTTTCCACATGGAGCGGTGGAAATTTTTGAGAATGATCAAGGGCAAACGTTCAAGGTAAATGGACAGGGTCTGAAGCACTACCATGGAAATACGACAAACCGCGAGGTGGTTAATGCTGTTTTATTGTCCACTTGATCTCGGGATTCTATGTCAAGTTAGCGACGGAAACCAAGCGCTTCTTGGGAGGCAACCCAAGCTTGTTGTACATTAGTAGAAGATAGAAGGAAGAAAAAGCATAAGAAAAGACAAAAAAATAAAAAAAATCAGAAAAATGGTGTTTTTTTCCAGAAGCACGGCGCACCCGCGCTGCCTGGAGGGGCGGCCGTGCTGAAAAGAACATTAGCTGCGTGCGCTCGTGCTGGGAAGCGGGGAGGCCGTGTTGGAATTCCAGAAACACAGTCTGCCTGCGCTTCCTGGCGGGGTGGCCGCGCTGCACCCCTGTAGAAGAAAAAAAATCAGAAAAACGAAAAATTCAAAACAAAAACAAATACCCAGCCGAATTTCCCTCCTCCACTTCCCATAATTCCTTCTCCTTATCAAACCCATTACCCCCACTATCCCACTAATCCCATTTTCATAACCCACTTCTATTCTAATTCATATTCTCAATCTCTATATATATACATACACTTATACACAATTATCTCGACCATATTTTTCAATCTGAATACCCTAAATCTCTCTTATACACATATCTTTTCTTTCACTTATTTAAATCCAATGGCACCCAAGAGACAAAGGACTCCAGTTTGTAGTAGCACCATCGATTCTTGAAGGGTTGGGGGTGTGAGGCCTAGGTTTTCTACGCCGGAAGCTGAAGCGGAGTATACGAGGATGCTATCGAAGCCCATAGTGAAGGAGATGGGATTTCTACCATCGGGGAAGGATGGTTAGCTTTTGGAGATGATTCTGGAGATGGATTGGGTATCTTTTTATGAGGAACCCACTGTTGTGACCATGAGCATTGTTCTCGTGTTTTACGTGAACGTGAAGGCGGATAAGAACGGGTACTCAGTGGTTCAGGGGTTTACTATGGACTATACTGTGGAGGCTATTCGTCGAGTGATTAACTAGGCCGAGAGACAGCCGGGTCAGGAGGATGGGGTGACGAAGACCGGGGAGGATTTTGACTTGGACATAATTATTGCTACGCTGTGTGTCCCAAACACTCACTGGAAGTTCAAGAAGGGCTCGAATGAGTATCCAACTTTCCCTGCCTCTTGCATGAACATGTTTGCTCGTGCATGGAACTCTTTTATCTGTGCGAACATCATTCCTTCTTCGCATGTGCATGATGTTACTGTGGATCATGCCAAGTTGTTACGGGGGATAATGCAGGGAGACTATGTGGATCTTGGCTCCATTATTTATCAGGGTATTTGAGGTTTCTGCGTGGGGGCACTACGGGTTCTATTCCGTATACGTCCATTATGACGAAACTCTGTGTGGCAGTTGGAGTTCATTGGCCCACACATGAGCAGCTGCAGTTACTTAGTGCCCATATTCACAGTTTGACGATAACAGTGATGCATGAGTGGTATGGTGGAAAGGCTGATGAGAAGGGGCTCGGTTACTCCTATAATCACTTGCCGGGTGGCTAAGAAGCCGATCAGACATATGCTAGCGGTTCTTCTCAGGCCCGCAGAGCAGCATGGGGACATCAGATGAGGGAGGCCGGTTCTTCACAGAAGCAGCAGCAGTAGGATATAGAGGACAGTACTGATTTGGGTTCAGCGCAGTACAGGTGCTTGATGAGGCGGATGGATGCGATGCATGACATCCATAGTAGGTTTGCACAGGACCTTACCCAGGCGTTGGGTACAACTTTCAGAGCCACAGGAGTTGACATTCAGTGGCCAGTTTTTGGTGAGGATTCTGTGTACCCTCCTCCTAACACTCCACTCACGGAGGGTGATGACCATCCTGATTCCGAGTAGGTATGTCGGATTCCTTACTATTACCTTAACTGACGACAGTGTTGGTTTGGGTTCAGTGCAGTATAGGCGCTTGATGAGGCGGATAGATGAGATGCATGAAATGCATAGTAGGTTTGCACAGGACCTTAACCAGGTGTTGGGTACAGCTTTCAGAGACACAGGAGTTGACATTCAGTTGCCAATTTTTGGTGAGGATTTTGTGTACCCACCTCCTAAAACTCCACCTGTGGATGGTATGACCATCCTGATTCTGAGTAGGTATGCCGGATTCCTTACTATTACCTTCACTGAGGACAATGTTGGTTTGGGTTCAGAAGAATATAGGCGCTTCATGAGGTGGATGGATGTGATGGATGATATCCATAGGAGGTTTGCGTAGGACCTTACCCAGGCGTTGGGTACAGCTTTCAGAGCCATAGGAGTTGACATTCAGTGGCCAGTTTTTGGTGAGGATTTTGTGTACCCGCCTCTTGACACTCCACCCGCGAAGGGTGATGACCATCCTGATTTCGAGTAGGTATGCCCGATCCCTTACTATTACCTTCATTGAGGATAGTGAAAAATTTAAGTTTGGGGGTGGTAGTTAAGGAATATGTTTATGTGTATGTCCATTTAGTTGCATATTCATGATAGTTTAGTTCATATAGTGCATATTTGTCATGTAGTTTTTTTATTTTATTTTACATGTTAATATGTTGCATATAGTTGCATGTGCATTATCATGATCCCTTAAGTTTGCTATTCCAATTAATTTGTGATATTGATGCGAGTGTAGTGATGTCGTATAGAGTGATGTTAAGTCTTAACGAGTTGACTTGCATGCTAAAAATAATAAAATTTCACTAAGTCTTATAGGTTGTTTGAGTGCTAGATCATGATCATGGTTTTTTTATTTGTTGAGGTTTAATCACTTGTTTATGTATAGAATGTATGATATTCTTTTAATGATAAAATAACATGGATTTTTTTAAAATTGGAGAAAAATATTGGATTTGATTTCTAGTTCTTGTGGCTAGGTGTCCAATGGTTAGTAGCCGGCTCATTTTATATGAGTAGTCTAGTGTTGAGGGAGATGGAGCGAAACACACTCGTTCAGAAATCATGTTGTAAAAAAAAAAAAAAAAAGAAATGAAAAAAAACAAAAGAAGAAAAAAAAATGTGTTGATGCATAATTGATCACGAGTGGGCTCTTTAATACTCGAGTTATTAAGTTCTTAGGGGACTTTTTGCCTAGTGACCTAAGGCTTTTATAGTCTTGGATCCGCTAACCTAACGCTCCCTACATGGGATTATTGCATAAGTCTTTTGTGGACCTCACTCATTGCATGATCAAATAAACATATATGTGTTTGTAATGTGTTATTAATAAAAGCATGAATCCTTGTATAACTCTGATAAAAAATGAAGTGTTATAAGTCATTTTCAGTTTAGCATTTATTCTATTTAAAATCTTGTAATTGTCTTGATGAGTAGTGAGTCATGGTTATTGATTTAGTGGCGAGAGTATATCTGTTAAGCAATTGAACACACACACATTTCTAGCTTGTGAGTTGAATTGTAGGATATGATTGATCTTGGTGCGAATAATTGCATTTATTGAGATGTTGCTCAATGGTTGATTTAGTTATTCTGAGGAAGAACAATGCCGCCTCGTATGGTTGGCATTTCAAGAGAATATCATTTCTCTTCTAGGTTCTATGTCACGTATCTTCCATTGATGATCAATGAAGAAGTTGGAAGAAGAAAAAAAGAAGAAGTGTGAGTAGTTAGATTATTTAGGGTTTTATTTTTAAAATTCTATAAAATCTTGTACCCTGCTTCTTAATGATTAATAAAATATTTTATCTTCTTTGATTTTCTTCGTGAATACTTGTTTACTATCTTGTGTGTGCTTGAATTCTTTTAAATGTTATATCTAAATCAGTACTGCATTCTAAACTTCAGATATTTTTAATAGTGCATGTGAATAAACTAATCTTTGTTTACGTTCATATGATTACTTCAGTACAGATTGAGCACACCGCAGGAGGTAACTGTTGTTAAAGAAGAAATTTATTAAATATTTAATTCTTAGTCAATAAGGACTATTATCTTTGAGTGTTACGTTCTATTCAAAATCTTTGAAACTTTCTTTTTCTCATCAAGAAAGGTGTTCACACTCATTTCTTAAGATTACATATCTTAAATCTTAAATTTCTTCTCACAATTGAAACACTTGAATTCTTTTCTCAAATGTTGCCAAAATTCAAGTGACATAATTCTTGAATTATGTTCGCCAATCAGAAACAACATTTAGCTGGTTAGAGACTACTTGCTGGGGTAGATCTTAATGATACTAATAGAGACACAGAGGTTTTATCAGTTTTTACTAAAGACTCTGTGATAGCTTCCAATAAACACATTCTAGTGTTAGTTTTTTGCAAGAAAAACAAGGTTTGAGATCAGGGTACATATGACAGTAAAATGATCAAATCCTCTCCAAATCAAATGGTGGTTCTCATTATTGATGAATAATAACTGTCATAACCACAGTATCAACTGTGAGCTTAATTAAGTATTTACAAGGTATAAATACTAATATTACTTTATCAGCATTTATTCTGAATACTGATCTAGTTCTTTCAGCATTTATTATATTTTTCATGATATAAATTATGTTGATATAATTACTTCTAGACCTTATTTAAGGACTACCTCTAGTTGTATGACCACATATCACCCTTCTTTAGCCACCTCTTATTTCTGTAGGACAATCTTTCTGAGCCTTTTTCTGTGAAATGTGTGAAAACATTGAGAGAAAAACAGAATTTAAGAGAGGCAGGATCCTTCCCGGCAATAGGAGAGATAGATGAGAGATAGGATTTAGTAATCCTTGTGAGGAAGATCTGACTATTAAAAGTCATGAGATATGTGGTGTGAGGAGTAGTGAGACTACTTTAAAAGAATAGAGAGATTAAATTTTATTTTCTATATATTTGCAGGTGCTCAGAGTACTAAAGAAACAGATGTTGAATAACAGTCTATTGAATATCAAGAAAACTCTGTTATACCAAGGGCTATTTATCTCCTTGCAAGTCTAAGTACTGATACTTTCTTGCAGTCCATACATTCTACTATTCCACCACAAGAGACAACCCCTCTTTTTGTTGAAAAACAGTCCATATACTCTAACTTTCCATCACCTGAGGAAATCCCTGTTGTTGGTGAAGATGTAGTAGCACAACAGCCCATTCATAAAGTTTCATCTATTTCAGAATTACCACAGCATTCTGCAGGAACTTGAGGTTCTGGAAGTTAATTTTGAAGCTCCAATTCATTTATCTACAATACTTGAAGATGTGAAGTTAACTGTTGAAGGTGTGGAATCTTCTGAAGCTACTGGATCATATACTGCATCAATTTCTAATTTTATTCTACATGCTGAAGCTGGTGATGAAGTTCAGCAATTAGTGCAAAATCCGGTTGCTGTTGAAGAATCTAATGATGGTGAAGAAGCTAATGTTTCTAATGTTATTATAGATCCTCAGGATGATCTTTTCTTCCCTGAAGATATGCCTATGCATGTGAGACAACATAAACTGAAAGAGTTAGATGCTACGAAAGAAAAGGATTATTCTAATAATCTCTGGAATGCTCATTGGAAAGATAATACAGATCATATTTCCAGAACACAAGTTGTTGCACATCTGGAAACAATAGAACAGAAGATTACAAATCCTGATATGGTGAATTATCTGAAAGCATCAACTTTAGTTGTCAGATCCTTACACACAGCTCATGAAGCAACTACTACTCAAATCAATCAGATCAAAGAATCATTGATTGCTCCAAAGCTAACTACTCATCATGAAATCCAGAAACAAATTTCACCAATAGTTTTCAGGCAAACTGAAATCGAAGCCAGTCAAGCTAGATTGGAAGCTAAACAAGCTCGAATGTCTGCTGAACTTACAGAAGTGCAGAATTTAATGGAGCTGATTCTTTCTCTACTGCTTGGTGATGATGTCAAAAAGGGGGGGAGGATTGTTAAATCTAAATGTAAGCAGCTGACATTGACAAGTACTAATGATGAAAATCCTAATGGAGGTAATAACGGGGGACAGAAGGACAGTAAAAGGAGAAAAGGTGAAAAGCTAGTTGGAGTTAGTGGTTCATCAAAAGTAATCACTAGATTTCAGTCTAGACAAGGAGGAGAAAGTAAGATGAATGAAAGAAGAGTTGAAGATTTGACTGTGACTACAAAAATGTAAAATTCTTCACAAGTCACAACTGTTGCTAATGAAGACTAAGGTATTTTGGAGAGAGAAGCTTGTGCTAAAGCATGTCAATTTCTTCAAACTATAAAAGTTAAAGGAAGAAAGACAACTTTGTTCTACAAGGATCCAAAGATTCAATTATATGACTCTGAGGTGAGTAGCAGAATATTTGCAAAAGAAAATCTTGGAATTGAGCTTGAACAACTAAGAAAAATGGAGGAAGACTTCAAGAATCCCATGAAGACGGCAAATGTTGATATTGTTGTTATTTCTCAAGTACTTTATGAAGACGATCCTTCTAACAGACCAACCAGAGGTGTAGTTATAAGGTAAATCAGTCATGCAGAAGATCTCATATCACAAGTTATTATAACTGCTGACATGAAGTGTTAGGACGAAAACACGCGCTAATATTCACGCAAGTATACGCGATCGCAAGTAATATAGAATTAATTCTAGTTTGTTCCAACAGAGACTGGTTTAGGTTAATTTCAATCAATGCACTTATGCAACAATGGTATGGTTATTATTCAATGCTAAGACAAATTACAAATTGAGATTGTTTATAACTAAGATGTTAACTATCATGTAATTAACTAAGAGATTAAAAGGTTGATTTTCTTATATAACACAATCATGGGATTTTAACTTCATTACTACTTCATTCAATAGCATTTTTGTTCTTAACTTTAGCATGCAATGGTGATGACACTAATCAGACAACACGAAACTAGTAAACGCCAACTTTCGTTATATGAATACCCTACTACCAGATATCCACAAAAGAGATAGAAGCTGAATAGACACCAATTATATTGAGACCCTATATGTCTATAGAATTTGACAACATAACGATTCAATGCGCAAGTTATTAATTATGGTTACATAGTGCAAGTAAGATGGTTAAAATTACCTACGAATCATACATATCAAATACATGAATCTATGCTAGCATGGAAAGTTCTAAACCTCTAAATTCACTATCGCTTCATTAGAGATTAATACGGTATCTTATAAGTTCGCGACGCTCATAAGACGAATAAGCACAACCAATACTAGGATATCATACAATCACCACACACTAAGGTATCAAAACATATAAACTATTGAAATCCATAAGTAAATCCGCTAGAACCCCATGACAACGATTAGCCCATAACCGAACTCATCATCACCGTGGGTTCCGATGAAAGCATGGTAAAATAAACTAGGTCTTTATAAATACGAATAATAATCAAAGTACGTTAAACAAGAGTATTAGGTTCAATAAACAAGAAACAAGCATCCAAGATTACAACTTAAATAAAAAGAATCATAAGAATAAACTTGATCTTCTTCGCCTTGGTTGTATATGTGCTATAGGTCTTCTCGCCGTCTTCTCTTTAAGCTCCGTTACGTTCTCTTTGTGAAAAACGACCTTAAGTTATCATTAAATAGTAGACCATGCAGATTAAAAGACCAGAAAATAGTCTTCTAATTGAAAGAGGATTCTAAAATCCTGACACGGCGCGGGCGCGCGCTTTATCAGCGCGGGAGCGCTGTCCTTCTGCATCTTCGGTGCGGCCGCGCACTATCACATCGCGGGCACGCTGACCTTCTGGAAAAAAATAATTTTCCTTCTTTATTTTGCTGGTTCTTGATGGATTTCCACGAGCAATCTTCACGACACCTTCCTAACATCATTTTAGCATCAAAGCAATGCCAAATCACCTCGAGCCCTTATTTATGCCTGAAATGCAAAACACTACAAAAACACATCAAAAAAACAAACAACTTGAATACAAAACATTAATCCAAGCCTTTATTATAATAACCCCAATTTTTGGAAAATTTTTGAAACCCTTATGAATAGTGTTTTTGCTGAATGAGAAAACTTTTCATGCCACACTATGTAGGGGTTCTGATATGGATATTCTGAGATTTTATTAGTACTTTATATGGGATATAAGTGTATGTAAAGATCGTCAGAATCCAAATCCGAACACTTTGATTTTCCCGGAAATCCGCTAGATACGGAAACAATTGAGTATAAGGTAACAGGATAAAAAGGATTTAAATTAAAGGATTATAATAGAGGAAAAAAAAAGGAATTTAATGTATTGAGAAAGGTTAAGGGAACCTAAGTAATAAGATCCCGGGTATGATCCCTCAAATGAGAAACGAGAACGAAAGTTAAGCGAACCATATAACAGATCAGCGGTCATTAGGCAAACAATTAAAAGCTAATCAAAGGGATTAGTGGGGATGATGTCATCCAACCAATAGAAAGAGGACAAAGGAAGGGTGATGACATCACAAAGTGATGCAAGCATGACATAGGAGGGAAGGAAGTGTGGTTGAATTATAACCACACAAAATCAAGGTTAATTAGGTAATTAACCTAAAACAAATCAAAAGCAACCAACCAAAATCAAAACAAAGCAAAACACAAAAATCATTTCATCTTCTTCAAGCCTTTGCTCTCGGCTTTTCTTGGAAAAAGCAAGGATGAGAATTTCAAAACCATAGCTACACACCTTCAAAAATCAAGAGGTTTGTTTCTTTAGCTTCCATAATTCATAGCTTAGATGAGCCATAAGTTTAAGCTCAAGATTCCATGATTTTCATAGCTAATTAATTCACCAAAGATTAGGGTGAATAGTGTTTTCAAATTTTTAACTTTGTGTTCTTGATTTCATTTGCAAGATCAAGGTTATATAAGGATAGATCAAGGTTCTTTGAGGCTCCTTAGTAACTTTCCACTCTCCAAGGAAGGTATAAACTACAAACCTTAGCTTTAGTTTTGAGTAATTAGGAATGAATATGTTTGATATAGTATATGTGAAGCATGATGCTTGATTATTTGAAGTTTGGTTGAGTTTGTAGAGATTAGTTGGTTTTGTGGTATTGTTGGAGTGGTAAATCTTGTGGTTTTGATTAAAAGAACTTAAGTATAGTTAAAGTTAAGCTTAGGCATAAGTATAAATGTTGGAATTGAATTGATTGGGGCTGTTATGATGTGATAAGGATGGATGTTGGTTGTATGATGGATTTGAGGTTGAATTGGGTTGGTTTTGAATGGTTTTAAATTGGGAAATCGCGTAAACATAGCCGTCGTAACGTCCGATTTTCTTTAGACTGTTTTTGTGCATAACATTATGACCCGAGAACCCCCTTCTATATTATGACCATTGCCATGTTTAGATAGCTCATGTTATGAGCTTCGTTTTGATATGTAGTTCGTTCGATTCCGATGCACGGTTTAGGAGAAACGACCGTTTCAAGTAACGGCGTTTCGCGAACGAAACTTTTCCCCTCGCTTTACTTTGAAACATAGGTTAAGGACCAAAAAGGGTTAATTAATGTATGAAACATTTATGGTAAGTGTGTTAGGCAGTTGGTAAGACACTCGCGAAGGAATCGCCTTAAAACTCATAAAGGTTAAATTATTAAAAATGGTGGAGCCGAGGGTACCCGAGTGACTTAAGCAAATCAGTAAGCGCAAAACAAGCGTTAGAGTCTAAGTTAGTTAAAGTATAGATTTACAAGTGACTTTGGTTTAATTCCAACTTACTTGTTGCTTATAGGTTACCAGACTCGTCCCGAGCCATTCGTAACCCCCAAGTCGCTCAGGCAAGTTTTCTACCCGATATACTGTTGTTGTGATGTAAATATATGTATATGCATTATCTTGTGATAGTGCATGATTGTTATTAGCAAATTTTGCGATATATTGGAGCATGCTGATATGGTATATGTGCATGTCTGTTTCGTAATCTGGTTATCTATCTGTTGATTTCAATGCTTATAGTTACATAATACCTATGCTAGAAATAAGCAAGTAGTTGCGTATACCCTTAGTATAGGGGATAAAAGGTGAACATATTTCTAAACCGGGAGTCGATGTTCCCGAGTATATTATATATATATATATATATATATATTTATATATATGTGGATATAGTTTTTAAAATTATGGATCGAATAAGGTTTATTCGATACCTTTATTTTACTTAATTGAATATTAATTTGAGTATTCATTCGAGGGTTTATGACTCAGTTTATTTTATTATTTGAATATTATTTGAATATTTATTCGAGGGCTTATGACTCGTTTATTTTATTATTTGAATATTATTTGAATATTCATTCGAGGGCTTATGACTCAGTTTATATTATTATTGAATATTACTTGGATATTCATTTGAGGATGTACGACTCCTTTATTTTATGAATATTATTTATAGTATTCATTCGAGGTATTATGACTCCGCTTATTACTTAATAATATTCTTTATTGTATTAAAGAATAAGGTGTCGATAATCAAACTTATTTTCGATTATTCAAATAAAGATAGTACTTTCGTATAAGTATATCTTTGGTTATTTAATACTCGTTTCAAGTATAAGTTTTAATACTTCTACTTCAATTATTTTTATAAAGGTTATTCTTTATGGGAATATTATTTAAATAATAATATTCAGACATTTTCTAAATATTCTGGGGACTGATTTACTTCATTAAATCAGCCTTACTCCAAACACTCTTTAAAGTGTTTTCGAGTCTTCAAAATGATTTTTAAAATTTAGAGCGGATCCCAAAACTCATTTTTTTATATTTAAGATCTTCCTTTTTAAGGGGATTTAAATACTCGCTCAAAACCTGAGGGATCCGGCTCTGTGGTGTATTTTATATTCGCAACAAGGTTGCAGTTTTGGTAAATGAATTGATTTTTTACCCAACGTTCGGGAAGTAAGTCCATCTATTGAGTCGGCATAAGCAACATGGGCTCAGTGGCGTCCATGATAGTGTAAGTGGCTCAGTGGGAGTCCATCAAATGCATAAATGGCTGAGTGGCAGTCCAGCATAAGGTCCTATTATGACCAGGGTGATGACCAGTGGGGAATTCGTCCATCTACTAGTAGAAAAGGTTACTTATGGGTATCTTTGCCTGATCAGCAAGATATCTGGTTTATGCCAAAATTCTTTTCCTTTCCAAACTTATTGGATATTGCAATTCTGTTCATACTTTACATGACAGAGGTTTTCCGGAAATGTATAAAGGAAGATGTATATATGGATATATATATATATATATATATATATATATATATATATCAGAACTTAATGAAGTATGTCATAACTTCATTTCCTTTAATAATTTTTTAAAGATTTAATCTATTCAAATCTTGTCTTGTAGTCTCATCTATGTGATGAACTGTTAAAAGCTCATTATACTTTGAACAATGGTAGTTCAAGTAGCTTTATAAATGATATAAATGTAGTGAAGTATTTGGTAACTTCATCTTTTAAACTTATATCTAGTTAATAATTGTCTTATGAATGACAAAGATTTTCAAAAAAAAACGTTGAGACAAGGTTAGATATATGAGATCACCTTGCAACGATATTTTTTATACAGTTATACACTGGAACTCTGTGTGTATTATGCATGGAAGAGGACTTCCAATATTTTGAAAAGTATATATGTATATATACTGAATATTTTGCGACTTCATCGCATTAAGATATCAAACTTGGTTCATTTCTTTTGACCAAGACTTTCATGAGTACTATGAGAAGACTCATATACTATTAATCAGTATACATATTATTTTGGTGGGCTTGCTGCTCACCCTTGCTTCTTCTTTCATCACACAACAACAGATAGAAAAGATGAACAGGACCAAGCTCCCGATTCGCAAGCGATTAGGAGACGTTCCGTAGTTTTCTAGAAGCATTGATGCCGCCGTAGCTGAGGTAGGAACTACGAATAGGCTAGGCTTTCAACTTTTGATGTACCAGATTTATGTATATTTATGAATTGTAATAATGGCAAAGAAATGTAAATTTATTCAGAAAACCTTTTAAGGTGTATGGGCATATAATTGTGGAATAAAACGACTTGTGATTATTTTTGGATATTCATCTCTGAGACTATAACTTGTGGTGTGTGTGTTTATTGTGGGGTCACAGTACAGAGTAGTTGATTGTGTATTAAGATTGGGTGTTATTAAGGGAAATGGAACTCGTGACAACCCGGATCCCCGACCCCGGATTTGGGGGTGTTACAGGAGTGGTATCAGAGCCAAGCGTTATAAACCTCAGAGATGATGTGACGTTAAGATAATAAGTTCACTAAGATAATAAGAACTCTTGCCAAGTTCATAGTCGGGCTACCTAACGTAGCACTGACAGTTAAAACCCTTACGGGAACCCTTATAAGTATCGTGATAGTAACATAGTTCATTCTCGTATAGGGCAGCGGGGCACCGAACCTTGAGGTTCAGGAGCATCAGCATGAGGATGTTTTATTACAAGTTGGAGATCAAATTGTGAATCCGATGGAGTACCCTAATGAGGGACCGGATGAGGTTCAGATAGAGAATGTTGCGGTTGAGGATGTTATTCCGGAAAGGATTGTGGCTGAGGAGGATCTCATGGAGGATCCTGATGAGAATGAAGAGAGGACCGCTGAGGAACAGATGACCGTAGTCAGGGCGACTACCAGAGCAAGAATGGCCGCGATGGTGGCACTAGAGGATGAAGAGTTACCAAGGGCACAAAGGTTAATGAGGGCAGAAGGAGTGGGGCCTTCCACGACCCCAATTATACCAGTATCAGACCCTCTTCCAGAGGCTCCTGTAGACATCCATGAGGTTCCACCAATTCCTGTTCCCTCCCCTATACAGAGCCCAGCACATACTGAGGAAATGCCACCTTTATCCCCTGCACCATTGTCACCTGATACCGTGCTTGGTTATCCATTTGGATCTCCTGGATCTACACCACCTGCACCCCATGGACTGCTAGATGCTACCACTCAGGCTTCTCTTATCGCTGATTATCATATGACTTTGGGTGGCCTGTCAGAGGCCCGGAATGTTAGGAGTGATCTGTTGGATCGACTTACTGCACCAAGAATTGAGGGTGGGATACTTCTGGCAGGATTAGCGTATAGCATGGAAAGGATTGAGGCTACCACCCGTGTTACAACTAGAGGCCATCTTGAGGGTTAGGTTGATCCAGCTCTACTTGTGACTATCTTAGACCTCATCACCTCTGTGATGGAGCAGGTTAGGGATGTCGTGCGTGCTCGCATCTCTTAATCCATGGTAGTGTGCAGAGCCAGAGCAATCAAACAAGGGTTTCATGTAGCACCGCTTTTGGAGGATTAGCCTAAGTTATGAATGATTAGTTTTAATGATGAGATGACTATCTATGGTAGTACTTTTGGGATAGGAGCGATAAGTTCGTATGATGTAATCCTCTTTAATATGTTCAGTTGTTGTACCCTCAAACAAATGGTTATGTATATATTCGTTAATTTCAGTTCAGATCAGTTTGTTTGTGATAAAATCACATTGTTAATTGCTCTATTAACACTTAAGAGAGTGTCATGAAGTTTATCGAACTTGAGAATTCATAATTTGCAATCGTGCAAGGACTAAACGAGGGGAAGACTTAAGCAAAGTAAATAAGACAAATATCCGGAGATTCTCAAAATTTTCCAAGTAATATGCCCCCACAAGGAATAAGATTAGGGGCAAACCTTGAATGTGATAATCAGGGAGGTCGCAATTAAGATATAAAGAATCCGGAATATAATAAAGTGGAAAATGAAGATTTTAAATTAAAAGATGACCCCAATTATTGGGAGTAGGAAGAAATATTTAGACTAAGACAGCAGAAGTCGAGCGAGATAAGGAGACCCGAGACGGTACTCCTATACGGAAATCCATGAACCTGTCTAAACAGAACTTATATTTTATTCCCAACCACCACCTTGAGGAAACAATGTGGTGTGAAATTTTTTCAGGACCTCTAAGTCGCTAAGCTATCAGAGTTCCAAGGAACAAGCTGACCCAGTCGAGGCAAGAGCCTGACTAAAGGAAATATAGGAATCATTTGAGATTCTAAATGATTGGCGAATCACAAAAGACTGTTTTTATCACTTACCCTCCTAAGAGAGAGACCACCCGCTGGTGAAAGACCAAGGAAGGCACCGAGCAAGAGATTATAATAAACTGATTTAAGTTCAGTCAATTGTTTTCAGGAAAGTACTTCCCAAGGTTATAGAGATAGAGTAAAAACTTTAGAGCCAGAACAAAGGCAGACGAGTATGATGAATTATGAATCTAAGTTGTAAAAGTTGTCAAGATTCGTTCTAAGGACACGAATCCAGAATGACGGGATGTTTGAAATCAATGCTTATGTTGTGTTGGTTCATGAAATAATGATAAGAGAAAGGGAAATAAAAAGGAACTGAAGTGGAAAGGGATATAAAGGCAATAGAGTTTGAGGTATGATAAGGGAGTCGGGTATGAGGAAACCCTAAAGACTTGTAGCAATAGAAATAGGAAAGTATGTAATCATTGGTATGAGGGTGATTCACCATGAGTTAAAGTTGATGGTTGAAGGCATACGAGTTATGTACATTTTATCCCCTTTAAGTTGGGAGGATTCAAGGAAACCTTTAGATAGTTCGAAGGATAAATAATAAGACACGAATAGACTAAGGAGACAAGAAAGTAAGAAAGTAGGAAAATTGGATGAAGGAAGTGACCTTCAATAATGTGAAATGTAAGACCGGTGGCTCGATACTCAGAAAGGGAGACTCCAGGTATGAGAGGTATCCCAACATTGAGATGACTGTTGAGATAAACAATAAAAGTAAATAAGGAATTATTAAGAAGAAGTTCACGTTGAACATGACCAATATCTTCCAGAACATCCATGTTATCATTACCAAATCAGGAAAGAAAAGCGGATGACCATTGTTATCTTTTGGAGGCCATATGGATTGACCTCAATTTGAATAAGGATGCTATTATAAAGTTAGGTATAGACTATCGAGGTGGGAATGATGAATAAGATAATCTATCAAGGATATATGACTTGATTTATCCATGGAAGGATGCAGGTACCTTTTAAAGGTGGAATTAAGGATAGAACATTGGTAACTTAAAATGAATCCTAGGGGACTGCATAAAGCTTGGCATGTCACCCTTAATAGGGACAGTATGAGTTTTGACAGTATGATTGGGAAAGGGTTAAGGTAACAACAACCTTTAAGAATCAGTGGAGAAATTTTTCAGAAGAATATAGACAATGGTTCTAGTATTAGTAAATGGTATTGTGATATGCCCTGTATCTAGGGAATACAGGAGGAACGATTGAAGGATAACCTTAGAGGTTTTACAAGGAGAAAGGTAATATTCAAAATTCTCAAGAATAGAAATGTTGATAAAGGAAATATGACGTAATTATAATGTTGCCAAGTGAGGCACGTGTTAAACCACGAGAAAGTATGAATCGAACCAGTAAAGGTCGAAATTGTTCAGGGCAATTAGGATCTAAGATAAAAGATGTTCTAAGTATGATTGAGAGTCAGTCATGACAGTGATTAACATCTAAAGATTGAGGCAATAACTTATGGAAAAATGGTGATATTTTTTTTATTTACTCATCAGATATTAAAGAAAAGCATTTTCACATAAGCTGTGATTGAAATAAGGTAGAAAATTTATTTGGAGGTGGTTAAAATGACATTGACTGTAAGGAAATTTTACTATCAGGAAAGGCCAAAGAGGTGGCCGACACTTTAAAGGTAAGAGGATAATTATAGGCGCGTGTGCCAAAGGAATACAGTGATGATGGTTGAAGCCGGGAAGGTTGTATTACGGTTCGGAAGATTGACATTCCTTCTGATGACTGTGCAATACTCAACTGTAATAGTAGTTGGGTAAAGGTTTAATTCGTGTAATCGCCATTAGCGGGCTATCTATCTTAGAAGGTACCATCTTGAGAATGAGCCTGGACCATGTTTCAAAAGGACTAAACGAACCTTTGAGTTAAGTCTTCTATCGAAGGCATATGATTAAGAATGGTATTAACCTGCTATCGTTACTTTGATTGAAACTCTTCTGCAATTTTATCTACTTCTTGTCATGAAAGTACGTCAGAGTTTGGAGTGTTCTTCATGAATTGTGATTGGTGGTTATGTTAACTCCTTAGGAGAATTAGATACGAGATGTATGGACTCCGTATGGTTAGCTATTAAGACTTCATGGAAAATGAATGACTACAGTAGGTCAGTGGTGGACCATAGTAAGGCAGCAATGATTCTGCGAGTAATGAGCTGATTACAACCGTGAGAGTTGTATTGGAATGGGTGTTGAGATTGAGTACCACTAATCGGGTCGTGGTAGTGTATAAGTTATCATTGATAGACTAATTAAGTAGAGTATCTACCTATTGAATATTATTCTTTCTTATCAATAGAGAGTCGTATTACTATATGAGGAAGGTTGCGGTGCGAGCATAGAATCCTAGTAACGGTGATATATAGAATGAGATCCCAGATTCGATTTTCGATGTCGAGGGAGTTTCAAAGGTAATTGTGTATAAGCTCGAGGAAGAGCATGGGTCCATAGAATGATGGACGGGATAGCGAAAATATTTAGGCATGTGAAATACGATGCTATAATACTCGATGTTGATATAAATACATATATGTTTTGTTCTCCTATGACAAACCTCTATAGTTCAGAGGTAGATTCCAAGCCAGATATTTTATGGCAATATTTTTTTACATATATATACAATTCTCTTCAGTTCGCTCTTTTCTCTTCTTTTCATTTTATGTAAGCTGAGAAGAACAACCCTTCCAAAAGGGGAGGTATTGCCGAATGACTATCTATCTGTGTGATAGAAGCCTAGTAGGATACCATCTATTGTTTAATTGCTTGTCAAGTACTAAAGGCTGGCCACCTTCTGTACTAACTATGCGATATAACAAGTGTTCATGATCATAGTGATCTATCAACAAATTCCTTTACTTCTATTTGATTGATCAAATTTTGGAAAATAGAAACAGCTGAAAAAGGAGTAGTAAAATTTTGGTGGTATTCGGAATGGAAACACATTCGTGATACTAAGGTTGACGTGGTTATTAAAAGGTTATAGAACGCTAATGAGCAAAAGTGTAACCAGTATAATATTAGGAACGGAGGGCAGTAGCGATTACGAACTGGAAAAGAATGGGTATTGAGAAGCAAACGCTCTAATGTTAAAAGCTATAATGAGAGTCTGTGCAATAGACTTGAAAGAAATTGGAATGATCACTTAACACGGATTGAGTTTTCTTATGACAATAGATCATATGTCATTATCGAGATGTCGCCTTATGAGATCCTTGAGGGAAGACAATGTCGATCTCCCTTATGTTAGGATGAAGTTGTAGAGCGCAAGATGCTCGGACCCGCAGTAGTCCAAAGGACCAAGGATATAATAGATCTAATCAGAGGACGGCTGATAGTAGCCCAAGATGGACATAAGAAGTATGTTGATTTGGCATGAAAGGACAAGGAATGGGAAGTAGGGGACCTAGTGTTGTCATAGGTATGCCCTTTGAAGGGGTTATTGAGATTCGGAAAGAAAGGAAAGCTAAGTCCACAATTTGTCGGACCCTTGGATATATTAAAAAGTATTGGGAAGTTAGCATATGAGCTAGCCCTACCCCCAGAACATGTAGCAAGTCATAATCTGTTCCATGTGTCAATGTTAAGGAAGTGTAATTTGGATGCCAGATAAATAGGGGCATATGAGCACATAGAAAAGCAACCCGACGTAACCTATATAGAGCAACGAGGAAGGGTTATAGATCGAAAAGGGACAAGTGCTTAGGAGAAGGGTTATTGAACTAGGCAGAGTTTGGTGGTAGGACCACAATGTGGGAAAATTTACTCGAGAGTCAGAAAGTGCAATGCTAAGAGAATATCCCTATTCATTTTCTATCTGATTCCGGGACGGAATCCTTTTAAGGAGGGGAGACTGTAATAACCCCTATTTTTGGAAAATTTTTGAAACCCTTATGAATAGTGTTTTTGCTGAATGAGAAAACTTTTCATGCCACACTATGTAGGGGTTCTGATATGGATATTCTGAGATTTTATTAGTACTTTATATGGGATATAAGTGTATGTAAAGATCGTCAGAATCCAAATCCGAACACTTTGATTTTCCCGGAAATCCTCTAGATACGGAAAGAATTGAGTATAAGGTAACAGGATAAAAAGGATTTAAATTAAAGGATTATAATAGAGGAAAAAAAAAGGAATTTAATGTATTGAGAAAGGTTAAGGGAACCTAAGTAATAAGATCCCGGGTATGATCCCTCAAATGAGAAACGAGAACGAAAGTTAAGCGAACCATATAACAGATCAGCGGTCATTAGGCAAACAATTAAAAGCTAATCAAAGGGATTAGTGGGGATGATGTCATCCAACCAATAGAAAGAGGACAAAGGAAGGGTGATGACATCACAAAGTGATGCAAGCATGACATAGGAGGGAAGGAAGTGTGGTTGAATTATAACCACACAAAATCAAGGTTAATTAGGTAATTAACCTAAAACAAATCAAAAGCAACCAACCAAAATCAAAACAAAGCAAAACACAAAAATCATTTCATCTTCTTCAAGCCTTTGCTCTCGGCTTTTCTTGGAAAAAGCAAGGATGAGAATTTCAAAACCATAGCTACACACCTTCAAAAATCAAGAGGTTTGTTTCTTTAGCTTCCATAATTCATAGCTTAGATGAGCCATAAGTTTAAGCTCAAGATTCCATGATTTTCATAGCTAATTAATTCACCAAAGATTAGGGTGAATAGTGTTTTCAAATTTTTAACTTTGTGTTCTTGATTTCATTTGCAAGATCAAGGTTATATAAGGATAGATCAAGGTTCTTTGAGGCTCCCTAGTAACTTTCCACTCTCCAAGGAAGGTATAAACTACAAACCCTAGCTTTAGTTTTGAGTAATTAGGAATGAATATGTTTGATATAGTATATGTGAAGCATGATGCTTGATTATTTGAAGTTTGGTTGAGTTTGTAGAGATTAGTTGGTTTTGTGGTATTGTTGGAGTGGTAAATCTTGTGGTTTTGATTAAAAGAACTTAAGTATAGTTAAAGTTAAGCTTAGGCATAAGTATAAATGTTGGAATTGAATTGATTGGGGCTGTTATGATGTGATAAGGATGGATGCTGGTTGTATGATGGATTTGAGGTTGAATTGGGTTGGTTTTGAATGGTTTTAAATTGGGAAATCGCGTAAACATAGCCGTCGTAACGTCCGATTTTCTTTAGACTGTTTTTGTGCATAACATTAGGACCCGAGAACCCCCTGCTAGATTATGACCATTACAATGTTTAGATAGCTCATATTACAAGCTTCGTTTTGATATGTAGTTCGTTCGATTCCGATGCACGGTTCAGGAGAAACGACTGTTTCAAGTAACGGCGTTTCGCGAACGAAACTTTTCCCCTCGCTTTACTTTGAAACATAGGTTAAGGACCAAAAAGGGTTAATTAATGTATGAAACATTTATGGTAAGTGTGTTAGGAAGTTGGTAAGACACTCGCGAAGGAATCTCCTTAAAACTCGTAAAGGTTAAATTATTAAAAATGGTGGAGCCGAGGGTACCCGAGTGACTTAAGCAAATCAGTAAGCGCAAAACAAGCGTTAGAGTCTAAGTTAGTTAAAGTATAGATTTACAAGTGACTTTGGTTTAATTCCAACTTACTTGTTGCTTATAGGTTACCAGACTCGTCCCGAGCCATTCGTAACCCCCAAGTCGCTCAGGCAAGTTTTCTACCCGATATACTGTTGTTGTGATGTAAATATATGTATATGTATTATCTTTTGATAGTGCATGGTTGTTATTAGCAAATTTTACGATATATTGGAGCATGCTGATATGGTATATATGCATGTCTGTTTCGTAATCTGTTTATCTATCTGTTGATTTCAATGCTTATAGTTGCATAATACCTATGCTAGAAATAAGCAAGTAGTTGCGTATACCCTTAGTATAGGGGATAAAAGGTGAACATATTTCTAAACCGGGAGTCGATGTTCCCGAGTATATTATATATATATATATTTATATATATATGGATATAGTTTTTAAAACTATGGATCGAATAAGGTTTATTCGATACCTTTATTTTACTTAATTAAATATTAATTTGAGTATTCATTCGAGGGCTTATGACTCAGTTTATTTTATTATTTGAATATTATTTGAATATTCATTCGAGGGCTTATGACTCAGTTTATTTTATTATTTGAATATTATTTGAATATTCATTCGAGGGCATATGACTCGGTTTATATTATTATTGAATATTACTTGGATATTCATTTGAGGATGTATGACTCCTTTATTTTATGAATATTATTTATAGTATTCATTCGAGGAATTATGACTCCGCTTATTACTTAATAATATTCTTTATTGTATTAAAGAATAAGGTGTCGATAATCAAACTTATTTTCGATTATTCAAATAAAGATAGTATTTTCGTATAAGTATATCTTTGGTTATTTAATACTCGTTTCAAGTATAAGTTTTAATACTTCTACTTCAATTATTTTTATAAAGGTTATTCTTTATGGGAATATTATTTAAATAATAATATTCAGACATTTTCTAAATATTCTGGGGACTCATTTACTTCATTAAATCAGCCTTACTCCAAACACTCTTTAAAGTGTTTCCGAGTCTTCAAAATGATTTTTAAAAGTTAGAGCGGATCCCAAAACTCATTTTTTTATATTTAAGATCTTCCTTTTTAAGGGGATTTAAATACTCGCTCAAAACCTGAGGGATCCGGCTCTGTGGTGTATTTTATATTCGCAACAAGGTTGCAGTTTTGGTAAATAAATTGATTACTTACCCAACGTTCGGGAAGTAAGTCCATCTATTGAGTCGGCATAAGCAACATGGGCTCAGTGGCGTCCATGATAGTGTAAGTGGCTCAGTGGGAGTCCATCAAATGCATAAGTGGCTGAGTGGCAGTCCAGCATAAGGTCCTATTACGACCAGGGTGAGGACCAATGGGGAATTCGTCCATCTACTAGTAGAAAAGGTTACTTATGGGTATCTTTGCCTGATCAGCAAGATATCTGGTTTATGCCAAAATTCTTTTCCTTTCCAAACTTATTGGATATTGCAATTCTGTTCATAATTTACATGACAGAGGTTTTCAGGAAATGTATAAAGGAAGATGTATATGTGGATATATATATATATATATATATATATATCAGAACTTAATGAAGTATGTCATAACTTCATTTCCTTTTATAATATTTTAAAGATTTAATCTATTCAAATCTTGTCTTGTAGTCTCATCTATGTGATGAACTGTTGAAAGCTCATTATACTTTGAACAATGGTAGTTCAAGTAGCTTTATAAATGATATAAGTGTAGTGAAGTATTTGGTAACTTCATCTTTTAAACTTATATCTAGTTAATAATTGTCTTATGAATGACAAAGATTTTCAAAAAAAATGTTGAGACAAGGTTAGATATATGAGATCACCTTGCAACGATATTTTTTATACAGTTATACACTGGAACTCTGTGTGTATTATGCATGGAAGAGGACTTCCAATATTTTGAAAAGTATATATGTATATATACTGAATATTTTGCGACTTCATCGCATTAAGATATCAAACTTGGTTCATTTCTTTTGACCAAGACTTTCATGAGTACTATGAGAAGACTCATATACTATTAATCAGTATACATATTATTTTGGTGGGCTTGCTGCTCACCCTTGCTTCTTCTTTCATCACACAACAACAGATATAAAAGATGAACAGGACCAAGCTCCCGATTCGCAAGCGATTAGGAGACGTTCCGCAGTTTTCTAGAAGCATTGATGCCGCCGTAGCTGAGGTAGGAACTACCAATAGGCTAGGCTTTCAACTTTTGATGTACCAGATTTATGTATATTTATGAATTGTAATAATGGCAAAGAAATGTAAATTTATTCAGAAAACCTTTTAAGGTGTATGGGCATATAATTGTGGAATAAAACGACTTGTGATTATTTTTGGATATTCATCTCTGAGACTATAACTTGTGGTGTGTGTGTTTATTGTGGGGTCACAGTACAGAGTAGTTGATTGTGTATTAAGATTGGGTGTTATTAAGGGAAATGGAACTCGTGACAACCCGGATCCCCGACCCCGGATTTGGGGGTGTTACATTTATAGAGCATTCTAAGTGAACTTAAATGCCACTTAACACATCCCCAAACTTAAACGATGCTTGTCCTCAAGCATAAACAGACTCAAAGAAGAAGAAATAAAAATGCATTAATGCAAGCTACATGAAAGCAACGATCCCCTCAGAATAACTAAACCAACAAATGAGCAACATCTCAACCAATGCAGTTATTCACACAAAGATCAATCAAATCCCACAAATCAACTTACAAGCTAGAAATGTGCGTGTATGCATTTGCTTAACAGATATACTATCACAACTGGATCAATAATTATGACTCACTACTCACCAAGGCAATCATTAGGTTATAAATAGAATAAATGCTAAACTCAAAATGACCGACAACACTTCAATTTTTATATCTGAGTTATTATATGGATTCATGCTTTTATTCATAACACATAAACAACACAAATATGCTCATTTGACCGTGCAATGAGTGAGGTCCACAAAAGACTTATAAAATAATACCCATGTGGCGATCGTTAGGTTAGTGGATCCCAGACTATATAAGCCTTAGGTCACTAGGCACAAAGTCCCTTAAGAACTTAATAACTCGAGTATTAAAGAGCCCACTCGTGATCAATTATGCATGAACACATAATTTTTTTTCTTTTTTCTTCTTTTTTTTTCTTTTTTTTCACATGATTTCTGAACAAGTGCGTTTCGCTCCATTTCGTTCAACCCTAGACTACTCATATAAAACGAGCCGGCTACTAGCCATTTGACACCTAGCCAAAACAACTAGCAATGAAATCCAAATTTTTCTCCAATTTTTAAATATCCATGTTATATTTCCATTAGGAGAAAATCCTAAATTCTAAAGATAAACAAGTGATTAAACCTCAATAAATAAACAAACCATGACCATGATCTAGCACTCAAGCAACCTATAAGACTTGTGAAATTTTATTGTTTCTAGTATGCAAATCAACTCGATAGGACTTAACATCACTATACACGACATCACTATACACGACATCACTATACTAGCATCAATATCATAAATCAATCGGAAAAGCAAAGTTAAGGGATTATGAAACTATATGCAAATGAACGAAACTATACGCAACATACTAACATGCAAACTAAAAAACTACTACATGGCAATTATGCATCTATATGAACTAAACTGTCATGAATATGCAACCTGTATGGACACACACATAACATATATATTCCTTAACTATCACCCCCAAACTTAAAATATTCACTGTCCTAAGTGAAGGTAATAGTAAGGAATCAGGCATACCTACTAAGAACCAGTATCATCACCCTCAACGGGTGTAATGGGTGGAGTGTCAGGAGTGTTAGGAGTGTCTGGAGGTGGGTATACAGAGTCCTCACTGAATACTGGCCACTAGATATCAACTCTTATGGCTCTGAATGCAGTCTCCAATGCCTGGGTGAGATCATTTGCAAACCTACTATGGATGTCATGCATCGCATCTATCCTCCTCATCAAGCGCCTATACTATGCTGAGCCCAAACCAGCACTATCATGTGCTTTTTCCTGCTGCTACTGCTGCTGTGAATGTGAAGGACTGGCCTCACCCAACTGAGCTCTCCATGCCGCTCTGCTCGCCTGAATCGTACCACCAGCATATGTTTGATCAGCTGGACGGCCACCCGGCAAGTCGTCATAAGAATAACCAAGCCCCTTCGGATCAGGCTTACCACAATACCACTCATGCATACTCAACAACATCGAACTATCAATCGGGGCACTCGGAAGCCGCAACTGCTCGTGTGCGGCCCAATAAACTTCAACATCCACACACAGCTTTGTCACAATGGACGCATAGGGAATAGAAACCGTAGTGTTACCTCGCAAAAACCTCAAAATACCCTGATAAATCACCATCACGAGATCCACATAATGTCCCTAAAGAATCCCCCATAATAACCATGCACGCTCTACAGTAACATCATGCACGTGAGAAGATGGCATGATATTGGCACAAATAAAAGAATTCCATTCACGTGCAAACCTGTTCATGTACAAGATAGGGAAAGCGGCATACTCGTTCTTTCCCCTCTTGAACTTCTAGTGAGTCTCAGGCATACACAATGTAGCAACAATCAAATCCAAGTTAAAATCATCCCCCGTCTTAGCATTCTAATCCTCCTGCTCCGGCCTCCTCTCGGGCTGATCGATCACCCTACGAATAGCCTCAGCATTGTAGTCCACCGTCAACCCCCTCACCATAGTAAAACCATTCTTTTCCGCCTTCACATTCTGGTAAAACTCACAAACCACACTCATATGTACCGCAACTGGTGCCTCACAAAAAGCAATCCAACCCATCTCCACAATCATCTCCAACAACTTACCATCCCTCCCCGATTGTAGATTACCTTGCTCCTTGGCTATGGGCTTCGAAAGCAGCCTTGTATACTCCGCATCAGCCTCCGGAGTTGCAAACCTGGGCCTCACACCCCCAACACTAGAAGAATCGGTGGTGCTACTCTAACTTGAGTTCTTTGTCTTTTGGGTGCCATTGAGATTGAACAAGTTGAGAGAAAAGATGTGTGTACAAGAGAGATTTGTGTTTGAGAATTAGAGAAGTGATGGAGAAGTTTGTGTATAAGTGTGTGTATATATAGGATTTTTAGAATAAAATTAGTTTAGGAAAAGAAGTGGGAATTGAAAATGGGAATAATGGGAATAATGGGGTTGATTGAAATTGATTTGGAGAGGGAAATTTGGAAGTGTGAGGGTAAAATTTGGTTGAGAATTGATTTAGTGTTAAATTCCCATTTTTCAGACTTTTTCTTTTTTGCAGGTCCAGGGAGCTAGCGCGGGCGCGCCGTGCTTCTGGAAAACCAGTGCGACCGCCCTGCCTAACAGCGCGGGCAAGCCGTGATACTGGAGTTTCAGCACGGCTGCCCCGCTTCTCAGCGCGGGCGCGCCGTGCTTTTGTAGTTAGTATTGAATTTTTTTCCTTTTCTGATTTTTTTGTGGTTTTCTCCTTGTTTTCTTCTTCCTCTATGTACTAATTTACAACAAACTTAGGTTTCCTCCCAAGAAGCGCTTTCTTTACGTCGTTAGCTTAACATAGAATCCCGAGATCAAGTGGACAATAAAACGGCACTAACCGCCTCACGGTTTGCTGTATCCCCATAGTAATGCTTCAACCTTTGTCCATTCACCTTGAACGCTTGGCCTGTATCATTCTCAAAAATCTCCACCGCTCTATGTGGAAACACAGTTTTGACAACAAATAACCCTGACCATTTTGACTTCAACTTTCCAGTAAAAGACGGAGACGGGAGTTGAACAAAAGAACTTGTTGCCCCGGCACAAATGATTTGAGCACTAGACCCCTATCGTGCCACCTCTTGACTTTGTCCTTATACATTTTGTTACTGTCATACGCTTGAAGCCGAAACTCGTCGATTTCATTCAATCGAAGCATAATTTTCTTACCAGCTGCATCCATATCAAGGTTCAACTTCTTCAAATCCCAATACGCTTTATGCTCTAACTCCACAGGCAAATGACATCCCTTACCATAAGCCTACTGAAATGGTGACATGCCTAGCGGAGTCTTGTATGATGTTTTATAAATCCAAACAGCTTCATCCAACTTCAAAGACCAATCCTTCCTCGATGGGCATACAACTTTCTCTAGAATTCGCTTGATCTCTCTGTTGGATACCTCAGCTTGACCATTAGTCTAAGGATGGTAGGCTGTAGTCTAAAGCATAATGTAATGTAACATATAATTGAGGATTTATAACTCAACATGAAAACAGAAACAGATAAACAATATTAAACTGTGAAGCACAAGAACCCTACAGATGAAGACAGGATAAACACAAAGAACCAAATGATGCAATTGACTCTTTAGGTCCTCTAACAGATCATGGGAAGAAGTTCACTGTCATGTTCAAGCATCCATGAAGAATAAGACAACAAGGGACTTTAAGCATCAAGTATATGAATTGATTTCAAGTGTTATAGATCAAAGGTTCAGTGAAAGAAGCAATGGATAAACACCAATTTATATCAGCTCAGAAACTCAAGATAAATTGAATTAGGATTCTCTTAATGCTAGTTATTTGTGAACCAGACCAGTGCATGAAACATCAGTATTCAAGAAATAATTTTGATTCAGTTATAGATGAAAATGTTGATACAATGAAGAATGGTTTGACAAAAGCAAAAATATTCTAAGTCATAACAGTCTTCTACCTAGTCACCATAGAGAATCTCTCTAAGGCACCATAGTTGTCGCCATAGAGATTCTCTAAGGTACCTGGTCTCCATAGACTCTAGTCACCACAGAAGAAGCCTCTGTAGCTACCCAGTCGCCATAGAGCCTTTGCTTATCTCAGAACTTCAAGTGAATCTCTTGGTCGCCATAAAAGTTTACTTGGTCACCACAGATGATCACTTGGTCACCATAGAAGTTCCCTTGGTCTCCATAGAAGATCCCATGGTCTCCATAGAAGCTTGCTCAGGTTGCCATAGAAGAGTTGTGTATTCATCGATTTTAATTGCAACAAATTTAAATGGAATTAGTGGACACAAATATGCCACCTGTCCATTGAATTTGGAAGTCTACAACAGAAGCTAATTGAATGCAATTCATTAGTCAGTCATCTTCTTCAGCAACACAATTCAGTTTACGATAGCTCCATTAAAGCCCCTCATTTATTAAGCTTATAAACATATTGTTATGCTGCTGAATTTATTATAGCTAATCAATTTATTGATTAGATTGTAGCAACCTCAAGGATTATATTAATAAAACAATATCTTCCTCGAATTGTTTTGCTTCTTATTTGATTCCAAACTTTTATCGAAGAACTTGTCAATGAATCGAAAAGATTGTAAGTATCGTATTCAACCCCCCTTCTACGATACTTTGGGACTAACATGTAGCAATACGATGATTCACATTATATCTTTGCATCATGGCAGTGAACTTGCAATTACAGAAATGCGATACCTCATCACTGGTTATGACTCTTGGAGTCCCAAATCTTGTGAATATTTGCTTATGAAGAAAATTAACCACCACCTTTGCATCATTCGTCGGCAAAGCCTTAACTTTAACCCATTTCGAGACATAATCAACAACCAACAAGATATACTGATTATTGCAAGATGAGACAAATGGCCCCATGAAGTCAATTCCCCAAACATCGAAGACTTCAACCTCGAGAAGCACATTAAGAGGCATCTCATCCCTCTTGGACATATTACTAAGCTGCTGGTATCGATCACACTTCAAGACGAATTGATGCGCATCTTTAAATAATGTAGGCCAGAAGAATCCTCCTTGAAGGATACGAGCTGTTGTCTTTTCTCCACCATAGTGGCCTCCTAAACAGTCGAATGACAATCTCGCAAGATCCCCCCCGTTCCGCTGTACGAAATACATCTCCTGATGATTTGGTCAGCTCCTTGCCTAAACAAGAATGGCTCATACCACATGTACCACTTCACCTCATAAAGAAACATCTTCCTTTGAGCAGAAGACAAGTTTAGAGGCATAATATTGCTCACAAGGTAGTTCACAATGTCTGCGAACCACGGTTCTTCCTCTTGCACCCCAAACATCTGCTCATCGGGAAAAGATTCATTTATCAATACCTTTTCCTATAAATTTACCTTTGGATCTTCTAAATGAGAGAGATGATCAGCGACTTTATTCTCCGTACCATTTCTGTCCTTGATCTCTAACTCAAATTCCGGAAGTAAAAGAACCCATCGAATAAGTCTAGGCTTTGAGTCCTTCTTCGAGACGAGATAGCGAATCGCAGCATGATCAGTGAAAACTGTCACCTTCGTCCCAAGCAAATAAGATCGAAACTTGTGAAAACCATAGACAATAGCCAATAGCTCTTTCTCAGTAGTAGTATAGTTCAGTTGAGCCCCATTGAGGGTCTTACTAGCATAGTAGACCACATGAAATATATATTTTTCTTCCTCTTCCCAAGAACTGCTACAACTGCATAGTTACTTGCATCGCACATCATTTCAAAAGGTTCATCCCAAATAGGTGCAGTTATGGAAGGTTCCGTGATCAAGCTCTTCTTTAAGCTCTCAAAAGCAGCTAGGCACTCATCATCAATCTTGAAAGGGACATCTTTCTCTAGAAGATTGCACATGGGTTGAGAGAATTTAGAAAAGTCCTTGATGAATCGACGAGAGAAACCTGTTAGATATATTTGAGATGTCATGTCTAATATGTTTCATGTTTAGTTTTCAGATCTTAACAAACATGAAATATCAGTACTAACTGGAATCAGTACTTACTGGAAGTCAGAACTTAAGGATATCAGGACTTAGATTATCTAAAGATAATATCAGAAGATGGATATCAGAACTTAAGTACTGGAGGACTAACAGTTAAGGAAGGAAGCTGATTTACAGGAAAGAAGATCGAGACTAATAAAAAAAGAAGATATGCATGGAAAGAGTTAGAGGACTGAAAAAATTGTATAAGATATCTGATTGATATATTTTAGGAGACAGAATTATATTCCATATCAATTAGAAGTTATCTTGTAACTGTGTACTATATAAACACAGACATAGGTTTATACTATATGTGTTATCATTATCGAGAAGATTATACATTGTAACCTAGCAGATCTCATGATACTTGTTCATCACTGAGAGAGAATAGTTCCATTGTAACAGAGTTTATTATATAGAATATATATGTTTACTGTTACTTATGTTCGAAATTGATTTGATTGTATTTTGCACTGTATTCAACCCCCTTCTATAGTATTGTGTGACCTAACAAGTGGTATCATAGCCTATCTGTTAACACACATACAGTAAAGATCCAAAACAATCATGTCTGAAGAAGCAAAAAATCCAACCAAGACTGTCAAAACTAAAGAAACTCAAAAGACTCAAATCCACAGTCGATATGAGACTATAAGGGTTCCCATACTAAGACCTTCTGAGTACCCCATATGGAAAGTGAAGATGGCTATGTTTCTGGAAGCTACAAATCCAGAATACCTTGACAGAATTAATGAAGGACAACATAAGCCAACCAAGCTCTCTGTTGTAGTTGTAGATCAGCCAGCAAAGACCATACCAAAGAAGAAAAGTGAGTACACAGCTGAAGATATCTCATCCATTTCCAAGGATGCAAAGGTAAGGCATTTGCTGCATAGTGCCATTGATAATGTCATGTCAAACAGGGTAATTCACTGCAAGACTGCGAAGGAGATATGGGATGCTTTGGAGACAAGATTTCAGATAACTGATGTAATCAGGAAGAACGGGAGGACTATACTTACTCAAGAGTATGAGCACTTTGACTCAAAAAGTGATGAGTCATTAACTGACTTATATGACAGGTTTGTCAAACTCTTGAATGATCTGTCACTGGTGGACAAGGAATATGATCTTGAAGATTCAAATCTAAAATTCCTTTTAGCTCTTCCTGAAAGTTGGGATTTGAAGGCTACTATTATAAGAGATAACTATGCTCTTGATTAAATACTCTTGATGAAATTTATGTTATGCTCAAGACTTATGAACTTGAGATGGATCAAAGAAGCAAGAGACAAGGGAGAAAGTCAAGGACAGTTTCTCTTAAGGCTGAGGAGGAATTCCCCAAAGTGGCTGTCTCAAAGAAAGGCAAAGGAAAAGCTCTCATCACATAGTCTGATTCAGAATCATCAAGTTCTAATGATTATGATTCAGAAACTGAAAGTTTACCTGAAGTAGATGCTGATGAAGAGATGATGAAATTGTGTGCTCTTATGGTGAAGGGTATCACAAAGGTAGCCTACAGGAAATTCAGAAGGGGAAAGAAGTTTTTCAAGAAAGGTGGAAGTACTGATAAGAAGGGTTTCAGAAAATCTTAAGGAAGAGGAGGAAAGTCTGAAAGAGGAGATTACTCAAATATCAAATGCTACAATTGGGATGAGAAAGGCCACATATCTCCTGACTGCAAGAAAGGAAAAAGTGACAAAGGCATAGCACTTGTCACAAAGAAGAAAAGCTGGACAGACTCTTCAGATTTTGAAGATGAGGTGAACTATGCCTTGATGGCAAATGCTGATGGAAGCCCTGAAACTGCTGAATTAAAAGTACCTCAAACAACTTATGCCTTTCATACTGATGATATTACTGAGTTGAGATTATATCTTAAAACCATGTTTATTAGCTACAGAGATCAAACTTTAACATATGAAAGATTAACTTCTGAAAATCTTGCTTTTAAGAAAAGGAATGATTATTTAGAAAATGAGTTAGTTATGTTCCATCAAACTCAGAAAAAGAGAGATGTTGCTTTTTATGTTAGAGATGAATTGCTAAAATTGAATAAATCTCTAAAAACTGAGTTAGAAAAGGAAAAAGAGATTATCAGGACTTCGACTAACTCTGGAAGAACAACTCAGAATTTATTAAGTAGTGGAAACTGGAAATAGGGCTTCGGTTATGGAGATGATAAAAGTGAAAAAGGAACTGAACAAATTGAGCCAATTGTTGTTAAACAAACTGTTAAGCCAAATGTAAATCCTGTCAAGTTTGTAGCTAAAATTGTAAAGTCTGATTCTAAAAAGATGAAAGAGTCTGTGACAGAAGTTAAGCAGAAGTTAACTTCTGAAAAATTAGAATAGGATAAACCAGCTGAAGTCAACATAGGCTTAATGACAAAGAAGCAGCTTCAGCATAAGCTGAAAGAAATAAGGAATGTCAACAAGGTTATGGCAGCTAGGAAAAATAGGAATGGAAAGGATGTTGTGAATAAAAGTAATAATTATATGCCTGTTCCTAATGCTCCTAGAAAGAAATGTTGTAAATGTGGAAACTCTAATCATCTTGCTTCTTTTTGCAGGAAGAATAAGAATATAAACTCTTTACCTCCTAAGTTAGGAGTTAAGAGTCAGTATGTTAGGTTTAAGCCACAAAATCCTTGTTTTCATTGTGGTAGTTTATGGCATTCCATTTATACTTGTAAGGAATATCATAGTTTATACTATTATTACTATCAAATAAAACCTTCTTTGAAGGAAGTTGCTTTAATTCCTTCTAGTGTAAAATCTGATGTAAAGTCTGATATAAGTTCCGATAAACAGCATGTTAGCATAAACTCTGATATTAAATCCGCTGCAAATGCTAACAAACTGAAAAAGGCCAAAGGATCCAAGTAAGTCTGGCTCCTTAAAACTAACCATTAGTGGTCTTTGTGATTGCAGGGCATATGACTGGATACTGGATTGTGGATGTTCAGGACATATGACTCGAAATAAAGCCATGCTCTCAGACTTTATGGAGAAAGTTAGCCCAGAAGTTTCTTATGGGGATGGAAACATGGGAAGAACTCTGGGATATGGCAATATTAATCTTGGGAATGTCATCATTGAATCAGTAGCTCTAGTCTTAGGACTTAAACACAATCTGCTAAGTGTGAGTCAAATCTGTGACAGAGGTTATCATGTGGATTTCTTTGAAGAACACTGTGAAGTTGTAAGAAATTCTATAGGAAAAGTGGTTATGAAAGGTTACAAGCGTGGTAACATTTATGAAGCCAGACTTTCAACAAGTACTGATGGTTCTGCAATCTATCTGGTGAGTAGAGCATCAATTGAAGAAAACTGGAATTGGAACAAAACACTCTCTCATTTAAACTTCAACAACATAAATGAGCTTGTAAAGAAAGATATTATGAGAGGATTACCAAAATCAGTATTTGCTCCTGATGGCCTTTGTGATTCATGTCAAAAGGCAAAACAAAGAAAATCTTCTTTCAAGAGCAAAACTGAATCATCAATTCTTGAGCCTTATCACCTACTACATGTTGATCTATTTGGTCCAGTCAATGTCATGTCTATTGCTAAGAATAAATATGCTATGGTTATAGTAGATGAGTTCACAAGGTACACTTGGGTGTATTTCTTGCACAAGAAGAATGAAACTGTATTTACTCTAACTGATCATGCCAGACAGCTGGATAAGTTGGTCAAAGATTCTGTTAAAATTATAAGAAGTGATAATGGCACTAAATTTAAGAATTCGATCATGGAAGAGTTCCGCAAAGAGCATGGAATCAAACAGGAATTTTCTGCACCTGAAACTCCACAGCAAAATGGAGTTGTAGAAAGAAAGAACAGGACTCTCATTGAAGCTGCACGAACTATGCTTGATGAAGCAAAGCTGCCAACCTACTTTTGGGCTGAAGCTGTGCAGACTGCTTGTTTTACACAGAATGCAACACTTATAAACAAGCATGTAAAAACACCATATGAGATGGTGAAGAAAAAGAAGCCAAATCTGAAATACTTTCATATATTTTGGTTGCAAGTGTTTTGTTCTTAAGACTCATCCTGATCAGCTGTCAAAATTTGATCTAAAAGCTGATAAAGGAATTTTTGTTAGATATCCACTTTCCATAAAAGCCTTCAGAGTCTACAATTTAAGAACAGGAGTTGTTATGGAATCTATAAATGTATCTTTTGATGATAAGAAGATTACTGGACTTGAAGATTTCAATGATCACGATCATCTGAGATTTGAAAATGAAGACTTAAATTCTGATTCTGTAAATTCTGATGACTTAAACTCTGAACCTGTAAGTACTGATGTCATTGAATATGTGGTAACAACTCCAAAGGAAAATGCACCTGTCCAGGGGGAGCAAGCTGAAGATCCTTCCACATCTCAAGACTCTAAAGAAGCATCAGAACCTGATACTAGCTCTTCAAACTCTGATTCATCTAGATCTGATGAGTTAAATTCTGATAATTCTGGAAGCTCTGATACTTCAAATCCTGAAGGATCCAAGTCAAATTCTGAAGTCTCAGAGAGCATAACTACAAGGGGAGCATCAGAAAATGTTGATGGAGACAGCATGGATCATGGGCGAGGATACAGTTTTAGAAGTCAACTTCAATCTGCAAGGAAGTGTACCAAATCACATGTCAAGCATAAATGATCATCTAAATTAGGGTATTTTGATTCTGTAGGTTCCATTCGAAAGACCTGAGCGTTGAATTCGGTCTAAAGTTAACCTAGTGTTCCAGTCGATAAACCTCAGCAAAACAAGTACCCCTGACCATATCTTTTATGGTTCAGTAATATATATGAATGAACTGTTGATTTAAATTTAGTACTGGAACATAACGTTTTAAGTTATGAATCCCCTGTTGTTAAAAAAATGTTTTTTTTTAAATCATGTTTTGGGGAAAGTAATTTCTAAAAATGCCTATCTCTAAACCATGAATGATACTGGAAGAGATTTTGAAATATGTTGTGATAGAATTTTTTTTAAAAGAGATTAGATAATGGAGTTGTGTAAGAGGCCCGTTATTCGGTAACGGCCTAACGTGGTGGCGTAAGAGGGTAACTCGGTTGCACGCCCTATTTGAACCGATTAGTCCAACTTTGTGACAGCCTCAACCCCGGGGTCAGGAGTTGACGTCACTAATCACAATTACTAAAAATATAAACAACAGAATTATTATTAAAATATACTAACTTGACCCTGAACCAAGATCCGATCCAGGTTTAAGTATAATTCCGATTTTCACTATTACAAACTCTTTACTCAATATCTAAGACACACTAACTTTATTCAGCAACTCCTCAGACCTCATGGTCTGATACAAACTACCTCAGAGGAGCCAGGTCCAGAAGGGGCGGGAACATAGGTCGGTCTGACTGATCTTCTAGGCATCTGCGAAATATACATAACAGTTTGCAAGGGTGAGCATAATCGCTCAGCAGTACCAAATATGAATAACAGATTAAAACAATAATGTAACAATAATGGGAACACAGCTGTAATCATAATATCAATATTTCATAATGATAAGCAACATAACTGGATATCACTAATTAGCATGCTTTGCGAAAATAACATAGTAGTGTGTTGTGTAATACCAAAGTCCAATTTTTAGCATCCTAATCATTTTATAAAATCGCTAAGTATCAATCATTCATGCTCTTATATAATTCACAAATCCCAATCAGATACATAACGGATATGTGAAGACAGCTGATCAGGCTATCAACACCAGACGCCTCTAACTGCCATCCCATTTACCTGTTCCGGAACTCAGAGAGTAGCTAGGTCTCTGACCTGCTGGACTAATCGGTTTTATAATGCGCACAACCGAGTTAGCCTCTTACGCTACCTCAATAGGCCTACTCTGGCCCCAATGTATCCCATATCTGACCGTTTTATCCAGTTTTCAAAACACTTGTACCTATCTCATTTTCAAAATCATTTAATTAACCAGCACACATATAAAATCCGTTTCGCAAATCATTTCATTTAAGACAGGTACCTTTCGAAGTTATATTTCCCCAAAACAATTTGAAACAGTGAATTATAACTACAGGGGGATACGTAACTTAAAACGGTTCTGTTCCATTAAGAAAGTAAAACATTTAGCTATTCATATACATTGAACCATAAAAGAATGGTCGGGGTACTTGCCTTGCAACGCTTTACAAACCCTAAATAGCTTTCACGCTGGCTTCGATCCTGGAACAACTCGACTGGGATCTACAATTACAGAATACCCTAATTAGTTATACTGACATGCTTGATATCCTCAAATCCTAATAACCCCAAATCCGACAACCCGACTCGTATCATTATTATACATATAATCATGTAATTACATTTCTCGAACATAAATAGGGATAACACGTAAAACATAATTATGTACGATTACAAATATATTTTAGAAAATTTTGGCAGCACTTCTTTATTTATAAGACTACCCGTCGATTATAATCGACGTCAACAATTCCCAACAATCCACAACATTATTCCGTACAACCCAGTACCAATAAAAATTAGTTATTTAAATCCAAACATAATTTACATAATTATTTTATTTTATTTATTTATAGAATTTAGGACTCAGAACATCGTCATCACCGTCCACCGTCCGCTCGTAAAAGTCATTGCGGACGGCGGCAAAATTTCACGGGTACCCGATAAATTCTCGGGTTTCCAACGCAAAACTTCACCGATTAATTAAAAAAAATTCCCGCACATTCGATAATTTATATCACGAAATTACTCAAATAAAATCCGGCAGAAAATTAATTAAATAATATCAAATTAACCCAACAGCCACGCGCCACATGCGCAAACAGGGAAGAACAAACAGCAACACCGGCGAACCACAACCACAAACACCAACACACACCCGTCAATATACACACATAACACACACACACACACAGCATCCACACAGATATATATACATGAGTATATATATAACAAACCAAAGAAGGAACAAAGAATCGCCGGAAATTCGGCCGGAGAACTCATCGGAATAACCGAGAGCAACACGGCTGGAATCGACGGGAAAGAAAAAGAAACGAAGGAAACAGAGAAGAAAATGGAAGATGACCGAATAAAGAAGGGGAGAGAGAGAGAGGAGACTGTAGAGAGATCGAGATAGAGAGACAGGGACAAAGAGATGATGTTTTTTGGGAAATAAACTGCCTGCCTGCACGTGTCCTTCAAATGGGACGCGTGTTGATATTCTTTTATGAATTGTTAACACGTGTCCCTGAGTATTAAGGGTCAATTATTTAACCGAATTTTGAAATCAACGAGTCAGGGCACCTCGAAAACAATCTCATTAAATCCCGATAATACTTTTAAAGTATTGTAAATAGTCCGAGGTTTATAAAAATATATATTTTGAATTTTTAAACAATTTCTAAAACGCAACTGGTACCCATTTTTGACAAATAAACGAAACAACGGGCGGGTGAAATAATTCCCAAAATTTCCAAAAATAATTTTAAATTTCTCAGAATAATACAAACTTAATAAAATATAAACTTCATAATTTTTAAAGATTCCCATAATTAAATATTGATTTTAGCATTTAACACACTCAGAAAATCATTTAGAAATGAATAATTAACGAAATATTGATTTCTCAGTTTTATAAAATCCTAAAAATAATTATCGAAATTGTAAAATTAGAAAACCAATTTTAAAGACAACCCAAATATTTATGAAATTAAAATTACAATAAAATCACTTTTACAAGCGAAATAAAATCATATAACTTACCAATAAATCACATAATTCCAATCCCACATATCAACAAATCATAAATAATTAGATAATAATCAATAACCGCTGCCAAAATCAATACACACCTTTTATTTATTTACTTAAACTTTTATTACACTTCCAAGTATTAGAAATAAAATAAAAATACACGAGTCGTTATATCTTTTCCCCCTTAAAAAGATTATGTCCCCAGAATCTAAATCAACTAAACAAATGAGGATATTTATCAAGCATGTCTGACTCTAATTCCCAAGTAGACTCTTCTACTCGAGGTTTTCTCCACAGAACTTTTACTATAGGAATTGACTTATTCCTAAGGACTTGTTCCTTACGGTCTAGGATTTGAACCGGTTGTTCTACATAGGACAAATCTGGTTGAAGCTCAATCGGTTCATATTCTATGACTTGATTCGAATTAGGGACATAGGGTTTTAACATAGACGCGTGGAACACATTATGAATGTGCCACCACTGAGGTGGTAACGCTATCTCATAAGCGACTTTTCCCACTTTCTTCAAAACCTCAAAGGGTCCTATGAATCTAGGGCTAAGTTTACCCTTCTGACCAAATCGTACTAACCCTTTCCAAGGTGATACCCTTAGCAACACCAAAGCTCCTATCTCGAAGTCCATGTCTATTCTATGTAAATCTGTATATTTTTTTGTCTATCTTGAGCTGCTTCTAACCTTTTCCGAATCAACACTATGGCATCCTTAGTCTGCTGAACCAACTCAGGACCTAACACTTTCTTTTCTCCTACCTCATCCCAATACAATGGTGATCTGCACTTACACCCATACAAAGCTTCATAAGGTGGCATCCCAATACTGGCATGGTAACTGTTATTATACAAGAACTCAATCAAAGGTAGGTGCTCATCCCAATTACCTTTAAAATCTAGAACACAGACTCTCAACATATCCTCTATGGTCTGAATCGTTCTCTCACTTTGGCCATCCGTCTGAGGATGATAGGCGGTGCTCATATTCAATTTCGTTCCTAGGCACTCTTGGAATTTAGTCCAGAACCTGGAATTAAATCTCGGGTCTCGATCCGACACTATAGAAACAGGAACTCCATGTTTGGTAACTATCTCATCCAAGTATAACTTTCTAGCCTTTCCAATGAATACCTTTCATTAATCGGAAGGAAATGTGCCGACTTAGTTAATCTATCAAGGATTACCCAAATAGCATCATGATTCGTTCTCATCTTTGGCAATCCCACTACAAAATCCATAGCAATGTCTTCCCATTTCCATTGGCGAATCTCCAAAGGTTGTAACAATCCACTCGGTCGTTGATGCTCTGCTTTCACCGTTTGACACACGTGACACTTACTTACCCAATTGGAAATATCCTTCTTCATTCCTGGCCACCAAAATTTTTTCTTCAAATCCTGGTACATCTTGGTGCTACCAGGGTGAATAGAAAACCTAGAGTTATGAGCTTCCTCCATTACTTCATTCTTCAATTCTGTTACATTAGGAATCCAAACTCTGGACAAAAATCTATACAAGCCTTGACTATCTTTTTGAGTGTATAACTCTTCTCCTGTCAAAATATCCCACTCTTGCTCCCTAACTCCTTCTTGACATCTTTTAATCTTTTCCATTAATGCTGGCTGGAAAGTAATTTCATATAGTTGCTCCTGACTTTTGTCAGACACTCGAACTTTAATTTCCATTCTTTCCAAGTCTCGTGCCAATTCCTCCGCAATCTTAGCCATATTCAGCCTTTCTTTCCTACTCAGGACATCAGCCACTACATTGGCTTTATCTGGGTGATAGTTAATCGAACAATCATAGTCCCTAATCAACTCCAACCACCTTATCTGCCTCATGTTCAGATCTTTCTGCGTGAATATGTACTTCAGGCTCTTGTGGTCTGTATAAATGTCACATTTCTCGCCATACAAGTAGTGACTCCATAACTTTAAGGCAAATACTATAGCCGCCATTTCAAGGTCATGAATCGCATATTTCTGCTCGTGAGGCTTTAACTGTCTGGAGGCATACGCAATCACTTTGTCATGTTGCATTAACACACATCCCAATCCTTTCAAAGAAGCATCACTATAAATTACAAAGTTTCCCGTCTCATCTGGTAATGCTAACACTGGATCCATCACTAATCTTTGTTTTAACTCCTAGAAACTCTCTCCACTCTTCTCCGTCCAAATAACTTCTCATTCTTCCTGGTCAACTTGGTTAGTGGGGATGCAATCTTCGAGAAATCTTTCACAAACCTTCGATAGTATCCTGCTAATCCAAGAAAACTCCTGATTTCTGTTGGTGTCTTCGGTTGCTCCCATTTTGATACGGCTTCAATCTTTACCGGGTCTACTTTGATACCTTCTTTACTTATTATGTGACCAAGGAACTGTACTTCTGTCAGCCAAAACTCACACTTAGAAAACTTAGCATACAATTGCTTTTCTCTTAGCTTTTGAAGGGCAATCTACAGATGTACTACGTGATCTTCTGGATTCTTCGAATATATGAGGATGTCATCAATAAATACAATAACAAATTTATCCAAATATTCCTTATATACCCTATTCATCAAATCCATGAAAGCTGCTGGCGCATTCGTCAATCCAAACGACATCACTAGAAACTCATAATGGCCATACCTTGTTCGAAATGCAGTTTTGGGGATATCTTCTGGCTTTATCTTCAGTTGGTGGTAGCCAGATCTTAAATCAATCTTTGAGAAGTAACATGCGCCCTTAAGCTGATCAAACAAATCGTCGATTCGTGGCAATGGATACTTATTCTTTATTATCAACTTGTTCAATTCTCTATAATCAATGCACAATCTCATGCTTCCATCCTTTTTCTTCACAAATAACACTAGAGCACCCCACGGGGAAACACTGGGTCAAATAACTCCTTTATCCAATAGTTCCTGAAGTTGCTTAGCCAATTCTTTCATTTCCATCGGGGCCATTCTGTATGGAGCCTTAGAAACTGGTTCAGCTCCAGGTATCAAATCAATGGAAAACTCTATCTCACGATCAGGTGGCTATCCTGGTAATTCTTCTGGAAAAATGTCAGGAAATTCTCTTACTACAGGGATTTCATCCAATATAGGGGTTTCTTTCTTCGTATCCACTACATGAGCCAAGTACGCTTCACATCCTTGTCTCAACAATCTTCTTGCTTGCATCACTGAGAGAAACTTCCTATCTTGCCTCTGCCCTTGGTAACTGATCCTTCTATTATCTGAGGTGTACATAACAACTCTCTTTTTCTTACAATCAATATTTGCCCTATATCGAGACAACCAATCCATACCTAAAATAACATCAAAGTCTCTCAACTCGAAGGGTATTAAGTCAACAAGGAACATATACCCCGAAATCTCTAGGGAACAACTAGGACAAAATTGCTTTACAGGTACTTTATCTTTATTAGCCACTTCTATAGTTAAAGGTTCATCTAAGTCTTCTAACATCAATTACATTTTATTCGCACAATTCACAGATATAAAAGATTTGGACGCTCCCGAATCAAACAAAATGTTAACAGGTACGGAATTTAAAGTAAGCGTACCTGCAACCCCATCAGAATCATGAACTGGAGACTTCTGGGTCATCTTAAAAGTCCTAGCTCTCGTAGTACTGGTTGCTGGTCCTTGAGACACACTCCTTCCCGCATTACCTTGGGTCACTGACTTGCAATTCCTGGCTATGTGTCCCACTTTGCCGCAACTAAAATAAGTAATTCCTTGAATCTCAGACTTACATTCCGTGGAATAGTGACCTTTTTGTCCACACTTAAAACAGTTAACATTCTCTCGGCACTGTCCACAATGCCTTTTCCCACACGTCTTACAATCAACCACTGGCTTACTCATCCTCGTCGGGGTATAGTTAACTGATGTTGTACCGGGCTTAACTTGGGGAAAGTTCTGCCCTTTAAACTTTTTATTCTTATTCCTTCCAAACCAACGCTGAAACTTCCGATTCGCTATTCCTGATTCTGATCTAGCGGGTCCACTTTCAAATTTTCTTTTCTTCTCACCCTGCTCTTTTGCAGCTAATTTATGATCACTTTCTATCACCAGGGCAGCCTGAACTACTGAAGTATATGTCTTGAGTTGTAAGGCTACAACTCCACTCCTTATCTCTGGCTTCAACCCTTGTTGAAACCGCTTTGCTCGTTGGGTTTCTGAACTCACATATTCCGGTGCTATACGGGCCAACTCCATAAACTTTGCTTCATATTCCGTGACACTCCTATTTCCTTGTTTCAGCTCCAAAAATTCCATCTCCATTTGACTTTGGAGACAGGCTGGAAAGTATTTTTCCAAAAACAATTATGTGAACCTGGCCCGGGGAACTGGATCTTCTCCTTCTAGGGCTCGCGTAGATTCCCACCAATAATTCGAATCATTCCTCAAAAAATAACTAGCATAATCAGTCTTTAAAACCTCACTCACCTTAGTGAGCGCAAACGCTTTTTCCATTTCCTTTAACCATATTTTGGCAGCAACAGGATCTACCTCTCCTTCAAACTATGGGGGCTTCACTGCTTGAAAAGACTTAAAACTGACACCTTGATTTGCCCCTCTCATCTCATGCTGCTGTTGGATTTGTAGTTGCTGTTGTTGGATTTGCTGTTGTTGTTGCTGTATGAGCTGTTGTTGCTGTTGTTGTTATTGTTGTTGTTGCAATTGTTGCTGCTGTTGCTGGAATTGTTGCTGACGCAACAAGTTCATCAAATCACTCATGGAAGGATCCCTAGCAGATCCGTTATTGGGCTGAGAATTTCTCTTTGGTGGCATCTCCTGAAACATAATAGTCATATATAAGAAAATGGATTGCTCCAGCAGTTTATATTTATGCATAAGGAGAGCGTTGCCACTAAGACAATATTCTCATCCTCCATTATAATTGGATCCGTCCTGAGTGAATGATTATAATCTAAAAATGCCAGCAACAGAAACAACAATAATAATAACAACAATAATAGCAACGCATAATATATAAAAACTGAACAATAATATAAAGCAGCTGAACTACAGTAATCAACAGAATCCAACTAGTACAACTGAAAATCCAACTACAAAGAACCATCCGAATACACACCAAAATTGGCTGTCACAACAGCCTCGCCTACTACAACCTATCACAACATAATGTACATATACAAAGTAAACAACTGCAGAACTCCTGGAGGTCAACTCTGAGCTCTGCATCCCTCTACAACAGCTCTATCTAGCCACTACCACTGCCACCAATGGAACCTAGCTCAAACACTAGCCAGTTCACTAGGTCCTGATACAGCACAGCTCTGAACTTTGAGCTAATGAAATGGTCAACAGATCTAGCCCTCTCTACAGCCATCTGGGTCAATGCTCTCACACGGGCTTGCACCTCAAGGGAAGGGGCAGAAATACCCTCAAATGGTGCAATAGGTACCTGGTCCAACTGGGCAGCAAACTCTCGACTCTGATCTCTGATAAAGGAAGTATTCCCCGCCCTATGGACATGATAAGGGATTGGTGAAGCAGTACCACTAGGGGCCATAGGAGGTACCGGAGGTCTCATCATGGAAGAACTGGGACCGCAACCGGGAGGTAAATCCCTGACAGCAGACACAGACCTACGTACCCAACGGGGACGAGGACCAGATCCAGGGATGTCTCGAGGCACAAAAGAAGGAACTGGGGGAGGAGGCATAGGGGTCTCCTCGGTAACAGCATCAAGGGGTTTCTCCGAATCTGAGCTATCCGAATCAGAAGGATTCTCCCGAGATGGAGAGCTCGAAATCGCAATAGGCCACTGTCAACATAATAATATATAGACAAGACACAACCAGGTCAAGGCAATTCTATCAAAACATTTAATAAATGCCAGGGTAACGCCGTCGGAACCCTCGACTGACTCTAAAGGTCTGCTCCTCTATATGAGTTGCTGACTTACACTTAAAGACTCACATTATCACCTACTCGACACAATACCTAACCAGAATCAGGGACTTGAACCTGTAGCTCTGATACCAACTTTGACGGCCTCAACCCCGGGGTCAGGAGTTGACGTCACTAATTCAAATTACTAAAAATATAAACAACAGAATTATTATTAAAATATACTAACTTGACCCCGAACCAAGATCCGATCCAAGTTTAAGTATAATTCCGATTTTCACTATTACAAACTCTTTACTCAATATCTAAGGCACACTAACTTTATTCAGCAACTCCTCAGACCTCATGGTCTGATACAAACTACCTCAGAGAAGCCAGGTCCAGAAGGGGCGGGAACATAGGTCGGTCTGACTGATCTTCTAGGCATCTACGAAATATACATAACAGTTTGCAAGGGTGAGCATAATCGCTCAGCAGTACCAAATATGAATAACAGATTAAAACAGTAATGTAACAATAATGGGAACAGAGCTGTAATCATAATATCAACATTTCATAATGACAATCAACATAACTGGATATCACTAATTAGCATGCTTTGCGAAAACAACATAGTAGTGTGCTGTGTAATACCAGAGTCCAATTTTTAGCATGCTAATCATTTTATAAAATCGTTGTATCAATCATTCATGCTCTTATATAATTCACAAATCCCAATCAGATACATAGCGAATATGTGAAGACAAATGATCAGGCTATCAACACCAGACGGCTCTAACTGCCATCCCATTTACCTGTTCCGGAACTCAAAGACTAGCTAGATCTCTGACCTGCTGGACTAATCGGTTTTATAATGTGCACAACCGAGTTAGCCTCTTACGCCACCTCAATAGGCCTACTCTGGCCCCAATGTATCCCATATTTGACCATTTTATCCAGTTTTCAAAACACTTGTACCTATCTCATTTTCAAAATCATTTAATTAACCAGCACACATATCAAATCCGTTTCGCAAATCATTTCATTTGAGACAGGTACCTTTCGAAGTTACTTTTCCCCAAAACAATTTGAAACAGTGAATTATAACTACAGGGGATACGTAACTTAAAACGTTTATGTTCCATTACGAAAGTAAAACATTTAGCTATTCATATACACTGAACCATAAAAGAATGGTCGGGGTACTTGCCTTGCAACGCTTTACAAACCCTAAATAGCTTTCACGCTGACTTCGATCCTGAAATAACTCGACTGGGATCTACCATTACAGAATACCCTAATTAGTTATACCGACATGCTTGATATCCTCAAATCCTAATAACTCCAAATCCGACAACCCGACTCGTATCATTATTATACATATAATCATGTAATTACATTTCTCGAAAATAAATAGGGATAACACGTAAAACATAATTATGTACGATTACAAATATATTTTAGAAAATTTTGGCAGCACTTCTTTATATTTAAAACTACTCGTCGATTATAATCGACGTCAACAATTCCCAACAATCCACAACATTATTACGTACAACCCAATACCAATCAAAATTAGTTATTTAAATCCAAACATAATTTGCATAATTATTTTATTTTATTTATTTATAGAATTTAGGACTCAGAACATCGTCATCACCGTCCACCGTCCGCTCGTAAAAGTCATTGCGGACGGCGGCAAAATTTCACGGGTACCCGATAAATTCTCGGGTTTCCAACGCGAAACTTCACAGATTAATTAAAAAGAATTTTCCGCACATTCGATAATTTATATCACGAAATTACTCAAATAAAATCCTGCAGAAAATTAATTAAATAATGTCAAATTAACCGAACAGCCACGCGCCACACGCGCAAACAGGTAAGAACAAACAGCAACACCGGCGAACCACCGCCACAAACACCAACACACACCCGTCAATATATACACACAACACACACACACACACACAGCATCCACATAGATATATATACAGGAGTATATATATAAAATTCCAAACAAGGAACAAAGAATCACCGGAAATTCGGTCAGAGAACTCACCGGAATATCCGAGAGCAACACGGCTGGAATCGACGGGAAAGAAAAAGAAACGAAGGAAACAGAGAAGAAAATGGAAGATGACCGAATAAAGAATGGGAGTGAGAGAGGAGACTGTAGAGAGATCGAGATAGAGAGACAGGGATAAAGAGATGATGTTTTTTGGGAAATAAACTGCCTGCCTGCACGTGTCCTTCAAATGGGACGCGTGTTGATATTCTTTTATGAATTGTTAACACGTGTCCCTGAGTATTAGGGGTCAATTATTTAACCGAATTTTGAAATCAACGAGTCAGGGCACCTCGAAAACAATCTCATTAAATCCCGATAATACTTTTAAAGTATTGTAAATAGTCCGAGGTTTATAAAAATATATATTTTGAAATTTTTAAACAATTTCTAAAATGCAACTGGTACCCGTTTTTAACAAATAAACGAAATAACGGGCTGGTGAAATAATTCCCAAAATTTCCAAAAATAATTTTAAATTTCTCAGAATAATACAAACTTAATAAAATATAAAATTCATAATTTTTAAAGATTCCCATAATTAAATATTGATTTTAGCATTTAACACACTCAGAAAATCATTTAGAAATGAATAATTAACGAAATATTGATTTCTCAGTTTTATAAAATCCTAAAAATAATTATCGAAATTGTAAAATTAGAAAACCAATTTTAAAGACAACCCAAATTTTTATGAAATTAAAATTACAATAAAATCACTTTTACAAGCGAAATAAAATCATATAACTTACCAATAAATAACATAATTCCAATCCTACATATCAACAAATCATAAATAATTAGATAACAATCAATAACCGCTGCCAAAATCAATACACACCTTTTATTTATTTACTTAAAATTTTATTACACTTCCAAGTATTAGAAATAAAATAAAAATACACGAGTCGTTATATCATTTCCCCTTAAAAAGATTCTGTCCCCAGAATCTAAATCAACTAAACAAATGAGGATATTTATCAAGCATGTCTGACTCTAATTCCCAAGTAGACTCTTCTACTCGAGGATTTCTCCACAGAACTTTCACTATAGGAATTGACTTATTCCTAAGGACTTGTTCCTTACGGTCTAGGATTTGAACCGGTTGTTCTACATAGGACAAATCTGGTTAAAGCTCAATTGGTTTGTATTCTATGACTTGATTCGAATTAGGGACATAGGGCTTCAACATTGACACGTGGAACACATTATGAATGTGCTGCCACTGAGGTGGTAACGCTATCTCATAAGCGACCTTTCCCACTTTCTTCAAAACTTCAAAGGGTCCTATGAATCTAGGGCTAAGTTTACCCTTCTGACTAAATCGTACTAACCCTTTCCAAGGTGATACCGTTAGCAACACCAAAGCTCCTATCTCGAAGTCCATGTCTTTTCTATGTAAATCTGCATATTTTCTTTGTCTATCTTGAGCTACTTCTAACCTTTTCCGAATCAACACTATGGCATTCTTAGTCTGCTGAACCAACTCAGGACCTAACACTTTCTTTTCTCCTACCTCATCCCAATACAACGGTGATCTGCACTTACGCCCATACAAAGCTTCATAAGGTGGCATCCCAATACTGGCATGGTAACTGTTATTATACGAGAACTCAATTAAAGGTAGGTGCTCATCCCAATTACCTTTAAAATCTAGAACACAGACTCTCAACATATCCTCTATGGTCTGAATCGTTCTCTCACTTTGACCATCTGTCTGAGGATGATAGGCGGTGCTCATATTCAATTTCTTTCCTAGGCACTCTTGGAATTTAGTCCAGAACCTGGAATTAAATCTCGGGTCTCGATCCGACACTATAGAAACAGGAACTCCATGTTTGGTAACTATCTCATCCAAGTATAACTTTACTAGCCTTTCCAATGAATACCTTTCATTAATCGGAAGGAAATGCGCTGACTTAGTTAATCTATCAATGATTACCCAAATAGCATCATGATTCATTCTCGTCTTTGGCAATCCCACTACAAAATCTATAGCAATGTCTTCCCATTTCCATTGGGGAATCTCCAAAGGTTGTAACAATCCACTCGGTTGTTGATGCTCTGCTTTCACCGTTTGACACACGTGACACTTACTTACCCAATTGGCAATATCCTTCTTCATTCCTGGCCACCAAAAATTTTTCTTCAAATCCTGGTACATCTTGGTGCTACCAGGGTGAATAGAAAACCTAGAGTTATGAGCTTCCTGCATTACTTCATTCTTCAATTCCGTTACATTAGGAATCCAAACTCTGGACAAAAATCTATACAAACCTTGACTATCTTTTTGAGTGTATAACTCTTCTCCTGTCAAAGTATCCCACTCTTGCTCCCTAACTCCTTCTTGACATCTTCAAATCTTTTCCATTAATGCTGGCTGGAAAGTAATTTCATATAGCTTCTCCTAACTTTTGTTAGACACTCGAACTTCAATTTCCATTCTTTCCAAGTCTCGTGCCAATTCCTCCACAATCTTAGCCATATTCAGCCTTTCTTTCCTACTCAGGGCATCAGCCACTATATTGGCTTTACCTGGGTGATAGTTAATCGAACAATCATAGTCCCTAATCAACGCCAACCACCTTCTCTGCCTCATGTTCAGATCTTTCTGCGTGAATATGTACTTCAGGCTCTTATGGTCTGTATAAATGTCACATTTCTTGCCATACAAGTAGTGACACCATAACTTTAAGGCAAATACTATAGCCGCCATTTCAAGGTCATGAACCGGATATTTCTGCTCGTGAGGCGTTAACTGTCTGGAGGCATACGCAATCACTTTGTCATGTTGCATTAATACACATCCCAATCCTTTCAAAGAAGAATCACTATAAATTACAAAGTTTCCCGTCTCATCTGGTAATGCTAACACTGGATCCATCACTAATCTTCGTTTTAACTCCTGGAAACTCTCTTCACTCTTCTCCGTCCAAACAACTTCTCATTCTTCTTGGTCAACTTGGTTAGTGGGGATGCAATCTTCGAGAAATCTTTCACAAACCTTCGATAGTATCCTGCTAATCCAAGAAAACTCCTTATTTCTGTTGGTGTCTTCGGTTGCTCCCATTTTGATACGGCTTCAATCTTTACCGGGTCTACTTTGATACCTTCTTTACTTATTACGTGACCAAGGAACTGTACTTCCGTCAGCCAAAACTCACACTTAGAAAACTTAGCATACAATTGCTTTTCTCTTAGCTTTTGAAGGGCAATCTGCAGATGTACTGCGTGATCTTCTGGATTCTTCGAATATATGAGGATGTCATCAATAAATACAATAACAAATTTATCCAAATATTCCTTATATACCCTATTCATCAAATTCATGAAAGCTGCTGCGCATTCGTCAATCCAAACGACATCACTAGAAACTCATAATGGCCATACCTTGTTCGAAATGCAGTTTTGGGGATATCTTCCGGCTTTATCTTCAGTTGGTGGTAGCCAGATCTTAAATCAATCTTTGAGAAGTAACATGCGCCCTTAAGCTGATCAAACAAATCGTCGATTCGTGGCAATGGATACTTATTCTTTATTGTCAACTTGTTCAATTCTCTATAATCAATGCACAATCTCATGCTTCCATCCTTTTTCTTCACAAATAACACTGGAGCACCCCACGGGGAAACACTGGGTCGAATAACTCCTTTATCCAATAGTTCCTGAAGTTGCTTAGCCAATTCTTTCATTTCCATCGGGGCCATTCTGTATGGAGCCTTAGAAACTGGTTTAGCTCCAGGTTTCAAATCAATGGAAAACTCTATCTCACGATCAGGTGGCAATCCTGGTAATTCTTCTGGAAAAATGTCAGGAAATTCTCTTACTACAGGGATTTCATCCAATATAGGGGTTTCTTTCTTCGTATCCACTACATGAGCCAAGTACGCTTCACATCCTTGTCTCAACAATCTTCTTGCTTGCATCACTGAGAGAAACTTCCTATCTTGCCTCTGCCCTTGGTAACTGATCCTTCTATTATCTGAGGTGTACATAACAACTCTCTTTTTCTTACAATCAATATTTTCCCTATATCGAGACAACCAATCCATACCTAAAATAACATCAAAGTCTCCCAACTCGAAAGGTATTAAGTCAACAAGGAACATATACCCCGAAATCTCTAGGGAACAACTAGGACAAAATTGCTTTACAGGTACTTTATCTTTATTAGCCACTTCTATAGTTAAAGGTTCATCTAAGTCTTCTAACATCAATTGCATTTTATTCACACAATTCACAGATATAAAAGATTTGGACGCTCCCGAATCAAACAAAACGTTAACAGGTACGGAATTTAAAGTAAGCGTACCTGCAACCCCATCAGAATCATGAACTGGAGACTTCTAGGTCATCTTAAAAGTCCTAGCTCTCGCAGTACTGGTTGCTGGTCCTTGAGACACACTCCTTCCCGCATTACCTTGGGTCACTGACTTGCAATTCTTGGCTATGTGTCCCACTTAGCCGCAACTAAAACAAGTAATTCCTTGAATCTCAGACTTATATTTCGTGGAATAGAGACCTTTCTTTCCATACTTAAAACAGTTAACATTCTCTCGGCACTGTCCACTATACTTTTTCCCACACATCTTACAATCAACCACTGGCTTACTCATCCTCGTCGGGGTAGAGTTAACTGATGTTGTACCGGGCTTAACTTGGGGAAAGTTCTGCCCTTTAAACTTTTTATTTTTATTCCTTCCAAACCAACGCTGAAACTTCTGATTCGCTATTCCTGATTCTGATCTAGCGGGTCCACTTTCAAATTTTCTTTTCTTCTCACCTTGCTCTTTTGAAGCTAATTTCTGATCACTTTCTATCACCAGGGCAGCCTGAACTACTGAAGTATATGTCTTGAGTTGTAAGGCTACAACTGCACTCCTTATTTCTGGCTTCAACCCTTGTTGAAACCGCTTCGCTCGTTGGGCTTCTGAACTCACATATTCCGGTGCTATACGGGCCAACTCCCTAAACTTCGCTTCATATTCCATGACACTCCTATTTCCTTGTTTCAGCTCCAAAAATTCCATCTCCATTTGACTTTGGAGACAGGCTGGAAAGTATTTTTCCAAAAACAATTCTGTGAATCTGGCCCAGGGAACTGGACCTTCTCCTTCTAGGGCTCGCGTAGATTCCCACCAATAATTCGAATCATTCCTCAGAAAATAACTAGCATAATCAGTCTTTAAATCCTCACTCACCTTAGTGAGCGCAAACGCTTTTTCCATTTCCTTTAACCATATTTTGGCAGCAACAGGATCTACCTCTCCTTTAAACTCTGGGGGCTTCACTGCTTGAAAAGACTTAAAACTGACACCTTGATTTGCCCCTCTCATCTCATGCTGCTGTTGGATTTGTAGTTGCTGTTGTTGGATTTGCTGTTGTTGCTGCTGTATGAGCTGTTGTTGCTGTTGTTGTTGTTGCAATTGTTGCTGCTGTTGCTGGAATTGTTGTTTCTGTTGGGACAGCTGTACAGTCTGCTGATGCAACAAGTTCATCAAATCACTCATGGAAGGATCCCCAGCAGATCCATTATTGGGCTGAGAATTTCTCTTTGGTGGCATCTCCTGAAACATAATAGTCATATATAAGAAAATGGATTGCTCCAGCAGTTTATATTTATGCATCAGGAGAGCGTTGCCACTAAGACAATATTCTCATCCCCAATTATAATTGGATCCGTCCTGAGTGAATGATTATAATCTAAAAATGCCAGCAACAGAAACAACAATAATAATAACAACAATAATAGCAACGCACAATATATAAAAACTGAACAATAATATAAAGCAGCTGAACTACAGTAATCAACAGAATCCAACTAGTACAGCTGAAAATCCAACTACAAAGAACCATCCGAATACACACCAAAATTGGCTATCACAACAGCCTCGCCTACTACAACCTATCACAACATAATGTACATATACAAAGTAAACAACTGCAGAACTCCTGGAGGTCAACTCTGAGCTCTGCATCCCTCTACAACAGCTCTGTCTAGCCACTACCACTGCCACCAATGGAACCTAGCTCAAACACTAGCCAGTTCACTAGGTCCTGATACTGCACAGCTCTGAACTCTGAGCTAATGAAACGGTGAACAGATCTTGCCCTCTCTACAGCCATCTGGGTCAATGCTCTAACACGGGCTCGCACCTCAGGGGAAGGGGCAGAAATACCCTGAAATGGTGCAATAGGTACCTGGTCCAACTGGGTAGTAAACTCTGGACTCTGATCTCTGATAAAGGAAGTATTCACCGCCCTATGGACATGATAAGGGATCCGTGAAGCAGTACCACTAGGGGCCACAGGAGGTACCGGAGGTCTCATCATGGAAGAACTGGGACCGCAACCGGGAGGGAAATCCCTGACAGCAGACACAGACCTACGTACCCAACGGGGACGAGGACCAGATCCAGGGATGTCTCGAGGCACAAAAGAAGGAACTGGGCGAGGAGGCATAGGGGTCTCCTCGGTAACAACATCAAGGGGTTTCTCCGAATATGAGTTATCCGAATCAGAAGGATTCTCCCGAGATAGAGAGCTCGAAATCGCAATAGGTCACTGTCAACATAATAATATATAGACAAGACACAACCAGGTCAAGGCAATTCTATCAAAACATTTAATAGATGCCAGGGTAACGCCGTCAGAACCCTCGACTGACTCTAAAGGTCTGCTCCTCTATATGAGTTGCTGACTTACACTTAAAGACTCACATTATCACCTACTCGACACAATCCCTAACCTGAATCAGGTACTTGAACCTGTAGCTCTGATACCAACTGTGATGGCCTCAACCCCGGGGTCAGGATTTGACGTCACTAATCACAACTACTAAAAATATAAACAACAGAATTATTATTAAAATATTCTAACTTGACCCCGAACCAAGATCCGATCCAAGTTCAAGTATAATTCTGGTTTTCACTATTACAAACTCTTTACTCAATATCTAAGACACACTAACTTTATTCAGCAACTCCTCAGACCTCATGGTCTGATACAAACTACCTCAGAGGAGCCAGGTCCAGAAGGGGTGGGAACATAGGTCGGTCTGACTGATCTTCTAGGCATCTGCGAAATATACATAACAGTTTACAAGGGTGAGCATAATCGCTCAGTAGTACCAAATATGAATAACAGATTAAAACAGTAATGTAACAATAATGGGAACAGAGCTGTAATCATAATATCAACATTTTGTAATGACAATCAACATAACTGGATATCACTAATTAGCATGCTTTGCGAAAACAACATAGTAGTGTGCTGTGTAATACCAGAGTCCAATTTTTAGCATGCTAATCATTTTATAAAATCGCTGTATCCATCATTCATGCTCTTATATAATTCACAAATCCCAATCAGATACATAGCGGATATGTTAAGACAGTTGATCAGGCTATAAACACCAGACGGCTCTAACTGCCATCCCATTTACCTGTTCCGGAACTCAGAGACTAGCTAGGTCTCTGACCTGCTGGACTAATCGGTTTTATAATACGCGCAACCGACTTAGCCTCTTATGCCACCTCAATAGGCCTACTCTGGCCCCAATGTATCCCATATCTGACCGTTTTATCCAGTTTTCAAAACACTTGTACCTATCTCATTTTCAAAATCATTTAATTAACCAGCACACATATAAAATCCGTTTCACAAATCATTTCATTTGAGACAGGTACCTTTCGAAGTTACTTTTCCCCAAAACAATTTGAAACAGTGAATTATAACTATAGGGGGATACGTAACTTAAAACGTTTCTGTTCCATTACGAAAGTAAAACATTTAGCTATTGATATACACTGAACCATAAAAGAATGGTCGGGGTACTTTCCTTGCAACGCTTTACAAACCCTAAATAGCTTTCACGCTGACTTCGATCCTGGAACAACTCGACTGGGATCTACAATTACAGAATACCCTAATTAGTTATACCGACATGCTTGATATCCTCAAATCCTAATAACCCCAAATCCGACAACCCGACTTGTATCATTATTATACATATAATCATGTAATTACATTTCTCGAACATAAATAGGGATAACACGTAAAACATAATTATGTACGATTACAAATATATTTTTGAAAATTTTGGCAGCACTTCTTTATTTATAAGACTACCCGTCGATTATAATCGACGTCAACAATTCCTAACAATCCACAACATTATTCCGTACAACCCAATACCAATCAAAATTAGTTATTTAAATCCAAACATAATTTACATAATTATTTTATTTTATTTATTTATAGAATTTAGGACTCAGAACATCGTCATCACCGTCCACCAAACGCTCGTAAAAGTTATTGCGGACGGCGGCAAAATTTCACAGGTACCCGATAAATTCTCGGGTTTCCAACGCGAAACTTCACCGATTAATTAAAAAAAAATTCCCGCACATTCGATAATTTATATCACGAAATTACTCAAATAAAATCTTGCAGAAAATTAATTAAATAATGTCAAATTAACCCAACAGCCACGCGCCACACGCACAAACAGGGAAGAACAAACAGCAACACCGGCGAACCACCGCCACAAACACCAACACACACGTGTCAATATACACACACAACACACACACACAACATCCACACAGATATATATACAGAAGTATATATATAAAAAACCAAATAAGGAACAAAAAATCGCCGGAAATTCGGCCGGAGAACTCCCCGGAATAACCGAGAGCAACACGTCTGGAATCAACGGGAAAGAAAAAGAAACGAAGGAAACAGAGAAGAAAATGGAAGATGACCGAATAAAGAAAGGGAGAGAGAGAGGAGACTGTAGAGAGATCGAGATAGAGAGACAGGGACAAAGAGATGATGTTTTTTGGGAAATAAACTGCCTGCCTGCACGTGTCCTTCAAATGGGACGCGTGTTGATATTCTTTTATGAATTGTTAACACGTGTCCCTGAGTATTAGGGGTCAATTATTTAACCGAATTTTGAAATCAACGAGTCAGGGCACCTCAAAAACAATCTCATTAAATCCCGATAATACTTTTAAAGTATTGTAAATAGTCCGAGGTTTATAAAAATATATATTTTGAAATTTTTAAACAATTTTTAAAACGCAACTAGTACCCGTTTTTAACAAATAAATGAAACAACGGGCGGGTGGAATAATTCCCAAATTTTCCAAAAATAATTTTAAATTTCTCAGAATAATACAAACTTAATAAAATATAAACTTCATAATTTTTAAAGATTCCCATAATTAAATATTGATTTTAGCATTTAACACACTCAGAAAATCATTTAGAAATGAATAATTAACGAAATATTGATTTCTCAGTTTTATAAAATCCTAAAAATAATTATCGAAATTGTAAAATTAGAAAACCAATTTTAAAGACAACCCAAATTTTATGAAATTAAAATTCCAATAAAATCACATTTACAAGTGAAATAAAATCATATAACTTACCAATAAATCACATAATTCCAATCCCACATATCAACAAATCATAAATAATTAGATAACAATCAATAACCGCTGCTAAAATCAATACACATCTTTTATTTATTTACTTAAACTTTTATTACACTTCCAAGTATTAGAAATAAAATAAAAATACACGAGTCGTTATAAACTTGATAAGGACTAACTAGTCTATGAGTTCCGGAACATGTATTGTGGGATGGCAGGTAGAGCCATCCGGTGTTAATAGACTAATCAGCTATTTTCACCATTGAACATCCAATGTATCTGGTTATGTTTTTTGTGGTCCCCGTAGTGGAAAAAATGGTTTTGACAGATGATTTGGAAATGAAAATAACATGCTAAAATTGGACTCTGATATTTACACAACACATAATTCATATTACATTTTACAGAGCATGCTAGATTATTGATATCCAGTTTTACTTGTTTTCATGAATAATTTTATGATTTATGTTCCTATAACTATTTAGCATAATGTTTTATATTTTATTATTCATATATTGGTACTGTTAAGCAATTGATTGTTTACCCTTGCAAATTGTTTATATATATATCGTAGATGCCTAGGAGACCTATCCGTCATAGCCAGGGCAGAGTTCCCATTCCTCTTCTATCAGAATCTTATGAGGTAGTTTATGTCAGACCAGATGTAGGTCTGTTGAGTTGCTGTAATAAGATAATTGTGTCAGACTTATTTAAACAATTTGGCGTTGTATTAATTGAGTAGCCTAAATCATACTTAAACCTGGTAAAGATCTTGGTAAGGGGCTCGTGATGCTGTAATAATAATAAGTTGGATTGTATTATATTTATGGTTTACTCTTGTTCATGACATCAACTCTTGACCCCGGGGTTGAGGCCGTCACAGGTTGGTATCAGAGATGCAGGTTTAAGTCCCTGATTTAGGTTAGGAGTAGAGTAAAAAAGGTGTAGAGAACTTTATATAAAAGTGTAGGTAGTAATTCATATAGAGGAGCGAGTCTAAGAGTCCAGTCGAGGGTTTCGAAGGTGATGGTCCTGGCATCTAATGATGTTTTAATAGAACTGTCCTAACCTTTTATTGTGTCTTCTCTGTATATATATATATTATTGACAGCGTCCGATAGAGATTTCTAGTTCTCCCTCTCGAGAGAACGAGTCTGGCCATGAGAGTTCAGATTCTGAGCGAACCCTTGATGTTTTGACTGAGGAGGCACCAGTGCCACCCCCACCTGTTATTTATTTCATGCCTAGTGATATTGCTTGACCGAGTGTGCGCCCTCGATGGGTTCAGAGACCAGTATCTACCATCTGAGACTTTTCACCAGGTTATGGACCTAGGGATGCTTTTTCCCGACATCTTGTGCCACCTCCTCCTGCTTCAGGCACTTCATCCCCAATTCCCTATCATATGCACTAGGCAGTTAATAGGGCCTTGATCAGGGAGCAGAGTCCCGAGTTAGGTGTGCACTTAGACCGTGTGACTATTGGTCCTTTCCAGGGAGTATCTGCACCTTCGCCAGACATCCATGCTAGGGTGAGAGCCCTTACACGGTCAGCCATTGATAGAGCTAGGTATATTGAGCCCTATATCAGTCTGGAAACCAGGGCGATGCATTACCAGGCTTTTGTAGATTGGTTAGTGTTCGAGCTTTATGTGATTGGAGGTAGTGGTGAGATAGTTGATTTCAGAGTTGCTAGTTGTCAGAACTCGGACATTTGTGTCCTTTAAAGTTCTGTAGTGTAGTTTCATTAGTATATTATGATGTACTATTTGGAGGCTGCTATGACAGCCAAATTTTGATGTGTATTCAGCTCGTGTTGTAATTTATGTATGGCAGTTGTTGTAGTTAGATATTTAGAACTCTTGTTGTATCGTATTTTGTTTATATAAATGATGTTGTTTAGTTTTCTTTAAAAAAAATCTTGGCATTGTTATTATTGTTGTTACTGTTATTCGGTGAGTTCATATGTATAGATAGTAGTCAGCGGCTGCTATGACAGCCAAATCTCGTAGTGTATGTAGATCAGTATTGTTGTTTATATCTTGAACCCTTACATACATTTCTTGAGACACATTTTGTTTCCAGAATAATTGTTTACCATCTAATAAGTTGCTTGTTTTCCTGTAAGAAAATCAAAACTTGAAGTAAGTAACTCAAGGTTGTGTTGATTCATCATGATCCAGATTCTCCTCCCTATCTATAAATTTTCTATTTGGACAGTGTTTCTTACCTCAGTTTTTCTATCGGATGATTGGGGCAAACAATGCATATGGTTTGACTATTTATCTGTATGACAAAAGGTCTGGTGGGATGCCACCAAATTATGTGTTATAAATTATACGGTACTAAGACTGGGTTATGTACTTGTATGGTTGCTCTCAGTCATATCTATATCTTCTTCACCTTTTCTTCCTCTATAATTGATACCTTGATTTCGAGATTCCATTTGATATTCCATGACAATAAATCTCTTCAATAACCTCTGCAGTTAGAGAGTCCTGGTTATTGAAGGTAAATAAAAGTTGATTGTGGGAAGGAATAAAAGCTCTATATCAGTTTGCTATTTCAGAAATGAAGATAGCAGAAAGGATTCAGGATCCAATGGCGAAGGTTGCAGCTTTAGGACGGTTAATTCAGTGGATGGCAAGTCACTTGCAGGTATTAGGAAATCGCCTTTAAAAGAATGGTTGGTTAAAACTTGGACTAGTGTGCCTAGTAGGGTCTCGATTTCCTTAAGTTTGACTTAGTTTTCCATCTTGTTTTATATAATTGGTGGCTGATACAGTCGTCCAAGTTTTGTTGTATATCAGATTAGTTTAGCTGTTGTATTTGAGTGATGGTGGGAAGTTAATCAGTTATTGTTGTATTGAGGAGCCATGCTACGGTGTTTAATGTCTTCATATTTCATTTTTCTCTGCACTGTTGTTATTTCTACAGTTGTTGTTATTGCTAGTGTTGTTAAACTAGGTATCTTTTATAAATGGACCCCCATGAAAAAGACATGGGTATTTTGATTAGGCAGCATTTTCCTGATACAGGTGCACCGTTTAAACAGTGATATTTTCTGTCATATATTCTTTGTTATATTTTTAAATAAATCCCCTGCTATATTTTAATAAAATTCCCCCAAGAAAGTTACCAGTCTAAAGGAAATAGTAGTAGTTTTGCTGAGGGTCCAGCAATAAACGAAATTCTAGATTTGTTGTACCGACAGCAGCAACAACAACAGCAATTAATCCAACAGATTCAGCAGCAACAACTACGGATGCAACAGTAACATCAAGGAGTGAACCAAACTGTTAATCTTAAATCCTTACATAATGTCAAACCTCCCGAGTTTAAGGGTGAGCCTGATCCAGTAGCTGCTGGAACATGGTTAAGAGATATGGAGAAAGCTTTCAACCTCGTCCAAGTGAGTGATAATTTTAAGACCGATTATGCAAGCTATTCTTGAAAAATAAAGCAGACTACCGGGGGGGTTCAACCAGGGCATTATAAGGAGAAAGTCATGTCCCATGGGCTAGATTTACCGAGTTGTTTTAAAAAAAATATTTTCCTGACTGTATGCGAAATCAAATGGAGATTGAGTTCTTAGAATTGAAGTAAGGCGATAGAAGTCTATCGAAGTGTGAGGCTAAATTTATAGAGATAGCTAGATTGCGCCAGACTATGTAAACTCCAAAGCTCAGAAAACAAAGAGGTTTCAACAGAGATTGAAACTAGAAATTTGAAGCGGAGTTGTAATTGTATAACTAAAGACCTACACCTTGGTAGTTCAAGCATCCATGGAAATAGAGAGTAATCAAAAGTTAGCCTCTAGATAAAAAGAAGATAAGAGCGGAAAATGGATGATGTGGAAGAAACACTAGGTTCAGAAGGATCTGGTCAAAAGTTTCAGAAATTTTTTGGAAGGATTAAGGATAGGGACTTTGAAGACAAAGTTTTTCTCAAAGCCGGCCTGGTAACATCTCAGTCAGTTCTAATCAAGTCAAGTCGATCAGGTCACCTATATCGGAGTGTAAGCAATGTGGTAAAAGGCATGGTGGAGTGTGAAAAGTGAATATTGAATGTTTCATGTGCGAACAGAAATGAAACTATGCAAGGAAGTGTAGGGTGGAAACTCCCAGAGTCACCTATTATAATTGTGGCAAGGTAGGACATCTTGCTCAGAACTGTAGGAGTATTCTCAAGCTAGTATGGGAGGTAGTTCATCTAAAGGGCTGGCATCTAGTACACTCAAGCCTAGGACCTTTAAGATAATAAAGGCAACTGCTCAAGATTTTGACGTGGTAGCAGGGAAAGCAGATTTGAATGTTACGGAAGCTAATATTAAAGAAAGTTTTCAAGGATAGCAGCGAGATAAGAAGTTCTTTCAATCATGTGAGCAAAGGAGTTATTAAGACAAGAATATAAGGTGTATTTAACTCAGATAGTGGATCTTAAGAAGGAAGCACCTAAGTTGAAAGAAATTTCGGTAGTAAATTTAAACCCCATAAATCTTTCCAGAGAAATTACCAAAATTACCTGATCATGAGATAGAGTTTCTTATTTGTTTAATACCCGGAGCCGAACCAGTTTCAAAGGCTCCGTATCGTACGACCCCGATAGGAACCAAGTAATTAGCCATGCCATTCTAGGAATTATTGGATATAGGGGTGATTAGACCAGATGTATTCTTGTGGGATGCACCAGACTTGTTTATGGAGAATACATATGAAAGTATGAGGCTTTCTACTGATTATCAGAAGTTTAATCAGTTGATGATTAGGGATAAGAACCCCTACCTAGAATTGATTACTTATGTGATCTAATGATATGAGCGTATTGTTTCTCGAAGGTTAACTTAAGACAGGCTACCATCAGTTAAGGATGAAATTGTGCTAGAAGACCATAATTTCAAATTTTCTATCCATCCGAGAAGCACTAGGATGTACCGGGATTTGAAGCAGAACTTTGGTGATCAGGAATGAACAAGTGAATAGCCGATTGGGTGAATAAATATCACACATGCCAAACGGTAAAAGTGGAATATCAAAGACCAAGTGGATTGTTACAACCCTTATAGATTCCATTATGGGAATGGGAATAAATTTTGATGGATTTTGTAGTAGGGCTACCAATGATGAAACCGAATTATGATGCTATTTGGGTAACTGTTGATAGGTTGATAGAGTGTGCATATTTCCTCCCAATTAACGAAAGATATCCTTTGGATAAGCTAGTGAAGTTGTACTTGCATGAATTTGTGACCAAATATTGAGTTCGTGTATTGATTGTATCTGACCAAGATCCAAGGTTCCATTCAAGATTCTTGGACGAAGTTTCAGGAATGTTTGTGGACTAAGTTGAAAATGAGTACCGCTTATCATCCTTAGACGGATGGTCAAAGTGAAAGAATGATTCAGACAATAAAAGATCTGTTGAGAATATGTGCTTTGGATTTAAAGAAAACTGGGATGATCCCCTTCCATTGATTAGGTTTTCCTATAATAATAGTTATTACGCCATATAAGAATGCCACCTTACAAATCCTTGTATAGACATAAGTGTAGATCCCCACTTTACTGGGATGAAGTGGGGGAAAAGAAGTTGTTAGGTCCTGCATTAGTTCAGCAAACTAAGGACGTAGTGGTGTTAATTTGGAAAAGATTAGAAGCAGCTCAAGGTATACAAAGAAAGAACGCGGATTTATATTATAAGGATATGGATAAATAAATGGATCGTTGATATTGTTAAAAGTTTCACCTTGAAAGAGATTGGTTAGGTCTGGACATAAAGGTAAACTGAGTCCTAGGTAAATTAGACTGTTTGAGGTAAGAGGGAAATTTAGTAAAGTTGTCTATGAGTTAGCACTGTCGCCGCAGCTGCACCATATCCATAGCATGTTCCTCATATCTGTGCTGAAGCAGTATATCCATAATTCGAATCAAGTCATTGAATATGATCCAATTGAGCTTCAGCCAGCTTTGTCCTACGTCGAGCGACTAATCCAGATCCTAGATCGTAAAGAGCGAAGCTTTAGGAATAAATTGATTCCTATAGTTAAAGTACTTTGGAGAAATCCTTGAGTAGAATAGTTTACTTGGGAGTTAGAGTCAGATATGCTTGACAAGTATCCTCACTTGTTTAATTTGTTAAGATTCTGAGGACAGAATCATTTTAAGGGGGAATCATATAAAGACTCATATTTTTGTATTAAAAAGGTGTAATTATTGAATAATTAAATATATAAAATACAAAGTGGCTCTGTCAGCTGGGTGTTATATTTGATATTGGTTATATGTGCTCCGTGGTATTCGAAGTATTGTTTGTGTGATTAATTGTTGAGTCGTATTGGTTATTCTTACTTGTAAAAGTGATTTCTTGAGAATTTATTTTCATAAATATTAGTTTTATCTTCAAAATTATTTTTATTGCTTCATAATTTTATTAAATATTTTTAGGGATTTATAAAATTTAGAAATCAATATTACATTGATTATTTATTCCTCAATAAATTTCTGATTGTATTTATGTGTAAATTCGGTATACAATTCCAGAAAGCTTCAAAAATTATGAAACTCATATTTTCTTAAGTTTGGATTATTCTGAGAATTTTAAAATTATTTCAAAAAAAAATCAGATTAAATTCACTCGCACATTTGTTAGTTAAATCGATAAATGCGGGTATATCGTGCGTTTCAATAATGCTTTAAGAATTATAAAAACTTTATTTTATTAGTATTCGAATATTTTTGAGAATTTTAAAAGTGTTTTGGTAATTTTTCGATTTATATTCACTCACAGCTCGATTTGTTAAATCGAGAGAGAACGACTCAGACATCATCAGGACACGTGTTTTTGCAGAATTATAAAACAGTGACATGTATCCAATTACTTGATACGTCTCTTCAGCTTAGTTTTTTACTCCTCCTCCCTCCTCCTCCTCCCAATATCTCCGCTCCATGTTCTCTCTTGATCTCTCACTCTCTTTCAGTCTCTCTCTCGATTGTTCCTATTTCTCTCGTCTCTCTTTTTCTTATCCTCTCTGTTCTTTTTCTTCTCCACTCTTCCCTGCTCTTCTCGTGTCTCGCCGATCTGTTCCGCCGCAGTCCTGTTCTTCCGATTCATTTCCGGTGATTGTCTTGGCTTAATTTCTGCTTGTTGGCGTATACTTATATATACGTATATATATGTATGTTGTGTGTCTTTATGTGATCATGTGTGTGTGTGTGTTTATGTGCATATGTGAAAGTGTGTGTGTATGTGCGGCATAGTAGCACGTGTATCGTGTGTGTAGTGATTGTGTGGGCTGTGTTTTGCTTCCTTGTTGCTGGGTTCTGTTGGGCTTGTTGTGGATTCTTGTTGTTGGGCATATTGGGCCGTATATGTGTTTTGCTGGACTGGATTACCGTGTCAAATTTTTGATTTCTTATTAATTACAGGGAGTAATTGATTAAAATTCATGATATTAAATTATAATTCATGCGGGAAATGATTTTAATCGGTGAAATTTATTTGGACACCCGAATATTTTCGGACACCAATAAATTTTTCCGCCTTCGACGATGATCCTCGGCGAGTCGACGGTGGACAGTGATGATTATTCTGAGTCCTATAATTATTAAAAATATTATTTCATATAATTAGAGTGAAGTGTAATTAGCGGTTGTAATGATTTTATCAGTAATTTCGTAATTAATTTGGATTGTGTTGTTGGTTATAACTTCGATTATATTTCGACGGGTAGGCCGATAAACAGAGGAGACGCTGCCCGATGTTTGGGGAACTAAATTTAAAAATGCAGGGACATATCTTGTGATTATCGGGATTATTAATCAAACATATATAACTATATATTAAAAAATAAATGTTGTTCAAACCTACTTGCAAATTGTGATAAAAAAATTTACAAAATAGTCAACAACTCTATTTTTCCGGAACGACAGGTATGTGTATTTCCGAAAATGATTATTAAATCGAGTTTTTGAGTACGTGAACCCTGATTTTGTGTATTACAATAATGTGTATAATTATGAGTCAGAATTTGATATCATTTGCGTAGAACTGATAGCTAGGATATGTTAAGCATAACTGGTTGTCTAACATAAGGTATTTTGACTCTGTAGGTTCTAGTCGGAAGACCCGGAAGTTGACGTCGTGACCAAAGATAGCCCAGTGATCAGTCGACAAGCTCAGCAAGGTTCCAAGCGAAGGACCTGAGTGTTAAAGTCTAATCCAGGATAGTCTAATAATTAGGCGATAAAGCCCGAACATCCAAGTCGGTCCAAGGTCAATCAGTGATAGTTGTAAACCTCTGCAAGGCAAGTACCACCGACCATACTTTTATGGTTCATTATATATGAATAAACTATTGTTTTATTTTTGAACAGGAACATAAATGTTTAACTTACGTATTCCCTGTAGTTATAATTATTTGTTTAAAATCTGTTTTGGGGAAGAGTAACTTCGAAAAGGTACCTATCTCTGAATGAAAATGATGTTGAGAACCAAATTTTATGTGTGCTGTTAAAAAATTATTTAAAACTAAGATAGGTACAAATGATTTGAAAACTGGATAAAAATGATCAGATATTGGATACATAGGGGCCACAGTGGTCTATTGAGGTTGCGTAAGCAGCTAACTCAGTTGCGCTCACTACTAAACCAATTAGTCTAGCAAGTTAGAGACTTAGCTAGTCTCTGAATTCCGAAACATGTTTATGGGATGGCAGATGGAGCCGTCTGGTGTTGATAGCGTGATCAGCTATCTTCACATATCAACTACGTATATGATTTGGTTTTGTGGTTCCCGTAACGAAACAAGTGATTTATACAGTTGAGTTATAAATAAAATAACATGCTAAAATTTGACTCTGGTAATTATACACATCACACGACTGATGTTATTGTTTTATAGAGCATGCTAGTTGTTGATATCCAGTTTATACATGTTTTACTTGTAAACGAGTTATAATTGTTATTCCCATAACTGCTTTATCATTAATTGTTTACTTGTTATTCATATATTGGTACTGCTAAGTGATTGATTGCTCACCCTTGCAGAATGTTTTATACATATGTATTGCAGATGCCTAGGAGACTCATTCGTCGTAGTCAGGGCAGAGTTCCAGTTCCTTCCGTATCAGGCTCCTCTGAGGTAGTTGTGTCAGACCAGATGTGGTCTATTGAGTTGCTGTATTAAGTTATTTGTGTTATCATTGTTAAAATAGGCTGGTTTGTAATAGTTGTGGGACCTAATTCATACTTAAACCTGGAAAAGATCTTGGAAAGGAGGTTGTGTTTATGTTGTATTAATAATGAATTTAGTTGTATTAATTATGGTTGTTGTTGTTCGTGATGTCAACTCCTGACCCCTGGGTTGAAGCGGTATCAGAGCTACAGGTTTGAGTCCCTGATTTAGGTTAGGATTAGAGTCAAAAGAGTGTAGAAAGGTTTACATAAAGGTATGAGTCATCAACTCATATAGAGGAGCGAGTCTAAGAGTTCAGTCGAGGGTTTCAAAGGCGTAACCCTGGTGTCTATTGTGGTTTGGCTGGAACTGCCCTAGCTTTTACTGTGTCTCCCTTGTATATATGTATTATCAAATCAATAGCCCTAACTATTAATTTGGAAAGAATATATTATATCCTTTCTAGTGAGCCAAGTTCCATATTTCACCTTGCGCTAGGTCAGCTTTGGCTTTTCTCCTAAAACATGATTCTTTAGGTAAGATAACATTTGTCAATTATATCAACAATATTACTCTTGGATAGCTTGGTGGAACAATATTTGTTCATATTTATCTAATAAATCTCGCCAAACTCTATGCCTCTAAGTTCACAATCCTATTTTGGTAACTTAGTTAAGTCGAACCCAATAGTCAAAAAGTATCAATATACTTCAACACATCTCCCATTATAGATGGGAGTATTTCGCTTTGGCGAACCCACTCTTTACCGATCTAGGGGTTAACGCATTGGACTCATTGGAAGGCATCTGAGCAACTTAATATTAACTTTTGGGTTTTGTAAATTTTAAAATGATCATGATCCCATCATAAAGAGATTCCCAATTTTTCCTTGAATAAAATACTTCAAATAAATTTTCGTTAAGGGTTTGATTTCTAGGTAGTGAGGGAGTCACAACGGTCTCGCTTAAAAACCCATAACCTTACAAGTTCAATGAACTCTCTTTTGACAAAAACACCCCATGTTAGAAATTAAAACTAATCTAATGAGCTTATAAGAAGAACTCGAATAGCATTCGAGATTTATAATTACAAGATCAAACGAGATGCAAGCCGTATTTAAAATACCAAAACCATTATCCTAAGGTCATAGGCCATATCCATCCACCATGCTCAATTAACATATAAGAACATGTTAGAACACATAATCCGATCTTAACATATCATACACATCATGATCGAATCATAAAAACAAAATATGGAAAAAATTAGAAAAACTAGAATCAAATTCTGAAAACATTATATCGCTGTTTATAGGCAGTAAATGATGTCAAACGCCTTACGACATCTGATTTCCTATCCAATAGAGTATTCATTCGCAAAAATCGGACTCCAGACCCAAATTTCAGAGAATCTACAACATCTGATCAGGATCCGTATCCAATACGATTCTCAGAATAAGAACAAACATAAATCATGTATATATAGTATACATACATATTATATAATCATCATATGATTATACAACTCATATTAATATCGTATATTCAAACCATACATATACAAATATATTATATCAACATCAAAACATGGCAAATCACGTACATGCTTGTATTTCAAAAATGGTTAAACACATAAATGAGTTAAACACTTTCGCAAGTAGCTCTGATGCCATTGAAGGATTTCGAGCACATAAACGCAACTGAAATGATATAAAATTAAATTAAAACCAGAATAAAATTAAAACCCTATACAGGATCCATGCAAAACTAGATATTAAATTCGTAGTAAGAATCTTTACCTTAAAGAAGCTTTAAGAGTTCATTAATGGAGGATTATTGGAATTCCAAAACTTTTTGAATCACCACGTATCCCGTTCTCGCGATCTACGCTCTACAGTATCCACACAAACGCTTTTTTTTGAAGTATTGATGTGTACTGGCACTCGATAACTCCATTTGTACCTCTCTTCCTCTTTCTCCTTGAACGGCTAGGGTTTTGTAAACCATGTATATCTGTATATAAATCAGCCCTCCAAGAGTTTATATAGAGGGAAAAATGAGTTTTCTAATTACAATCTAATTATAATTAATATTAATTTGAAATCCTAATCTATTATTTAATTAAGTCACACTTAATTAATTAATAACTTATTTCAGAATTAGTTTAAGTAATTTCTCTATTTTATTTATTTAATTAATTAAGTCGTACCTAATTAATATCATAAATAAAACAAATTACTTATTTAATTTAAATTTATAATTTAAAATATTTCTCCTTCAAGCGTTCTTTGTGTGTGACCCTGTAGGTTATTATTACGTTGGCAATAATTTTAATATCTCATATTAAAATTATAAACAATGAGCGGCATCTAGAAATACATCATTGCTACCCAAGTAAAAATAATTAAATCGGTGATTCGATTAAACCTTTCGTGATACTGTGCAATGTTATAAATTCTCTTTAACCAAATATTAGAGATTAAACTAGAGGCATGTAATATGTCATCTTCATCATAGTTTAATCCTTTTTTCTTTGATTAATGAGTAGACTATCATACCAAATCAACATATGAGCGTGTCCAAGCATTTCATTGTCTAGCTCAAACAAAAGGCCAATAATATCACTCCTAAAATAGGAGGGTTATCCCATCTAGATCATTCATATTTCTCATATGATTCATAATATACCCAATGTCCACTTTTATCATTACCCGGTCAAAGATAACATTTAATGGAATCAAAGTATATTAATTCTCGTAAAGAAATATAATGACTTAAGGTCTAATGACCATTACATCATTATCATTGTGAGAATAACTTATGACACTATAAACATATAGTATCTCACAACGGGAATCCATCACCATGTATCTACTACATATGCCTGTTTTTTGACTTTAGTATCACCATACCTATGATCAATGAGATGTGATCATCAGTCAACAAACATACTAGTCTTAATGCATTATTATTGTCCTCTACAATAATACTCGACTAGGGACCTTTATGAATATTGATACTATTCTCATAATCTTATTTCTAAGTCACATACTTAGAGATATAGAGTTGCATATCATATTCGACAGTCATTTGTCAATCTAACATCATAGTGTTGTCTCTAGTGCACAAATATTAACATTATGTTCGTAAAAAATATATGTGAGTAGGTAAAAGTGGATATCTCTGATAGTTCTGTATGCCAAGTGGCCGTTAAATCATTATAATGCCCTCAAATTCGGGGACAGGATTCTGAATCCAACAGACCCCAATCTCACACACACACAAGTTATAGCCTTAGAAATGATGTACAACAAGTATCATTTGTTATTACACTCAAATGTACTTTACAGGATCTCAAACTATTATTTGTAACCTCTACATGAAGTTACAATAATCTTACAATTATCTGAAGCCTAATAAAATGTTTTGGATTTTATGAAGCAATGTTTCAAGGACTTCTCCTCACGGTTGTAGTCGACTAGGTCTCTCACTGGCATGCTGGTTATCTGTTGTGTTGTGACATTTAAAAGAAAGCAAGAGTGAGAAATAATGCTCATCCATAGTATTATATTTTTAGGAGAATCACTTTCTTGGTGTGATACACCTCTTTTCGAAACAATGCTTTTGATTGACTTATATAGTATGCAAATACCTTAATGGTAAACCTAGCACCCAGGATTGGGTTATGGTATTGCCTCTCAATTCCAATTGGAAAAATAGGAAATTCACCGAAGCCCTACTATACGATGATCAGTCATACAACACAATATTTCTTTACATGTCGAAGGACGACTTCCTTACTCCCAGTTGTCACCCTAGCTTCATTCGGGCTTAATAAGCTTCCTCTTTCTTTCGGGTATATTTTGCATGCTTCGCATGTCCCTCAGTATACATGGTACCTTTTTATGCGAAATTAAATTAGTAGTCTCCCCAGTACACAAAGTACTGGATCTCTACCCCTCCCTTGTTTTTAAGAATCCTATCATATACTTGAAACTGGAATTATATCGGAGTTCCCAAGAATTTTACTTGTTGATAGGCATAGCTCATCTCATATATGCATATATGTACTTCCGAGAATTTTCGGAGGAAGTACTAAGATAATGTGAGTTGACCGTTGCCAATAGATAAATATTTAAAGTGGATCTTCTTTTGACACTATAATCAAAATATTTAAAAATACGTCGAGATAATATTTTTTGACGATCCAAAAGTATTAGAATGATTTTCTGAAACTCATGAAATATTTTAAAATATGTTTTATGATTTATAAATCATATTAAACCATTTAACAAAATATTTAATAATTAAATTATAATTATTAAATAATTAAATCTCGAATATTTCCATTTTAAAAAAATATTTGAAATAACGTTCCTCTACTAATTTATGTTTAAGTATTTAAATTAAAGTTTAAGGGAATATTAAATAACTGAAAGTATTGGTAAGATAATCATTGGAGAATACTTCTACTTTTTAAATGAATATCTGAATTAATATTTATTGTTCGAATAATTGAATATAGTTGAAGGAATACGATCTTTGAAAATCATTTTTAAATAAATCGAGATATTTAATACTTCGCAAGAGAACATCGAGTCCCTTGGAATAAAAAAAATTACGGAATTTAATCGTCCAAGACATCTCAGAAATATTTCCAGGTTTTTAATTAATATTACATGTCGACCGACTCTGGGTCTACAAGATATATACCACGCTACTCGCTAGCGTTAATATTCTTAAATGTAACACCTCCTGAATACTTCTGGGTTTTCATCAAATCATACTGATTGACTCTCGGTCTAAATATGCATCTTATATATATAACGCTACTCTCTAGCGTTATCAATTGAAATCTGATAATTTTTTAATACAAAAATGATCAACAAATCGTATGATATTTATATGTATATATAACAATATGTAAAACATTGTAATATGCAATCATGACATTATATGTAAATACAGTAAATCATTATCCACAACATAATAGTATATCGGAGTAGGGTTTGTAAACTTTCCTGTGGGTTTTGAGGTAGAGGGCACTCTCGAGTTTGTCCGATAATTTAAAATTGAGAACAATATTGTTCTGTTAGTCTTTAATCGTATTTATCATTTTTCGTTAAATACGTAATATCTATAATCGCAGATACACGACTCGCTCTACTCTCGTCATTAATTTCATTTTAAATTCACCATTCTTATTGTCCATTATTCTCATTTGCCTTTACTACTCGGCTCCTCTCGTGATTTTTAAGCAATTCTACTCGCACGACCTCGGCTCCGATATTTTTATAAAATTGAAAAATCAATATTCTCACATGAAATTTTTATGGTAGTATGTATACTCTTTTTATTACTCTCTAGAAAACTTTCATTTAAATTTTAAGTTTATCGTTTATACTTCTAAATTTTGTAATTCGTAGCAGTTTTTGTCACGTAAATTGTTGTCACTAAAGCTGGCCTATCTTTTGAACCATAAATCGAAATCAAGGGATTTAAGCTCCTAAACAATTATTACAACAAGCTCTACCATTATAAAGACTTATTTTTCAAGAAAAAATAGTTTATATATTATGTAATACTGCAAAAAACTAAGTAGTCACGAATAGGGAATTTTAACGACGTTATGTTACGATCCATGGTTTCATTTTAATCACTACAACAACACCAATCATCCAGCATTCAACAACCAGTCATTTAATTACTTAATTATCTCAAGAAATCAAAGTTTAGTGTTCATTAACATCAGCTTTATCAAACCAAATCACTCACAACAAACAATCTAACATAAAACTACTACAATCTAAACAAATAATCAAGATCCATGCTTTTCTTAAAAAGTTCATTACTAACAAATTTTGAAAGAAGGTTTTGTACCTTTATTGAGTTATTGGAAGGTCTCTCTTGGATAGATGATCCTTGATAATTCCTTGGATGAGCCTAAAGATCCTTTTAATCAACCAAGAAATCAACAAAACAATCTGGGGTTACTATTCGTTTCATTATTCATCGTCATCTTTAACAATTTAATTACCTAGAATAACCTTAGTGAAATGAGATGGGTGATTTATTATACCTTATTCTGGAAATATAGAAGCTTGGGAATTAATCGTTAAATTAATCCATGGCTAGAGCTTGAGTTCTTGATTTTCTTTTCCCCTTTTCTTGTTAGGGCCGAATGAGAGGATGAAATGAGGGAGAGAGAGTCTGTTGGATGCTTGATTGTTACTTTGGGTGTTGTTTGTTTTTTATGGTTATTTAGATATGTATATTTCTTGCATAAGTCAAGAAGCATGCCTTATTTTCTAAGCCTACAAGCTAGGAAGTACAATGTCCATCACTACTACTATTCATGCCAATCGAGTTATACTATTCTTCTTGGAAATGTTACTATTTGATCACCAATCATTGGTTGTACTTTTTATTAATTGGTTTGAATGGCTTGCATAGGGATTTGCATGGGTTTATTTCATTTATTCATTCAGTTACGTACTTACTTGGTCGTTTTCACGTAATCGTGATAATCATGATAAATCCCTACATTTTGTAATCTTGTACTTGGGATTAATTCGTAGGATTTTAAATCCTTCATCGTAATGTGATTCCCGTATTTCTTGACATTATGTAAAATAAGGTTGTTTTGAAATATTGGTTTTGTTCGAGAACTAACGACTTTTACATACACTCATTTGGTACATATAACCACAATATCAACTCAGAAACTTAATTTACATACTATAGTATAGTGTGGGATTAAAAGTTTGTCCTTGATCATCATGGTTACTATTCATTCATCGTTTTACAAAGTCCCAAAAATTTGGGTTATTACAGTATTTCCCCTTAAAAGGATTCCGTCCCGGAATCAAATTGAAAATAAGTGGAGATACATTAAATATGTTTCATCGTACTCCCTCTTGTAGATGTATGATCTCTACATGTTGTTCCACATACACTAAGTCTGGATACAAGTTGATTTGCTCATTTCCAACCACATGTCTGGTGTTTGACGGTTAAATTCCCTAACATCGATTTGTGGTTTTCGTTATAAATTCATCGACTGTTCGGGGGTAGTTCTAATTCATAAGCAAAATTTCTTAGTCCCTTAAAAGTTTCAAACGGTCCAATAAACCTTGGGCTCCACTTTTCTTTCATTTCGAATCTCGTTACTCCCTCCCAAGGGAACACATTCAATAATACTTGGTTTCTTACACTGTACTCTCTGTCCTTACGGGTCAGGTCCGCATATCTTTATTATTTTTCCTGGACCACCACTAGCCAGGTTCTGATAAGGTATATGATTTTCTTTGGTTGGTTGACTCAATCGGGGTCCTAGTATCTTTCACTTATCAACTTCTCCCCAACCCAAGGGAGAAAGATTTCTTCTTCCGTACAGAGCTTTGTAGCCGTTCAATGCTCACATGATAACTCATTATTGTCGGTAATTCAATTAATGTCAATTGGTCACTTCGTCTTCCTTTAAAATCAATAACATGGACTATTAGCGCATCTTCTAATGTTTGTAATGTTCCTTCAAGTTATTTGTTCCCCTCTAATTAGTGCTAGAGTTTTGTTCCTTAACATTTTCTCATTTCGATGTATCATCTTTGTCGATCATTTTATGTATGAAGATCTTGTTACATTTCTACACGCTTGTCTTGTTACCTGATTAGCGTTGGATTTAACATTTCTTCATGTATTCATGTAAGACATATCATGGTTCCGTTTCAATCTCGAAGGAAGCACCATTTCGCATGCAATTAATTAATGTGTTTAAAAATCTTGGAATGCTCATCTTCCGCTATTAATCGGACTTCTTTAATCCCTTCTAGTTTGATATTTCTAGTACTATGATACCTTCAAGTCGTATTCATTATTCTCTGTAGCGCCTTAGACGTATCCGCGTTTATTGGGAGCTGCTACCAGTGGCCTTTAAAAGAGCATGCACGATCTTCCTTGCCTTCTGCCGGCTCTAATAATGACATCCTTCATGTTTTCACTTTGTCCTTCGTAAGGGATATCGTCGGCTATTTTTCATATGCTCGCATGGTAAGCACAAATACACGAAATTTCTATTGAGGATGGCGATTCTCCTAACCGTTCTTTAAATAATAAAAAAAACAATCTGTTTGACGTATCTTTAATGGTATGGACAGTTCTCTCATTCTACTTGTTGACTTGAGAACTCTAAGTCATGCCTCTGTTCGTTCTTTTTTGTTTCAAAAAATACTTTTGGGAAATAATCAAGTTGTGAAATTAAATCCTGGATTCTTGCCTTGAACAATTGCCACGGGGTCCCTCTGTCATCAATTATCTCTTCTGTGTTCATATCAATTTCATCGAGTGGAGATCTATCTTTTGCATAATAAAATATGCGATCTTATTCAACCCATATTCTATAATCCAAATACCACGGTGACTCAACTTGACCCATGGTAATACTTCTTCAATACACATTTGTATTAACTCTTATGTCCATTCGGGCTATATACAAGCTATAATCTCTCATTTTATCGTCATTGTCCTGCTTTCATTTTCAGACATGCTAAGTACTTACTTACTCTACCAACGGCATCCCTTTTTCATATTTGGTCATTAATAATATCATTTTCAGTATCTAGACATCTTTAATCATTCCTGTTATATAGTAAAGGTTTTCTCTTCCTATAATTCTTTCTTGACACGACCTTAGCTTTTCGGTCAATTTTTGGTCGACTCATATGTTACATTAATTTCTATAATCATCTTCATGTTATCTAACTTCAAAATTCATTCGTTCAATCCTTCTCATCATTTGTCCTGAAATTCTTAATCTCCAATCTCTCTTTTCATACTTAAAGTGTCGGCCACCACATTGGCCTTTCCTTGTTGATAGTAGATTTCTCAATCATAACCCTTGATCAGTTTGACTATAGCCTCTACCTCGTGTTCAGTGTAAGTATACAATTTGGAAAAAAAATTCCAAATTTTCCTTATAAGTTAGACTCTTTGTCCCTTTCAGTGTGAACCTTATCACGATTATTCTAGATCATTATTGTGACACCTTATGTTGCAGTCCTTAATCCGCATAGGCGTATCGTTATACTTCATAAAAAATCCTTTTTTTATAGTCGAGTACTGTTAACACGGGATTGTTACTAATCTTACCTTCACTTTTTGAAAACCTTATTCTTCAAATCCATACACGTTTGTTTATTATTAAATACTCATTTTGACAAAAAAATAATACGAGCATAGTTTCACTAATCACATTAGTATCTTTTATATTGTCCTTCTTTAATCATAATAAAGATTCATACGATATGTTCTAAATATATTATTCCATCCTTACATAATTTTACCCATCAATATATTTCAATGGCACAATCATAACACTGAGTTTTCAATCTCATATTACAACAATTGGTTCTCAACTATACCTTTCTTTTTTCAAAAGGCAATCAGCCTTGGAAGAATGATTTTCATGATATCATTGTAATTTAGACAATCTAACAAGATGCAAAAATCGAATATCTCAAGAAATAATGAGCTCTGAATAAAAGAGTTACAACACTCAAAAGATATATGAATTTGAAGAAAGAATATAACAAGGATTATTCTTTCATGCCCTTAAAATTTTATATAATGATATTAAAGAGAATATCCCTTAAAAGAAATGATTGCTTAATATTAACATCATACGAATGATATTTGTAAGATTTCCCAATTGAAAGAATACTTTTCTTTTCGAATAATGAAAAAAAATCTCGAATAACATCATTAACAGAAGTTTAACCATTAAAGTCTTAAAATGATGTTATTTTAAAAGAAGAAATTATTATTAATGATTAAAAAATAAGGAAGTATATTGTTCTTCAATAACTTTATGATTTTAAATGGATGTTCGTTATATAAATAAAAGAATAGAACATTTCATGAACAAAATATTTCATAAAACTATATATGAATCCTCGTTCGAGTGGACGACCTAGTTAGGTCTCAAATAAATCCTTCTTTGAAAATTTTATCAAAAATTAATTTTGCATATATAATGCATTGTGTAATAATAAAAATTTGATTGGAAGTGGACCTAGAAAAATAATAACTAGTCCATATCAAACAATATTATCAACCGGCAAAGAAAATGGCCAGCTCAATTAGTTTGGCACATAGCAACTGGCTAGAACGATTAACTAGGTTTCCATCGTATTAATTAAAATTTTAACTAGTTAGGACAATTAACTAGTCATTTATGAGATCATATGCAACTAAGCATATTTCAGATTGTTCGTAAAGAAAATCTCAACATATTAACCACGGAAGAAATTTTTGGCTACCTAGATGACGAGTTTAAATAAAGATTTTTGGAATTTGGGCCGAGAAAGGCAATTACAACTCTGAATCGAGTGGTCTTGGCATCGAAATGTAAAATATGGGTTATGATGTGTAATTATTTTTGTCAATAAATAAATATTATGTGATTATTATATAAATTTTGGTGAATTATCTATTCATTGGTATCCGTGTTTGGATGTTTATATGTGATAAAATTTGAGAATTTTAATTTTTACATGTCAAAATTAAACTATAGATAATTTTGATATTTTTCTGTTAATTTATATGTTGTTAAATGATTTATAAATGTTTTATAGATTTAATTAATTTTTTTTCCAGCTTAATTATAAATTATTTTGAATAATCGGGCATCGTCCAACTTCAACTGTTCTTACATTTTTAGTACCCGGAAGTCTCAGAAAAACTTCTTTCTAACCCAATTTGATTATTCCGAGCATTTTCTGTGTTTTGACTTTTTCGATCCGGAGTACGGTTTTACCTGTGCGGTTACCGCCACAAATTTTGTGATACTACTTTCGTTTGGTAAACCGATAAAACCCGTATTTTCGAGAAACGAGATATTTTGATTAAACTATTATATTATCTTCTTGTAATTCGTGTAACCAAAGCGTTGAGACTAAGATTGTATTTGCAAAAAGCCTGGTTTTGATAATTATCCTAAAACCGTTACCGAATGGGATCAGTTTTATTAATACTTAGCGATTAAGTATTCTATTTTTATATCCGACATGATCCAACGGGGTACCAATATTCCGTAAATATAAATAGCTAATACATTACCTTCTCTACATGAAATCATAACCAGACAGTAAAATTTTATAATTATCCAGAGAAAATACATAAATTCGTCGCGTTCTTCATAATCAAACGAGGATTCGAAGGCATTATCGAACCCCGATTTGGGCGTGCAAGTAGTCGAATCGAAGCTCTTGATGAGTATAATCAAGTTCTACAATCTATACCACTACAGAAACATCAACTAATTTTTTATTTATCTTATTATATTTGAATTTATTTGATTTAAATTATGACTTTTTGATTTTGAAGTTATTTATGTTTTTGATGATTTCATGTTCTAGATCATTAAATTTTGGTAATTTTGGTCAATTTGGTATATTATATGTTGGATTTTGAATTCCATATCATTAATAAATTGAGGTTTGATTCTTGAAATTATGAAATTAGGGTTTATAGGTTATGAATGTTCTTAAATAAAATTAGGAGTTTTTGATCTAAGGATTATTAATGAAATTGAATGATACCAGTAGATAGATTATGTAAAAATGAATCGGTGTTTGAATATGGTTTTGGACTTCGGAATCGAGTTCACCGGAATCGAGCTTAACCGCCAACGTTAATGGCTTCTTTTGGCAGGATTTTAGTTCGGTGGAGGGATAATGGTTGATGTTGCTTGTTTCGGGGTTCTGGGAAGTCACTGATCGATTTGGATGCTAGAAAGACAGAAGATCGGAGCCTTTAAAGCCTTGTCGGAATTCGCCCGAATCGGGTTCGCCGGATTCTGGGGAAACTTCGACTTGTTCTTGGTGTTCTTCGTCTGACCCGATTGACTCGGACTTTCGACCGACTGGGAACACAACTTTGATCTTATTTTTCTTAAAGTTAAAACTAAAACTTGTTTATGCAATTATGTTTTTAAAATAAAATTCAGAAATTCATCATTTTATTTCTAAAATTCATTTTTAACTCCAAAAATCATCTTAACCCTGAAATACGTTCAAAAATTCGTTCAAAAATTATATGTTGTTAAATGATTTTATAAATGTTTTAATTCCGAAATACATTCAAAAATTCGTAATAAATATCAGAAAAATCATCTTAACCCTGAACCTTCTTTGGAAAGTTATTTTTATCAAAAACTTTGCGTGCTATGTGCTATGAGCTATCTGATTAATGTGTTATATTTCTATGTGTTTATTATTTGACTGTTTTGGTCATAACTTTCAATCGTTAATTGGATTTGGGTGAAACGAAGGGTAGATAAAAGTGTATGACGTCTATGTGACGGTTAGAATAATATGAGATTGAGTATTGATAGATACTTGTGATTCCTAGAAGATTAAATAGAACTGAGGCGTAGAAAAAAAAGCAGACGATCAGTAAATAGAACTGAGGCGTAGAAAAAGAAAGCAAGTGATTAGTGAGTAAAAGCAAGGCATAGAAAAAGAAGAGAAGTGGTTGTTGAGTCGAACCGTTGGTCGACTGAAATTGAAGTTGGAAATCATTCATGATAAGGCAAGTGTTATGAAACTTTCTTGAGATATATTGCAAGTACCCTTATTAGTTCTTATTTTATATTGCAAATGTTTTGAATATACTTGAAACATACCATGTGTTGCATATGATAGTTGAGTTGCTTAACCCTAACCCTGATCATATCATTTGATACTTGAGCTGTAAGCCTTATTTCATGGAAACCATCGATTGTTGATTTCCCAGATACTAAACCACACAAATACAATACTACTCCACAAATACATATACACCATACACCAAACACTAGAACAAAATTGCTTGAATATACAGAGACATATATATTCTACAACACCTTGTAACATCAAAGAACTAAACCCTGTATAACCATTAAAACATTGTTCATTTATTACCTGATTCTTCTTCGGGTTTGAAGCCATTCTTCATACATACCTTGATACACCCTGGTGATACACAGAAATTGCATTTTGCTCTGAGACAAATGTCTTATAAATGTTAATTATGATTTTATTTTATTGAATTACAATGATTACCATATTGAATTATTTTAGAATCGGATAGTTTTTTATGTGGACCAGATTCGCCGTCATATTAGGTCAATGTGTGTATTGGATCTAGTTTATAGAGCAGAGCTGTGTGCCTTGCTCGGGGTTAGTGCGTGACTGATTAGCATCCTAACCTTTGTTTTTAAAATAAAATTTGAATTTCCAATTCTAATATTTGCTTAACAAGAAACTTGATTCCTCTGAATTATTTTAAATGATCATTGTTTAACCTCGATTATTGTTATTATGACTTGCTGAACTAGTTAGCTCAAACTTGCGAATCTATTTATGTTATTTTAAAGTTAAAAAGGAAATTTTTGGTAATGAGAATCCCCAGTCCAGTGTGCGAGCTAGGATTCTAGGTTGAGTTGGATCGAGCTAGTAGGAGATTAATGGTGTAGTTTGATTTAAGCAAGTTTGTAAGAATTATTTCATTATCAGTTATAAGTTAAACTAATTGGGTTTTGGTACGATGTAATAAAAGTTAAGGTTGTGGCTTGTTTTCATACTTTAACCTATTGTTATTCGTAGTTATGAAAAGAAGGGTCATTTCATATAATATTTCATATATAGGTTTATATATTGTGTGTGTGTGTGTGTGTTGTGAACCTCAAACTTCCGACCCGGGTTTAAAGGGCACGGAACAATCAGTATCCTCTCATCAAATATTTCTTGCCAATAAAACAGTACACTCAGAGGTGCCCTCGTTCACATACTTTATCAGATTCTCAAATAAAATTGAATTTGGAATACCAATATAGAATTGATACCCTCACTATGATTTCAAAGTTCAATATACAATCTCATCTTGAATAGAAGAAAAGAATTCCCGAGGAATCTATGGATATTAGATCATCCATGTTTTTAACAATTTATTAAACATTTACAATCTCGACTGAGAAGAGTAAATATGAAAGAAGAATCAAATAGAGATATTCATTATGAATATTCATTGATTAATTGATGAAAATTTATTAAAAAATCCTTGAATAGTTGAAATAAAGTATAAATAGCTCTGAGCTGAACAAGAAGATCATAATCTATGAATGAAAGTTCATGGACCAACAAAAGACTTTGGATAAGTCCTTGTTCGGAGAAAATTAAAGTTGTTGGTCATATCAGAAGTTCAAAGTTGAGAACTAATAGGATTTCCCGGTATGACTTATCAAGGCAATACGAATGATAAACAATTTGGAGGGAGTAGTGTGACAATGAGTAGATGCCAAAATAATTCATTGATTATCCTAACTCTCGTCATTATATGTCCGAGGATGATCCCATCTCTTCATCTTTGTAATTTCATGTTTCAATTAGTTTCTCTCTCAATTTCATTTGAAAGTCGCTTGTTAACTTGACTTTCGCAAGTATATCTCTCATTACGGTGTTTTATCTCGAAGATCTTACTCAGAATTATTCCAAAAGCATCTGTTAAGCCGATAGGGGCCTTCTACATGGATTCATACTAATTACAAGTCACCAGTTTTCCCTGGGAACAGATCAAAGAGATCTTTCAGGGATCTTAATGCAGTCCATAAGTTCGGTGGCATGTGTGTGTAAGTGAACATAAGTTACCGAATATATAGAGGGCTATGTGTGATACACTTGTACCTCATTATATTTGTATAATTTAATCTAATTGAATATATACTCAAAAAACTAAATAGGTTTAAGTGCTCAAATTTTAAATTAAAAATAAAACATATATATTATTATTATAAACCCACATTCTTCCTTAAGTTATATAAATATAGTTCAACACAAAATATTACAAACAACTTCCCAAAAGACTTAGCTACATATAGCTATATATACAAGTGCTGAAGAGTAGGGAATCTAGAGCATAAGCTGGTCGACCTGTGACTTAAGCCTGTATTTACCACTCTGTTTTGGAGTAAACACCTAAGTGTGTTAGTATTTAATGCTAGGGTTTATGAGCTTCGAGCTTTAATGGTTGCTCTTGCGTTCTGGACTATCGGTCCTTGCAAGATGCCTACGTATCTCTGTGTTGTAGAGAATCAAGCCAAAAATGTAGTTCTAGGTTGAGGGATAGAGCCCTTTAAATAGAGGTGAGTATGTGGTTAGACTTCTGTTGGGAGATTTGGTGGACAAGTCTCCAACTTAGATGGTAATTAGGAGTCCTATAAAGGAAGAAATGTCAGAACCTTCTATGTAGCCTTTTGAGTCCATTCAGAATATATGTCTCTCCTCTTCTGGTCGTATTGGGCCTAGTCCGTGAACAGCTTGTATTCGTGGACCTTGACAACCTTAGCTGGTGGGCCTTGTCTACATTGGCCGTCTTGAGTCTGCTATGAGTTCGGGCCAGACAGGTTTGTAATGGACTTCTGACAAGAATCCAAAGTGTAATTAAGGTGACATTTAATTTGTCTTTATGATGTATTTTCTATCCATATCATTTGCCCCCAAATTTCATGAATACTTCTCGAGTTTCCGTGGAAGTTATAATGGTCTAATCGCGACTCGGGGTATTTGTGACCCTTCTCAGGTATCGACCCTTCATGGGTATCGTCCCTTCATGGGTATCAGCCCTTCATGGGTATCAGCCCCTCATGGGTATCAGCCCTTCATGGATATCGTCATTTTATCGTAAAGTGTGGAGTGACCTACACATTTAAAATGACTTGCTTGTGCAAGTATACACACTTAAGGCCTTTGCACAGGCTATTTGGATAGTGTTTGACACTAAATGGCCCTATCCATGGCAATAAAGCAACCGTTTATCACCCCTTAACCTTCATCAAGTTTATTATAGTGTGAAAGCTGCTAATTAGCACTAATCGAGGCTAATCGGCCCTAATCAGGGCTAATTTCCATGTTCTATCTGCTAATTAGGCTTAAAGAGCCTAATTTTAAGCTAGAATGCACTAATTGGCCTTAATCGAGGCTAACCTGCCCTAATCGGGGCTAATCAAAACTAATCAGTATGCATGAGACACTAATTATACCTAATCCACACTAATTATAAGACTGAATGGTTAAACGACCCTAATCTGGGCTAATTTTGTCATACAAATCCCTTTTTCCTCTAATTTGGGTTAATAATGCTTAATAATCACTAATCAGCCCTAATCTGGGCTTGATTTCACTAATCGGCCATAATCTGGGCTTAATCTCAAAATCCTGAAAATTTTAAAAAAATTACAATTTTCCTAATTTTTTCCAAATTTTCCAAAATTTTTGAAAATTTTAGAAGGGGGGTCACCGGGGTCGAGCAGAACCTCCTGCTGTAGGAGGCTCTGCTCGGCCTCATGCCTTCAATTGTGGGCTACTCGGCCACTTGAAAGAAAGCCTCCTGGTCGGCCACCTCCTGGTCGGCCACCTCCGAGTCCCTTGGTCTACAACTACTACGGATTTTAATCGTCCTAAAATACTGGAATGATTCCCAGGTTTTTATTTTAAAAACCCGACCGACTCTCAGTCTTATAATTATACATCACGCTCTTGGCGGCGTTAAACATTTTACGACATATACGTATCGTACAACATCGCTACATTATGCGTAAACTCAATTACTAAGTATCATGGCAAACATGGTATTTATGCAATGATAATAAAACAATCCTTTCACAACACAACAGTATATGGAGTTGGGTTCGTAAATTTTCCTGGTTATCTCGAGGTGGAGGATGCTCTAGGGTCCGCTCCAAAATCTATAACCATAAACACAAACCGTTTCATTAAGTCCCATTCTAATTCACGGTGACTCGTACTCATACGCTACTTATTTTTCATTTTCTCACTTACTTTACCCTTATTATTTCTTTAAGTACTTATTCATGTCACGGTCGCTTCCTTTTTTGATGTACCTTATGTCCGTTTACATAGTCTTCGTTGGCTCCTTTATGAGCTCTAACGGCTTTCTAATCGCGCGGTCTTGGCTCTGATATTTTTATAAAATTGAAAAATCATGATTTTCACTAGAAATTTTATAGAACTTAAGGAACTCTATTTACTACTCTCTGTAAAAATTTCATGATTTATGAACATTTTTAAGTCAATCATTTCTATTTCCAAACTTCGTAATTCGTAGCAGTTTTGTCGCGTAAATCATATTTAGTAAAATGGTCATAACTTTTGATCCGTAAATCGGAATCAAGTGATTCAAGAGCCTAACCGATCCTTATAACATTTTATATCATAAGTAATGTTATTTTTCAAGAAAATACGTTTATGTATTCGGGACTTTATGCAGAAACTTAATGTTATGTTCTGTTCGTTTTAGCGAGATTATGATTACGATTCGAGTTTCGTTTACGCCTTAAATCTCTATACTACCACCAACAATCATCAAATAATAATCACCACAATAACTCCTCTCAAGAACATCATGTTATTGAGGCTACAATCATCAAACTTAAATCTACTTAACTAAACATCAAGATTACAACAAATCATTCACCAAAACTAGGTTTACAACTATGTTCCAAAAGATTCTTGAACTTAAACCTTAAATATAGATGGGTCAAAGATTTATACCTTTCTTGAAATCTTGAGATGTGTTCTTGATGATGGTGAAGTCTTGGGAGTGCTTGGTAGGGTTTTGGAACCTAAATCAACCATTAAAATCAAGAAACCAAAGAAAAGTTACTATTCATATTATTCACTATCATCTTTCTTGAATTTATTTCACCCATCAAATCTTGATAAAATGAGCTTAAAAATTTATCTTACATTATTTTAGGATGTATGAAGCTTGAGAATTAATGGGGGATTTTTTCCATGAATAGAGCTTGGAGTTTTGAAATTAATTTCTTGGTTGTTTTGGTTAGGGCCGAATGGGAAGTTCTTGGGAGAAAGAGATAGAGATTTTTTTTGTGTTGCTTGCTTGGGTGCTTCTTGGAGAAGAATTGTGTTATATGTTTGTATATCTTTTAGTATATAACCTAAACTAGAGTTATGTTGGTATATCTTGGACGAATCTTACTAGCTTTCCTAGGTTACAAGCTAAGCTAGTTGGTTTTAGACTTTAGCTTACTATTCTTTAGCCTTAGGTGATCATTCCTATATAGCTTATCTTACTATTTTATAAAGTAACCATGGTTACTTTTCTACCATGGTTGGTTAGCGTGATACATTTATTTATTTGTTTACGCGTTCGTTCGGTCGCTTAATCATTTTCGTAATAATTTCTCGTAAACGTTCGCGGCGTAAATCCTTTCGTATTTATTCTTTATGTTTTGAAGTATCGTCCTTGGATATAAATCCATAGGGTTTTAAATTCATAATCATATTGTGATTCCCGTAATCCTCGATGGTTCGTAAATACGGTCATATTTCAAAGTTCATTTTCTTCGAAAACTAATAACGTTTACATACACTCATTTGGTACATATAATCATGTTATCAACTCCAAAACACTTTTTCTCATGCACAACATAGTGTGGGCTAAAAAAATTTCCCCGTCTGTCAGGGTTACTATTCATTAAACATTTTTACAAAGTCTTAAAAATTCGAGTTATTGCAATGCACTTCAACAAACTCGTTCTCGTGGATGTTCTACTCTTCACGAAACTTGGTTCTGCTGAGAGTTATCCTTTTCGAGAAATTTCCAAAGGGCCTCTCAAGAGGACCTCTGGAGAAAATTTTGAAGGCCTCAGGACTCTCCTACAAGAGCTTCTGGTAGGCCAAAAGGCCTCAATTTTTTTGCTGGTAGACCAAGGCCACTACGGAGGAAAATTTTGGTCGTCTTGGCTCTACTACGGAGCCTTCTGATTAGCCTAAAGGCCCCAACTTCTGGGCTGGTCGGCCGGGAGTGCTAGGAAAATCGTGGCCATCATGGCTCTGTTATGGAGGCTCCTGGTCGGCCATATGCCCCCATTTGTGGGCTGGTCAGCCGAGAGTGCTACGAAAGCAAATTTTTGCCATCATGGTTCTGTTATGGAGGCTCTTGGTCGGCCATAAGCAGGGGTTGGTCGGCCGGTAGTGCTACGGTAAAAAATCGTGGCCATCATGGCTCTATTACGGAGGCTCCTGGTCAGTCATATGCCCCCATTTGTGGGTTGGTCAGTCGGTGTAATAACCCCAATTTTTGGAAATTTTTGAAACCCTAATGAATAGTAACTTTTGCTAACTATGCTGATTTAGGAAAATTATCGGACCACGCTATATAGGAATACTGTTATGGAAATTCTAAAATCTTATTAGTATTCCATAAAATAAATGAGTATATGTGAAGATCGTCATAATCAAAATTCAAACACTTTGATTTTTCCCGAAAATCCACCATATACCAAAAGAATTGAGTATAAGGCAACATGATTAAAAGGATTTAAATTCAAGTATTATAAGGGAGGATCATAAAAGGAATATAAAATATTGAGAAAGGTTTAGGGGAACCTAAGTAATAAGATCCCAGATATGATCCCTCAAACGATGAACGAAAATGAAAGTTAAGCGAACCGTATAACCAATAAGCGGTCATTAGCCAAGTAATTAAGGTTTAATTAAAGAGGTTAGTGGATGCTGATGTCATCACACCACAAAGAGAAGACATGTGTTAAAAAGATGACACAAGCATGATAACATAAGCATGACAAGGGGTTTTGTTTTGTTGGTTGATTATGGGCCATGTAAAAATTTTCATGGTAAAAAGCTAACGGATTTGCCAAGCTAAAAGAAAGAGAAGCAACCAACATAAATCATAAAACACAAAAATTAGAAGTTGACTTTTGCTTCCAAGAATAAAAGCTCTCGCCAAAACAATACCAGAAACTTCAAACTGCCATATCTCCTTTAATACTTACTCAAATGTTGTGTTCTATAGCTCGTTGGAAAGGTATTGAGATGGCCTATAACTCTTGTTCACTAGTCTCGTCCAAATAAGCATGGTAAGACCCTCATTTTTACAGTTCTTTCAAACGGACTTTTAGAAACTTCAAAACCTAACTTTGTGTTCTTGATTTCTTTGGAAATATCAAGCTTGTAGGAGTTTAGATTAAGGCTCCCTAAGGCTTCCTAGAAACTTAACACCTAACAAGGAAGGTATAAACTTCAAACCCTAGCCTTTACTTTATTTGTTAGTGATAAGTGGCATTTTATACCACTTAGAACGTCTTATAATGGCTTGAATTGATGTCTTGAAATCAGGTATTTTGTGTATTTGATGCGTTTTTCTAGTGTTTTTGCATTTCAGGGTATAACTTGCGTATGTAGGAAGAATTCATCAGAAATAAGCCTAGGGAAGTGTTTGGCATTGGTTGTGGAAAGTTGGGGGCGGAACGCAGCAAAAATCAGGAGCAGAATTCAGAATTTTCCAGAAGGTGCTTGGGCGACCGCTCAGGATGCTGGGCGGCCGCTTGGGAGCTTGGGCGCCCGCCCAGGAATCTGGGGAGGCCGCTCAGGGACAAGAACTTTAATACTGAATTTTATAATTCTTATTCTGATGGACTTCTGAGACGGCTGGTTCTTGTGGGCTTCTATATAAGTAGTTCTCAGAGACGTTTCAAAAAAAGGTGGTATCAAGCAAGGAGCAAAGAGAGAAGGATGAAGATCGTTTTAGCACATCACAACGAAGAAGAGGAAGCATACGTTTTCTTGTGATTCTTTTATTCGTTGTATCAGTGGATGCTAGTTTTCTTTACTTTAAACCTATTTACTCTTGTGACGTACTCTGATTTTAAAAATTATTTTTATTGGTTTATATTGCGTGTTATTATCATGTTTTCATATGAACCCATGGTGATGATGAGTTCCGTCATGGGATAATCGTGATCATGGGGTCGTAACGGATTTACTATGGATTTCTTTAGTTAGTTGTTTAATATCTTAGTGTGTAATGATTTTATGATATCTAGGATAGGTTGTGCTTATTCGTCTTATGTGCGTCGCGAACATATAAGATAGTCTGTTAATCTCCTGTGAAGCGACACTGGATCTTGAGGTTTAGAACTTGCCATGCTAGCATAGGTTCATGTATGTGCATGCATGATTAGTGGGTAACTCTAACCGTTTTACTTGCCCTGTGTAATCATACAGAATAACTTGTGCTTAAATCGTTATGTTGTCAAATTCTGTAGACATATAGGGTCTCAACATAATTGATGCCTATTCAACTTCTATCTTAATTGTGGATGTTTGGTAGAATGGTATTAGTATAACGAAAGTTGGCTTCTATCAGTTTCGTGTTGTTTGATTAATATCATCACCGTTACATGCTAAGGGTAATAACGATAACTATTGAAGGAAGTAGTAATGAAGTTATGATTTCATGTGTGTTTAATATTGTTAATTCAAGTGTCAATTAAGTGTTTAATTCTCGTAGTTAATTGTAGTTAATAATTAGTTAATCAAATTTAAGTGTTATTATCTTGACATTGAGAAGTAATCATACATTGGTGAGTAAATGTTAATTGAACATAATTAGTCTGAGTCTCTGTGGGAACGAACTAGAATTTATTCTATATTACTTGCGAATGCATATACTTGCGTGAATTATTAGCGCATGTTTTGTGCCTAACAAGTTTTTGGCGCCGTTGCCGGGGACTCAGCGTATTTGTTTAGTTTATGTACTTGCCATCAGTGGTCATTAGGACTCATTGATTAAGACGTGTTACTTATTGTTTCCGGTTGTGTTTCGGGTATTCTAGGGAGCGTTTATGCAAACACGTTCTCGCACTCACAAGAGAACTTTAGATATGGCTGAGGAGACAGACTCAGTTCTTGTTAGGTCCCAATTTGTTTGTAGAAGGGGGGGTTGAATGCAAACAATACCGTTTAGTCGAATAAAATGCGGAATAAAATTGTGAAACAAAATTCAAGTTAAATAAAACTTTTATTAAACTTGAAAGGTGTTACAACTACGGTATCGGTTACAAGGGATTAATCTCAAATCAATTATTACAAATCTAGAATAAATTCGACATGAACTTTTTCTATTTTTGTAATTAAAAGATCAAATGCTAAATGCGATTTGAGATTAAGTTCTAGGGATTTTAATCTGCTAGATTGATACACAAGAACAAGAGAGTGATTTCTAGTTGATTGGATTTAACTTTACAAGCTAGAAATTGTAATCTTGAATTAGCAGATAAGATGAAATATTTGGCTGCTTGTTCTCTGTTTTGTTCTTGGCTTCTGTTTGATTGCTTTTCTGTGTAAGTAAGTAAATTGGATGCTTCTGCTTCTTTTTAATTAACACAGCCGAGATCAATGAACTGGTAAGACAATCCTTTGTCCAATAATACTTTCGGTGTGACAATCTTTTAGAGCTAGCAAGACAATTAAAATGAACTAGCAAGACTTTCGGTATGACTATTGATTGTCATACCGATTATCATATTAGTTCAAATGAAATTGTTTTACTGAATTAATAAGTGATTTTAATCTAAATAATAATTCTATCAAGACAATCAACTGAATTAGCATGACATTCGGTATGACTATCAATTGTCATACCGATTGTCATACTAGTACAATCAGTTGTCTTTTTAGAATTAAAACAGATTTTAACCAATTAAAATTCTGAAAAACCTTAATATTAATTCAAAATTGATTAATCAATTTAATTCAATTAATCAATAAATTAATCCTTGCAGATATAATTTATTTTCTTAATTAAATTATATGACTTAATTAATTAATAGAGAATTAATACTAACGCTGAGCAGCATCCATTCTTCTGACAATCTTCTGAAAGTCACTGAGACTTATGAATCAATTCTGCCACTTCAATGCTGACACTCGATGTACTGTCTGGTTCATGAGTGACTAACTTTCGTGACGTTTCTTCATGTCTTGACTTTGATGTTCTGATTGAATCCTTGTAATAAATGATACCCTGACGAGATCTCTGTCACTTGATTAAATCCACGATCTTGATTTATATCACTAAGGCATGATCAAATTCTTGAACTTCTTCCAGTGAATCACCAAGTCTGCAGATGAACAATGTTTCTTTATTCTTTGACAGATGTTACTTTGTGAGATCTCTCTGATGATTGATCCACTATTTACTTATTACATTCTTATTTGAGTTGAGTTAAATACTCGAATAAACGAGTAGGCTATGATATATGCCTTTCAATCTCCCCCTATTTGCTTGTTAGACAATAACAACAAATACCTAGAGGATAACTCAACTAACAAATAAGAAAAAGATATAAACAGTAATGTAAAGTAAATAGCAGAAAAGTTCTGGATTATATTTAACATTTTCCAGATTCCAAATGAAATTTACAAGTGAATACAAGATAGATGTTCCTCTAGCCTGAACATTTAACTACATTAGACTATCTTGATTCATAAAGCTCTAATCATATTACATTGAGTTTTGAGCTAATTGACTTCAGTTGTCTTCTCTTCTGACTTCACCTTCTTCTAAATCTTGAAGCAATTCCTTGTCAAAGACACGATCCTTTTCTGAAGTAAAGCTTGCTGGTCTGACTGGTTGAACTCCAACTGACTTCAGCTTATTCTTGAGTTGAGTGTACCTTTTAACATTCTTTTCACAATAAGCTTGAATCAAGTCAGCAGCTTGAGTCTTCAACATGGATGAATATCCAGCAGTTCTCAAATGATGTTCCATCCAGACCAGATGCTTAGCTGAGTAGTCTTTAAGAGATTGTACATCTAGCTGACAGATTTGAAGACAATCAGACTTAAAGAATCTCACCTGATGAGGATTGTTGACCACTTGAGGACTAGCCCTGCTGGCAAACTCTTTAAGCCTTTCTCGAAGAACTTCATTCAATTCTGAGCTTCTTTTGACTTTGTTTAAAAGAACCCAAATCTCTGACAAAGAACGATTCTCAAATAGATGAAGTGACACCTTGAATGATCCTTCACTCTGACAATATACAAAAATGCTCATCTCATTTAGGGATCTATCAAAAGCAGCTGTGATCCTTGAGACTTCAGTCTTGATAGCATTCATGTACATGTCATTGTTAGGATTTGAGATTTCCAGCTTGTCAAGAAGATGTAAGAACTGCCTATCATTGTTAGTGCTTAGCTGAGGCATATCGAGTACTCTCCTAGCTTCATCCCATTTTTCACCAATCTTTAGTCTGACATCTCTTCTCCTTTCTTGAGCCTTAATGTCATGAAGACGTTGCTTTTGAAGAGTTTCTGTTCTTTGTATGTCTTTCCTCCTGTCAATGATCTGAGAGACCTTCTTGAGTTCAGCTTCTTTTCTTAGCATCTCTGACTGCTCTTTCTGAAATTCTTTCTCAAACCTAGGATCCACTGTATCTTCCTCTTCCCAATCTTCAAAATCACTTTCCTCTTCAGCTTCAAATAACCCATCTTTATCTTCCTGAACTGGTTCAGTGGGAATGTCAAAAATGTCAAAGTCATCCTGTTCTCCACTGTAGTAGACATCATCAGCCTTTCCTTTGTTTCCAGCGGAGGTATCTTTTTCCTTTCCTTTGGCACTACTCCCTTTCTTCTCCCCCTTAGTTGAGGGATCCTCTACTGACTTTCCTTTGGAACCTCCATCACCTCCAGAGCCTGATCCTCCACCAGACGGTCCTTCAAAATAAGCTCTTTGTTCTTCATTAGGGCAATGAGAATTCTTGATCATGTAATATAGGTGCTTCATCCCTTCATTGAGATGTTCCATGCCCGTCTCTATCTTTAGAAATCTTGAGGAGTCCAGTGAATGATTCATCTCAACGAGGTCTTCAAGAGAAGTCATTCTTGTATGTAGAGAGCAGAAGTTGGATATGTCATCAGCTGATAAATTTGGAGTGTCCTGAATAGAATTGAGCTTTGGTATTACAGTGGTCTTTAGATCTGAGATGTCATTCCTTATGATTGCAAGCTGATTGTTGACAGAGGTGGAAGAAGAAGACCGTTCAACCACTTGTGCTTTGAATGCTTGAGCTTCAGCTTGGCTTTTAGCAAGTTCTTCTTTTAGGGCAGCAATCTGAGCTAACAGGTTTACAGTATCAGTGTCTGTGTGTGCTCTCACCTGAATTTCACTCGTGTTTGGTTCACTCATCTTACGTGCATGTGTTTCTCTCAATATAATTGCTCGTGAGGAGTCTTCCAGTTGCTGTTCTTCTGTACCTGCATTAAAAATCACCCTAGCCTCTTCAAGAGAGGTCAGTGGTGGTGCAATGGGAATTCGCGAGTCCCGATCCTCAGTCAAACCTATCAAATCTTTTGGAATAGATGTCTGAATTGCTTCAGGGATAGATTGACCGAGTTGCCCTCCACTTTCTCCAGATAAATCTGCGAGTGGAGAATCCCATAAGGGAGCCAGAGGTGTTGGATCTGGGAGGGGATAAAATGACTCTATTAAAGATGGCGGAGAGTCAGATTTTCCCTCTGAAGCATGTGACTGCTCTTCTGCCGTAACTATGGCAGGCACTGTAACCGACTCTACGTGCACTCCTCGCTGTGTGTCCTGAGTATGATCTGGGGAAGTGTATGGTTCCATTGTGAGTAATGGAATTGTGCTTGACTCAATACAAGATGCCATGGCCCTATGGCGAATTTCAATAGATGCATCCTGTTGAGAGAATGCCTCTAGTAACTGTTCATTGGCCATTTCAAAGTCCATGTCCTGTTGGGAGGACAAGGATGGGCTTTCAGATGCCTCAGAATATGTTCTTCTTTTCTTAGGAGGAGGCAGAGCTGAGGGTTCACTCATATTTAACAATGTACTACTTCCTAGTAATCTCCTGGGTAACATTTTAGACAGTGGGGGAGAGGTTGAGATAGTATGAGACTCTGTGTTTGGCTCTATGACCTGGGATTGAAGCTGTGGTTCTACAACTTCATGGTCAGCCCTATCAACCACTGGGGGTCTTTCAACAGAAGTAGGAAGAGAGTGAGAGTGAGGAATTACTACCTGTAATGGAACAGTCTGGGTGGCTTGAACCACTGGAGGTTGAGGTTGCTGTTCATGGCCAGGAAGATTGAAAATAGGTAAGGGAATATAATTGGCCATGAAAGCAGATACAAGTACTGGAACTTGCATAAATTTGAAGGTTGTGTCTTGGCGAGTGTAAATCTTTTTGCTAACTGGAGGGGGTTCGGTTACAGCAGAGTTAGCAAAAAGTGCTTTGTGTTCAGGGGTGAGTAGATGATCTGCTATAAGCATGAGAAAACGAGCATAGTAACATGATACCCTACGATTTGTAGAATGATCACGTAAAGCAGAAGTTAGACGTCTCAAGAGAATGGGAAAAAGTAGTTTGCCAAAATTGATCCTTTGATTGAAAACAACCGCAAGACCAATATACTGCAGAGTGGAAGTGATGTTATGAAAATTGGATTTTGTGCAGTTGGCAAACACTTTGGAAAGTGTATCGAAGAAAATATCCCATTCAGACACCAAATTTGATTTAGAAAGTTTGGTTAAATTGATCACCCCTTGATAGTGAATAGCATTGAAAAAATTTGTGATATCATTTTCAGAGGGTAAATTACAGAAATTGTCTAGTGGAAAATTTAACGCACGATTGACGACTGTTTCATCAACTACATACTGTGTGTTTGCGACGGTGAATGAAAAAGATTTTGAATCATCGGCCACAGTAAAAGTTGTGCAAATCAGTCTAAGTAGATCGACGTTTAAAATCACATTTGATTTAATAGCAGAGCTAACAATCGAATGGTCATTTAAAAATCTAATCCATGGCTTAAATTTTTCAACATCACATTTTTCCGGATTAAAATAACCAACCTGATTATGCGCGACAATTTGGAAATTGAGAGCCATTTAAAATAATAATAAGACACACGCTTTTCAGAATTTTAAGAATAATATTAAGAAAATTCGAATTAATTAAATTAATTTAATAATTCGAATTAAATTAATTATAATCGAAAAATTTAGACAGAAATGTATCTCGTTAAAATTCCTAACTCACAAACACAGTTTTGACAAACCAAAAGACACAAATCAGAAATTGAAAATAAAAATAAAAAGTTCAAAATCAACAAACACAAATTGAATTTGAAGGGGCAAACTGATTTTTATTTGTTTTTGATTTTATTTAAGAAAAATCCAACAGCACCTCTGTATATATATACTTGTATGTATATATCACAAAGTGATGAATTAGTTTGCTGAGTAAAAACTCGAGCAAGGAAGGAATCAGATTGATGGTTTAAGTTCGAAGAGAGAGAAGAGAGAAAATGAGGAAGAAACTGTTCGAAATTTTTGAAAGAAATGAAACTGTTGTGATGGTTTAAAACAAAACAACAAACGCCTTTATATAACAGCTGGTATGACAATCCGGGATTGTCATACCGATTGTCATACCAGGCAAAAGAAGGAAAAGAAATAACAGAATAAATACTAAAATTATAACTGGTATGACAATCTGATAGTCATACCGATTGTCATACCAGTATAATAATAAAATGAAATATATATATAATGTTTATAACTGGCAAGACAATCGATAGTCATACTGATTGTCTTGCCAGTATAAACTATACCGACATATTCAAACATATACAAACATATACTGAAATGACTTTCAGCAAGACAATTCAATTGTCTTGCCGATTGTCATTGCAGTAGAAAATAAAATAAAAGGAACAGACTACTATATATGTACTGAAACTATATTACAAAATAGTAAAACTGAAATAAAAACTTATAATTTTTACAGAAACAAAGACAATATATCAGAATTTATTATTTTTATTCCAAAAATAGATTTCTATTGAATTTTAGCAAATAAAATTCATAGAAAAATATTTTTAGAGGAAATAAAATATTCTGAGGTATTTTAAATTAACAAGTAGGGAAAATAAAAATAGATAAGATAATATATATTACATAGAAATAAGCAAGAAATATGATAAAATGATAAAATAAATTTGCAAATGAATTTTTCATTTATGAAAAATTCATTTGTAAATTCATTTAAGAACAGATCCCAGATATTAACTAAATTAATCACTAAAACTATTCAACATGCCCAATTTACCAACTAATCTGGTAAATGTGGATTCGTCAAGTGGTTTAGTGAAAATATCTGCTATTTGTTCTTCTGTTGGAACAAAAAATAGTTCAACAGTACCATTCATGACGTGCTCTCTAATAAAATGATACCTGATGTCAATGTGCTTTGTCCTCGAGTGCTGCACAGGGTTGTTGGTGATGGCTATTGCACTTGTGTTGTCACATAAAATAGGAATCTTGTTCAATACAGAGCCATAGTCTCGTAGTTGGTTCCTAATCCACAAGATCTGAGCACAGCAGCTTCCAGCAGCAATATATTCAGCCTCGGCCGTTGAGTTGGAAACTGTTTGCTGTTTCTTGCTGTACCATGAGACTAGCCTGCTTCCTAGGAATTGACAACTTCCTGAGGTGCTTTTCCTATCAACAACACTTCCTGCATAATCTGAATCTGTATATCCGACAAGGTTAAAACCAGATTCTTTAGGGTACCAAATACCTAGATTTGGTGTTCCCTTAAGATATCTTAAGATTCGTTTAACAGTAACGAGATGAATATCTCTAGGATCTGCTTGGAACCTTGCACATAAACATGTAGCATACATAATATCTGGTCTACTTGTAGTAAGATAGAGTAACGAGCCAATCATACCTCTGTAGCTTGTGACATCTACCTTAATGGAGTTTTCACATGGTCCAAGCTTGACAGCTGTAGTTGATGGAGTCCTTGCTGATGCAGAATCCTCTAGATTGTACTTTTTGAGGAGTTCCTTGAGATACTTGGATTGACAAATAAATGTTCCATCTAACCTTTGATTTACTTGTAATCCAAGAAAGAACTTTAGCTCTCCCATCATGCTCATTTCAAACTTGCTGTGCATTAACTTAGCAAATCTCTTACAGAGATTATCATTAGTAGACCCAAATATTATATCATCCACATAGATTTGGACTAATATAGTATCATTCTTATGTTTTTTAGAAAAGAGAGTTTTGTCTATGACACCTCTAATAAAGCTATTTTCAATAAGAAATTCAGAGAGAGTGTCATACCATTTTCTTGGAGACTGTTTTAGCCCATAGATAGCCTTAAAAAGAAAGAAGACAAAATCCAAATGATCTGGATCTTCAAAACCAGGAGGTTGCTCTACATATACCTCTTCATCCAGCTTTCCATTCAGAAAGGCGCTCTTGACATCCATTTGATAAACTTTAAAGTTTGAAAATGCTGTGAATGCCAGAAATATTCTGATGGCCTCAAGTCTAGCCACTGGAGCATAGGTTTCATCATAATCAATGCCTTCAGCTTGAGAATACCCTTTAGCTACCAGTCTTGCCTTGTTTCTTGTAACCACACCATCTTCATCTAGTTTATTCCTGAATACCCACCTAGTACCAACAGCTTTCTTGTGTACAGGCCTAGGTACCAGTTTCCAGACTTGTTGACTTTCAAACTGATTGAGTTCATCTTGCATAGCAATCACCCAATCTGGATCAGTCAGTGCTTCTTCAATTTTCTTAGGTTCCATCTCAGAAAGAAATCCTGAGAACAGACACTCATTTTGAGTAGCACGTCTAGTTCTGACTCCAACATCTGGATCACCAATAATCAACTCAAAAGGGTGAGCTTTATTCCAGACTGTCTGTCTTGGAAGATGTGATCTTGATGATTCGCCTTGAAATTCATTGTGATGTTATGTCCTACTAGATGATCCTTCAGCATCTCCCCCTGAGTTGTTGCCATGTTGACTTGAAGATTCTCCGTCAGTAGCAGTGGTATCTCCATTGTTGCCAAAGTTTCCATCACTATTACCTTGAGTATCATCAGGATTAACAGGTTCTTCACCAGCAACAACCTCAGGTTCTTGACCATGTTCTGATTCTGAATCTGACGTATCATCAAACTTCAGTTTCTCAGAAGGATCTTCAGTTTGGATACTAGGGAGTTTAGTGTCATCAAATGTAACATTGACACTTTCAGTTACTTTGTGTTGATCAATGATATACACTCTATATGATCTTCTTCCATATCCAACAAAAATACCCTCATATGCCTTTGCCTCGAACTTACCACGACGATCATCTCCATCCTTGAGCACGAAGCATCTGGCACCAAATACATGAAAGTATTTGATAGAAGGTTTCTGTTCATTCAAAATCTCATAAGGAGTTTTCATGAAGTCTTTGTTGATTAGAGTTCGATTCTGAGTATAACATGCAGTATTGACAGCTTCAGCCCAAAAGTACATTGGAAGACCTGATTCATTTAACATCGTTCTTGCAGCTTCAATCAATGTACGATTCTTCCTTTCTACCACTCCATTTTGCTGAGGGGTTCTAGGAGCTGAAAATTGTCTGGTAATCCCTTTGTCTGTACAGAATCCATTGAGAAGTGTATTTTTGAATTCTGTCCCATTATCTGACCTTATTGCTCTAACAGGGACGTTAGAATCTAACTCAATCATCTTGATATGATCAATCACAACTTGTGGTGTTTCATCCTTAGAGTGAAGAAATAAAACCCACGTATACTTGGAATAGTCATCAACTATCACAAGACAGTAACACTTCTTTGACATAGAAAGGATATTAACTGGACCAAATAAATCCATGTGCAATAATTGCAGAACACCAGTTATAGAAGATGTGTCAGTGCCTTTGTGACTTGCTTTCTTTGACTTTCCTTTCTGGCAAGCCTCACATAGTCCTTCTGGAGAGAATTCCAGCTGAGGCAAACCTCTTACCAATTCTCTTTTGACAAGAGAATTCATTGTTTTGAAATTGAGATGGGAAAGTCTCTTGTGCCATAGCCAACTCTCATCTGACGATGCCTTTGCATAGAAACAATTGACTTCAAGATTGCTTCCAGAGTTCATGTCAGCTACGAACAGATTTCCTTTCCGGATTCCCATTAAGGAGGGTTTTTCACTTTTCTTGTGCAGAATCTGACACTTCAGCTTGTCGAATAAAACATTGTAGCCGTTGTCACAGAACTGACTAATGCTAAGCAGATTGTGTTCAAGTCCTTGCACAACATATACATTTTCAATGATAACATTTCCAGCTTGCAAACAGCCATATCCCTCCGTTAAACCTTTGCTGTTATCTCCAAAGGTAACCACTGGGCCAGCTTTCTCAACCACATTTGATAGCAGGGCTCTATCTCCGGTCATATGTCTTGACGATCCGCTGTCAAGAATCCACACTACCGGTTGTACCTGTTTAATGCCCTGCAATACAAATGGATTAGAACTTCTTCGGAACCCAAGCTTGGCTGGGTCCGGCATACTTGTAAAATTGGCCTTTATCAGGCAAAACAACATTCTTAATTTCACTATTCTCAACATTCTCAATGACTGAACATTTGACCTTTAAAACAGCCTTATCAAATTTCTGTTTAGGCTTAGGTACAAAAGTCTCCTTTCTAGCTTTAGGAGGACTAGCAGTCTTAGACCTATCATGCTTTCTATTATTCACATGCTGACGAGGAGTAGTCTTATCATTAGAAACATGCTTACCATTAAAATAAGCAAACAACAGATTAAAAGCACAAGACATACAATCAGGAACACCACATGCTTTATGAGAAGGATTAACAATAGGCAACTTATGCATGGTAGACATGGCATTTGTGTTATCCAACTCATGTGTGTCTGAGTTAGTCTCAGTTGCTTTCACAACCTTGACTGGAACTTTTGACACACTTGACTTGGAGACAGCTTTCCCATTAGCATTATCTTCAGCACGGATTTCTTCTTGAATAATAAAAGAGGTCTCATCAAATGGTTCAGCAATTGATTCTTTATAGAGGGGTTCATCAACACCCTTAAGCACATGTGGTACTTCCCTGCCTTTAGCACATACATGAGGAGGGGAGTTTATGCCTAATTTTCCAATAGCAGCATTGTAATCATAACCTATTCCATGTGTTTGATTAACAGCTTGCTTATTGTAAAACTCTTTGGACTTCGAACAAGAATTAAAGTAAGCTTTAACCTTAGCCTCAAGACCGGTGATCTTATCTTTGAGAATAGTTTCGAGTTGTCTATAACAGTCAACTCTATTCTCTAGAAAAGATACTTGTTCTTTAAGTTTATCTTGATTAATGTGCACAAGTCTTAATTCATTGACCTCTTTCTCAAGGTCTTTGATTTGTTGATTTAACAATTCATTATCATGACGAGCACAATCTAAGTTACCTCTTAGATGATAAACCATTTCAGCATCATAAAGTTTTACCTCTTTTCTTGACGATGAGGTGCTTGCATTACTAGCCATGAGAGCAAGATTCCCAACTTCTTCATCTTCACTGTCAGTATCATCCCAGCTTCTTCCCTTTGCCAGGTACGCCCTTTCAGATTTACTCTTCTGATTAGAATCGTAAGAGTTCTTCCTAGCTTGTTTTGGCTTTTCTGCATTCTGTGGCAAAGTGTCCCAACTCATTACAGTTGAAGCATCGAATGGTGCTTCGATCAACCATCCCTGTTTTATACCCACCACTGCTGGTGTTAGAGGATGAAGATCCACCTTTCTGGAATCTGTTGTAGTTGGACTTGTACTTGAACTTGGGATTCCTTTTGAATCTGACATTTGAGAATCTCTTGACAATCAGGGCCATTGACTCATCCTCCAATTGCTCCAGTTCTTCCAAGGAATAATAATCATCTCCTGATTGATTTATAGTAGGAGAATCAAATTCTGCTACTATCACATTATCTTCAACCTTGGAAGACTGTACCATTCTTTTCTGACTGTTGAGATTGTTGTTGATATTGTGGTTGTTGTTGTTGTTCATCAGCTACTAGAGCAGTAGACGTGCTGACCACTCTTCCTTTCCCGTAAACTTCCTTCTGCTGAATCTGCTCCAACTCATAAGTCTTCAACACACCATAGAGCCTTTCCAAAGAAATCTCACTCAGATCTCTTGCTTCTCTTATGGCAGTGATTCTATGTTCGAGATGAGTTGGCAGTGTTAAAAGGAACTTTTGTTGACCTCCCTGATGGAATAGTATTTACCATTAATGTTCAGGTTGTTGATCAATGCATTGTACCTCTCAAACACTTCAGTGATTCCTTCTCCTGGATTTGATTTGAAATATTCATATTCAGAGGTTAGGATTTCTAGTTTGTTCTCCCTAACTTCCTCTGTGCCTTCATTAATAATCTCAATAGTTTCCCAGATATGTTGGAATCTTTACAATTCATCACATGTCTATTCATCAGGGATTAAGGGAATCTACTAAGATTAATTGAAGGCTAGCATCCAGGGAAGCTTCTTCTATTTCAGCAGGAGAGAAGTCCTCAGGATCCTTCACATAAGTTCTCGCTTTGGTGATCACCACATCATTTTCTATTACCTCTGGTTCCATAACCATAGGAATTTTTGGACCCTTCTTCAACACTTGCAAATATTTGGGATTAGCAACCTGTAAAAACAGTAGCATCTTCTTCTTCCACATAACATAATTTTCTTTATCGAAAAGTGGAATTTTAACGGTTCCAACTTTTTGTGTAGTCATTATGAATTTTTTGAGTGAATAAAAATTCAAGAAGTGAAAGAAACACAAAAGTCTAGGATCTAGATTTGTACGTTAATCAGAAGGCTCTGATACCAATTGTTAGGTCCCAATTTGTTTGTAGAAGGGGGGGTTGAATGCAAACAATATCGTTTAGTCGAATAAAATGCGGAATAAAATTGTGAAACAAATTCAAGTTAAATAAAACTTTTATTAAACTTGAAAGGTGTTACAACTACGGTATCGGTTACAAGGGATTAATCTCAAATCAATTATTACAAATCTAGAATAAATTCGACATGAACTTTTTTCTATTTTTGTAATTAAAAGATCAAATGCTAAATGCGATTTGAGATTAAGTTCTAGGGATTTTAATCCGCTAGATTGATACACAAGAACAGAGAGTGATTTCTAGTGATTGGATTTAACTTTACAAGCTAGAAAATTGTAATCTTGAATTAGCAGATAAGATGAAATATTGGATGCTTGTTCTCTGTTTTGTTCTTGGCTTCTGTTTGATTGCTTTTCTGTGTAAGTAAGTAAATTGGATGCTTCTGCTTCTTTTTAATCACACAGCCGAGATCAATGAACTGGTAAGACAATCCTTTGTCCAATATACTTTCGGTGTGACAATCTTTTAGAGCTAGCAAGACAATTAAATGAACTAGCAAGACTTTCGGTATGACTATTGATTGTCATACCGATTGTCATATTAGTTCAAATGAAATTGTTTTACTGAATTAATAAGTGATTTTAATCTAAATAATAATTCTATCAAGACAATCAACTGAATTAGCATGACATTCGGTATGACTATCAATTGTCATACCGATTGTCATACTAGTACAATCAGTTGTCTTTTTAGAATTAAAACAGATTTAACCAATTAAAATTCTGAAAAACCTTAATATTAATTCAGAATTGATTAATAAATTTAATTCAATTAATCAATAAATTAATCCTTGCAGATATAATTTATTTCTTAATTAAATTATATGACTTAATTAATTAATAGAGAATTATACTAACGCTGAGCAGCATCCATTCTTCTGACAATCTTCTGAAAGTCACGGAGACTTATGAATCAATTCTGCCACTTCAATGCTGACACTCGATGTACTGTCTGGTTCATGAGTGACTAACTTTCGTGACGTTTCTTCATGTCTTGACTTTGATGTTCTGATTGAATCCTTGTAATAAATGATACCCTGACGAGATCTCTGTCACTTGATTAATCCACGATCTTGATTATATCACTGAGGCATGATCAAATTCTTGAACTTCTTCCAGTGAATCACCAAGTCTGCAGATGAACAATGTTTCTTTATTCTTTGACAATGTTACTTTGTGAGATCTCTCTGATGATTGATCCACTATTTACTTATTACATTCTTATTTGAGTTGAGTTACATACTCGAATAAACGAGTAGGCTATGACATATGCCTTTCAGTTCTTGATATTCGGAGAAGATAGATTTTGAAGATTCGAATAAAGAGAGGTGAGCAGAAAGAACCAGTAATCATGGGTGATCGTATAGTTCCAATAGCAGATCCAGCTCTTATGGACTTTTCTCGTCCTAAAATTGATGACATTCAGTCAAGCATCCTTCATCCGGCTATTCAGGCTAATACTTTGAAATAAAGCCGGGCACTATTCAGATGGTGCGGAATTCTGTTTCTTTCGGAGGTGCTGCGACTGAGACCCCAACATGCATATCAGGAATTTTGTTGAGATCTGTAGTACTTTCAAATATAATGGTGTGACTGATGAGGCTATCAAGCTGAGGCTTTTCCCATTCTCTCTGAGGGATAAAGCTAAGGGACTGGTTACATCCTGAACCAACTGGGTCCATCACTACTTGGCAAGATCTTCTACAAAAGTTTCTAGTGAAGTTCTATCCAATAGCGAAGACTATAGCTATAAGGAGTGCTCTTACTCAATTTGCGCAGCAACCAACAGAATCTATGTGTGAAGCTTGGGAGCGCTACAAGGAGATGTTGAGGAATGTCCACATCATGGTATGCCTGACTGGATGGTGATCACTGGTTTCTATAATGGTTTGGGGGCCAATCTCGGCCCATGCCCGATGCAGCAACTGGAGGCGCCTTGAGGGCCAAAAGCTATACTGATGCTTATAATCTTATTGAAACTATGGCTGCAAATGAGCATCAAAACCCAACTCAAAGGATGATGTCTGGGAAGGTAGCAGGTATTCTGGAAGTCGATGAGCTACAGCTATTGCCAACGCAGCTCCAAGCACTATCTTTGAAGGTCGATTCTTTAGCCAACTATGGAGTCAATCAGATAGCTATGGTCTGTGAGCTTTTTGCAGGTTCTCATGCTACGGATCAGTGTTCTCTTGTTAATGAATTTGTTCAGTATGTGAACAATTATTAGCGACCACAGCAGCCTGTGCCAGCTACCTATCATCCCTAACAATAGAAATCATCCCAATTTCAATTGGAGTAATAATCAGAATGTTGTTCACCAACCACTATCAGCAGCCTATCATTAAGTAATTTAATCGGGCTGGATTCCAGCAACCACATCATTATGATCAAAGCAATCATATCCTCAATAAGGAGGTGCTGCTCCACTTCTAGTGCTTGATTTCGAGGAAGCTCAAGCTGTTGTGCAAAAGTCAGGGCTGTTTCTATCACGACCTTGGAAAATCAAATCGGTCAATTAGCCAATGCTATGCTCATATCGTCAACCTGGAACACTTCCTAGCGATACTGAAGTGCCAGGCAGGAAGGAAGCTAAGAAGCAAGTAAAGGCTGTCACCTTAAGGTCTGGAAAGTTGTTGATGCTGAAAAAAAGCGAAGATGGAGACGCTAAAGTTGTTGATGAAGAAGAGAAGCAAAAGGAGGAAAGGCGGCGGAACCAAGGAAGACTAATATTGAACACACTCTACCTGAGGGTAATACAGGGGGAGAAACAGCTCTATCCTCTACCACCTGTTCCTTAAGAAATTGTAACTACAAAAATTTGATAAACAGTTCGGTAAGTTTCTGGAGGTGTTCAAGAACCTTCACATCAACATACCTTTCGCTAAGGCTCTGGAGCAAATGCCTAGTTATGCAAAATTCCTGAAGAGTATTCTTTCAGGAAGGTGAAATTGGATGACCTTGAGACGTTGCTCTAACGGAAGAGTGCAGTGCTGTGCTGCAACAAAAATTACCTCAAAAGCCTTAAAGATCCAGTTAGCTTCACCATTTCTTGCACCATTGGCAAGTTGTCTTTCGACAAGTGCCTGTGCAATTTGGGAGCAAGCATCAATCTGATGCCATTGTCTATCTTCGTAAAGTTAAATTTTCCCGATCCAAAGCCCATCTACATGTCTCTACAATTGGCTGATCGTTCTATTACATACCCACGAGGCATCGTGGAGGACGTGTAGTAAAGGTGGATAGCTCTCTTCCCTGCAAACTTTGTCTTTTTGGATTCGAGGAAGATAAGAGATTCCCATAATCTAGGAAGCCTTTCTGGCTACAGGCCGTACCTTGATAGATGTGCAGAAAGGTGAACTTACTATCGAGGGGTCAGGATCAGGATGTGACATTCAATGTATTCAAGGCAATGAAATTCCCTCAAAGAAGACGGGAGGCTTAAAGGTGGATTTGATTGATTATGCGATAACTTCAGAACTTATCATATGCTAATGTCTGATGCCTTAGAGAAAGCCTTAGTTGGGGAATTTGACATAACGAGAGGATGCAATTGAGCAACTACAATATCTAAATGCTTCTCCTTGGAGGCGAAAGCTAGACATGCCATTTGAATCTCTTGGTACTACTGATCTCAAGAATGCTGAAGGAAAGCTCAAACCATCTATTGAGGAAACACCTACTTTGGAGCTTAACCATTGCCTGAAACACTTGAGGTATGCTTTTTAGGAGATGCATCTACTTACCTATTATATTGCATCTGACCTTTCAGGTAGTGAGAGGACAAGCTCTTGAGGATTTTAGGAGAATTCAAATCAGCCATCGGATGGACTATAGCAGATATAAAGGGGTCAGCCCTTCGTACTGTATGCATAAAATTCTGCTAGAGGAAGGTAGTAAGCCGACTGTTGAGCAACAGCGAAGACTTAATCGATCATGAAATAAGTGGTGAAGGAAGAGATTCTGAGTGGCTAGATGCAGGAATCATATATCCTATTTCTGACAGTTCTTGGGTGAGCCGTGCATGATGTACTAAGAAATGAGGTATACCTGTGGTAGCAAATGATAAGAATGACCTCATCCCCACCGAAACAGTCACAGACAGGAGAGTATGCATGGATTACAGAAAGTGAACAAGCCACGAGAAAGGATCACTTCCCTCTTCCATTTATTGATCAGATGATTGACATGTTGGCTGGTCATGAGTATTATTGTCTTTGGATGGCTATTCGGGGTATAATCAGATTTGCATTACACCAGAAGATCAAGAAAAGACTACCTTCAGTTGTCCATTTGGCACGTTTGCTTTTCACAGAGTTTCGTTTGGCTTATATGGTACACCTTCCAACTTTTCAGAGATGTATGATGGCTATATTCTCTGATATGATTGGAAACAATGTCGAAGTGTTCATGGATGACTTCTCCGTCTTTGGTCATTCGTTATGATGACTGTTGAATAATCTCCTTCGGTGCTCAAAAGGTGTATGGAAACTAATTTGGTGCTCAATTGGGAAAAAATGTCTACTTTATGGTGAGGTGACGGCATATTTTTGGGCATTCAAGTCTCTAGCAAGGGTCTTGAGGTGGACAAAGCCAAGGTGAGAGTCATTGAAACTCTTTCACCACTATTTCTGTGAAAGGAATCCGTAGTTTTTTTGGTCATACGGGTTTTTATCTGCGTTTCATCAAGGACTTCTCGAAGATATCTAAGCCGTTGTGCAACTTGCTCGAGAAAGATGTGCCTTTCAAATTTAATGATGAAGCTTGGCGGCATTCGAGATTCTCAAGAAGAGTTTGATAACTGCACCAGTTATTACGGCACTGATTGGACAGAACCTTTTGAGATGATGTGTGATGCGAGTGATTATGCAGTGGGAGCAGTTCTTGGGCAGCGCAAGAATAATCTTTTTCATGTGGTCTATTATGCTAGTAAGACTCTAAATGGAGCTCAAATGAACTACACCACTACTGAGAAGGAGCTCTTGGCTATAGTCTTTGGTTTCGAAAAATTTCGATCTTATCTGCTTGGGACAAAGGTGACAGTATTCACTGATCATGTTGTCATTCACTATTTGGTCTCAAAGAAGGATTCAAAGCCTAGACTTATTCGTTGGGTGCTCTTGCTACAGGAATTTGAGTTAGAGATCAAGGATCAAAAGGTACTGAGAATCAAGTAGCTGACCATCTCTCTAGATTGGAGAATCCCGGTTCGACTTCACATGATAAGACATTGATCAACGAATCTTTTCCAGATGAGCAGTTGTTCACAGTTCAGAGGAAGAGCCATGGTTCGCAAATATTGTGAACTATCTTGTCAGCAATATAATGCCTCCTAATATGAATGCAGCTCAAAAAAGAAGTTTCTGCATGAGGTGAAGTGGTACATGTGGGATGAACCATTTGTTTAGACAGGGAGCTACCAGATCATCAGGAGATGTATCCCATTCTGTGAGATGGAGGGATATTACGAGACTGCCATTCCACAGTTTATGGTGGACATTATGTGGTGAAAAGACGGCAGCTCGTATTTTGCAAGCAGGTTTTTTCTGGCCTTTGTTTAAGGATGCGCATCAGTTCATTTTAAGGTGTGATCATTGCCAAAGAGTGGGGAATCTTACTAGAAAGGATGAGATGCCTTTAAATGTGATGCTTGAAGTCGAGGTCTTTGATGTTTGGGGAATCGATTTCATGGGACCATTTATCTCGTCCTGCAATAATCAGTACATCTTGCTGGCAGTAGATAGTCTTGAAATGGGTAGAAGTCAAGGCTCTACCGACAAATGATGCAAAGGTAGTGTTGAGTTTTCTCCAAAGCGATATTCACAAGGTTTAAAATGCCACGGGTAATCATAAGTGATGAGGGGTCGCATTTCTGCTATCGTAAGTTCACTTTTATGATGCAGCGCTACAATATGAATCATCGTGTTGCTACTGCCTATCATCCGCAAACTAATGGTCAAGCTGAAGTGTCTAATAGAGAGATCAAGCGCATTCTAGAGAAAGTTGTTTATCCGTCAAGGAAGATTGGGCTTTAAAGCTCGATGAAGCTTTGGGTTTATAGAACAGCATACAAGACTCCACTTGGATGTCCCCGTTTCAACTTGTTTATGGTAAGGGATGTCATTTACCTGCGGAGCTTGAGCATAAGGCTTATTGGGCGTTGAAGAAGTTGAACCTTGATCTAGATGCAGCTGGGAAGAAGCGAATGCTTCAGTTAAATGAACTTGATGAATTTCGACTTCAAGCATATGTGAACAACAAAATGTACAAGGAAAAAGTAAAAAGGTGGCACGACAGGAAGCTATCTCCAAGTCATTCATGCCGGGGCAACAAGTTCTTTTATTCAACTCTCGTCTCCGACATTTTCCTGGAAAGTTGAAATCAAGGAGGTCTGGACCTTTTATCGTCAAAACTTTATTTCCACATAGAGCGGTGGAGATTTTTGAGAACGATCCGGACCAAGCATTCAAGGTTAATGGTCAGCGATTAATGCATTACTATGGGGACACGGAAAACCGGGAAGAGGTTAGTGCCGTTTTTTGTCAACTTGATCGGAGTACTAATGTCAAGCTAATGATGTAAAAGAAGTGCTTATGGGAGGCAACCCAAGACTTTAACCTTTAGGAACCTTTAGAAGTTAGTACCATATCCAAAAAACCCAAAAAAATCAGAAAATTGGGCAGAAAAAAAAGTTTTTTCCAGAAACCCTTGGGCGCCCGCTCAGGAATCTTGGGGGGCGCTCCGCTCAGAGTCTAGGGCGCCCAATTGGAGATCCTGGGCGGCCGCTCAGGATCCTTCTGCCAGAATTTTTTTTTCGTTATAAAAAACCATAAAATAATCAGAAAAACCTAAAAAAACATAAAAAACCCACGATTTCTCTCCCACAATTCCACGTTTTCTATCCCACAATCCCACCCTACTCTAATTCTAACCCTAAATCCTACCCTATATATACACACAACCCTCCATATATACTCCCATATACTTTCAACTTCAAAACTCTCCTGCACTCAAAACACAACTCCTAAACACTTTTTCTCAGTTTCAATGGTACCTAAGAGATCCCGAACTATTGATAGCAGTAGCACCATTCTACTGCTGATTCTTCGAGGGGAATGCTGCGAGACCTCGTTTGATGGATAGGGCTGCTGAGGAGTATACTAGGCTTCTGACTAAGCATTTTGAAGGAGAGGGGATTTTTACCATCGGGGAGGGATGGTGAGTTATTGCCGATGATTACGGAGAAGGGGTGGATTTTTTTTGTGAGTCGCCGGAGGCGGTTCCAATGAGTGTGGTTCGCGAGTTTTATGCGAATGCCAAGGCTGAAAAGAATGGGTTTACTGTTGTTCGTGGGCTTACTATGGATTATAAGCCGGAGGCGATTCACCATGTTATTGGGTAGCGATAACGGAAGCCCACAGAGGAGAATTGGAATGAGAAGACCCCGGGGATTTTGATTTGGATTTGATTGTGGCTACCCTCTATCAGTCGCGCACAGTGTGGAAGTTCAAGGCAGGATCTAACGAGTATCTTTCTTTTTCGGCGGTTGTGATGAATAGGTATACCGTGCATGGAATTCCTTTATTTGTGCTAATATTTTGCCTACTTCGCATGTACATGAGGTTCCAGTCGAGAAAGGAAGGTTGTTATGGGGGATCTTGAATGAGGAGTATTATGTGGACCTTAGTGATTCATCTACCAAGGGATTTTGAAGTTTTTGAGGGGGGCAAAACACAGCAACATCCCTTATGGATCTACTATCATGAAGCTGTGCAGAGCAATGGGAGTTCATTGGCCTTCTCACGAGTAGCTGCAGATGCCAGCCGCTCCTATTGACTCAGCGACTCTGAATGCGATACACGGAGTGGAGGGTGGAGAACCCGAGCAGCATGTTTGGGATATCGTCTTCCAGGAGGACGTCCAGCAGCTGGTGCTACCATGGCTAGGCCCAGTCAGGTTCCTGATGAGGCAGGCTCTTCTAGAGCCCAGGAAGGAGCTGGGATGGCTGATGCCCAGTATAGGAGGGGCTGTCGAGGAGGATGGATGCTATGTATGGGTCGTAGAGTAGGTTCGCTCAGGAGCTCACCCTTGCACTTGGGACTGCTTTCAGAGGCCTTGGAGCTGACATCCATTGGCCCATTTTTTGTGAGGACTCTGCTTATCCGCCTCCTGACATTCCACCCTCTGAGGGTGATGATGATGATTTCTCCGAGTAGGTATACCCTGTGTTCCTTTCTACTACCTTCACTGGGGACAGTGTAGACTTTAAGTTTGGGGTGGTAGTTAAGGAATATTTTGTGTGTGTCATGTAGTTGCATATTCATGATAGTTTAGTTCATATAATTGCATATTTTTGCCATAGACAGTTTTTTTTGTTTTTTATAGTTTATTTATCATGTCATTTAGTTCATGCATATACCATGATCCCTTTTGTGTTGCTTTACCGATTGATTTACGATTTTGATGCAAGTGTAGTGATACCGTTAGAGTGATGATTGAGTCTTGTAGGTTGACATGCATGCTAGAAATACTTGTAATCTCACTAAGTCTTAGAGTATACTTAAGGACTAGATTGTTGTCATGGTTTGATATTTTTTGAGGTTAATCTTGATTATGCTTAGAATTTATGATAGGCTCTTAATGATAAAAGGCATGAAAGGAAAAATTAGAGTAAAAATTGGAATTTATTGCTAATTGTGGCTAGACGTCAAATGGCTAGTAGCTGGCTCATATTTTTATGCGAGTAGTCTAGGGTTGAGCAAGATGGAGCGAAACGCACTTGCGCAGAAATTTGAAAAATGAGAAAAAAGAAAAAAAAAGAAAAAAAAAAGAAAAAAGGAAAAGAAAACAAAATAAAGAGTTAATGCATAATTGATCACGAGTGGGCTCTTTGGTATTCGAGTTATTAAGTTCTTAGGGACTTTATGCCTAGTGACCTCAGGTTTTTATAGTCTGGGATCCGCTAACCTAACACTCGCTAAATGGATGACATTGCATAAGTCTTTGTGGACCTCATCATTGCACAGTCAAATAAGCATTTGTTGTTGTGTTGAATAAAAGCATGATTCGTAATAAGCTCCAGTGATCTTGAAATGTTATAAGTCATTTGTGCCTAGAATTTATTCTTCGTATAATCATGTGATTGCCTTGAGGATAATCGAGTTATGATAATTGATCTAGTTTCGAAGCATATCTGTTAAGCATCTGCACACACCACGTTTCTGGTTGTATGTTAGTTTGCATAATTGATTGATCTTTATTCGCCTAATTGCATTTGTTGAGATGTCATGAGTTGGTTGGTTTAGTCATTGTGAGGGGGATCGCTGCATTTCATGTAGATTGCATTCATGCATGTTTTTGTTTTTTTTTGAGTCTGTGACGCTTGAGGACAAGCATCGATTTAAGTTTGGGGGTGTGATAAGTGGCATTTTATACCACTTAGAACGTCTTATAATGGCTTGAATTGATGTCTTGAAATCAGGTATTTTGTGTATTTGATGCGTTTTTCTAGTGTTTTTGCATTTCAGGGTATAACTTGCGTATGTAGGAAGAATTCACAGAAATAAGCCTAGGGAA